>NC_135822.1:6799077-7413049 GCF_964213995.1 Mustelus asterias | reverse complement strand
GTGGAGAGCAAAAATGCATTTGGTACAATGTCAACTCAAATTGCACTTGGGGTGGAGTGTCCATAGAATCACTACAGTGCAGAAGGAGGCCATTCGGCCCATCGAGTCTGCACCAACCAGAACCCCACTCAGGCCCTATTCCCGTAACCCCACATATTTACCCTGCTAATCCCCCGACACTAGGGTCAATTTATCATGGCCAATCCGCCTAACCCGCACATCTTTAGACTGTGGGAGGAAACTGGAGCACCCGGAGGAAATCCACGCCGACACGGGGAGAACGTGCAAACTCTACACAGACAGTGACCCAAGCCGGGAATCGAACCCGGGTCCCTGGCGCTGTGAGGCAGCAGTGCTAACCACTGTGCCATCGTGCTGCCCCACAGCACCGCGCCGTCCCTGTTTATTATTAAGCCAAAACAATTCCATTGTAGCATTTATTAAATGAAAAGTAGCCCACTCCTACCCCCCGCATTGCCACTGGAGTGAGTCCTTCCCAGAGCGCAGCTGATCATTGCAAAGATGGAGATACTTTTCCCACCCACACTGATACCCAGTGTCCGCTGGTGACAGACATCCCTGCCTCACCTACAGTGCATTTGCAAATTTTCTCCTCCCATATTCTACATTGGAAATATCTTTTTCTTTCAAATTGAAGCATGCAACATCTGTAAGCACATGTGTCTGAGAAACGCCAGAACATAACGCAGAGCTGACCAAGGGATGTCTGCTCCAAAGACAGCTGCGAGTGCTAGGCCTGAATGATGCGGTTAGGTTTCAGGAGGGTGGAGTGATGTGCATTGAGACATCCAACCCTACAGTAGACACACATGCTTCTAACTAATGGGCCCATTGTCTGCAGTGACCTGGGGAGGTGGGGGGTGGTGATACAAACCCAGCCTTCTTAAAGGGGCAGGACGCCTCTATCAGTGAACCATACACACACACACATGCACTCACACACGTGTGTCACATGCACATACACGCACACACATATACACACACGCACATATGCACACACACACATATGCATGGAGTTATGGGGATAGGGCCTGGGTGGGATTGTGGTCCATGCAGACTCAATGGGTCAAATGGCCTCCTTCTGTACTGTAGGATTTTATGATTCTATACACATACATGCACATATGCGCACAGATACATGCACATGCACGCACACATGCACACACACAACCTTGGGAATGGAATTAGGTGGAACAACATTTTAACTTCCGTTCCCATTAAGAAAGATGGTAAGTGGAAAATAGATTTTTTTTAAATTACACACTGATATTACAGAGTCTCTAGTCAATGACAATTTAGAAAAAACTTTGCTCAAAATGCAAAAGTAGCAGCCCAGTGATGGAGATCCAATTTAGGATCAATACTTGAGGTTCCATTGTATCTGAAGCTGCGTTCATCCAGAGGCTCCTGATAGAAAGAATGGGGGGCACCAGACGTGAATCCCCATTTTGATCCCCTTCGCTTTGCTATCCAGGAGAATCCACAACCCTCAAAGCAGAAAGTGGATTATGTACCAATTTACCATTTTTAACACCCAGTTAATTGTGACCAAACCCAGGGCAGATACCTTTAAGAGCTCAAGTTCGGGGAAAGTCGGGGGGGAGGGGGGGGGGGGGGACTGTATAAGGAGGGCTGCAATGCTGCAATGTTGTACATGGAGTATAACTGGAGGATGTTTCAAACACTGCATGCAGCAGAATGTAACTGCTGCAATTTGCAGAATTGATGGACAACAGCAAATCCAACCCAACATATGACAAGTAGTGACAGCTAAAAATAAAAAAAGATATTTTTTTTTCTCTAAAAGAAACTGTCTTCCAACCTGCCATAAGATATCTGCATACGTACAAGACGATGTGTAAAGAATCGACAGTGAGATCCTCTGAAGGTCATTTATAATGAAGCACTTTTTTAATATATATATAGAAAAGAAAGATTTTTTACAGGATGTCGGTACTTACACATTCACCCCCGGATCATCTTTGCGGGAAGATCAGGCTGAATTTGGACCAAGTCTGTTAGCAGCGTTCTGCTAACTTTTCTCCTGCGCTAGACTGATGGCAGTTCCAGCGCCTGCAATGACTGGAACTCCACAACATCAAAGCAGTCCCTCTTTAAAGGGGAGAGCCTGCAGAGGGAGTCTTGAGTCTTTCTGCTGGGGACTGAGAGGGGGGGGGGGGGGGGGATAAAAATAAATCAGCTACAGCCACCACCACTGGAGGGCAGATTTGCCCTGTTCAGCTTTGCAGTAAAACAGAACAGCAAAAAGGGCAATAAATGCTGCACTCTCCTGCTTGACAGGAACTGCAGCAAAGGTAACATTTTTTTTTAAACCCAAGAGTGTGTGACATTTCCCCCCCCTCCTCCCTTCCCCCCTTAATAACAGCTGGGGGAAAAAAAGAGAACTTTATCTTTAACAAAGTTCTGATTATATATAAAAATAAATTAACAACAACCCACTGATGTTTAGTAATCCACCAAGAACAGGAAGAGTGCGCTAAGGCAAATTTGCCACCGTCTTTGACAGTGAAAATTTGCACCGATAAGGGGTCATAATAAGACCATAAGGTCGAGGTAACAAAACGCCTTTGGGGGGGGGGGGGAGGGAGAGAGACAGAGAGGCAAAGATGGGAGGGAAAGGGGGAGCAGAATGGGAACTTCGCAGCGTTGCACTGCCTCCCACTTTGCCCCAATCCCTTGCTGGTGCGGACAGCTCAAGGAGAAACATTTCGCAGTATGACAATCGGCAACAACTCCTCCTCAATTACCACCCCCCCTCCCCCTTTGCAGTCAAAGACAATACACTGCTTTTTATATATTAAAAAAAAGTTACAATACAAAGTACAATGTATTCTACAGACAATGCACACTTTGTATCACTCATTGTAATACCCCGCGAGTACCAGGGAGATTAATGCCAACTCTATGCTAAATTAAACCTGCATTAAGTTTCAAGTTTATTCATTAGTGTCGCAAGTAGGCTCCCATTAATACTGCAATGAAGTTACTGTGAAAATCACCAATATATTATTATATACTTGCCCTGTACATTTCTCAATAAAATGTGAAATGCCATTTTTTTTTAAAAACAACATCATTAATCTCTGAATCTTATTTCATTACTGGTTGTACTGAATTTATTGACTCTCGTTCCAAAACCCCCCATCAGAAAAGTTACCTTTCTGCTTGGAAGGATCTCAGCTCCTTGCTTCTGCTGCTCTGCTGTCCTGAGCTCTCACAGTCTGAATACTGATACCAACTTGAAACGCGTTCACATCATTTTTTTTAAAAAAACACGCACAATCTAATGGGTCGGTCCTGCCGCTGAACACTTCTTGTCAGCATTAAAGAAAAAACCTCTCTGAAAGCACATTTCCCTGGATGGTTCAGGTAGCTTCTTGCGCAGATTTTTTTTTCTCTCTCTGCCCTGTAATACATCATTGTGAGACTGTGAAGTTTAAACCGTTCTCTCTTCTCAATATTGATCCGTGGTCTCGCTGCTCCCAGCCTCCAAGGGAGTCAGATGCTCTTTATTATGTGTGTGTTTTTTTAAGCCAGCACTAGGGGCAAGTTGGGACATGTCATGAAGTTGAGGTAGGAGAGAGTGAGTTGGAGAAGCTTCATATGGGGTTGGACTCTTTGTCCAGATATACTTTGAGGGAAGGAGTCTTTAAAGCAAGGGGGGAGGGACCCCTCTGCAACGATTAGTGTCCACATTTATGTTTTTTTTAAAGTTTATTTATTAGTGTCACAAGTAGGCTGACATTAGTTATGAGTATCACAAGTAGGCTTACATTAACAATGCAATGAAGTTACTGTGAAAATCCCCTAATTGCCACACTCCGGCGCCTGTTCAGGCACATTGAGGGAGAATTTAGCACGGCCAGTGCACCTAACCAGCACATCTTTCGGTCTGTGGGAGGAAACCCACGCAGACATAGAATCACTGCCGTGCAGAAGGGGGGCCATTCGGCCCATCGAGTCTGCACCGACCACAATCCCACCCGGGCCCTATTCCCGTAACTCCACATATTTACCCTGCTAATCCCCCTGATACTAGGGTCAATTTAGCATGGCCAATCAACCTAACCCGCACATCTTTGGACTCTTGGAGGAAAGCAGAGCACCCGGAGGAAACCCATGCAGACACAGGGAGAATGTGCAAACTCCGTACGGACAGTGACCCAAGCCGGGAATCGAACCTGTGTTCCTGGAGCTGTGAGGCAGCAGTGCTAACCACTGTGCCGCCATAAGAGATTGTAATTTTCCTGAAACTGTCGCTGGACAAAGTTTGTTTTTTTTGGTGGGAGGGGGGGTGAGGAGCGGGGAAGTTGAAAAGAAAGTGTTTTGGAAATGTCAGACCTAAACCTGCCTATCTGGTTTTTGGATCTTGCTGTGTGGCTATTGGATAAGTTTCCTAAACAGGCTCTCGAACCAGAACAAAAGCAGAAAATGCTGGGAAAACTCAGCGGATCTGACAGCATCTGTGGAGAGAGAATAGAGTCAACGTTTTGAGTCAGATTCCAGCATCCACTGTATTTTGTTTTTCTCTCAAACTGGGTGGCCAGTTTCACCTACATAAACTCGAAATACTGCAGATGCTGGAAATCGGAAACAGCAAGAATGTCGGTGGCACAGTGGTTAGCACTGCTGCTTCACAGCACCAGGGTCCTGGGGTGGATTCCTGGCTTGGGTCACTGTCTGTGTGGAGTTTGCACGTTCTCCCTGTGTCTGCGTGTTTCCTCCGGGTGCTCCGGTTTCCTCCCACAGTCCAAAGATGTGTGGGTTAGGTTGATTGGCCATACTGAGTTGTCCCTTCGTATCAGGGGAGTTAGCTAGGGTAAATGCATGTGATTAATGGGGATAGGGCTTGGGTGGGATTGTGGTCACTGCAGACTCGATGGACCCTTCTGCACTGTAGGATTCTACAGTGCTCGTTAAACTCAGCTCGTTAAATTCTACAATGCTCGTTAAACTCAGCATCTGCAGAGAGAAACAGTTAACATTTCGGATTCTGTAAGATCTTTCTACAGAAATCCACAGGTGCTGCCAGACCTGCAGAGTTTATCCAGCATTTTCTGTTTTTAATCAGTTTCACCTAGCTCTGATGAAGAGTCAGATGGACTTGAAGGCAGAGCAGGGAGGGGGGATGGGTGGTAACCTGATGGAGGTGTACAAAACTTTGAGAGACATGGATAGGGTAGATGGGAAGAAATTTTTCCCCTTAATGGAGAGGTCAATAATGGGGGCAGGAGATTTATTTTATTTTGTTTATTTATTAGTGTCACAAGTAGGCTTACATTAACACTGCAATGAAGTTACTGAGAAAATCACTTTTATTGTGATAATTTAAAGGGGATTTGAGGAAGAACCTTTTCACCCAGAGGGTGGGGGGAGTCTGGAACTCACTGCCTGAAAGGATAGTGGAGGCAGGACCCCTCACAACATTTCAGAAGCATTTAGATGAGCACTTGAAAAGCCGTAGCACGACCAAGTGCTGGAAAATAGGATTAGAATAGATAGGTGCTCAATGGATAGCACAGGCACGATGGGCCAAAGGGCCTCTTTCTGTGCTGTAAAACTCTCTGAGATATAGGCTCTGTTTGCTCTCCCTATGGATGCTGCTGGACTTGCTGGGTTTTTCCAGCATTCTCTGCTCTTGCACCAGTTTCACCTGCTGGTTATGAACAGATGGGAAAGTTAATGCCTTGAGCCTAGTTCTAGAACATTTCCCCCAATTCCGTACAGTTGTGTGTGCCAGTCCAACACCAGTTGGTGCCCTCTTTGCGGGATCATACAGCACAGGAGGGAGCTATTTGATCCAATGCACCTCTTTGAAGTTCCTGTCCAATTAGAATGGCACAGTGGCAAGCGCTGTTGCCTCACAGCACCAGGGACCCGGGTTCAATTCCGGCCTCAGGTCACTGTCTGTGCGGAGGTGCTGAGCTTGGTAGGGGTGCCCTCCAATACTCACTGAGTGGCTCACACAATGGGCGCTTTTGTGCTGAGTGGCCGCAATGACTTTAATCAGGCAATTGAGGTGGGCCTGTTAGAATATGAACTGCCTGATTAAGGGTCCTGGGCCTGGCAAGGGACGCCATCTTCAGGTCCAGGCAGCAGGCGATCGAGGGGGTCGTCCAACCTGACTGTCTGCCCCTCTACCGTGGCTTTGTTCATGGCCAAGTGTCCCTGGAAAGAGAACATGCAGTGTCCGAGGGCACAGTTGATGCCTTCCGTGCCCGCTGGGCACCGCAGGGACTGGAGTGTATTATTGACCCCTTTAATCGTATTTTAATTTGATGTTTAAAGTTTCCTTTCCGCTTTGTCTTTTGTTTCGGGCGGTTCCCCTCCTTTTAGAGAGCTGCTCTCTTTGAGTTGTCCTTAAGTTAATTTGATTTCGTTTATTTGGTTGGATAACAAAAGATGTCCCGGATTGAGGGCCAAATTGATGGGCCAATCAGGGAGCCTCTTGCTTTGTATTTAACCAGGCGTGTCAGTTCCTCTGGGACTCTGAGTGTAGATGGCTAACTGAAAGCACTCTGTATGCTGTTGTCAGACTTGTAAATAAAGGGATTCTGCCTCCGAGGACTTATTGCATTGGCGTGGATTCCATGGCCTACTGGTACCAGCCTAATGAGGAAAGGAGCAGGGAATCTGTTTGGAAAGCTCCTTCCAGTCGTGAGCCTGTGTCGCTCTCCCAACATCTTGAGCCTGTGTCGCTGAAGTGAAATCCCGGTTATTTGAAGCAGGCCATTTTAAAGAGATGGTTTATGTGCTGACTACACTGATATTAGGGCTCAAACTTGACAAATCGCAGTAATTCAATGCAGTTCAGAAAACGTCATTGCATCATTGGCAAGTGATCCATGGAGTGTGGTCCAATCGCTGCTTTCTCACTCACCTTGCCTTCCTTTTCCCCTTATTACAAACTTGGTGAGATCTTGCACTGTTTGACTTTTTAAAATATTTCCTAAAATGGTGAGCAACTGAAGTTATTCTCCTCACCTTCCCCCCTCAGGACAGCCATGACTTCCAACTTAATTCGTACAATCCCGAGAGTGCAGAAGAGGCCATTTAGCCCATCGAGTCTGCACTAAATCTCCAACAGAGTATCCTACCTATGCCATCTCTCCCATCCTATCCCCACAGCCTCACACATTTCCCATGGCCAATCCAGCTAACCTACACATCTTGGGACTCTAAGGGGCAATTTAGCATGGACAATCCACCTAACCTGCACATCTTTGGACTGTGGGAGGAAACTAGAGCACCCGGAGGAAACCCACGCAGACACGGGAGGAACTTGCAAACTCCACACAGACAGCCACCCAAGACTGGAATGGAACTCAAGTCCCTGGCGCTGTGAGGCAGCAGTGCTAACCACTGTGCCACCATGCCGCCCTAAATGGCTATCCAATGATTTGATAAAAAAGGTCTTGCAGCAGAATGTTCTTTTGGTTTATAAAGAGAAGCTTTTGATTTGATTTGATTTATTATTGTCACATATTAGTATACAGTGAAAAGTATTATTTCTTGCGCGCTATACAGGCAAAGTATACCGTTCATAGAGAAGGAAACAAGAGAGTGCAGAATGTAGTGTTACAGTCATAGCTAGGGTGTAGAGAAAGATCAACTTAATGCGAGGTAGGTCCATTCAAAAGTCTGACAGCAGCAGGGAAGAAGCTGTTCTTGAGTCAGTTGGTATGTGACCTCAGACTTTTGTATCTTTTTCCCGACAGAAGAAGGTGGAAGAGAGAATGTCCGGGTTGCGTGGGGTCTTGAATTATGCTGGCTGCTTTTCCGAGGCAGCAGGAAATGTAGACAGAGTCAATGGATGGGAGGCTGGTTTGCATGATGGATTGGGCTACATTCATAACCTTTTGTAGTTCCTTGTGGTCTTGGGCAGAGCAGGAGCCATACCAAGCTGTGATACAACCAGAAAGAATGCTTTCTATGGTGCATCTGTAAAAGTTGGTGAGAGTTGTAGCTGACATGCCAAATTGTGCACGGTTGTGATGGTTACTGGCCCACTAAGCCGTCCAGTTCGTAACAAAATGTACGAATGGTGATGCAGGATCTCCTGTGTGGTCAGCAGAGCGGACAAAAGTGAACACTGGCTTTCTGAGCGAGTTTATGTGGGTTAATTAGGGACTGCAAACACTTCCTCAGCAAGGCCTTTTTAACTACTTACCTGCTCAATTGTTTCAAGAAACGTCCTTTACACGACTTCTAGTTTGAGCATATGGCAAAACGAGAATTTGGAGAAATTGTGTGTTTCATACACACCTATTTCCAATTGAAATGCTTTTCTTTCTTATGTTTCATAATGAGCTTTGATCCGGGGGTTGTTGTGTGACCTGAAACCAGACTCCTTCCAACGTTGCCCCTGAGTAGCAGAAGGGATTAAAAACACTTGCTTTTATGTTGAGTCTTCCACAACCACTGGGTGGGTCAGAGTGCTTTACAACCAATGAAGTAATTCTGAAGTTTAGCCACTGTGGTAGCTGGGGGTGGGGTGGGTTCTGGTAAGAGAGTAAAATGCCTGAGTCAAATACTCAGTGCCTCTCAGTTAATCTCTAGGGACTGCAAATGGAAGATATTATTTATCTTTATTCATCCTTTAGAAATACTTTCCTTTTTAAAATTAATTCATGGATGTGGATGGACATCACTGGCAAGGTCATCCCTAATTGCCAACTGACTGTCTTGCACGGCCATTTCAGAGAGCAAGTTAAGAGTCAACCACATTGCTGTGGCTCTGGAGTCACATGTAGGCCAGATCAGGTAGAGATGGCAGATTTCCTTCCCCAAAGTAAAGTGATCATCAACGATGCTATCAAGTGAACCAGATGGGGTTTTACCACAAACATTTCATGGTCACCATTCCTCAGACCAGCTTTTGATTCCAGGTTTATTAATGTAGGGTACGATCTTACCGGCTGTTCACACCACGCTTCCGCTGCAGCGAGGTCGGAGAACTTGGTGCCCGGCCAAATCCCCATTCACTGCAGCGGGATGGGAAAATCCTGCCGGCGTGAACGGTGGTAACATTCTAGTCATAATTTCTAACACCTGCTATGGTGGGATTTGAACCCATGTCCTCAAGGCCTCTGGATTATCACTCTGCCAATGTCTCTCCATCTTTGTGAAGACACCTTCTCCCATTACAATGCAAGGTGGAAAGCAATGCCAACCCACTTTGCCACTACTCTGTCCATGAAAGGTATGGTAGTATAGAGGTTTTATTACTGGTGGAGTAATCCAAATCCTGAACTAATAATCCAGTAGACATGAGTTCAAATCCTGTCATGGCAGCTGGGGAATTTAAATTCAATTCATTAAATACATCTTGAATATAAAGCTAATATCAGTAATAGTGGCCATGTAAACTACCCAACAGGTTCAAAAAGCCATCATTAATATCATTTAATGAATGAAATCTATCATTCTTACCCTGATCTGACCAAAAATGACTCTAGATGCACAGAAATAGAACATAGAACATAGAACATTACAGCGCAGAACAGGCCCTTCGGCCCACGATGTTGCACCGACCAGTTAAAAAAAAAAACTGTGACCCTCCAACCTAAACCAATTTCTTTTCGTCCATGAACCTATCTACGGATCTCTTAAACGCCCCCAAACTAGGCGCATTTACTACTGATGCTGGCAGGGCATTCCAATCCCTCACCACCCTCTGGGTAAAGAACCTACCCCTGACATCGGTTCTATAACTACCCCCCCTCAATTTAAAGCCATGCCCCCTCGTGCTGGATTTCTCCATCAGAGGAAAAAGGCTATCACTATCCACCCTATCTAAACCTCTAATCATCTTATATGTTTCAATAAGATCCCCTCTTAGCCGCCGCCTTTCCAGCGAAAACAATCCCAAATCCCTCAGCCTCTCCTCATAGGATCTCCCCTCCATACCAGGCAACATCCTGGTAAACCTCCTCTGCACCCTCTCCAAAGCCTCCACATCCTTCCTGTAATGTGGGGACCAGAACTGCACACAGTACTCCAAGTGCGGCCGCACCAGAGTTGTGTACAGTTGCAACATAACGCTACGACTCCTAAATTCAATCCCCCTACCAATAAACGCCAAGACACCATATGCCTTCTTAACAACCTTATCTACTTGATTCCCAACTTTCAGGGATCTATGCACACATACACCTAGATCCCTCTGCTCCTCCACACTATTCAAAGTCCTCCCGTTAGCCCTATACTCAACACATCTGTTATTCCTACCAAAGTGAATTACCTCACACTTCTCCGCATTAAACTCCATCCGCCACCTCTCGGCCCAACTTTGCAACCTGTCTAAGTCTTCCTGCAAACTACGACACCCTTCCTCACTGTCTACCACACCACCGACTTTGGTGTCATCAGCAAATTTGCTAATCCACCCAACTATACCCTCATCCAGATCATTAATAAATATTACAAACAGCAGTGGCCCCAAAACAGATCCCTGAGGTACACCACTTGTAACCGCACTCCATGATGAATATTTACTATCAACCACCACCCTCTGTTTCCTATCCGCTAGCCAATTCCTGATCCAATTTCCTAGATCACCCCCAATCCCATACATCTGCATTTTCTGCAGAAGCCTACCATGGTGAAATGGGATCCATTCTTAATTGTTGTCTGAAATAGTCCAACAAGTCACTCAATTATATTTAGTTGAGCAACAGCCTGACATGGTCACACTGAGGGAATCATGCTTTACAGATAAAGGGAATTTTCCCATCTCGCTTGCCATGAGAATTGTAGCGGGTGGGGCCGGACCATTCAAAGGTCTGTTGACCTCGGGTGGGATTTCCAGTTTTGGGGCAAGCGTGGCCCGAAAATTCATTTTGATTTGATTTATGTATTCGTCGACTGTGAAAATTATTGTTTCTTGCGTGCTATACAGACAAAGCATACCGTTCATAGAGAAGGAAAGGAGAGAGTGTAGAATGTAGTGTTACAGTCATAGTTAGGGTGTAGAGAAAGATCAACTTAGTGTAAGATAGGTCCATTCAAAAGTCTGATGGCAGCAGGGAAGAAGCAGTTGGTACGTGACCTCAGACTTTTGTATCTTTTTCCCGACGGAAGAAGGTGGAAGAGACAAAGTCCAGAGTGATGGTTGCTTTTCCGAGGTGGTGGGAAGTGTAGACGGAGTCAATGGATGGAAGGCTGGTTTGAGTGATGGACTGAATTTCGTTTACATCCCTTTGTAGTTTCTTTTTTCTTGTAGGTCTTGGGCAGAACAGGAGCCATACCAAGCTGTGATACAACCAGAAAGAATGCTTTCTATGGTGCATCTTTAAAAGTTGGTGAGAGTCGTAGCTGACATGCCAAATTTTCTTAGTCTCCTGAGAAAGTAGAGGCGTTGGGTGGGCTTTCTTAACTATAGTGTTGGCATGGGGGGACCACGACAGGTTGTTGGTGATCTGGACACCAAAACGTTTGAAGCTCTCGACCATTTCTACTTGGTCCTCATTGATATAGATGGGGGCATGTTCTCCTTTACGCTTCCTGAAGTTGATGACAATCTCCTTTGTTTTGTTGACATTGAGGTAGAGATTATTGTCGCCGCACCAGTTCACCAGATTCTCTATCTCTTTCCCACCCATAGTCCCAGACACCACCATCATCATCATCTCTGGATTTGCCCTGCTCCACCAGGAGGACAGACCCAGCAGATGTGGGGTAGCACCGGGGTATACGTTCAGGCATGAGTTTCCCAGGGAGTCCTCAATATAGACTCCAGATCACATGAAGTCTCAAGGCATCAGGTCAAACATGGGCCTCCTGCTGATTACCACATATTGTTCCCCTTATTCCTCCATGTTGAACACCACATGGAGGAAGCACTGAGGATGGCAAGGGTGCAGAATGAATTCTGGGTGGGGGACGTAAGTGTCCATCACCAAGAGTGGCTCAGTAATACCACTAGTGACTGAGCTGGTCAAGTCCTAAAGATGTGGAGATGCCGGCGTTGGACTGGGGTAAACACAGTAAGAGTTTTAACAACACCAGGTTAAAGTCCAACAGGTTTATTTGGTAGCAAAAGCCAATGGCATTTGCTACCAAATAAACCTGTTGGACTTCAACCTGGTGTTGTTAAAACTCTTACCAAGTCCTAAAGGACACAGCTGCTAGACCTCCTGACTTCCCAAAGCCTATCCATAGCACAGTGGTTAGCACTGCTGCTTCACAGCTCCAGGGACCTGGGTTCGATTCCCGGCTTAGGTCACTGTCTGTGTGGAGTTTGCACATTCTCCTCGTGTCTGCGTGGGTTTCCTCCGGGTGCTCCGGTTTCCTCCCACAGTCCAAAGATGTGCGGGTTAGGTTGATTGGCCAGGTAAAATTGCCCCTTAGAGTCCTGAGATGTGTAGGTTAAGAGGGATTAGCAGGTAAAATATGTGGGGGTAGGGCCTGGGTGGGATTGTGGTCGGTGCAGACTCGATGGGCCGAATGGCCTCCTTCTGCACTGTAGGGTTTCTATGTTCTATGTTCTATATATACAAGGCACAAGTCCGAAGTGTAATGGAATACACTTGCCTGATGGGTGCAGCTCCAACAATACTCAAAATGTTAGAAACCATCCAGGACAAAGCAGCCCGTTTGATTGGCACCCCATCCACAAACATTTGCTCCCTCTGCCACCGCCACTCAGTAGCAGCAGTGTGTACTATCTACAAGATGCACTGCAGCAACTTACCAAAACTCCTTAAACAGCACCTTCCATTTCCATCTAGAAGAACAAGGGCAGCAGATACATGGGGACACCACCACCTGCAAGTTCCCCTCCAAGCCACTCACCATCCTGACTTGGAAATATATCGTCGTTCCTTCACTGTCGCTGGGTCAAAATCCTGGAACTCACTCCCTAACAGCACTGTGGGTGTACCTATACCACATGGACTGCAGCGGTTCAAGAAGGAAGCTCACCACCACCTTCTCAATAGGGTTGGGCAATAAATGTTGGCCTAGCCGGCGACACCCACATCCCGTGAATTAATTTAAAAAAGGAAGATATTTCTAGAAGATACCTCATGCAGGTAGACTGTGACTGATTGTGAATTGCAGTCTGGATTCAGTTGGAAAATGGTGAAACACACAGTTATTGCCATGTTTATGCTGATTGCCTTGTTGACCTCCAAATATAAAATAGTGCAGCTGCTGGAAATGTGAGATGGTGAATCGAGAATGCTGGAAATAACACCCAGCTCTATCTCACCAATATCTCCCTTGAGGGGGGGAAGGCGATGGCTAGACTGTTTATCCAGAAACTCAGCTAAGGTACCTGGGTTCGAATCCCGCCATGGCAGATGGTGGAATTTGAATTCAATAAAAAATACTTGGAATTAAGAATCTACTGATGACCATGAAACCATTGTCGGAAAAATCCCTCTGGCTCACTAATGTCCTTTAGGGAAGGAAACTTTACCCGGTCTGGCCTGCATGTGACTCCAGAGCCACAGCAATGTGGTTGACTCTCAACTGCACTCTGAACAAGGGCAACTAGGGATGGACAATAAATGTTGGCCAGCCAGTGACGCCCATGTCCCATGAATAAAGAAAAGATCCCTGTACTGCATTCTGTACTGCATCCCTGTACTGCGTTCTCCAAGGCGGCCTTCGCGACACACGACGGCGCAGAGTCGCTGAGCAGAAACTGATAGCCAAGTTCCGCACACACGAGGACGGCCTCAACCGGGATATTGGGTTCATGTCACACTATCTGTAACCCCCACAGTTGCCTGGACCTGCCGAGTTTCACTGGCTGTCTACACATCTTTTTAGCCTGTCTTGATGCTCTCTCCACTCACGTTGTTTTGTTTCTTAAAGACTTGATTAGCTGTAAGTATTCGCATTCCAACCATTATTCATGTAAATTGAGTCTCTGTCTTTATATGCCCTGTTTGTGAACAGAATTCCCACTCCCCTGAAGAAGGGGCTTGGAGCTCCGAAAGCTTGTGTGGCTTTTGCTACCAAATAAACCTGTTGGACGTTAACCTGGTGTTGTTAAACTTCTTACTCTGCATTCTGCTTCTCAGGCTGTAAGTTCTAGAATTCCCTTCCCAGACCTCTGTGCCTCTCTACCTCCCTTCTCTCCTTTAAGACACTCTTTAAGGGGGAGGCGATGGCCGAGTGGTATTATCGCTAGATTATTAATCCAAAAACTCAGCTAATGTCCTGGGGACCCGGGTTCGAATCCCGCCATGGCAGATGGTGGAATTTGAATTCAAAAAAAAATATCTGGAATTAAGAATCTACTGATGACCATGAATCGATTGTTGGAAAAACCCATCTGCTTCAGTAATGTCCTTCAGGGAAAAAAATCTGCCATCCTTACCCGGTCTGGCCTACATGTGACTCCAGAGCCACAGCAATGTGGTTGACTCTCAACTGCCCTTGGGCAACTAGGGATGGGCTATAAATGCTGGCCCAGCCAGTGATACCCATGCCCCATGAATGAAATCATAGAATAAAAATCATAGAAACCCTACAGTACAGAAAGAGGCCATTCGGCCCATCGAGTCTGCACTGACCACAATCCCACCCAGGCCCTAGCCCCATATCCCTACATATTTACCCACTAATCCCTCTAACCTACACATCTCAGGACACTAAGGGCAATTTAGAACGGCCAATCAACCTAACCCGCACATCTTTGGACTGTGGGAGGAAACCGGAGCACCCGGAGGAAACCCACGCAGACACGAGAAGAATGTGCAAACTCCACACAGACAGTGACCCAAGCCGGGAATCGAACCCAGGTCCCTGGAGCTGTGAAGCAGCAGTGCTAACCACTGTGCTACCGTGCCGCCCACATAGCCCACACCGTGCTACCGTGCCGAATACAAAAGAAACTTCTTAAAATCTACCTTTTTGAGCCAGGGTGTGGTTACCTGTGCTGATATCTCTTTTTGTGTCTCAGCTTCAATTTTTATTTTATAATATTCGTGCAAAGCACCTTCGGATGTTTAATTATGTTAAGGACAGAAAATCAGTACACGTTGGTTTTGTTGAAATGTTCAGCCTCTGTGGAAAGAGGACGATAAGGTTAATGTGGACCCCAAACGTCAGGTGCAAAAGCTTCATCTGACTTGAAACAGAAAACCTCATCTACCTCCCCCCACAGACGCCGCCCTGTCCCCCTGAACATTCGCAGCATTTTCCAATTTGGTTCCAGTCAATCCCATTTTGGAAACCCAGCACCTTTTGATGTTACAGCGAGAGAAGCCTGCCATCAAAACCCAATGTTTCGCAAGAAGACATTAGCAATGTGAGAAGTAAAGTCACTCCTCTGGGTTTGATATGAGACCATTTCTTTATTGTATACACAAGTGAAACTTCCACTTCATGTATATTCTGGGCTTCAGGCAATTTATTCCGCTTTCATTGCACTTTTGAGGTCATTATATTTGTAACATGATCTATCACCGGTTAAAAGAGGTTTGTATGAAATAGCTGTGACCAGTATTGCAACATAACAATCAGAAATTTGCTGATTAGGTGCATTGGTCAGGCTAAATTCTCCCTCAGTGTACCCGAACAGGCGCCGGAGTGTGGTGACTAGGGGAGTTTCACAGTAACTTCATTGCAGGGTTAATGTAAGCCTACTTGTGACACTAATAAATAAACTTACTTACAGTGGGACGATACATGGATGCAGGAGGTATGTGTGCGTATTGTGCGTGTGTGATGTGACACCATCTCGGAACAATAAAGCAAAAAAGTCACCAGCATCACCAAAATAACTCCTCAGAGGCCGGTGTCCCTTCACCAGATTCCCTTTATTTACAAACTCTATTCCTTGAGTGCTTCAGGTGCAATGTCAGAATCCGGAATGTCTGTAGCCCTGACACTCCTCAATATATACACAGGTGAGACTCCCTGATTGGGCAGGCAATCATTGCCTCAATCAGGGAGCTCATACTCTATGAAGCCAACCTCATGGGTCTCGTTGATGTCATAACAATCACTGTTAATTCCAAATTCAGCACGGTGGCACAGTGGTTAGCACTGCTGCCTCACAGCGCCAGGGACCCAGGTTCCATTCCGGCCTCGGGTCATTGTCTGTGGGGAGTCTGCGTGTTCCCCCCGTGTCTACATGGGTTTCCTCCGGGTGCTCCAGTTTCCTCCCACAGTCCAAAGATGTGCAGGTTAGGTGGATGGTCCGTGCTAAATTAAAGTTAATTTATTAGTCACAAGTAAGGCTTACATTAACACTGCAATGAAGTTACTGTGAAATTCCCCTAGTCGCCACAGTCCGGTGCCTGTTCGGGTCAATGCACCCTAACCAGCACGTCTTTCAGAATGTGGGAGGAAACCGGAGCACCCGGAGGAAACCCACGCAAGCATGGGGAGAACGTGCAAACTCCACACAGACAGTGATCCAAGCCGGGAATCGAACTCGGGTCCCTGGTGCTGTGAAGCAGCAGTGTTAACCACTGTGCTAATGTGACGCCCCTTAGTTTCAGAGGGATTATCAGGGTTAATATGTGAGGTTACGGGGATGGGGCGTGGGTGGAATTGTTGTCAATGTAGACTCGATGGGCTGAATCGCCTCCTTCTGCACTGTAGGGATTCTATGATTCCCAAAGACTCAGCTAGACACAGGGATTAGGATGAGAGCTCAGGTCTGTTGTTCTTAAAGGGGGATTTCCAATCTGAACTTGGACCTACAAGAGTGACTGGCCGTTGGCACTCACATCAAATCCTCCCACTGCAGAATAATGCTACTTAAAATGGAATTCAACCACGCAGCTCAAGAGCGTCATTGGCCAAAGGTTGTTTTCATACTTAGACAGCTGCAGCTTTAGGTTCGTGTGGACATACTGCCGACACTATGTAAAAATTTAAGCATGGGAAATGTTGTTAGAGATTGTTTACCGTGTCACTCTATGAAGAACATGCTATGTTCTCAAATCTGAGAGTTAAGTTTGAATCCACAATCTTGTTTCTCAGAGGTACGGGTTCCACCACTGAAGCAATCTAACAATCAATTGGTAACGCTGATACGCATGGTACAATGTACTTTCTCAGTGTGACACAGCTAATGTACTCTCCGAGAGTAACAGACAGATACATTTCTGGAAAGTAACCCTGTGAACTTTGATTCGTGATGCAGCCACTGTGACGATACAAGTTCCAATTTATTGAACTCAGATCAGATTTGAAGTTAAATAGTTCTCCGTTTTAATCATAGAATCCCTACAGTGCAGAAGGAGGCCATTCAGCCCAACCACAATCCCACCCAGGCCCTATTCCCATAACCCCACATATTTACCCTGATAATCCCCCTGACACAAGGGAGAATTTAGCATGGCCAATCAACCCAACCCGCACATCTTTGGACTGCGGGAGGAAACCGGAGCACCCAGAGGAAACCCACGCAGACACGGGGAGAACATGCAGACTCCAACACACACAGTGACCTGAGGCCGGAATTGAACCCGGATCCCTAGTACTGTGAGACAGCAGTGCCAACCACTGTGCCACCGTGCCGCCCGTATTACACTGTGTGTAACAGAGGAAGGCTGGATAACCTTTAGTTTTACTGATTTTAGTGTGGAAATTTTATATAAAGTACACCATGCTTATATGTCCATTTTCATCAAAATGAGTGAAGCGGAGAATCTTTCCTCTTTAAGAAAGAGGGCCTTATCAAATTTTCACTTGTTTCACTAATGTTCACTCAGCTACTTTTGGGAAGATGGGAGTTCTGAAAACAGACCGAGAGCAGATGGAATGAGTGCCTCTTAGCTCCCATCTCCCACTATTACCACCTCCACTTTTTCATCCCATTGTCACAAATTTCAGCCTCCATATTTTTCTAAAATTGCTTTTCTTTCCGAAGCACCTTTCTTCCCACATTCCCCTCTCCATGCAATCTTTTATTCCTTTTATCATTTGTTTTAATTGGCTGTGTGGGACATTCCCCTGAATGTGAGCTTCTCCACGGTGACACAGTGGTTAGCACTGCTGCTTCACAGCGCCAGTGACCCAGCTTGGGTCACTGTCTGTGCGAAGTTTACACATTCTCCCCGTGTCTGCGTGAGTTTCCTCCATACATTGGTGAGACCATGCAGACGCTATGACAACAGATGAATGAACACCGCTCGGCAATCACCAGGCAGGAGTGTTCCATTCCTGTCAGGGAACACTTCAGCAGTCACGGGCATTCAGCCTCTGATCTTCGGGTAAGCGTTCCCCAAGGCGGCCTTCACAACACACAACATCCAAGTTCCACACACATGAGGACGGCCTCAACCGGGATCTTGGGTTCATGCCGCACTATCTGTAACCCCCACGACTTGCCTGGGCTTGCAAAATCTCACTAACTATCCTGGCTGGAGATAATTCACACCTCTTTAACCTGTGCTTAACCCTCTCTCCACTCACATTGTCTGCATCTATAAAGACTTGATTACCTGTTAAGACTCACATTCCAACCATTATCTTGTAATTGAGTTTGTGTCTATATATGCCCTGTTTGTGAACAGAACTCTTCACTCACCTGATGAAGGCGCAACGCTCCAAAAGCTCATGCTACCAAATAAACCTGTTGGACTTTAACCTGGTGTTGTGAGACTACTTACTGAGTTTCCTCCGGGTGCTCCAGTTTCCTCCCACAGCCCGAAAGACATGCTGGTTAGGTGCATTGGCCATGCTAACTTTTCCCTCAGTGTACCCAAACAGGCGCCGGAGTGTGACGACTAGGGGAGTTTCAAAGTAACTTCATTGCAGTGTTAAGATAAGCTTACTTATGACGCTAAGTAAGCTTTAAACTTTAAAGTCCAACAGGTTTATTTGGAATCACGAGCTCTCGGAGCGCTGCTCCTTCATCAGGTGAGAGGAGGTAGGTTCGCAAACACGGCATATATAGGCAAAGACACAATCGCAAGATAATTACAGATTGGGAGCATGAAGAATGGTTGGAATGTGAGTCTTTACAGGTAATCAAGTCTTTACAGGTACAGACAATGCGAGTGGAGAGAGGGTTAAGCACAGGTTAAAGAGGTGTGTATTGTCTCAAGCCAGGATAGTTAGTAGGATTTTGTTATTGTGAGCCAATAGTATATCCTCTCACCAACTAATGCTGACCACAAGGTTCAGTGCTGAGACCTTTATTGCTTTTTATATAATGTTTATTACTCACAAGTAAGGCTTACATTAACACTGCAATGAAGTTACTGTGAAATTCCCCTAGTCGCCACAGTCCGGCGCCTGTTCAGTCAATGTACCCTAACCAGCACGTCTTTCAGGATGTGGGAGGGAAGAACGTGCAGACTCCACACAGACAGTGACCCAAGCCGGGAATCGAACCCGGGTCCCAGGCACTGTGAAGCAGCAGTGTTAACCACTGTGCCACCGTGGCGCCCCACATACATAAATGATATAGGTGATAATGTCGGGGGGGGGGGGGGGGGGGGGGGAATGATAAGCAAGTTTGCAGATGACACCAAGATTGGTAGTGTGGTTAATAGTGAAGAAGAAGGTCGTAGGTTACAGGAAAATAAAGATGGGTTGGTCAGATGGACAGAGCAGTGGCAGATGGTATTTAATCCTGATAAGTGCAAGGTGATGCATTTTGGAAGAAGTAACAAAACAAGAGGATATTTAACGAATGGCAGGACACCAGGAAGCTCAGAGGAACAGAGAGATCTTGGGATACTTATTCACAGATCCCTGAAGGTGGCAGAGCAGGTGAATAGGATAGTTAAGAAGGCACATGGGACACTTGCTTTCATCAGCCGTGGCAAAGAGTATAAGAGCAAGGCGGTAATGTTGGAGCTGTACGGAGCGTTGGTTAGGCCACAGCTGGAGTACTGGGTGCAGTTCTGGTCACCTCACTATAGGACGGATGTGATTGCATTTGAGGGGGTACAGAGGAGGTTCACTGGATGCTGCCTGGGATGGAGCATTTGAGCTATAAGGAGAGACTGGATAGGCTTGGATTGTTTTCTTTAGAGCAGAGAAGGCTGAGGGGGGACATGATTGAGGTGTATAAGATTATGAGGGGTGTGATAGGGTGAACAGGGAGCAGCTGTTCCCCTTGGTTGAGGGGTCAATCACGGCTCTGTGGGCGGGATTTCACTGCCTCACTCGTCCCAAAACCATAAAAGCCCGAGGTCATCCCATTGTCCGCCTCTCGCCCAGTCCCATTCCCGTGGCGGGCAGGGTGGTGAAATTCCAGCCAATGACTATGATTCATCCTTGTGGCAATCCATTTTGAAAAAAAACATCTTGTTTCCATTTCACACACAGTTTTTTGTTGGTTTTAATTATTGATCAATGATTTTTTTAAAAATTCCTGCCCCTTTGGACAAACCTAAATTGTGTTGATGTTAGATTGTACCCAAATTCTCAAACCACTACTCAAGAGTTAATAAAGCGGAACTTACATTTGTTAAAAATATTTGTCAACCTCAAGGCAGTTGTAAATGTGTAAATCTGGTGAACATTAATCGGATTGTCCCCTTTCTGTTGCTTAAGAGTGTAAAGCTGCAAAGAAGTGGTTCAACTTAATTTGGCTGGTTTCTGAGAGATTAGCTTTGATAATTTATCAAGGTATTACCATGGAAACTAAAGAGCCTGATTTCCATTCCCCCCAGAACAGAACGAATAACCTAAAATTTAATCGTTCAAAGTTTGTTGATCCAGGCTTGCTGCAGTTTAAAGTCACACACAACCCCATACTTAATGGCTAATTTGCCATATCACAGCCCTACTGCCTGGCAGGGGATAATCATTAGTTAAAAACTTCCACCTTGCACATCAAACATATATAGCAACTGAACTAACTTAATAATTCCAGCTGCAACAAAAATAAAACAATGATTAACACACTATATTTGCAGAGAATCATTCTTTGATGGCTGACTTTACCCTGATCGATTGGGGACATAGAAAGAAAGGCTGGCATTTATATATTGCCTTTCTTGAAGTTTAGTCACTGTTGTAATGTAGGAAAGGCAGAGGCCTATTTGTGCACAGCAAGCTCCCACAAGCAGTGACAATGACCAAATTATCTGCTTTTGTGATGTTAATTGAGGGAAAAATATTGCCCAGGGCACAATAATAGAATCATAGAATCCATACATGCAGGTGGAGGCCATTTGGTCCATTGAGTCTGCACTGATTCTCCGACAAATCATTTAACCAAGCCCTAGCCCCACATATTTACCCCACTAATCCTCCCAGATTCACACATCATGGGACACTAAAGGAGCAATTTAGCATAGGCAATCCACTTAACCTGCACTTCTTTGGAATGTGGGAGGAACCTGGAGCACCCAGAGGAAACCAACGCAGACACGGGGAGAACGTGCAAACTCCACACAGTCTCCCAAGGCTGGAATCGAACCTGGGCCCCTGACGCTGTGAGGCAGCAGTGTTGACCACTGTGCCACCGTGCCGCCATTCTCTTAGAATAATTCCATTGGATATTTTACATCTAGGGCCCCAGTTTAATATTTCATCTGAAAATGCACCTTCGACAGTGCAGCATTCCTACAGTACTGCACTGGAGTGTCAACCTCGACTGCTGTGTTTGAGTCCCGGGATGGGAATTGAACCTGGAATGTTGTGACTCGGAGAGTTACCAACTGAACAACAGCTATCTTTAATGTAAATTGTAAGTCTGCTTTAAACAAACAAACAGAGCAAATATTTCCTTTTGTTTCAAAGTTAAAATCTAGAAGATGGAACAGGTGGTGAAGACTTTTTGTATTAAAGGCAGAGGGTGACTCATAGGGCCTGTAGGAGGATGAAGTTCCCCCTCAAGGAGTGGCACCAATTCTACCAGGACTTGATGGTTTGAATAATAAGGAGAGGCTGGGTAGACTGGGACTTTGTTTCCTGGTGCGTAGGCGACTTAGGGGTGATCTTACAGAGATCTATAAAATAATGAGAGGCATAGATCAGATAGATAGTCAACATCTTTTCCTAAAGGTAGGGGAATCTACTTGGAATACTGTGTGCAGTTCTGGTCACCCTATTAAAGAAAGGATATTATTAAACTAGAAAGAGTGCAGGAAAGATTTACTAAGATGCTACCGGGACTTGATGGTTTGAGTTATAAGGAGAGGCTGGATAGAGTGGGACTTTTTTCTCTGGAACATAGAAGGCTGAGGGGTGATCTTATAGAGGTCCATAAAATAATGAGGGGCATAGATCAGCTAGATAGTCGATATCTTTTCCCAAAGGTGGGGGAGTCTAAAACTAGAGAGCATGCGTTTAAGGTGAGAGGGGAGAGATACAAAAGGGTCCAGAGGGGCATGTTCCAGACACTCACCACAGAGGGAACAAGCTGCCAGAGGTAGTTGTAGAGGCAGGTACAATTTTGTCTTTTAAAAAGCGTTTAGACATTTACATGGGTAAAATGGGTATAGAGGGATATGGGCCAATACCAGGCAATTGGGACTAGCTTAGTGGTTAAAAAAAGGGGCGGCATGGACAAGTTGGGCCAAAGGGCCTGTTTCCATGCTGTAAACCTCAATGACTCTATTCAAAAAAAAGCCCAAGAGCAAAATGCTGGAAATCTGAAATAAAAAGAGAAAATGCTGGAGACTTAGGTCAGTCAGCCTCAGTGACCAGAGAGGAACAAGGTCAATCTTTTCAGGTGAATGACCTTTCCTCAGAATACTGCAAAAACCTCCCGAGTCTAATTTTGGACACTGTTTCTCTTACACCTGTTCTGTTTGCAGTTGGAATTTTGTCTCATTTCCTCCATTTGTTAAAGGACGTTAGTCTTCGCCAAAAATTGTTTGGCAAACACGTTTCCCTCAGTGTTATTTTCAGTACAGTGTCATTGCATGCAAGGGGCAGAATGATGATATTCTTTGGCAGTTTATGTAACCGCGTTACATTCTGTAAAAAAACAAACTTCGGAAAAAAAATGAAGACCTTATCCCTTTAAGTCCACATTAAATTCTATTTTCCGCAATACCCTGCTATAGATCTCAAGAAAACATAGATCTCTAAGATTTAGTGCAATAATTTGGCATTGTTATCCCCTCTGGCGTCCTTAATAACCAGAATTGATTAGCCAATTTTGAAACCTTAACAGGAATCTGAAATGTTCTTATGATTGTATAGGTAGTAAATATCGAATGCTGCCATATTTCATCACATGTCCACCTACTCCGGAACAGTTCGAATATGGTTTAGTGCACTTCCTTATGGTTCAAGGCACTATGCCTGGGTTTTATTACTATTATTTCTGGATCCAACACACATTTCCTGTCTTCTGCATAAACATAAATTTATTTTATTAATTTTTCTCATTAAGAGTACCGTACTCTACTGGAAACTTTCCCCCCCTCTGTGACTGCAGCTAAGAGATGAGTGAAGGCAATGCAGAGAGTTCCAAACCTGCGATGGAGCTAAACTCGTAACCCCAAAACGCCATCTACAGCACCAATGTGACATTTCCATCTCCACCTTGTGACTCTCTGTGGGATTGCTAAATCAATACCACTTAAAACCAATTAGGACAAGTTTTGGGCGATTGAATAGAATTGAATAGAATAGAATAGAACCCTATAGTGCAAAAGGAGGCCATTTGGCCCATCAAGTCTGCACCAACTCTCTGAAAGAGCATCCCACCCTGGCATCTCCCCTCTACCCCACGCATTTAACATTACTAACCCACCTAACCTGCACATCTTGGGACACTAAGGGGCAATTTAGCATGGCCAATCCACCTAACCTCTACATCTTTGGACACTTTAGGGCAACTTACCATGGCCAATGCACCTAACCTGCACATCTTTAGACTGTGGGAGGAAACCCATGGAGACACGGGGAGAATGTGCAAACTCCACACAGACAGTGATCCAAGGTCAGAATTGAACCTGGATCTCTGGCACTGTGAGGCAGCAGCACTAACCACTGTGCCGCCCTAGTTCTAGCTTCTCTTTCAGCCCTTAAAAGATGACAGTTGACCTTGTCAGCACAATTGCAATTTAACTTAACTGATCACCGTGAGGCGCTGAAGAAAATTAAACGATTGTTTAATTGTATTTTGGAATGCATTCTTGCCAAAGAGATTTGGAGCAGGCTTTTAAAAATATTTTTGTTCCATTCTTAAAGTGAGAAAGCCAATGTGCAGAGTGGACCGGGCAAACTCTTAATCCATCTTCTTGCCTGCTCCAAAAAGCAATTTCAAATTGAACGCAATTCATGGTCCCCGCAAGAGAGACAAACAAGATCCAAGCTGACAAGATGAGGCATTGCACCTGAACTTGGGCTTAATCTGATGTTTGATCTTGGCCAAAAGGCCGAGAAGCGATCAGGGTGCAAGTTGTCCAGATTTTCTGTGAGGTGATGCTACAGGAAGGTGAAAAATCATTGAGAATATAACCTGGTGTCTTAGTGACCACTGAAAATTACTCAGCATTCTCTTCCTGACCGTCCCTGTATCCCAGTGTCTCGTAATATATTATTGTGCATTTTTATTTGGTCCAGTAACTTTATAAGAAAAGTTATGCAGCAGAAAAAGGATAATATGCTATAATGAGCCAAATCTAAAATGAAATTAACTATAAAATGATACTGACGTACTTCTCAGCTCCAGGGTCAGAGATGGCACTTCCTATGTGTCTAAAGGCACACTAGAAAACATCCTATCCGGATGTATCACAGCTTGGTATGGCTCCTGCTCTGACCTTAACTGCAAGAAACTAAAAAGGGTTGTGAACATAGCCCAGTCCATCATGCAAATTAGCCTCCATCCATTGACTCTAACTACACTTCCCACTGCCTTGACAAAGCAGCCAGCGTAATCAAGGACCCCACGCACCCCGGACATACTCTCTTCCACCTTCTTCCGTCGGGAAAAAGATACAAAAATCTCAAGAACAGCTTCTTCCCTGCTGCCATCAGATTTTTGAATGGACCTACCTTGCATTAAGTTGATCTTTCTCTACATCCTAGCTATGACTGTAACACTACATTCTGCACCCTCTCTTTTCCTTCTCCCTTATGTGCTCTATCAACTCTACACTTTGTATAGCACACAAGAAACAATACTTTTCACTGTATCCCAATACATGTGACAATAATAAATCAAATCAAATCAAAAAGTTATTTTGCAATATCTTCAATATAAACTATTATTAATTAAATCAATTAACTAAGGACATAGTATCAAGAGTAGACCATTCATCTTGTGAGATTGTTCGGCCATTCATGGCTAATCTGTGATTTAACTCCATATACTCAACTTTACACCATGTCCTTCAATACCATTGCTGGTACAGTGGGTCAGCACTGCTGCCTCACAGCACCAGGGATCCGGGTTCGATTCACAGCTTGGGTCACTGTCTGTGTGGAGTTTACATATTCTCCGCGTGTCTGTGTGGATTCCCTCTGGGTGCTCCGGTTTCCCTCCACAGTGTGTGGTAGCAGATTTTATTTTGGTTTTATTTCAGATTTTGAGCATCTGCTTGGTGACACCATGAAAGATATTTATTGGGATTTTTAACAAATCAGTCAAGATTTCGCAATGAAATATGTCTTCGGAATTGTCACTGAGATCCGGGATTTTGTGCCGCCTAAGAAATTTCTCGAAAGTTTTTGACCCTAAGTTCTGGAATTTTCTCCCTGAATCTTGTCACCTCTCTCAGCTTCTTTAAGACATTCCTTAAAACATAACTTAAAACATATCTCAAACCTGCTGCCATCAGACTTTTGAATGGACCTACTGTATATTAAGTTGATCTTTCTCTACACCCTAGCTATGACTGTAACACTATATTCTGCACCCTCTCCTTTCCTTCTCCCCTATCTACTCTATGAACAGTATGCTTTATCTGTATAGCACGTAAGAAACAATGCTTTTCATTGTATCCCGATACATGTGACAATAATAAATCAAATTTTAAAAATTATCTCCTGACATACTTCCGTTCCTTAAAGCACACCTCTTTGATCAATATTTGGTTACCTGTCCTCATATGCAGCTCAGTATCAAATTTTATTTGATGATGTTCCTGGAATGTTTCACTTCAGTAAAGTTGCTGTATAAATGCTAGTTGCTAATATTATTTAGGTTTACGTTAGGTTTAGAGGAAGTGTTATACTCACCACAGACAAAACATTACCATGGAAGTGGCACATGCTAGATCAGATTACAAGACTAATGATATTGGGCAGTTAGCTTCTAGATTCAGGGAACCCCTACAGTGCAGAAGAGGCCATTTGGCCCATCACATCTGCACCAACTCTCTGACAGAGCATCTTTCCCAGACCCTCTTCCCTGCCCTATTCCCATAACTCCACACATTTACCATCCATCTAATCAACACATCTTTGGACACCAATGGGCAATTTAGCCTGGCCAATCCACCTAACCTACACATCATTGGACACTAAGGGGCAATTTAGCATGGCCAATCCACCTAACCTGCACATTTTTGGACACTAAGGGGCAATTAAGCATGGCCAATCCATCTAACCTACTCATCTTGAGACACTAAGGGCCAACTTAGCATGGCCAATCCATCTAACCTACTCATCTTGAGACACTAAGGGGCAAATTAGCATGGCTAATCCACCTAATCTACACATCATTGGACACTAAGGGACAATTTAGCATGGTCAACCCATGGCCAACCCATCTATCTGCACAGCTTTGGATGGATTAGCTTGTTCAGGCAATGATTGACTTCAATTTATGAACCACTGATTATTGAAGAAATTCACTTGTATCAGAAAGACAAATTCACAAGCACTTCATTGGCTGGAGAGCACTTTGCAACAACCTGAAGTTATGAAAGGTGCTACAGAGATGCAAGTCTTTCTAAGAAGGTAAATTTTTAAAAAAGATATGTGAGTGAAGGGCGGCACGGTGGCTAGCACTGCTGCCTCACAGCGCCAGAGACCTGGGTTTGATTCCCAGCTTGGGTCAATGTCTGTGTGGAGTTTGCACATTCTCCCCGTGTCTCCATGGGTTTCCTCCGGGTGCTCCAGTTTCCTCCCACAGTCTAAAGATGTGCAGGTTAGGTGCATTGGCCATGGTAAGTTGCTCCAAAGTGTCCAAAGATGTAGAGGTTAGGTGGATTGGCCATGCTAAATTGATCCTTAGGGTCAGGGGGACTAGCTAGGGTAAATAAATGCATGGGGTTAGGGGCTGGGTGGGATTGTGGTCGGTGCAGACTCAATGGGCCGAATGGCCTCCTTCTGCACTGTAGGATTCTATACCCTAGGAAACACCCAACTCAAGAAAATCTGTTGAGAATGAAGGATCTTAAGACATTGATTCATAATAAGCCTGGGATCCTTGCAACCTGGCCAACAATGCACCAATCGTACCCAGGACAGATAAACTAATGGCTCAGGACATTTTCTGTGGGATCTTGCTGTGCACAGGCTGGATGGCATCAATGTTTGTGAAGTATTTTGGATGAATCTTGAAGACTGGACAAAGACAGTCTATAAAAGTATTGCAATTCTAGAAATAGCAGCCTCTTGCACTGTAAATTGTTTGAACTCTGTAATCTCTGGGAAAAAAGAGAGAGAGGTGTTGAGGGTCTAAAGAATGATTCCACTCAGCTAGAATAGCGGAAACCTGAGTGTAAATGTCCAGTCCACATAAGCAGAGGCGCAAATAGCCACATAACCCGATGTGTGAAAGTCAAACACTTGATAAATGCAACATTCAGTCAGAGGCAGGCTCTCTGTTTCCCCTATTGGCCGGAAGCAGTAATCAGATGGCATTTCCCCTCCCACCAATCCCTGGCAAGTGTTACACGGATAAGGAAGTGCAACATTTAGCAGGTTGGTGCAAAACTGTAGCTTTAATTGTCCTTGCGTTTTGGGAGGTCATTCTCGGGAGGAGTGGGTGACACCTTTCCAGATGTTGTAGGGCGAAAGGCTTAGAGCGACTGTTAATGCAAAGCAACGGGACCTGTGTTGGAAATTGCAATCAATTGGGGCAGGGATACAGTAACCATACAATGTAGCAGGTACTTTCTGCTGTGCTTTTGGACTGGGGTTTGCAGCATTGCGGTGCACTTGTAAGGGATTCAATTCAAATTCATCCAAGGTTTGAATTTCTCTGAAACCTGGCTGCAGGAGACGTGGGGGTGTTTACCTTGCAGGCGTGACCGTGCCAACAGAACAGGATGTATCAGACATGTTAAACATGTCTTTTCTGACCATGGATCTGAATGTTTCTAACCTTTACTGCTTTTGTTTCACGTTTTTTAACGTGTAAGAGGGAAGGAATGTTAATGATCACGCGAGAGTACTTTAAAAAAAACCTACACACACGTGGATGCGACTGAAATTGTCAAACTCTTAATCCAAGTTTGTCCCTGTGTGAGATATTTCTGTGTGCACAGAGGAACCTCTCCTGTCCTTTTAGATGTAGTGAGAGCTATACATTCCTAATCTTTGGTTTATTATTGTCACATGTATTGGGATACAGTGAAAGGTATTGTTTCTTGTGCACTATACAGACAAAACCTACCATTCATAGAGTATATGGGGGAGAAGGAAAGGAGAGGGTGCAGAATGTAGTGTTACGTAGAAATCATAGAATCCTACAATGCAGAAGGAGGCCATTCGTCCCATCGAGTCTGCACCCACCACAATCCCACCCAGGCCCTATCCCCATTACCCCATAATCCCATGCATTTACCCCAGCTAATTCCCCTGGCACTAAGGGGCAATTTTAACATGGCCAATCCTCCTAACGCACACATTTTTGGACTGTGGGAGGAAACCAGAGTACCCGGAGGAAACCCACGCGGACATGGGGAGAATGTGCAAGCTCCACACAGACCGTCACCCAAGCCAGGAATCGAACCTGGGTCCCTAGCGCTGTGAGGCAGCAATGTTAACCACAGTGCCACCGTGCTGCCCCAGTCATAGCTAGGGTGTAGAGAAAGATCAACTTAATACAAGGTAGGCCCATTCAAAAGTCTGATGGCAGCAGAGAATTAGTTATTCCGAGTCATTTGGTATGTGACCTCAGACTTTTGTATCTTTTTCTTGGTGGAAGAGAATGGCCAGAACGCTACCACCTTGCCTGCCATGGAATCAACGTGGTCAAGGGTCCGACAATGGAAATCTCCGGTAACCTCGGGCAGGAGTTTCCTGTCTCACCTGAGTGAGACTGTAAAATCCCACCCAGTATGTCAGGAGTGCGTGGGGTCCTTGATTGTGCTGGCTGCTTTCCCAAGGCAACGGGAAAGTGTAGACGGATCTCGGGATCCTATCCCCACCTTAGCATCACTGAAATCCTCTCCCGTGTATTCATTGCTTCCCCAACATTCTGCAGCTTGCTTCACTCTGCTTCGCCATATGTCAGCTGCACAAACACCCTGATCCACATGAAGGCCTGGACAAGGTTTTCAATGGGGATGATAGTGGGAGTGACCAGGCGTGGACATTGACTAATTGTTCCTTGCCCCTAATACCTCCCCTTGGCCAACATTCATTGGCTCCATGATCCGCCCACAATGTAATGGATTCAAGGCCCTTGTTAACAGATCCCTCCTTGGCCTTACCCCGAGATCTAAGTGTCCTCCCCTCTTTTCTGACCCTAGCCTTTGTGTGATTGGCAGTAAAACCCTTCATGGTCAAAACTGAGATGAGGAGGAATTTCTTCAGCCAGAGGGTGGTGAATCTGTGGAACTCATTGTCACAGAGGGGTGTGGAGGCCAGGTCATTGAGTGTATTTAAGACAGAGATAGATAGGTTCTTGACCAATAAGGGGATGAAAGGGTTACGGGGAGAAGGCAGGAGAATGGGGATGAGAATCATATCAGCCATGACTGAATGGCGGAGCAGACTCGATGGGCCAGATGGCCTAATTTTGCTCCTGTATTGTATAGTCTTATGGTACCATTGTCCTTGGCTAGCAAGTCATATTTTCTGGAGTATTCAGTCTAAACCTTCCTGCCCCTTTTCCCCATCTTAATAAGAGCTAGGAGCTGGAGTAGGCCATCTGGCCCCTCGAGCCTGCTCCGTCACTCAATAAGATCATGGCTGATCTTTTTGTGGACTCAGCTCCACTTACCCGCCCGCTCACCATAACCCTTAATTCTTTTACTGTTCAAAAATTTATCTAACCTTGCCTTAAAAACATTTAATGAGGTAGCCTCAGCTGCTTCACTGGGCAGGGAATTCCACAGATTCACAACCCTTTGTGTGAAGAAGTTCCTCCTCAACTCGATCCTAAATCTGCTTCCCCTTATTTTGAGGCCATGCCCCCTAGTTCTAGTTTCACCCGCCAGTGGAAACAACTTCCCTGCTTCTATCTTATCTTCAACATCTTCCTCGGAACACATTTCTTCAGCAATGCCTTTGGTCTTCTCATTATTTTACGACTGTTCTGTCTCCGAGAAAGTTCTTGGAGAGCTCACTGAAGCAACTACACTGATACAAGTTGTCTAAAGATCCTATCTGGGACTGATGTGCCACTGTTTGTACAATACTGACGCAAGTTTAAATTTGAAAAACATGGATCTTGCAAAGTTTAAATTGCTCTCTAGTTCACACATGATGCATGCATTGATTTCACTGGCATGTTTGCTGGGTCAGAAAATTGTGTGTGAATTACTTTCAGAAACTGCGGGGTTTAGGATTGCTCCAGTATTATATTTCTCCAGGGTTTGCTTTTTTTTTTAAAGATGTTTTTGTGCTGGGTTAATTGAATCGCAGAATTGTTACAGTGCAGAAGGAGGCCATTCGGCCCTTTGTGTCTGTACTGGCTCTCTGAATGAGCATTTTTTCTCATGCCATTTCCCCACCTCCTCCCCATAACCCTGCGTATTCCTGCACCTTTTTAGTTGGGCAATTTCTTTTGCCAAAACTGACAAGAGTCTTAACAGTGCAAAGTGTTGCTGCACAATGCAAATCCTGTTTAAAGTTTAAGTGTCACAAGTAGACTTATATTAACATTGCAATGAAGTTACTGCGAAAATCCCCTAATTGCCCAATTGAATAGCCTCCCAATACTCATTGAAACTCACAAAATACTGAAAGGCCTGGATAGAGTTTATTTAAGTTTATTTATTAGTGTCACAAGTAGGCTTACATTAACACTGCATTGAAGTTACTGTGAAAATCCCCCACTCGCCTGTTATAGGTACACTGAGGGAGAATTTAGCACGGCCAATGCACCGAACCAGCACGTCTTTTGGACTGTGGGAGGAAACCGGAGCACCCGGAGGAAAACCCACGCAAACACGGGTAGAACATGCAGAGTCCGCACAGACACCCACGCAAACACGGGTAGAATATGCAGAGTCTGCACAGACACCCATGCAAACACGGGTAGAACATGCAGAGTCCGCACAGACACTCACGAAAAACACGGGTAGAACATGCAGACTCCGCACAGACAGTGACCCAAGTTCTTCTGTCTGCGGCAGTCCATTGGGATTGATATTGACTTGCTTCTGCTGCCTAGTTCTGAGCTGGCTGAAGAGTCTATGATCTACAGACTCTGCCACAATGTGGTGGAAAATATTTTGGCTTTTAAAGCCACTTTTAAGAGCCACTCAACACATGAATTGGCGTGGTGTGGAGCTGTTACCAATCACGAGGCAATCCGTTCAGTTTGTGGGCTGCGCTGATCTTGTGAGCAGAATGTTGGAGGCTACTTTTGACCTCAGTGACTCTTGACTTGGAGAAAATTCAGCTACAGGAAGTGTCAGCTCTGGAACAGATAAACATCGTTCGCAAGCGTTTAGTAATTTGATGATGCAGTGCCCCCATCTCTGTGTTTGTAACCCTGCTGAAGCTGGATATCCTGGAATGGATCTGAGTGGCCATCTGGAGGGAGATGGCAAGGCAGAGATGGGTGGGGTGGCTGTAGACAATGGCAGGAGCTGGTTTTCCAATGTTAGAATTGAGGGGATGGGGGAATGAGAAACAGACTGGTGTTGGAGGACCCAGGGTTTTCTACAGAGCAAAGGACCGGAGGTGATAATAGCTGCTGGCCATGGAAGGGTTGGCAGATGAGGATGGGAATCTTTAAATTGTTTGTTTGGGAGCGTTGCTAGGACAGGGGCTTTGGGTTGCAGAACTTGGTATGGGTGAAGGCAGGAGGTGGTATATTCTAATTCACATGTGGCTTCTGCTACAAGAAACAGGAAGGTGACAAATGGGTGGCCCGGTGGTTAGAAGCAAAATACTGCGGATGCTGGAATCTGAAACCAAAAGAGAAAATGCTGGAAAATCTCAGCAGGTCTGGCAGCATCTGTAAGGAGAGGAAAGAGCTGACGTTTCGAGTCCGGATGACCCTTTGTCAAAGCTCTGGACAAAGGCTCCAGCTTTGACAAGGGGTCATCCGGATTCGAAACGTCAGCTCTTTTCTCTCCTAACAGATGCTGCCAGACCTGCTGAGATTTTCCAGCATTTTCTCTTTTGGCCCCAGTGGTTAGCACTGCTGTCTCACAGCTCCAGGGACCCGGGTTCCATACCTGGTTTGTGTCACCATCTGCGTGGAGTCTGCACGTTCTCCCCGTGTCTGCGTGGGTTTCCTCCAGGTGCTCCGGTTTCCTCCCACGCTCCAAAGATGTGCGAGTTAGGTGGATTGGCCATGCTAAATTGCCCCTTAATGTCCCAGGATGCGTAGGTTAGTGGGATAAATCTGTGGGGTTACAGGAATAGGGCCTGGGTGGGATTGTTGTTGGCGCAGACTCGATGGGCTGAATGGCCTCCTTCTGCATTGTAGGGATTCTATGATTCTAATCTGGTTGTGTGTTGATACATTCACGGATAAGGATTTTTTTTCGCCGGAAGAGGAGAATTGGAAGCGGAGATGCAGAAAAGTGATCTTAGTGATTGATGGGACTTTGGGAAAGAGATTGAGCTGCCAGGACTGAATCTCTGGGCTAGGGCTGAGACGATGGCCGGAGAATGTATTGGATACAAGGCTGGGGCTTATGGTTGCTGCTCAGGCTGAAGGGGATAGATAGACTTTTCCTAATTGGAAAAGATTTGACACATCCAGAGTTTGATGTTGAATTGGTAGTTGGGTATGATTACAATGGCTGTCATGCTATAGGGAGAGGTAGTAACATAGAAAATAGAAGCAGGAAAAGGCTATTCGGCCGTTTGCGTCTGTTCTGCCATTCATTTTGATCATGGCTGGTCATCAAATTAAATACTCTTATCCTGCCTTCCCCTGCATATCCCTTGCTTCCTTTAGCCCCAAGAGCTATAGAGCAAGAGGCAGAGGAATGATCTGAGTGCCATATTGGGCAGCGTGGTAGCACAGTGATTAGCACTGCTGCTTCACAGCTCCAGGGACCTGGGTTCGATTCCCGGCTTGGGTCACTGTCTGTGTGGAGTTTGCTCATTCTCCTCGTGTCTGCGTGGGTTTCCTCCCACAGTCCAAAGATATGCGGGTTAGGTTGATTGGCCATGCTAAAATTGCCCCTTGGTGTCCTGAGATGTGTAGGTTAGAGGGATTAGCGGGTAAATATGTAGAGATATGGGGGTAGGGCCTGGGTGGGATTGTGGTCGGTGCAAACTCGATGGGCCGAATGGCCTCCTTCTGCACTGTAGGGTTTCTATATGGATGGGAATGTTTATGCAAACAAAAATCTGCCTTCCTGTTTCAGGCGCTGACGTTGTTTCTTATACTGTTGTCCATTTTTAATCGTATAGTTGGATTACCTGAACTTTGACCAGAGGTAATTAGGTATCCAGTCTAAGATTGGTTTTAAGGGGGCGTGTATCTGGTGCAGCAGGAAAGCAGACAAGACAAGGGTGAAAGGTCGCAGGTGAGTGGTTAAATGCTGTTGTTGCTGAGAGGGGAGTTTGTTGCTTTGGGTTTGCAGCTCCTCAGCACTGGAGGGTAAGCGTGCAATTTAATTTTATGTGGTCGGGCAAGTGCAGGTTCTGTTCTGGAGCCAGGGTGACTGACTTTGCCAGTCAAGGAAATCAGACTGCACTGAATGTTGTAACTCGGTGATATTCTCAAAACCTTTGGCACCAAGCCCATACCTTTTAACGCAGAAAACATTGTTTTTATTTGAAATCTGGATTCAAGCATTGCATTCCTGCCTCACCCTGTCAGTAATCTTTCTGCCCCATTCTCTAATTTTAGTGCATTTCTTCCTTCTCCTTTGTTATAGGTTCCTGTCTCATATTCCCCTTTTCTGTAGCTCTTGAGTTTCACACCCCTTCTTGTGTGGTCTCTGTCTTTCTCTGTGTCTCCCTGTCTCATGCTCTGTCTGTGTCATTGTGTAATCTCTATTCCTCTTTTCCTGTCTTTCTCTCTCTGTCTTCTGCCTGCTTTCTCTCACATCTACTCCCCCCTCTTCTCTCTCTCTCTCTCCCCCCAAACTCTTCCTTTTGCTTCCTCCTCCTTTCTTTTGCCATTCATTCAGCCTCTCTCTTCCCTCCCAAGCCTTTCCCCCCCTCCCTCTCTCTTTTTCCTCTCCCATCCTCTCTGCCCTTTTGTTTTCCTTCTGCCCACCTCTCCCCCTCCATTTCCTCCCCTCTCTTTCCCCCCTCCTGTTCCCTGGGCCCATCTCTCTCCCTCTCATTCTCCCCTCATCTCACACAATCACCTGTAGCAACTCCATCCCATCTTATACCATCTTTCCTGCCACAGGAACTGGTAGCGCTGAAGGTATGTGTTTAGCTCAGCTATATCGGCACGGCGGCACAGTGGTTAGCACTGCTGCCTCATAGCACCAGGGACCCGGGATCAATTTCAGCCTTGGGTGACTGTCTGTGTGAAGTTTACACGTTCTCCCCATGTCTGTGTGGGTTTCCTCTGGGTGCTTCGGTTTCCTCCGACAGTCCAAAGATGAGCAGGTTAAGAACATAAGAACTAGGAGCAGGAGTAGGCCATCTGGCCCTTCGAGCCTGCTCCGCCATTCAATAAGATCATGGCTGATCTTTCCGTGGACTCAGCTCCACTTACCCGCCCGCTCACCATAACCCTTAATTCCTTTACTGTTCAAAGGTGGATTCAAAGATACTGTTGGGTGGATTGGCCATGCTAAATTGCCCCTTAGTGTCCAAAGATGTGTAGGTTAGGTGGATTGGCCATGCTAAATTGCCCCTTCGTGCCCAAAGATGTGCAGGTTAGGTGGATTAACAGGGTAAATACATGGAGTAATGGGAATGGGGCTGGGGTGGGCCTGGGTGAGATGCTGAGTCAGTGCAGACTTGATGGGCCGAATGGACTCCTTCTGCATTGTGGGGATCTGTGCCAGTTTGCCAGACTACAGACATCTCAATTGTTTGTGGTGAATTTGGGTGGCCAGGCTCATCATCGCCTTGGTTGTGATGGACATCAGGCCAAAATTATACATCTACTTCAGAATGAATTGGCTAGCTGATTAGGAATGGAAGGAAGGCTGCCTTGTTTGATGATCCCTGATCACATCCTCTTGTATCTGGAACTGCTTCTGTGCCCTGGGCAGTTAGAGTGAGCAACTCTTCAGCATCAGTTTGTAAACCACCCAGGGGACTATGCTGGACCTGAGACCTTTTGATTTGATTTATTATTGTCACGCTACACAGACAAGGCATACCATTCATAGAGAAGGAAAGGAGAGGGTGTAGAATGTAGTGTTACAGCCATAGCTAGGGTGCAGAGAAAGATCAACTTAATGCGAGGTAGGTCCATTCAAATGTCTGACAGCAGCAGGGAAGCAGCTGTTCTTATGTCGGTTGGCACGTGACCTCAGATTTTTGTATCTTTTTCCCGAAGGAAGAAGGTGGAAGAGAGAATGTCCGGGGTGCGTGGGGTCTTTAATTATGCTGGCTGCTTTTCCAAGGCAGCGGGAAGTGTAGACAGAGTCAATGGATGGGAGGCTGGTTTGCGTGATGAGACTGAATGAAAGGGTAAAATATGGTGCTAGCGAAATCCTGGAGGAAGCTTCTGAAATAATTCGTGCACAGGCAACTGACAAGATTTAGGATTTTTTAAAAGTCTAATTAATGTCATCCTTCAGTACCTGGCGCCACTTGAATTAATTTATTTAGCACACGTAACAGAGAAAGAAAACCCAAAGCCCTTCACAAAAGTGGAATCAAGTAACAGTTGACACCAAGTCAAAGGCAGCAGCACCAGGAGGATTGATGCTTGGTCAATGAAGCAGATTTCAGTGAGGATATTAAAGGTCGAGAGAGAGTCAGAGAGGTTTCGGGAGGGAATTTCAGAGTTCACAAACAGACCAATTAGGACCAGAAGTCAGCCATTCGGCCCCTCGAGCCCTGCTTCACCATTCACAAAGATCACGGTTGACCTGATTGTGGCCTCAAGTCCACTATCCTTCGGCACAGTGGTTAGTGCTGCTGCCTCACAGCGCCAGGGACCCAGGTTCGATTCCGGCCTTGGGTCACTGTCTGTGTGGAGTTTGCACATTCTCCCCGTGTCTGCGTGGGTTTCCTCCGGGAGCTCTGGTTTTCTCCCACACTCCAAAGATGTGCGGGTTAGATGGATTGGCCGTGCTAAATTGCCCCTTAGTATCCCAAGATGTGTAGTTGGATTAGCCATGGGAAATGTATGGGGTTATGGGGATAAGGTGGGGGAGAGGGCCTGGGTAACGTGCTCTGTTGGAGTGTCGGTGTGGACCTGATGGGCCAAATAGCCTCGTTCTACACTGCAGGGATTCTATGATTCTCTACCCCAGGTAACCTTTATATCCTTTGTCATAGAATCACAGAATTATTATGGTGCAGAAGGAGGCCATTCTGCCCATCGTGTCTGCACCAGTTCTCTGAATGAGTGACTCATGTAGTGTCTCCAATTTCCACCCCTCTTATCCTCACATGGTCCAACTCCGACACTTCCCTTCCCTGACCCCTCTGTCTCCATTTCCGGTGATAAACTGACCACCAATATTCATTACGAAGCCACCAACTCCCACAGTTCCTCACGTCCTGCTTCCTGTAAGGACTCCAGCCCATTCTACCAGTTTCTCTGCCTTCCAGCGCACAGGGCCTGAGTGGGATTGTTGTCAGTGCAGGCTTGATGGGCCGAATGGCTTCCTTTGACATTGTAGGGATTCTATCTGTTCCAATGATGCCAACTTTGAAAATGGCGCTTCTGACATGTCTGCCATTTTCCTTAACCAAGGAACTCCTTCGCCCAGTCCGAAGTGTGACCTCCGACCTTCTTGTCGCTTGCCATTTTAACCCAGCAACTTGATGTCATGTCCGCATGTCCATCCTTGTCCTGCTGCAATGCTCCCGTGAAACCCAACACAAACTGGAGGAGCAGCACCTCATCTTCTGATGAGGCACCTTACAACCCTCAAGGACTCAACATTGAGTTTGTCACTGCTTACCCTCTGATTTCAGCTTCTCTGCGTTTGGCCATTCACACCTTCTATTCTCTCTATGGACTGCCATTAGCAGCCTTTCCCCGGGCAGCACGGTGGCACAGTGGTTAGCACTGCTGCTTCACAGCGCCACGGACCCGGGTTTGATTCCCGGCTTGGGTCATTGCCTGTGCGGAGTCCGCATGTTCTCTCCGTGTCTGCGTGGTTTTCCTCCCACAGTCTGAAAGACGTGCTGGTTAGGTGCATTGGCCGTGCTAAATTCTCCCTCAGTGTATCCGAACAGGCGCTGGAGTGTGGTGACTAGGGGATTTTCACAGCAACTTCACTGCAGTGTTATCCTAATCCGACTTGTGACATTAATAAAAAAAACTGTTTTTGTGGCTATGACTCATCTTTCATTCCCTCCCCCTGCAGTATAAATATCTCCCACTTTCTATACCTTTTACCTTTGACAAAGGGTCATCTGGACTCGAAACGTCAGCTCTTTTCTCTCCTTACAGATGCTGCCCAGACCTGCTGAGATTTTCCAGTATTTTCTCTTTTGGTTTCAGATTCCAGCATCCGCGGTAATTTGCTTTTATTGAGTTTATCCGAAAGCTTGTGCTACCAAATATACCTGTTGGACTTTAACCTGGTGTTGTGAGACTACTTACTTTGTTATTTGCGTGAGTATAATGTTAGCCCCCCGCCTCGCCTTCAGCGAGAGTATTTGTGTCACTTTTTTTTTTGCTCAGCGGAATAATATTGCCACGTTTATATTTTGGAAGTTACAGTGGCCTTTCCATAAACCTGTTCTTGAAAACCTTTGAATGTTTTTAGACGATGTGGGAGGTGAGATTGCTGTGTCAGTCCAATGACTTTAAGGAGTCTTCCTCTGCGGTGAAGTTGCAAAAGAAATTTAGTATTGAGTGGCAAAGTTGTGGGATGCTATTGGACAGGGAGTCCAAGCTTCTCTTGTCGTCATGGACTGTGAGGTCTCGGAGACGGGACGGGCAGAAGGGCGGGTCAGTGCAATGCAACTTCTCATTTGTACGGATCTCCAACCCATTGACTCTGTCTACACTTCCCGCTGCCTTGGCAAAGCAGCCGACATAATTAAGGACCCCACGCACCCCAGACATTCTCTCTTCCATCTTCTTCCGTCAGGAAAAAGATACAAAAGTCTGAGGTCACGTATCAACCGACTCAAGAACAGCTTCTTCCCTGCTGCTGTCAGACTTTTGAATGGACCTACCTTTCATTAAGTTGATCTTTCTCTACACCCTAGCTATGACTGTAACACTACATTCTGCACCCTTTCCTTTCCTTCTCTATGTTTGGCATGCTTTGTATAGCGCGCAAGAAACAATACTTTTCACTGTATACTAATACATGTGACAATAATAAATCAAATCAGTTACTGATACGGAAAGATCTTGGTGTTCTGGGTTGGAATCTATCCATCCCAGAGGCACCAGCAGTGATTACAAATCTCCAAACCCATTGCATTCTAACAGAGCCCCCCCTGAGTGGGAATATGTTTTCAGAACCAAATTGCCCAGCCTTCGATAAGGAAGATAAAGAAAGTCTTGCCTTCATATAGTGCCTCTCACAACCTCAAACCACCCCAAGCTTTGCAACCAGTGAAGTACGTTAGAGGTGTGGTCATTGTAGGAAACACAGCAGCCAGTTGTCACACAGCAAGATCCCACAAACAGCAATAGCGGGTAATCTGATAATTGAGGAATAAATATTGGCCAGGACATTGGAGGTAACTCCCCCGCTCTTTTCCAACATAGTTCATGGGATTGTTTATATCCATCTGAGAGAGGTCACCGTTGGTTTAACATCCCAGCAGGAAGCTAGCACCCCCAACAGTGCGGCACTCCCTCAGTACTGTACTGGATGGTCAGATTAGATTTTGGAGTGGAACTTGAATCCACACTGACTCAAAGGCAAAGGAGAGAGAGAGGAGGACAGGTTGCCATGGTTTGAGGGGAGGGGGCACAAGTTGGAGAAACTTGGTTTGTTCTCACTGGAATGACGCAGGTTGAGGGGCGACCTGATCGAAGTCTACAAGATTATGAGGGGCATGGACAGAGTGGATAGTCAGAAGGTTTTTCCCAGGGTGAAAGAGTCAATTCTAGGGGGCACAGGTTTAAGGTGCGAGGGGCAAAGTTTAAAGGAGATGTATGAGGCAAGTATTTTTACACAGAGGGTGGTGGGTGCCTAGAACTCGCTGCCGGGGGTGGTAGTGGAAGCAGATATGATGGTGACTTTTAAGGGGCGTCTTGACAAATACATGAAGAGGGATATGGTGCCCGGAAGGGTAGGGGGTTTTAGTTCAGTCGGGCAGCATGGTCGGTGCAGGCTTGGAGGGCCGAAGGGCCTGTTCTTGTGCTGTAATTTTCTTTGTTCTTCAATTGGAATATCCATGTCTGGTACGTTCATAGAGGATTAGGCATTACATATTCAATTGTGCATTATATCCAACAATAAACCTTGAGTTTTTAGTTCTGATTATACATTCAGAATGTTGATATTACATTTGCTTGTTAACATCGGGAGTGAATGTTACTCTGATGGTGACAGCTAATCAGCCAGTGAAACCGTAGAGTTTGTTAGGTGGCAGCAAATGATTTGTGAAGGTGGCGCGTTGGAGCGAGATTCTGATTTAGCAGAGTGTATTAAAACTGCAAGTGAAGTCATTGACTATGGAACAGCAGAAACCAACTATCGCACCAGCCACCACACAAGGGATACATGGACAGACCCAAGAGAAAGGTGACCAGATCAGCAGTTTCTTTCCTCATTCTAAATTGATTCCTTCTCCACAGAAATTGGCGTTTTTGAAGAAAAAGTAAGGGAATCTCTGACCTCTCACCTTTTGGGTGTAAAGTCATTGGATATGGGAGTAAATGAAGGATTAAAGATGAGATAATTGATGATCGAGCTGGGGAGGATTACAGGGGTTCAGCGGAAAGTTCAAAGAGAGAATAGGGGTAATGTTGGGAGCCACAAAGGAGGGGATTAGTGGGTTGGGAGGTGTTAATTTCAATGTCCGTATACGATGGGGAAATAATACAGCAGTTTGTCTTTTACCTTCAGCAAGTTTATTCTACACACAGCTCAGTGAAGGTACAAGCTCCTTATGGATTCCCCCACACCAGGTGTTCCAGCTGTGTCCATGATACTCTTTTGGAGATTGATCCAAAAATCATCACCAGCCTTTAAGAATGCAATTGCCAAAGTATGCACCTACTGCAATCTTGACAGGGGGTGGGGCACCTGTGACATTGACGGGGGGGGTGGGGGCACCATGATAATAGGAAGGTCGAGAGGAGGAAAGTGTGAAACATTCAGGGAAAGCATGGGAAGGGAGCCATGAGGGTTACCTTTTCCTTTAAGTTCTCCCCCATGAGCGGAGCCTGCTGTTACTAAATTCTTTTATCTCCACAGTCCACTGTGTCATCCACCATCTCCCACCCCAAAACCACAGTGGGGACAGTAAGAGGACAGAAAAGCAGAAGGGGAGTGGCACAGTGGTTAGCACTGCTGCCCCAGAGCACCAGGGACCCGGGTTCAATTCCGGCCTCAGGTCACTGTCTGTGTGGAGTTTGCACATTCTCCCCGTGTCTGCGTGGGTTTCCTCCGGGTGCTCCGGCTTCCTCCCACAGTCCAAAAATATGCGGGTTAGGTGGATTGGCCATGGCTAAATTGCCCTTTAATGTCAGGGGAATTAGGAGGGTAAATATGTGGGGGTTACGGGGATAGGACCTGGGTGGGATTGTTGTCGGTGCAGCCTCGATGGGCCAAATGGCCTCCTTCTGCACTGTTGATTCTATGATTTAATTCTATGATGAGAGGGAGAGAGAACGGGGCAGGATAAAAAGGGGAAAAAACACAAAGGCAGGCGAGGCGGGTAAAAGAGACCATGTTCTCTGTGCAACGCAGTGGGAGATTTGATTGCTTTGCGGGGAAGGTGTTTCAGTGGCAAACCTGTTTCGCCTCTGGGTGGTGCTGTGGTCTGCCTTTTCATTATGTGTCACACTGCGTGACAGACAGAAGGTGGAATCTTGTGCCCTCACTCGGGGTTGGGGGTGTGAGGGTGGGGTGGGTGGGGGGGGAATGCAGTTAATCAGGTAGGAAGGAGACAGGTGGGAACACCCTGATAAATTCAGTGGCGGGAAGGCCTGTGATGACCTCCTTGCCCTACCACTGCTGGCTTGACCGAGCTTGTTTGCATGTGAGGTGTGGATGGGGATAGGGTCCCTTGTTTTAAGGCATTCGGTGCCTGATCGATGGGAATGGGGAGGGTCCTGCTGAGAGCCCCCTCAACACCCCTCCCCCGCCACCACCACTCCCCTACAGTTGCCTGGGACCGACCCTCTTGGACCCTTGGGCTTCAGGTAGTTGTAGTACTGGCAGTGGCCTCCTCCTCCACAGTGGCGCTGCTGAGTGCAAAATGGGTGGCAGCTTTTCGTGGGTGGAACTTCTGGGTCCTTGATCCCACGGAATGTTCCGCTGCCTTTCAGATGACTGAGTGGCACAAGATATGACCGATCTTCTCCGAAAGAAGGGACGCATGGTTTGGCTAGCTATCCAGCCTGCGGCCAAGACCCCTGTCACCTCCATAAGATTCTGCCCCTAGTGGCTATTTATGAGTAAGACAGCACAGTGTCATAGTGGTTAGCACTGCTGCCTCACAGCGCCAGGGACCCGGGTTCAATTCCGGCCTCTGGTGACTGTGTTGTGTGGAGTTTGCACGTTCTCCCCATGTCTACCTGGGTTTCCTCCGGGTGCTCCGGTTTCCTCCCACAGTCCAAAGGTGTGTGGATTAGGTGGATTGGCCATGCTAAATTGACCCTTACTGTCAGGGGGATTAGGAGAGTGAATGCATGGGGTTAGGGTGGGTGGGATTGTTGTCAGTGCAGGCTCGATGGGCCGAATGGCCCCTTTCTGCACCATAGGGTTTCTCTGATTCTATGATAACACCATAACGATCGCACAATCTAGTTACTGAATTCCCACAAATCATTCCAGGTTGTCGATTCCGATTTCTTTTCCGTCAATGAAATTTCCAATGTCCAAATGAAAGGTTTAGAGACAAAGCAATTGATGTTTTTCATGTAATGACAGGAGTAACTGCACGTCCGGATTGTTTTTCGCGTGTTATAATTCCTCTATTGAAGTTTTTATTTGAAGGCCTAAGCCTCTCATTGAAGCCTAGGCTTTGATTTAGATCTTTTTATCCAGTGCTGTGAGTTTGTCGGATTAATTTGGATGGTGCAGTGTGCCAAATTTCTCTGGTATATCAGCACCAATCAACCCTCCTGATGGGATATTTCTTTTTAGCTCTTGCTTAAAGAGCATTTAGCACTGATATGATGATTGCCAATGTATTATTGATAGATACAAGTGTAAAATGCACTTCATTGTATTGACATAGTTTCCTAGCCCAGTGCTAAAGAGATCCGAGTTATGAAACGTCTGGGGAAGGATGGAAATGATCAAAACTTTGTTCATCATTCAAATGGATTGCAAATCACTTGGAGCCACATGGGATAGGCTCAAGAACTGCTACTTTTTAATTTGTCTGTTTTTCTTTTAACTGAATGATTTATGGAACACCACTATGTATTAGGTACGGTAGCTTAGTGATTATCTTGACTAGTAATTCAGAGACCTGGGCCGCAATTCTGCGGTCTCGCTTGCCCTATTACCGCTGCCAACAAGAACGGAGTATTTGGAGCTCAGCCGAATCTTCATTCGCAAGAGCGGAATCGGATGATCCCAGCCGCGGACGAGGTGACTGCTAGTGCCCTGTTCCCCTGGTAAGGCAGCCATTGGAGATCTTAGAATCCCTACAGTGCAGAAGGAGGCCATTCAGCCCATCGAGCCTGCACTGACAACAATCCCACCCAGGCCCTACCACCGTAACCCCATGTAGTTACCCTGCTAATCCCCTGACACTAAGGGTCAATTTAGCATAGCTAATCACCTAACCCCGCACATCTTTGGAGTGTGGGAGGAAACTGGAGAACCCAAAGGAAACCCACGCAGACACGGGGAGAATGCGCAGACTCCGCGCACACAGTGACCTGAGGCTGGAATCGAACCTCGGTCCCTGGCACTGAGGCAGCAATGCTAACCACTGTGCCACCTGGCCTTTATGGCACTATCCTGAAGAAGACAGGGTTCTCTCAGGTTTCCTAGTCAACAGTCGTCCCTGAACTGATTAGTATAAAACCAGATTAGCTAGTCATTCAACTCCTTTGCTGTTTGTGGGGTCTCACCAGGCTCAGATTGGCTGCCAGGTTTGTTCACATGACAGCGACTGAACTTCAAATGTAAATAATTACATTTGCTGCTGAGGTTATGATGAGACGCTGTGTGAATGACAAAGTTCTGGAAATACTCAGCATGTATGGCAGCTCCTGTGGAGAGGGAACAACAGTGTGAATGTTTCACATCAAATAAGACATCATCACAACTGAAGGTAGATAGAAATGTAAACAGAAAATGCTGGAAAACCTCAGCGGGTCTGGCAGCATCTGTGGAGAGAGAATCGAGCCAACGTTTCGAGTCTGGATGACCCTTCGTCAGAGCCGTTCATTAGGTAGAAATGTGATGGATTTACGCTATTGAAACGGGAAGGATGAGCAAAAGGGAAGATCTGGGATAGGGTAGAGGGCAGGAGAGTTTAAATGCCAAAGATGTTATGGGGCAAAGGGAGTGATAATGGTTGTAATAAAGCATTTGCCCAGACTGAGTGTAAATAGCAGAATAATACTTGCTGAATACTACCCACACTTTCTTTTATTTGAGATTTCCAGCATCTCTATTTTGCCTTCACTGAATAAATGACATTTCATAGAATCATAGAGTTACGACAGTGCAGAAGAGGCCATTCCGTCCATCGAGTCTGCATCGACTCTCTAGACAGAGCATCTTACCCAGGCCCTATCCTTATAACCCCACACATTTACCATAGCTAATCCATCTAACCTACAGAGCATCTTACCCAGGCTGTATTCCCGTAACCCCACACATTCACCATAGCTAATCCATCTAACCTGCACACCTTTGGACACTAAGGGGCAATTCAGCGTGGCCAATCCACCTACCCCATATGTCTTTGGAATGTGGGAGGAAACCGGAGCACCCGGAGGAAACCCACGCCGACACGGGGGGGGGGGAAAATGTGCAAACTCCACACAGACAGTGACCCGAGGCTGGAATTGAACCTGGGTCCCTGGAACTGTGAGGCAGCAGTGCTTGCCACGGTGCCGCCCGTGATATAAAGGACCACGATGAGGTACAAAGTGCAATGTTGCCAATCGGATGATAACAAGAGACACAAATTTAAAATAAGCACTTAAGAATGAAAGGAAATTCAAATTTCCTGCATATTGTCATTAGGTGTCGCAGAGATGAAAGGTTTTCTTCATTTTGGTCAGAGCTGGGATGGTAAACCATTTGTTTTTATGTTTCTTTAAGCTGCCCGGACGACTCTCCCCCCCGCTGTAACAATGATCTCCGTTGTATACGGACTGCTCCTCTGTGCGTTACTGCAGGTGCTTACTACAGAATCCAAGTCCCACATTTCTGTTATCTTAGTGGGGGCCACCGGCGACCTGGCTCGGAAGTACCTGTGGCAGGGTTTATTTCAGTCCTACGTGGAGCAGGATGGGGGCGCACACAGCCTGAGTTTTTATGGTGGCACTCGACTCCGCTCCTCCGAAGGCTCACCGGCAATGTACGAGATACTGAAAGGCCTGACGTGTTTGCCAAACGTGCCGTCAGTCAGGTGTGCGCTGCTCAAGGATCAGTTTCTCAAATTGACCCAGTACCATCAGCTGGACACCCAGGAAGACTACTCCGCCCTGGATAAGAAGATTAAGGAACTGCTGGCGCAAGAAGGGCTCGAAGAGGGCGGCCGTCTTTTTTACCTTTCTGTTCCTGCTTTTGCCTACGCTAACATAGCAACCAAAGTCAACGCCACCTGCCGCCCCAGGACGGGATCCTGGTTACGTGTTGTTCTAGAAAAACCCTTTGGACACGACCTTAACTCAGCTCAGCAGCTAGCCGAGGAACTGCAGAAGGTACTCCGAGAGGAAGAGATGTATCGAATCGACCATTACCTTGGTAAACAGGTGAGTCTTTCTACTTATTTATTCATGGGACGTGGGTGTCGCGGGCTGGACAGCACTTATTGCCCATCCCTAGTTGCCCTGGAGGGCAGTTGAGAGTCAACCACATTGCTGTGGCTCTGGAGTCACGTGTAGGCCAGAAGGTAGGCCGTCGTTATCTAGTCTGGCCTACATGTGACTCCACAGCCTTCCTTCCCTCAAGGGCATGAGTGAACCAGATGGGTTTTTCAGACATTAGTTTCATGTTCATCTGTAGATTCTTAATTCCAGATAAAAGCAAATTACTGCGGATGCTGGAATCTGAAACTAAAAGAGAAAATGCTGGAAAATCTCAGCAGGTCTGGCAGCATCTGTAAAGAGAGAAAAGAGCTGGCGTTTCGAGTCCAGATGACCCTCTGTCAAAACTAAAAGCCCATAGAAAGTGGGAGGTATTTATACTGCAGGGGGAGGGAATGAAAGATGAGCCATAGCCACAGAAACCAGGGGAAGAGGCTGCTAATGGCAGCCGATAGAGAGAATAGAAGGTGTGAATGGCCAAACGGCAGAGAAGCTGAGATCAGAGGGTAAACTGTGACAGATGAAGATATGGGGGTGAGGGGGGAGATGGGAGAGAGGTAAAATTGAGGAAAAGGGAAGCAAGGGAGGATAAAATAGGGGGAAAGACTGAGGGCGGGGGGAGAGAAAAATAAAGCAAAACAATAAAGAAATAAAAGGTAGAGATATTTTTTATTGAATTCAGATTTCACCATCTGCTGTGGCGGGATTTGAACCTGGGTCCACAGAACATTAGCTGAGTTTCTGGATCAATAGTCTAGTGATAATACCACTAGGCCATCGCCTCCCCAAGCTTCATTTGTCATTCGTCTCCATTCTGGCTCCCGTTATCAAACAAGCGCATTGCAAATCACTTCTTGCAGCCATGTGGATAGGTTCGTGAGCTGCTACTTTTTAATTTGTCTATTTTTCTTTTGAAATGAGTGATTTATGGAACAGCACTATGCATTAGGTATAGTAGCTTGGTGATTATGTTAACTGGACTAGTAATTCAGAGACCTGGGCCGCAATTCTCCGGTCTCGCACACCCCGCTACCTCTGCCAGCGAGAACAGAGTATTTGGAACTCAGCCAAATCTTCGCTCCCAGCAGCGGGACCGGATAATCCCAGCCGCGGGCGAGGTCGGAGAATTCCGGCCCTGGATTAATAATACAGAGATGCAAGTTCAAATCCGCAGTTAATTAAATAAATCTGGAATTAAAAAGTCAGTATCAGTAATGGTGACCATAAAACTACTAAGTTGCTCTGATGAAGGGTCACCCAGACTCAACTCGTTGGCTCGATTCTCTCTCCACAGATGCTGTCAGACCTGCTGAGATTTCGCAGCATTTTCTGTTTTTGTTTCAGATTCAGACTGGATGGCACAGTGGGTTAGCACTGCTGCCTCACAGTGCCAGGGACCCGGGTTCGATTCCCACCTTGGGTCACAGTCTGTGTGGAGTTTGCACATTCTCCCCGTGTCTGCGTGGGTTTCCGCTGGGTGCTCCGGTTTCCTCCCACAGTCCGAAGATGTGCGGGCTAGGATGATTGGCCATGCTAAATTGACCCTAGTGTCAGGGGGATTAGCAGGGTAAATATGTGGGGTTGCGGGGATAGGGCCTGGGTGGGATTGTGGCCGGTGTAGACTCAATGGCCCGAATGGCCTCCTTCTGCAGTGCAGAGATTCTATGGTTCTACCTCAACTCAAACCCCTTCAGGATTTAATTGCTGCCCTTAAATAATCTTAACCTCAACCTCGTATTCCTCTGGTCGGGCTGATATTTACAGCTTTCCACATGGTTGGTCCTCCTGGTGCGTGCTGTAGGTACATGAGTCAGGGTGACCATACCTGACTCTCCTTCGTGGCCACAGTGTAAGACTCACCTGGGGGTCTCAGCCTTTTAATTGCAAAACTTTATCAAAAAGATCTAAAGCATATTTCTGGAGACATCCGAGTTTGGATGGTCAGTGCTAGGCACCTTTTAATCTCTTTTAGCCTGGTTCCTGCCTTGCTCCAGACAATAAGAGTTTTAACAACACCAGGTTAAAGTCCAACAGGTTTATTTGGTAGCAAACGCCACTAGCTTTCGGAGCGCTGCTCCTTCGTCAGATGGAGTGGATATCTGCTCTCAAACAGGGCATACAGAGACACAAAATCCAGACAAACCATTCATCACAAACTTGTTTCCAGGACCAGAACAATGGATCCCATTCGGGTGCGAGGTCTTTCACGCAGACACGAGGAGAATGTGCAGACTCTACACAGCCAGTGACACCCTAAGGCTGGAATTGAACCCGGGTCCCTGGTGCTATGAGGCAGCAGTGCTAACCACTGTGCCACCCATATTTTAATATTCTACAAGGTGCCATTCATTCATTGGAGAGTTAAGGGGGTCAGTTGGGACTCCCACAGTGACTTCAGGAAACCTGGATTCCACCTCACTAACCTGACTCAATTCATCAAGTCAGGGCAAATGCACATCACAGAAGGAGGCCATTTGGCCCATTCTGTCTATACTGTCAAAGAAGGCTTGAGACAATTTAACCTGTGATTATCCCTCTCTCCACTCGCGCTGTCTGTACCTGTAAAGACTCGCATTCCAACCATTATCTTGCAGTTGTGTCTCTGCCTATATATGCCCTGTTTGTGAACCCACCTCTCCACTCAGCTGAGGAAGGAGCAGGGACTTTAACCTGGTGTGGTGAGACTTCTTACTGTGCCCACCCCAGTCCAATGCCAGCTTCTCGACATCCTGTCGAGCAAGCCAGTCTATTCCCACTTTCCAGCTCCTGACCTGTGACCCTGTAGTTTATGATATCATAGAATCCCTACAATGCAGAAGGAGGCTATTCGGCCCATAGTCTGTACCGACCACAATCTCACCCACGCCCTATCCCTGTAACCCCTCATATTTACCCTGCTAGTCCCCTTGACACTAGAGTCAATTTAGCATGGCCAATCCACCTAACCCACACATCTGTGGGAGGAAACCGGAGCACCCGGAGGAAACCCACGCAGACATGGGGAGAACATGCAGACTCCACACAGACAGTGACCCGAGTGCACATCAGAGTAATTTTCTAAGTGTGCAGTGGGGGTTTCTTCCTCCAGCCCCTTTCAGGCGGTGAGTTTCAGAGCCGCAGCCGGATGAAAAAAAATCTCCTCTAATTCTTCCATCAATGGCTTTAAATCTATCCCTGCAGAGAAATGGGTCCTTCCTGTGCACTCTATCTAAGTCACTAATAATTTTATACACTTTACTTTACGAGGAAGTGAGTAGAATGATGGATGATTGTAGTGCTACTGATGTGTATACCTTGAATCCCAAAAGGGACTGGATAAGGCGCAGACATAGATAACCACTAAATTACACAACAAATTCGATGACATATTATGTTGGTTGGATATTCAACTAAAATCTCAGAAACAGGGCTTTGTTATTCATCAGGGGAGAGCTGATCACAGGTAGAGTTGCTCTAGCCTCCATATTGGAACCCCTATCGCAGGTGATTACTTTCATTAACAATTTAAATGGGAGATTGATGGAAACAAACCACCCAGAAAGAGATGTGGAGATGCCGGCGTTGGACTGGGGTGGGGCACAGTAAGAAGTCTCACAACACCAGGTTAAAGTCCAACAGGTTTATTTGGAATCGGGAGCTTTCGGAGCGCTGCTCCTTCATCAGGTGAGTGGAGGTAGGTTCCCAAACACGGCATATCCTTGGGTAAGTGTTCTCCAAGGCGGCCTTCAAGACTCACGATAACGCAGAATCGCCGAGCAGAAACTGATAGCCAAGTTCCGCACACATGAGGACGGCCTCAAACGGTCTTGGGTTCATGCCACCCGACATATAACCCCCACCATACTGCCTGGGTTTGCACAATCCTACTAACTGTCCTTGCTTGAGACGATTCACACCTCTTTACCCTCTTTAAACTACTTCTCCCAAAGGGTTGTGAATCTGGGGAATTCACTACCCCAAAGTGCGGTGGATGCTGGGACAGTGAGTAAATTTACGGAGGAGTTAGACAGATTTTTAATTGGTAATGGGCTGAAGGGTTACGGGGAGAAGGCAGGAAAATGGGGATGAGGAGCATATCAGCCATGATCGAATGGCAGAGTGGACTCGATGGGCCGAATGGCCTAATTCTGCTCCAATATCTTTTGAACTTATGAACCTGTGATTATCCCTCTCTCCACTCGCACTGTCTGTACCTCTAAAGACTCGGATTCCAATCATTCTTCACATTCCAATCTGTAATTATCTCGTAATTGTGTCTTTGCCTATATATGCCGTGTTTGTGAACCTACCTCCACTCGCCTGATGAAGGAGTGGCGCTCCGAGAGCTCGTGATTCCAAATAAACCTGTTGGACTTTAACCTGGTGTTGTGAGAAAGACAGGGACAGTAGACAAATGGGAATGCCACCACATGCAAGTTCCCCTACAAGTCGCACACCAGCCTGACTTGGAAACATATCGGCCGTTCCATCACCAGCACCGGGTCAGAATTGTTTTCCCACTTACCAAATCAGGCAGAGGGCCGTGTATTATGTGAGTGATAAAAAAAGCTGGAATACCTGGGGGTGGGAAAAGAAATTGACAGCGTTTGTATGCCTCAATATTTCTCTCCGTGACTTTTTCTCTTTCTCAATCATGGTTTCAGGCAATTGCCCATATTTTACCGTTCCGGCATGATAATCGACATTCCCTGGATCCCATCTGGAACCAACATCACATCGAAAGAGTAGAAATTGTCATGAAAGAGACCCTAGACTCCAAAGGTAAGGATCGTACCAAGAAATTGTTCTGAACGTATGGACATCCCGCTTGGTCAGTTCTCAATGCCACCCCAAGTTGTCTTGGAAAGCTTTGCCGAGTGAAATTACTTCACCTGAAAACAGTCATGTCTCGTTGTGTTTCCTGCTGCGTCCACAACACAGAACTAATCATCATTTACTAACCTCATTCAGAGTTGCTCATCATAGAATCATCATAGAATCCCTACAGTGCAGAATGAGGCCAGTCGGCCCATCGAGTCTGCACCAACCACAATCCCACCCAGGCCCTATCCCCACAACACCATGCATTTACCTTAGCTAGCCCCCCTGACACTAAAGGGCAATTTATCAGGCCAATCCACCTAACCCGCACATCTTTGGGTGGAAGGAAACCGGAGCACCTGGAGGCAACTAGAGTAATGTGTGCAATTTTGGTCCCCTTATTTGCGGAAGGATATATTGGCCTTGGAGGGAGTACAGAGAAGGTTCACCAGGTTGATACCGGAGATGAGGGGGTTAGCTTATGAGGAGAGATTGAGTAGATTGGGCCTGTACTCGTTGGAGTTTAGAAGGCTGAGGGGAGATCTTATAGAGACATATAAGATAATGAAGGGGCTAGGCAGAGAGATTCTTTCCACTTAGAAAGGAAACAAGAACTAGAGGACACAGCCTCAAAATAAGGGGGAGTCAGTTTAGGACAGAGTTGAGGAGGAACTTCTTCTCTCAGAGGGTAGTGAATCTCTGGAATTCTCTGCCCATTGAAGCAGTGGATGCTACCTGGTTAAATATGTTTAAGTCACAGGTAGATAGATTTCTGATCAATAAGGGAATTAAGGGTTTTGGGGAGCAGGCGGGTAAGTGGAACTAAACCACTATCAGATCAGCCATGATCTTATTGAATGGCGGGGCAGGCTCAAGGGGCTAGATGGCCTACTCCTGCTCCTATTTCTTATGTTCTTATGAAACCTATGTGGACATGGGGGGAATGTGCAAACTCCACACAGTCAGTGATCCAAGCCGGGAATCGAATCCTGGTCCCAGGCGCTGTGAGGCAGCAGTGCTAACCACTGTGCCACCCCGCCACCCCAGTGGTCTTGATTGCTCTGGCCATGTTGTTGGTGCAAATCGAGAGTTTTATTCTACATCTGACGTCTTACCACTGAGCTAAGTAACAGGGCAAGTTCTTGTTAGTTTCAGAGTGGCAACAGGGGTGAACACTGACAGTTTCATCATCATTACTGCTGCAAATTCCCAGCCAAAATTCACATGGAATCTCTAGTAGTACTGAAATTTGGATCTGGTTGAGAGGGGAAATATGAACATACAAATTAGGGCAGGAGTAAGCCATTGGTGGCACAGCGGTTAGCACTGCTGCCTCACAGCGCCAGGGACCCAGGTTTGATTCCCGGCTTGGTGACCGTCGGTGTGGAGTCTGCACGTTCTCCCCGTGTCTGCGTGGGTTTCCTCCGGGTGCTCCAGTTTCCTCCCACAGTCGTTGGACTGAGGATTAGGTGGATTAGCCCCTTAGTGTCAGGCCACTTAGTCCATGCCCAACTCCAGCTTAATTTCACCTCCCCATATCAGCGTGTTAGGAGGGCTATCTGCATCTACAACATCGCCATGAGCTGGTGGGATTGAACAGTGAATGGTGGAACAGTCATCGCCTGTTCCTGTTTCATGTCCCTCTGTTATCTAGAGAGTGGTTAGAATGTAGAAGTGGCTATTACTCAAGTGTAGTTGAGGTGGATGGCAAAAGATGTGCTTAATGGGAGGCTAGATAAGGGCATGATTGGCCACGCTAAATTGACCCTAGTGTCAGGGGGATTAGCAGGGTAAAGGGTTACGGGAATAAGATCTGGGTCAGATTGTGATCGGTGTCGATTCGATGGGTCAGAGGGACTAGCTAGGGTAAATGCATGGGGTAATGGGGATAGGGCCTGGGTGGGATTGTGGTCGGTGCAGACTCGATGGGCTGAATGGCCTCCTTTTGCACTGTAGGATTCTATGATTCGGCCGCTGGGCCTCCTGATACAGTGCAAAATTACTCTCAGTGAGAAAGGGACATAATGTCGAATGAACACGAGAGCAGAAAGGGGTAGGTTAGAAGAAAGGCTCTCGTTTCAAGGGTTGTGAGAGTAGAAAGGGCATTGAAGCCTCATCCATTAGAATATTTAAGAGGAAATGAGAGAAATATTTGAAGATGAGTATTAAAAGGTATAAGGACGCTGACATGGTATCAGAGTAGGTAGCTGTGATGTCGAGCTAATACAGTCACAATGGGCTCCAACTGTGCTGGAATTGCTATGACAATATCTAGGACATTCTAACTCTCCACAGCTTACGGCAGAATTATCTGACAGGCAGGCTTTTATTTTATTCCATTCCATTCAGTGAAAAAAAAAGAAATCTCAATCATTGCAGGAACCCTACCGAGAGGATGATTGGAAAATCTCGATGCCATGTGGATGTCGAGACTTGCTGTTTGCTCGTGAAAAAAACCTTTCTGTTTTAATATTTAATCTTTGCCAGTGTGTTTGAAGGCTTCAGTCCGTCTCTTTGACCGTATTAATTTCAATTCTCCAATAAATCTTTCACCTTGTCCTTCAAAAAAAGCTTAACTTCAAATCCTGTATCCCTTGGGTTGCCAAGGATAGATTTACCTAGAAATTACAGTGTAGAAATAGGCCACTTAGCCCATGCCCATCTCCAGCTTAATTTCACCTCACCATATCAGCGTGTTAGGAGGGCCATCTGCATCTTCAACATCACTATGAGGTAGTGGGATTGAACAGTGAATGGTGGAACAGTCATCGCCTGTTCCTGTTTCATGTCCCTCTGTTATCTAGAGAGTGGTTAGAATGTAGAAGTGGCTGTTACTCATGTGTAGTTGAGGTGGATGGCAAAAGATGTGCTTAATGGGAGGCTAGAGAAGGACACGCATGGCCATGCTAAATTGACCCCAGTGTCAAGGGGATTAGCAGGGTAAATATGTGGGGTTACGGGAATAGGGTCTGGGTGGGATTGTGGTCAGTGGAGACTCGATGGGCCGAATGGCCTCCTTCTGCACTGTAGGGATTCTATGAAGCAGGAAGAATGAGAAGGTTATGCTGATGGAGGTGGTGAAGTTCTTGGGGCTTCAAATAGCACGAGATAAGTCAGAATTCAAAGTGATGATCAAACATGTCTCCTGTATCCAACAGTCAGTGGGTTTTTTTATTTTTATTCATTTATGGGACATGGCCGTCACTGGCTGGCTGGCATTTATTGCCAATCACTAGTTGCCCTTGAGAAGGTGCTGAGGCCAACAGACCTTTGCATGGTCCGCCCCTGCCTGCTACGATTCCTGATGGGAAAATTCCACCCATCATCTCCATACCCTCTGCTTCGGTGTGCAGGCTCCCTCTGCTGGTACCATTCTGTATGGCAACTTCAACTGAACAACATTGCCCATCCCTAGTTGTCCTTGGCAAGGCTATTTCAGAGGGCAGTTGAGAGTCAACCGCATTGCTGTGGCTCTGGAGTCTCATGTAGGCCAGACCAGGTAAGGACGGCAGATTTCCTTCCCTAAAGGACATTAGTGAGCCAGATGGATTTTTTTGACAATCGACAATGGTTTCATGGTCATCAGTAGGTTCAAACACAGTAGTGTGTTTGGGCGGCACGGTAGCACAGTGGTTAGCACTGCTGCTTCACAGCTCCAGGGACCTGGGTTCGATTCCCGGCTTGGGTCACTGTCTGTGTGGAGTTTGCACATTTTCCTCGTGTCTGCGTGGGTTTCCTCCAGGTGCTCCGGTTTCCTCCCACAGTCCAAAGATGTGCGGGTTAGGTTGATTGGCCATGCTAAAATTGCCCCTTAGTGTCCTGGGGTGCGTAGATTAGAGGGATTAGTGGGTAAAATGTGTAGGAATATGGGGGTAGGGCCTGGGTGGGATTGTGGTCGGTGCAGACTCGATGGGCCGAATGGCCTCTTTCTGTACTGTAGGGTGTCTATGAATGATTTCTTAATTCCAGATATTTTTTATTGAATTCAAATTCCACCATGGTGGGATTCGAACCCGGGTCCACAGAACATTAGCTGAGTTTCTGGATTAATAGTCTAGCGATAATACCACTAGGCCATCGCCTCCCCTAAATTCCTAGCTTGATCTCACATTGCACTTTTCAAAACACTACAGGACGGGATTTGTGTGGCACATATAAACAATGACATGGACCGGTGATGTGTTCCTATCCTGTGCTCTGTGTAGCTGTATGCAATAAGTTGATATGAGATCCATGTCCATCATCTTGAACTGCCCAGCTTAGTTCAGTTTATTTTATTAGTGTCACAAGTAGGCTTACATTAACACCGCAATGAAGTTACTGTGAAAATCCCCTAGTCGCCACACTCCGGCGTGTGTTCGGGTACACTGAGGGAGAATTTAGCATGGCCAATGCACCTGACCAGCATGTCTTTTGGACTGTGGGAGGAGGAAACCCACGCAGACACGGGGGGAACATGCAGACTCCGCACAGACAGTGACCCAAGCCAGGAATCGAACCCAGGTCCCTGGTGCTGTGAGGCAGAAGTGTTAACCACCGTGCCACCCTGGTGGCAGACAGACAGTTCCCAGGCCCATGGATATGTCTCAAGCATCAACCCAAACTTTCAACCTTTTATAAGATGGGAGATATTAGGAACAAAATTCATGCAGATTGAAAGAGACGAGGAGTTGAGCATTAGAGGCTGCTGGGTAATGAAGGAATGTTAGGTAATGTTAGGAATTTTTTGGGGGGGGTGGGGGAGCAATGGCCTAGTGGTATTATCGCTAGACTGTTAATTCAAAAACTCAGATCATGTTCTGGAGACCTGGGTTCGAATCCCACCACGGCAGATGGTGAAATTTGAATTCAATAAATAATATCTGGAATTAAGAATCTACTGATGACCATGAAACCATTGTCGATTGTCAGAAAAACCCATCTGGTTCACTAATGTCCTTTAGGGAAGGAAATCTGCCATCCTTAGCGGGTCTGGCCTATATGTGACTCCAGAGCCACAGTAATGTGGTTGACTCCCAACTGCCCTCTGAAATGGTAAGCCAAGGGCAACTAGGGATGGGCAATAAATGCTGACCAGTCAGCGACGCCCATGTCCCACAAATGAATTTTAAAAATTTGTTTATGAGAAGCCAAGTGGATGTGAGAATGGAATTGCTTCCACACTGATTTTGATTTGATTTATTATTGTCACATGTATTAACATAGAGTGAAAAATATTGTTTCTTGCGCGCTAAACAGACAAAGCATACCGTTCATAGAGAAGGAAAGGAGAGAGTGCAGAATGTAGTGTTACAGTCATAGCTAGGGTGTAGAGAAAGATCGACTTAATGCAAGGTAAGTAAAGCATTGTTGGAGAGTTGAAAAGAGTTAGAATAAAGTTTTAGAAGCGTAGAACGAGAGTAAAAGATAGAATTAGAAGGTATGCTGGGCACAGCTTGCAAGAAGTCGCCACGCTCTGAATAATGTGTGCGTACGTGTGTGTGTAAAGAAACACCTTTCATTGTTTCTGAAGACAAGATGATCAATGTTGCTTGGCCTCAGCCTAAAATTAACTGCTCAATGTACAGACTGTTCATAAGTCAATTAGCTCAGCTTACGACTACAAACGGATAAAGCAATCTAAACAGGAATAAACAAGGACCAAAGTACTGGTGAAAATCAGCAAGTGTTAGCCTCTGTGAAGAATCATAGAATCCCTACAGTGCAGAAGGAGGCCATTCGGCCCATCGAGTCTGCACTGACCACAATCTCACCCATTACCCCATGCATTTACCCTAGCTAGTCCCCCTAACACTAAGGGACAATTTAGCATGGCCACTGCACCTAACCCGCACATCTTTGGACTGTGGGAGGAAACCGGAGCACCCGGAGGAAACCCACGCAGACACGGGGAGAACGTGCAGAATCCACACAGACAGTGACCCGAGCCGGGAATCGAACCCAGGTCCCTGGCGCTGTGAGGCAGCAGTGCTAACCACTGTGCCACTATGTCACCCCAGGCTACTTGTCCACTGAAGCAGTTTCTCAATATGACCCGTTTCCACTTGCTGATCCCTGCCCTTTCAGACATCTGCACTCACTCTGCATCTCACATATATCTCAATAATTTCTATCATTATGCATCCTACTTCCTCATGCTGGTCTCTTCAGCCTGATAATCATCCCCTATCCATTACCTAAGCACATTACTGGTAATTCGAATCCTTTTCCTCATTGTGCTCCCTTCCTCCACTCCAGCCCCCACAATGTCATTCCCCTTGCTTTTTCAAATCCTGTTCATTATTCACATCTCCCAATCTGGGCTCCAAAAATGTGAGCTTGACTGCTTTCTCTCCAGGGGCAACACAGTGTTCCTACATCGGGCCCCCTCACCACAAGTACCAACCTGATTCGACCGTTCTCCTAATCCTCAGCGACTATGCCACGTCCATCCAACGTAGGAGGACTTCCTACCAAAGTGGAGCTGCAGTTAAGGTCCAAAGGTGTCCGTGTTAATATCCAGGTCAGAGGGCTGCATAGGACAATGGTAATAGTGTTTCACAGGAACAGTGTTAGATTCCAAGGGGCAATGAGGTTGAAATGGGACCATGCGGTGCCTGTTTTATTGGTGTAAAATGCAGCCCAATTTCAGGGATCAACATCCTGCATCCTGAGGACGGCCAAAAAAACATCCAATCAGAAATCTTGTTGGGCTGTTTTTCTCCAATGTCTCTGGAAATGGCCCAAAACAGGTGACAGGCCCCTCATTTGCATATTTAGAGGACGGGATGCTTGTTTTAGGAAATTGTACAGATCCAGGGGGAGAGCAGGAAGCAGAAGGGATTGGGGGGAGGGGGGGGGGGGATTTTCCGACCTCAGTGTGGAGTTATTAGCTCGCACCGGGTCCCGGGGAATAATGTGTGGGCTAAACTTCTCTCTCGCACTCGGCGCCAAATAGTTTGCGAGTTTCCCAGCCCCTTCCGAATGGTGCGAACCGACTCGCGTCCTTTCCCAATTAGCATGTTAACGTAGCGATGAAATATACAGAGCCCGTTCAAATCCCAACGCACGCAATTCACCGGCCTTCGGGTGTGGCATGATAAAGGCAAGAATCACTCCTGGTCTCCACAAGCAGAGACCCAGCATGATGGGTGGGTTGGTGGGGCTGGTGGATGACTGAGCAGTGACCACCTGGCACCCTGACGGTGCCCACATGGCACTCTGGCAGTGGCCACTGGACTCCTCCGCAGTGCCAGTTGGGCACTGCCAGTTTGCCGGGGCAGTGACAGGAGGATGGGGCCTGTGGGGGCTATAATGCGGGGAGGTGGCTATGACATGGGGGGGGGGGGGGGGGGGGGGGAGGCGATGATGGGAGGGGTAATGCAGAGGTGGAACATGTCGAGGGTCCTGATGAGAGGGCATGTTGGGGGTTGGGCAGGGGGACCCATCAGGAGGGCCCCAGCGACCTGAGTAAGGGAGAGGGTGGGTGGGCATGCCACTGATGCGGGGGGGGGGTGTCCAAATGTCCATGGAGTAAGAGGGTGGTCCATACGTCTGTGGGGTGAGGGGGGGTCCATAAGTCTGTGGGGTGAGGGGGGGTCCATAAGTCTGTGGGGTAAGGGGGGGTCCATAAGTCTGTGGGGTGAGGGGGGGTCCATAAGTCTGTGGGGTGAGGGGGGGTGGTCCAAATGTCCATAGGGTGAGGGGGGGTCCAAATGTCTGTAGGGGGCTGGGGGTGTCTCCCAGTGCACTGTGAGGTCCGGGCATCCGAGCGCTCTGAAGCTGGGCTCACTGGTGTGTTTAGGCCTCGCCAATCCCGGCACTGGAATCCCGAATGCAGAAAAGTGACTGAGAGTGGGAGGATTGCGTTGCCGAGCGATCCTGAGAGGCCGCCGCGGATCACTCCATTATCCTCGCCCTTCTGTCACTTGGAAAAGCTTTGGGCGAATTCCACCCATAGGCCGGAATTCTCCCATCCCGCTCGTCCGTCACGGGAATCCTCAGGAAGGGGGTTTGCGGTGGGGGGAGGTTGACCATGCAAAGGTCCACTGACCTCGGGCGGGATGGAGTCACGGATGTTGGTGATAGGGACTGGGTAGGTAATGGAACCCTTGACAGAGCTTCAAACCACTCGGTAGCAGTTACCTGACATCTTGCCTCCGATTCTGGTAACTTGGAGACGTGGAAATAAAAATTCAGCCCTTTTTGCTTCACTTGTGATTTGCACAGGGCGGCACGGTGGCACAGTGGTTAGCACTGCTGTCTCACAGCGCCAGGGACCCGGGTTCAATTCCGGCCTCGGGTCACTATCTGTGCGGTGTCTGCACGTTCTCCCCGTGTCTGCGTGGGTTTCCTCCGGATGCTCCGGTTTCCTCCCACAGTCTGAAGATGCGGCACAGTAGCACAGTGGTTAGCACTGCTGCTTCACAGCTCCAGGGACCTGGGTTCGATTCCCGGCTTGGGTCACTGTCTGTGTGAAGTTTGCACATTCTCCTCGTGTCTGCGTGCGTTTCCTCTGGGTGCTCCGGTTTCCTCCCACAGTCCAAAGATGTGCGGGTTAGGTTGATTGGCCATGCTAAAATTGCCCCTTAGTGTACTGAGATGTGTAGGTTTGAGGGATTAGCGGGTTAATATGTAGGGGTCTGGGTGGGATTGTGGTCGGTGCAGGCTCGATGGGCCAAATGGCCTCTTTCTGCACTGTAGGGATTCTATGCGCGGGTTAGCTAGATTAGCCATGCTAAATTGCCCCCTAGTGTCAGGGGGACTAGCTAGGGTAAATGTGTGCGGTTCCAGGGATAGGGCCTGGCTGGGATTGTTGTCGGTGCAGGCTCGATGGGCTGAATGGCCTCTTTCTGCACTGCAGGGATTCTATAATGAGTCCGGTATCATTGAGAAATGTTCTGGGTCCCTGGAGTATCAAAATGTACTAAAATAAAATTACAAGTTGTGTCCTTGAAGTCGAACACAGGATAATCACACTTTCCATTAAAACGGCTTCTCGGGAAGCACATTGTGCACTGCCTTACTTCAGGGGACACATTGAACACTGGAAGTTCAGCTTGGCTGGCTGTGTCAGTGCTGAGTCAGTCTCTCTGTGTCTAATCAGCCTGCACTGGAGGATCCGCAGTATTGATTAATTTAATTAGTCTTTCAGGCATTGACCGTGACACGGAAGCAGCACAGACTGCTGACGTGAATGAGCAGAGTGCAGGAGGCACCGTATCAGCAGTCCCGCTTGCAGAGCCACGCAGCTCTGTTGACCTGTCCGGTTCGCTGTCACTGAGTGTGATGTACGGACACCCCTGTTAATGCACTTTCCCAGAGTGCTCCTTCAACCCTGTCCTTGACCACGCAGCCAATCTCCGATTCTTCCCCCGAGTTAGAAATTGCCGGTTCCGAGTGGAGCTGACCTCTATTTCCCTTTCTCAGAACCCATTAGTAGATAAACGAGTGATACATCAGTGTTGCTGCACAGTGGGAACTTCATAGAACTGGGCCAGAAAAATTCATTATTGCTGTGTGTGTGTGTGTGTGTGTGCTGTCCAGTCCAGTCCAGTCCAGTCCCTTGGCCTCACACCAAATGAGACAATGGGCAGGTGCTCCCCAGCCTCTGTGGCTGCAAACCGGCTTAGAAAGCTCTGCCTGCCCCAGAGGCACAAGGGCATTTTCCCACTGACACCCTGTCCCCTCCCTAAAGCGACATGAGGCCTTCAGAGCCACGGCTGGAACACTGTGTCCACTGGCTGGGGAGGTGCCTCTGGCATCACCCTCTCTACAGCCAGCTTTTATCCCCTGCCACTCCAGGGATTAAATTTTATCCCAGTGATGGGGCAACCTAGGCTAGCGAGTGGGCTGCACGAGTGGCTCTCCTTCATCTCATTGGGCCCCAAGATTGAAATCGGACATTGAGGCTGGAATTTTACCGGCACGCCGTCCCGATTCCGGCATTCTCCGTCGGCCTCGGGCAGGATCGTACGAACCTCGGGCGGACATGCCAATAAAATTTTGCCTAAAGTATGACTCATGAATAATAAATAATTTAATGCACGCTGAATATTTCACAAGTTACGGAAAATGCTTCATCATTTATATATTAATAGAACTGTGATCAACTTTAAATGGTAAAAACAAGTGATATATTGACACTTTGGACACAGTCTTGGGTCACTCACAGTCAGTGTTGTGAGCAATCAGCACCCACCTCACTTCACACGTCTTTATTTTACATGGGAATCGCTTCAGTCACACCTGCAGGAAAGAAGTTACGCAGGTGGAAATCAGTGGAATGTGGCAACTCTATGCGTGGGCAGTGGTCAACAAAATGTCTTGTGGGCCGCACTCAGAACCCTGATCGGCTGCGTTTGTCCACTGGGGCACGAGTTGCCCACCGCTGTCTCATTCAAAACCAGCCACTTAAAGTAAAAAGTTTATTTATTAGTCACAAGTAAGGCTTACATTAACACTGCAATGAAGTTACTGTGAAATTCCCCTAGTCGCCACACAACGGCACCTGTTCGGGTCAATGCACCCTAACCAGCACGTCTTTCGGACTGAGAGAGGAAACCGGAGCACCTGGAAAAACCCACGCAGACACGGGGAGAACGTGCAGATTCCACACAGACAGTGACCCAAGTCGGGAATTGAACCCGGGTCCCTGGCGCTGTGAGGCAGCCGTACTAACCACTGTGTCACCGTGCCACCCCAGTCACTAGTTCAGTGTACCCAGGTCCGGAGGGCAGTTGCCCACACTTTATCAAGGCCTTCAGTTTCGTTGAACAGAAGGTCGAGACGAGAACCGTGGGATCTATTTTGGGCATTTTTAGCCTGAAGCTTTCTCAGCTCTTCCTCACCCTCAATTGAAAGAATTTTTCAGGGAGTCTTGCTGTGTGGTTGAATGTAATTTAGATAGTGTGGGAATCGCGCGTTGTTTAAACTGGGTCACTTTCGGCAGAACGTAACTGGGGACATATTTCCTCCTTGGCATTTTGGCAAAGGTTTCTGAAGTCTTCGGAAAGGAATGCTTGGAGGTGATTTACGGATGTGAAAGTTTACAATTGGTGGTGTCGCTGCAATCATGACGATTACACTTGGTGTTTTCTGCCTCTTGTGTGCGTACTTTGTGAATCAGTCAAGCAGTCCATAACAACTTGTCCCAGGGTTCTCTTAAAGAGCAACCTGTGGTTGAAAATGACCACTTTATCATTGACCCCTCGAGTTTTTACTTCCTTCGTAGCATATTTGCTGGGAGATAAGTTATGTGATTGGACAGGCTGGTAGAGGTACGTTAACTGGGCAAAGAGGTGGCTTGTATTATCGAGTGAGCCCATTTCTCACAGAGCACCTCTCGGTGTTATTTCTGAGCAGATAATGATCGTACTTTTCTTACTGGATGTGTTGCTGCCATTTTGTGTGTCCATTGACCTGGACGTGCTAAAGCTGTCTCATGACCACTTGAAACAGGTTAACTCTCTGGACATAGAACTCTTATAGGGCAGTGTCCATTCTTTGGGTTTATCAGATGAATACGATTTAAGCCAGCCACTAGGTTTCTGCTCCATTAGAGTGCTCGACCATGACTGACCCATTTCCTGCACCCCACCCCTCCCAGAACCAAGATAGGGTCCCCCTTGTCCACACCTTTCACCCAGTGGCTTGGACTGGGAACTTGTCAACGGAAAGGAAAAGCTTGCATATATTCAGCATTTTCATGACCACAGTTCAGCGCAAAGTGCTTTATAGAATCTCTACAGTGTAGAAGGAGGCCATTCGGCCCATCGAGCCTGCACTGACAACAATCCCACCCAGGCCCTATCCCCATAACCCCACATATTTACCCTGCCAATACCCCCCCCCCCCACCCAACACTAGGGTCAATTTAGCATGGCCAATCAAACTAATCCGCACATTTTTGGACTGTGGGAGGAAACTGGAGCACCCGGAGGAAACCCACGCAGACACGGGGAGAACGTGCAGACTCCACACAGTGATCCGAGGCCGGAATTGAACCCGGGCCCCTGGTGCTGTGAGGCAGCAGTGCTAACCACTGTGCCACTGTGCCGCCCTACAGCCAGTGGAGTACTTTCTGTGGTAAAGTCCCTCTTGTAGTGCAGAAAACGTGACAGCCAATCTGTGCACAGCAAGATCCCACAAAGGAGAGATGTGATAATGACCAGATCATCTGGTTCTTTTTTGAGAGTTGATTGAGGGATAAATATTGGCCAGAACACTAGGGAGAAGTTGCCTGCTTCTCTATGAAATGGTGCTTAAGTGTAATTTAGATAGTGTGGGAATCGCGCATTGTTTAAACTGGGTCACTTTCGGCAGAATGTAACTTAGGACACACTTCCTCCTTGGCATTTTGGCAAAAGTTTCTGGAATCTTCGGAAATGAATGCTTGGAGGTGATTTACGGATGTGAAGGTTTACACTTGGTGGGAGTGATGGGGCCTTTTACATCTACCCGAGCAGACAATTGAGGCCTCGTTTCAATCCTCATCCAAAAGACAGCACCTCAGACGATGCAGCACTCCCTCGGTACTGCGCTGGAGTGCCAGCCTCGATTTTTGAATGCTGTTGTGCATGCAGCCTCCGCGATGTCTTATATCTTATATCCCTCCGAGGGAGGGCGATACCCCAGTGACTCACGCCGAGGCTTCCACCCACGAAATTCTGAAAAAGGCAGCCCTCCTTTGTAAACCCTCCTGCAGCAACACCATTCTCAACTGTAAGAAGTCTCACAACACCAGGTTTATTTGGAGTCACGAGCTTTCGGAGCGCTGCTCCTTCATTGAGTGACCCACCTGATGAAGGAGCAGCGCTCTCCGAAAGCTCGTGATTCCAAATAAACCTGTTGGACTTTAACCTGGTGCTGTGAGACCTCTTACTGTGCCCCACCCCAGTCCAACGCCGGCATCTCCACATCATTCTCAACAGCAGCAGTCCTGTTCCTCCCACACTCCTTTGCTGCCTCACTCGAGTGATCCTCGGAAGACCCAGAAGCGGGGGAAAAAAAATGTGAAGCTCATCTTTCATTGTGCAGATCAGCTTTTTAAAAGTTGCTGACTGGGTGGATTTCCTATCCTGTGCGCAGAGATCACTTCCTGCAAATCAGCCAGCCTGTGTAGCAATGAGTTAGATAATTGCAGTTATCTGCACACAATACTTGTACATGGTCCTCACAGCCACAATTCTGGGACACTAATCAGCCCCAAGATATTTGTGTTACTGCCACAGATCCTCTTTAAAGAGGATGAATTATTTTGAGGTTTTGTTTTTAAATAGCAAAGTATTCCGAGTTAACGCATCACCAATTTATTTCCTGCTAACTATTTGGATGAATCGCCCATCGACTGAATTTGCCAATTCAGAGCAGGCAATTGCAATCTGAGAACAAGGAAACTCTCTTAACTCAGAGGCAGTTCCTAGGAATAAAACTCTCTCAAATCGGAGGCAGTTCCTGGGAGTAAATGTTACAAAACTGCCGACTCCGACATAGCTGCTTCCTTTAGTTGTGACGAATTGAACACTGTAACCTTAACACTTGTAACTCATATTGAGATTGTATCCAGTACCACTGAGCTATGTGTCCTTTCATGGAATTACTTCAGCTGAGGTTCTGCAAGAAGAACTCTGAGACCGCACACCGATTAACCTCAGAGATTGTACAGTATTGGTGGAGTATTTCCCTTTTCCACTGCTGCTCACTTAGAGCCATAGAGGTTTACAGCATGGAAACAGGCCCTTCAGCCCAACTTGTCCATGCCACCCTTTTTTTTTAAACCCCGAAGTTAGTCCCAATCGCCCGCATTTGGCCCATATCCCTCTATACCCATCTTACCCATGTAACTGTCTAAATGCTTTTCAAAAGACAAAATTGTACCCGCCTCTACTACTACCTCTGGCAGCTTGTTCCAGACACTCACCACCCTCTGTGAAAAAATTGCCTCTGGACACTTTTGTATCTCTCCCCTCTCACCTTAAACCCATGCCTTCTAGTTTTAGACTCCCCCACCTTTGGGAAAAGATATTGACTATCTACTGATCTGTGCCCCTCATTATTTTATAGACCTCTATAAGGTCACCCCTCAGCCTTCTACGCTCCAGAGAAAAAAGTCCCAGTCTATCCAGCCTCTCCTTATAACTCAAACCATCAGGTCCCGGTAGCATCCTAGTAAACCTCTTCTGCACTCTTCCTAGTTTAATAATATCCTTTATATAATAGGGTGACCAGAACTGTACACAGTATTCCAACTGTGGCCTTACCAATGTCTTGTACAATTTTAACAAGACGTCCCAACTCCTGTATTCAATGTTCTGACCGATGAAACCAAGCATGCTGAATGCCGCCTTCACCACTCTGTCCGCCTGTGACTCCACTTTCAAGGAGCTATGAACATGTACCCCGAGATCTCTTTGTTCTGTAACTCTCCCCAACACCTTACCATTAACTGAGTAAGTCCTGCCCTGGTTCAATCTACTAAAATGCATCACCTCACACTTATCGAAATTAAACTCCATCTGCCATTCGTCAGTCCACTGGCCCAATTGGTCAAAATGAGAATTTCTGAGAATTTCCTGCAGGAATAAACTTGAGTAGTTTAGTTTGTTGCAACAGGTACCCAGTGGTGAGACAGTGAAATATGACATCTTTACTCTATAATCAAAGAGTCCTACAGTGCAGCAGGAGGCCATTCGGCCCATCAAGTCTGCACCGACCACAATCCCACCCAGGCCCTATCCCCATGCATTTACCCTAGTTAGTCCCCCTAACACTAGGGGGCAATTTAGCTTGGCCAATCCACCTAACCCGCACATCTTCAGACTGTGGGAGGAAACCGGAGCACCTGGAGGAAACCCACGCAGACACGGGGAGAACGTGCAAACTCCACACAGACAGTGACCCAAGCCGGGAATCGAACCCGGGACCCTGGCGCTGTGAGGCAGCAGTGCTAACCACTGTGCTACTCTGCCATGATAAAAAGGATTGTTTTCCCAGGTGGAACTATCTCCCCTGAACACATGAGATGAAGTTCCAGATTGAAGACCATGTGGGCTTGCCTATGGAAATTGCTTTTTTATAGGAGGAGCAATGAAATAGATTGGCCATGAACCGGGGACATTAAAGTGCCATTATTCGGAGGAAATGTTTGGCACATACATTGTAAGTTGCTTGGCAAATGCACAACATATTGATACAGGTTGCATCAATTTGCTGTTGGCATGAACTGCGGTGGTGGATCAAAGTCTTTTGTTTCTCTTGTTCCCTGAATAGATTTGCTGAGTAATTTTCCATGCAGCTTCTTCATTTTGAGACAGACTAGACAGAGCCAGTTTACACTGAGGAACTGATGGTCCCATGACCAAAATATGGAGGCTGACATCCCTTCCTCCTCCTCCAGCCCTTCTTTCTTCCGACTATTCTTGATAGACACTGATCCTCGATGGACTTCAGTTCTGAAAGCACCAGCTGTCCTCTGGTATCTGTGCCAAGTATCCAATATTCATCTGTGACACAGCCAGGCATGGAGGCATTGAACTGAGCGTTATATTCAAACTCGGTCCTTCCCTCATCGAATGTCTACACTTTCAAGAGCTGCAATCATGCTGATTTTTCCTGTCCTATAAGTGCTGAGGCTAATTGTGACTCCCCTATTGTTGCTTCAGCTGAGATCATCCACCTCAGTGCATATCAAAGATTGAAAGAAGGGCTTTTTCCAGCATGTGTTGATCACTAGATAAACTGGATGAGCCATCAACAGAGCCTTTGCACCTTGCTAGTAGGAGAGGTTTTGACCCAGCCAACTTATCCTGTCTATTCATTAATGATTCCATAGAATCCCGACAGTGCAGAAGGAGGCCATTCGACTGATTGGGTCTGCACCGACCACAATCCCATCCAGGACCTATTCCCATAACCCCACATATTTACCGTGCTGATCCCCCTGACACTAGGGCCAATCAACCTAACCCGCACATCTTTGGACTGTGGGAGGAAACCAGAGCACCCGGAGGAAACCCACGCAGACACAGGGAGAATGTGCAAACTCCACACAGACAGTGACCCGAGGCTGGAATTGAACTTGGGTCCCTGGTGCTGTGAGGCAGCAGTGCTAACCACTGTGCCGCCGTGCCCACCCCAAAACAGACTGCTCAAAACAGAGACTATAGTAGTGGGACACCAAGGAGCAGAGAGGAACACCAACAGGATATGTTGGAGGGTGGGATATGATGTAGCTGGGAGATGATGGAGTAGTGGCAATGTCAAAGGTGGACTGCAGCCATTCAAGAATACAGCTCACCACCACCACCTCAAGAGCAACTAGGGATGGGCAATGAATGCTGACCAGCCAGTAATGCCCATGTCCCACGAATGAATTAAAAAAAAGGCTAGTAATCCAGAGGCCTGTGCTAATACTTTGGGACACGGGTTCAAATCCCACCATGACAGCTGGTGGAATTTAAACTCCGCTAACAGCTGTGAAATTGCCAAGCTCGTCACAGTAATGGTGACCACGAAACTATCATCAGTTGGTACAAAAATCCATCTGGTTCACCTGTGTCCCTAGGGAGGGAAATCTGCCATCCTTACCCAGTCTGGCCTACATGCGACTCCAGACCCAAAGCAACATGATTGATTCTTAACTGCCCTCTGAAATATCTCATGGGGAGGCGATGTCCTAGTGGTTATCATTGCTAGACTATTATCCAGAAACTCAGCTAATGCTCTGCAGTCCCAGGTTCGAATCCCACCACGGCAGATGGTGAAATTTGAATTCAGTAAAATATATCTGGAATTAAGAATCTACTGATGACCATGAAACCATTGTCAACTGTCGGAAAAACCCATCTGGTTCACTAGTGTCCTTTAGGGAAGGAAATCTGCTGTCCTTACCTGGTCTGGCCTACATGTGACTCCAGAGCCACAGCAATGTGGTTGACTTTCAACTCCCCTCCAATGGCAACTAGGGATGGGCAATAAATGCTGGCCCAGCCAGCGACACACATGTCTCATGAATGAATATTTTTTTAAATGGTCCAGCAAGCCACTCCGTTCAAGGGCAGTTAGGGATTGGCAATAAATGCTGGTCTTGCCACGACACCCACATCCCACAATAAGACAGAACTCGAACATCATGGATCAAGGTGATGATTCCAATCGGACATTTGTAGCATCAGGAATATGTTTCTCTGTCTCTGAGGAAAGGTGAAAGAGGTATTTTCCAGATTTCAGAGAAAGGTCTCCCATGATAAATGGCACTCTGTTCTGTTCAGTACAGAAGGTTACAGTAAGGTTACAGTGCAAGCACAAATGTTGAATTGGAAATGAAGGCACTTTAGTGAAGCCATGGATGTTGTGAATCAGTGTGGAGTTTGCGATTAGCCACACAGTAATAAGTCGTGACTTCTGATTCTCTCAAGGTGAACCGAGTCCAGAAAAACTGGGTGGTCGGCAAACCTCTTAAAGATAACGACTAACGCGAGGGTAAATGTTGTGGGATTACTCGCTCCACATTTGTTTTTAGCAGACGTTAAACAGAGATCCAATTCTTTAAAAACGGTTTCAGTCTTGGCACTGGAATTGGCCTCAGTGCCTCTGAGTGGGTAGGCGGGGGGGGTTTGGGAATGCAGGGGTGAAAACCAACCAGAGATGGTGTTGCTCATTGATGTACATCCTGATATTGGAGTCAACAGATGGGAACTGGGTCAAGCAATGGAAACCTACTCCCAATACTCATTGAAACTTGCAGAATGCGGAAAGGTCTGGGTAGAGTTTGTTTATTTATTAGTGTCACAAGTGCGATCTGAATACAAATGTATCCACTTGGTCCTTTTTTGCTCGCTATAGAATCATAGAATCCCTACAGTGCAGAAGGAGGCCATTCAGCCCATCAAGTCTGCACCGACCACAATTCCACCCAGGCCCTATCCCCATACATTTACCCTAGCTAGTCCCCCTGACACAAAGGGACAATTTAGCATAGCCAATGCACCTAACCCACACATCTTTTGGACTGTGGGAGGAAACCGGAGCACCCGGAGAAAACCCACGCAGACACTGGGAGAACGTGCAGACTCCACACACACACACTGACCCAAGCCGGGAATTGAACCGGGTTCCTGGAGAAGGCTGATGATTTTTTTCCAACAACCCATTATGGTATCATCGTGGGCCACAGGTTGGGAACCATTGCTTGAGATTCAACAGCGTCTTAAAACTGACAGAAAGAAGGCAGCGAGGAGCTGTTACCAATGTTTAGGACAATCATTAACTTGTCCAGTGCACTTTGCCTCCGAGTGCCGGTTATGTTCCTCAGACAGGTTCAGGGAGGAAGCAGTTACACATGAACACACTCGGTGGATTCAATTTTCCAGGGCAGTTCTTTATGAGCAGTTATGGCTCAAGAGGACGAATGTTGATTGGAAATTGGAGTGGACGTGAGAATGTCCTCGCCATGCACCATTCGTCAGAATGGGCAGCTGTCCACGGGGAATACAGATAATCAAACTCGCTCTGAAAAACATATTGTCCAAAGTTAAGACCTCACATGAATTCAGTTCAATCCAGGCGGGCGAATTATGTCAGCTGCTGGCCCGAGGGAAGTGAACATTTCTTGACTGGATTGCTCTGTTTCGAACCCAGAACTCTCCATTGCTTTCTGTTTAACCTTTTTGCTATTTCCCAACACAAACCATAGTAATAGCAGCATGGAAGATGTTTATCTTTCCGGAAAACATTCCCGTTACAAGACACAACTTAACAAATTTGCTGATAACATTCACATACTTTCTTCCGTCAGGAAAAAGATACAAAAGTCTGAGGTCACGTACCAACCAACTCAAGAACAGCTTCTTCCCTGCTGCCATCAGACTTTTGAATGGGCCTATTATATATTGAGCTGATTTTTTTCTTCACTCTACTTGTAACTGCAACACTATATTCTGCCCCCTCTCCTCTACCTTTTCCCCTATCTACTCTACGAACGGTATGCTTTGTCTGTATAGCGCGCAAGAAACAATACTTTTCACTGTATCCCAATACATGTGACAATAATAAATCAAATCAACTCTGAACCCTTGATTAAGAAATCTATTCCGGTGGGAAGTAGATTATTCACCTGAATGTGTTGTCGCAGGACCCTGTGACAGAGACTTTTCTTAGTATTCAGGGTGCAGCACGGTGGCACAGTGGTTAGCACTGCTGCCTCACAGCGCCGGGGACCCAGGTTCGATTCCCGGCTTGGGTCACTGTCTGTGTGAAGTTTGCATGTTCTCCCCGTGTCTGCGTGGGTTTCCTCCGGGTGCTCCGGTTTCCTCCCACACTCCAAAGATGTGCGGGTTAGGTGGATTGGCCATGCTAAATTCTCCCTCAGTGTTTCCAAACAAGTGCCGGAGTGTGGCGACCAGGGGATTTTCACAGTCACTTCATTGCAGTGTTAATCTAAGCCTACCTGTGACACTAATGAATAAACTTTAAACTTTTAAAACTTTAAAAAATCTTTCAGATCGTGTCCTATGATTGTGCACTATACAGATAAATCATACTGTTCATAGAGTACACAGGGATAAAGGTAAAGGAGAGGGTGCAAAATATAGTGTTGATGGGCTTTCATTATCAGACATTGGCTGGGTGAATATTGATTTGTGTTAAGAAGTTGTTCTCTCAGCAGAGCCGTTCCTACATGTTGCCTTTAAACTTATCATATTCCCTTTCACTGGGTAGCACACAGCTTCCTGTGAGCAAATCACTTCCCATCTGTACTTCTCAGAAGGTACAACCTTGAAATTGCCCGCAAAATCCTGGCCTAACAATCAATGTGTTAAATTGCCAATTGCAGTTTACGTGGGATTACGCAGCATCATCAGTTTAGCTGGAACGATGGAAATATCAAAATGCAAGGAGCGCCTTGTGGAATAAACCATTTACAGATAAATAATTTTACAGCATGAAAAGAGGCCCTTCAGCCCATCGGATCTGCACTAGCCATCAAGCCCTTATTTATTCTAATCCCATTTACCAGCACTTGATGTGAAATAAAATATAGAATCATAGAACGCTTACAGCACCGTAGAGGCCATTCAGCCCATTGATCCTATGCCAGCTGTCCGCAAGAGCAATCCAGCTGACCACCTCCATAGCCTCTGCAATTTATTTTCCTTTCAAGTACTGATCTAATTCCCTCTAAGTTTCCACAATTGATTTTCTTTTTTGATTTGATTTGATTTATTATTGTCACATGTATTAACATACAGTGAAAAGTATTGTTTCTTGCGCACTGTACAGACAAAGCATACCATTCATAGAGAAGGAAAGGGGAGAGTGCAGAATGTAGTGTTACAGTCATAGCTAGGATGTAGAGAAAGATCAACTTAATGCGAGGTAGGTCCATTCAAAAGTCTGATGGCAGCAGGGAAGAAGCTGTTTTTGAGTCAATTGGTACGCGACCTCAGACTTTTGTATCTTTTTCCCGATGGGAGAAGGTGGAAGAGAGAATGTCCGGGATGTGTGGGTTCTTGATTATGCTGTCTGCTTTTCCGAGGCAGCAGGAAGTGTAGACTAAGTCAATGGATGGGAGGCTGGTTTGCGTGGACTGGGCTTCATTCACGACCCTTTGTAGTCCCTTGCGGTCTTGGGCAGAGCAGGGGCCATACCAAGCTGTGATACAACCAGAAAGAATGCTTTCTATGGTGCATCTGTAAAAGTTGGTGAGAGTCGTAGCTAACATGCCAAATTTCCTTAGTCTCCTGAGAAAGTAGAGGCATTGGTGGGCTTTCTTAACTATAGCGTCGGCATGGGGGGACCAGGACAGGTTGTTGGCGATCTGAACACCTAAAAGCTTGAATCTGCCTCCACCATCTTTTCAGGTAGTACAATTCAGATCATAACCAATCACTGTGTAAAAAAGTTTTCATGTTCCCTCTGGTTCTTTAGCCGATCACCTTGAATCGGCATCCTCTGGCTTTGACCCTTCCCCCAGCGATCTACTCTTGCCTCGATCCTTCACGATTTTGAATGCCTCTATCAAATCTCCTCTTAGCCTTCTCTCCGAGGAGAACAGCCCTAGCTTCTGGGTTAGTTAAGCTGGGGTTAGCAGTGGTTAGCACTGCTGCCTCATAGCGCCAGGGACCCGGGTTCAATTCCCGGCTTGGGTCACTGTCTGTGTGGAGTCTGCATGTTCTCCCCATGTCTGCGTGGGTTTCCTCCGGGTGCCCCGGTTTTACTCCCGCAGTCCGAAAGATGTGCTGGTTAGGGTGCATTGGCCATGCCAAATTTTCCCTCCGTGTACCCAAGCAGGCGCCGGAGTGTGGTAACTAAGGGATTTTCACAGTAACTTAATTACAGTGTTAATGTAAGTCTACTTGTGACTAATAAATAAACTTTACTTTATGTCCAGCCCTCGATGAGACTCTTAATGAAGCCAAATGCCTTTCCGGCTTGTAGGGGTGGGCGGCCTTGCTGGGCCCTGAACCTGTATCAGCCAAAATGGCCAACAATGGGAACACAGCTTGGAAACCGGCACAGTGAACAGTCTTATCACTTGTCCAGTTCACCTCCATCCCTGACCTTGGCAGGGCCGAGATTTCCAGCCTATATTTTGGTTTCCCGGCAAACTCTGATATAACCGACCCTTTGACCAACCTATAGGTCAGCATCTCGAGTGGCCCTGGATAGGCAGCCATGAATGACCTGACTACCCCAGACATGGCCTGTTCGTCATAGTCATTGTCGGCTCTCCCTCAGTACAAGGATGACATCTGCTCTGGATGGCATACAAACATAGAAACTAGATGCAGGAGGAGGCCTTTCGGCCCATCAAGCCTGCTCCGCCATTCATTTTGATCATGGCTGATCTCAAATTCAATATCTTGATCCCACCTTCCTCCCATATCCTTTGATTCCCTTCAGCCCCAAGAGCTATATTTAATTTCTTCTTGAAATCAGACAATGTTTTGGCCTCAACTACTTTCTATGGTAGTGAATTCCACACATTCACCACCCTCTGGGTAAAGAAATTTCTCCTCACCTCAGTAGCGGGTTTCTGCGCGAGGTCTTTGTGTGATTCACCCGATTCTCGACCTTTGGGCACAGGGGGTAGGATGCCCCATGACGCAGTGGGATTCAGAGCATAGGATCCGCTTCCTTGTCTTTCCCTCTCTGCCGCTGCTCTGCCTTGTCATGAAGACATCGGGACTCGATAGTGAGGCAGCTTGATGGACATTCTGAACTATTGTTAGCGAGTCATTAACATCAACGCTGCCACACTTCGGAGAGCTTCAGTGTGTCTTTGAAGCATTTTCTTTATCCTCTCCTGGAACACTGGCTATTTGAGGCTTGAGAAAACAGGACCTTGTGGGGAAGAATTCATTGCCCATCCTTAATTGGCCTTGAGAAGGTGATGGAAAGCCACTTCCTTGAACCGCTTCCTTCCATGTGATGTCGGTACATCCTAGAGCCGTGAGGATAGGTTCCAGGATTTTGACACGGTGGCAGTGAAGGAGCAACAATATATTTCCAAGTCAGGATGGTGTCACTTGGAAGCGGTGGTGTTACTGGAGAGGCGACGCCTAGTGGTATTATGGCTAGACTGTTAATCCAGAAACTCAGCTAATGTTCTGGGGACCCGGGTTCGAATCCCACCACAGCAGATGATGGAATTTGAATTCAGTAAAAAAAATCTGGAATTAAGAATCTACCGATGACCATGAAACCATTGACGATTGTCGGAAAAACCCATCTGGTTCAGTAATATCATTTAGGGAAGGAAATCTGCCATCCTCACCTGGTCTGGCCTACATGTGATTCCAGAGCCACAGCAATGTGGTTGACTCTCAACAGCCCTCCAAGGGTAAGTTGGGATGGGCAATAAATGCTGACCCAGCCAGTGACGTCCATGTGCCATGAATGAATAAAAAAGCTGTTGTCATTCCAGGTGGTAGCGTCTGTGGGGTTTGGAAGGTGCAGTCGATGCTGCAGTGTATCTTGTTACACACTGCTGTCACTGTGTGCTGGTGGTGTGGGGAATGGTGAATGTTTGAGGTGGTGGATTTTCTGCCAATCAAGTGTGCTGCTTTGTCCTGTTCGATACAATAAAGACACTACTCGCATGTTCTTGGCATCCTGTTGACCTCCTGTCCCTGTGGTGTGAATCTGCACTGTTCCACTTTGTAGAATCCATCTCCCCTCGCCATTGTTAATTTTCTAACTCAGTTCAACACTTTCTTGGATCTTTTCCGAATGAGGAACTCAGGTGATCATCACTGCCTGTTTGGCAAACAGACTATCCTGTGATTAACAGCGCTAATGTGCTCAATTGGTGATTATTACCCAAGCTGCCACTGTATTTTGGCTGTGATAAACCCTAATTAGGCTGTAACGCTCTCCCAACCATTCGCGTTTACTTGCTGAATTAAAGGAAAGAACTTGCATTTATATAGCACCTAACCCTAGGATATCCCAAAGCGCTTCACGGCCAATAAAGTGCAGTCCCGGTTGTAATGTGGGAAATGGCACAGCCAACTTGTGCACAGCAAGCTCCCACAAACAAAACACCTACCTAAATATTTTTTTTCTATTCATTCGTGGGACATTGGCGTCGCTGGCTGGGCCATCCCTAGTTGCCCTGGTTCAGAGGGCATTTGAGAGTCAACCACATTGCTGTGGCTCTGGAGTCACATGTCGGCCAGACCTACAAATGGGGAGGCAATGGCCTAGTAGTATTATCACTAGACTATTAATCCAGAAACTCAGCCAATGTTCAGGGGACCCGGGTTCGAATCCCACCATGGCAGATGGTGGAATTTGAATTCAATAAAGAAAATATCTGGAATTAAGAATCTACTGATTGACCATGAAACAATTGTCGGAAAAACCCATCTGGTTCACTAATGTCCTTTAGGGAAGGAAATCTGCCGTCCTTACCCGGTCTGGCCTACATGTGACTCCAGAGCCACAGCAATGTGGTTGACTCTCAACTGCCCTCCAATGGCAACTAGGAATGGGCAATAAATGCTGGCCCAGCCAGCGTCGCCCATGTCCTATGGATGAATAAAAAAAAGGACTCGGTAAGGACAGCAGATTTCCTTCCCTAAAGGGCATTAGTGAACCAGATGGATTTTTCCGACAATCGACAATGGTTTCATGGTCATCAGTAGATTCTTGATTCCAGATATTTTTTATTAAATTCAAATTTCACCATCGGCCATGGCGGGATTTGAACACGGGTTCCCAAGGTATTAGCTGAGTTTCTGGATTAATAGTCACGGTGGCACAGTGGTTAGCATTGCTGCCTCACAGCACCAGAGACCGGGGTTCGATTCCTGGCTTGGGTCACTCTCTCTGTGTGGAGTCTGCACGTTCTCCCCGTGTCTGCGTGGGTTTCCTCCGGGTGCTCCGGTTTCCTCCCACACTCCAACGATGTGTGGGTTAGGTTGATTGGCCATGATAAATAGTCCCTTAGTGTCTGGGGGACTAGCTACGGTAAGTGCGTGGGGTTATGGGGATAGGGCCTGGGTGGGATTGTGGTTGGTGCAAAGTTGATGGGCCAAATGGCCTCCTTCTGCACTGTAGGGATCCTATGGTTCTATTATCATAATACCACTAGACCATTGCCGGCTGCTCAGGGGAATAAATGAGATTCTGGTTACCAGGAGACGTCCTCTGTTTTCCTCTGAATTTTTTTTATTCATTCAGGGGATGTGGGCGTCGCTGACTGTGTCAGCATTCATTGCCCATCCCTAATTGCCCTTGAACTGAGTGGCTTGCTTGGCCATTTCATAATGTCACATTGTGTCCACGCAAGTGACCGATAGAATCTGTGTTTCAGTGACTTATCTGAAGGGGCGCACACACGGCACTGCGGCACACCCTCAGTACCGCATAGAAGTGTCAGTGACAGAGTATCCATTCTAATCTCTGCAGCGGGGTTCAAGTGTACATCCATCTGGCTGAAAGGCGTGAGTGGTAGCTCTGAGCACAGTTGACACCCCGATAGCCGGTTGCATTTCAGCTCAGTGCCAGGTCCGACATCGACACTTCCTGTTCTACAACTCTCCCAACTGCAAGGAAAATGATTCACGCAAACCTTATATCCCCCCCCGCCCCCTACCCCACCAATAAATTATTGGTTGGTCTATTCCAATAAGTGAACACTTCCTCCATTTCCTTCAAAGGTTAATGGCTTTGACCTTAACTCAATAAATATTCCCACATAACTATCCTGTTACTAAATGAATCATTTCATAAATACTCCTGTATCACTAAGCACCAATAAATTGCTTGAATCATACCTTCAGAATCTTAATCAAATGCAATTTATTATCATGAATTATTCTACCTGATCCGCCTCAGAAAATTAGTACTATAAATATTCCGCTAATAAATTACTAAATTACAATAATCTCTCTGGCATCCAGAAGATGAGGATAAACTGGGACAATTTCAAATTCTCATCAAGAAAATAAATCTCTAAAGGAATCTTTGGTTTGGAGGTTGAAAACCTGGAACTCGTGTCAATACAATTCCTTTTTTAAACCCCAAGCTCTTTGTCCCAAACCGATTGCTTGGCGTGTGGTACGGTTAGAATATAGCTGGAATGTTGGTGTCAAGCAAACATTTAAGTCCAAAGGTGTATGGGTTAGGTGGATTGGCCATGCTAAATTGCCCCTTAGTGTCAGGGGGACCAGCTAGGGTAAATGCATGGGGTTGTGGGGATAGGACCTGGGTGGGATTGTGGTCGGTGCAGACTCGATGGGCCGAATGGCCTCCTTCTGCACTGTAGGGATTCTGTGATTCTATTTTTATAGCACCTGCATGGCCTCAGGTTTACAGCCGCTGAAATATTTTTTTACATGTAGTCACCGTTGTAGTGTAGAAATTTGCACACAGCCAACCCAACACACAACGATGTGATAATGACCATAAAGTCCGTATTTTATAGTCTGTACCCATTGGAGTTTAAACAAATGAGAGGTAATAGCTCCACGGAGGCGAAAGTCCTGTCACCAAGTTACTTTATTTACACCATACATCTGTACACAGCCAGCTCTCCAGATTCCCTGCTGAATGCAGGCTGGGTATCTGACACACCTGCTTTAAATAGGAAGCATGAGGCTCCCTGATTTAACCATCAAATAAGACTCATCAGGCAGTTCATACTCTATCAAGCCAACCTCATTAGCCTGGCTGAAGTCATCACAGAGATGATCCTATTATATTATTAACTATGACCCCCTAGTTCTGGACTCAAAGTTGACGTGAGCTGTTGAGTAGATTTTTTGTCACCGCCCAACAACAGATTCCAAAGCAGCGAATCGCGAATGCCACGAGTGGGGCAGTATCTTAATTGTAAATTGGCAGCTGTCTAATTGCGGATCATTAATGTCTGGCCTTGCTCCCTTCCTCCAGGTCGCACCAGCTTTTACGAGCAGTACGGCGTCATTTGTGACGTTATTCAGAACCACCTGACCGAAATTCTGACTTTTGTCGCCATGGGGACCCCGGTGAACATCAGCGACTCGGAAGAGATTCACCGCAACAAAATGAAGGTGTACGCCAGCTTGGAAAAGCTAGACGGGAGGAGCGCAGTCACTGGCCAGTATCAAGCGTACAACGCTGAGGTCAGGCACGAGCTCAAGAAGCCAGCTGACTACACAAGCAACGTCCCGACCTTTGCTGGTAATTGTATTATTTGCTCACCCCTGAACCTACCCCCACCTCACTGACTAACACAGCACACAAGTGGGATGCATCAACTCTCTTGCTGCTGTTAGGGATCAGATCAGAAACCCCAAGGTTGGTTACGAAGTTAGCCTAAACCCCAACCTTTATTCGATTTTGGCATTAGGGTGAGCGTAAGGTGTTTCTCTCAGGTGTGATTCTAAAGTTTAAAGTTTATTTATTAGTATCATAAGTAGGCTTACATTAACACTGCAAAGAACAAAGAACAATACAGCAATGAAGTTACTGCAAAAATCCCCTAGTCGCCACACTCCAGCACCTGTTCAGGTACACGGAGGGAGAATTTAGCATGGCCAATGCACCTAACCATATTAACCCACTAGGAAGCATTTATTAAAACAAACTTTATTTAACAACACAGTTAGAATATAACAAAATGAATTTGCATAACTTTTACCAATTAAAATACTTAAATGTGACAACGTATAATTTTTAACTGCTAGCTATCTATTGCTGTAGCTCCAATTTAAACACTATCCCCATAGACATATATCCTACTTCAGAATCAGTTAACACCAAAAACAGATATGTTCATGTGGATGCTAGATTTCCAGCCTTTTAACCCCTCTGGACAGATACAGAAAGACACCTATATTCTGACTCCCATACAGCAGTCTCCAGAGAGAGATTTACCTTCAAGCAGCAGACCTTCACAGAAAGAGATCTAGTTTCTGGCAGATCCCAGTTTCCAGATTCAGAGAGAGAAAGAGCTACTTCTCTCTAAAGATCCCAAACAGTAACTTAATTGGGTTTCTCTGTGATCTCATCAAACCCAACTCTGAAAAACCCCAGGGGAAAACACTAAAATTCCCAGGGGAAAAGACTAAAATAACAACTATGCAATAGTCCAGATTAAAACAAACATTCAAGTAATTAGGAACAATTATGCTGCTGCAGTATCAACAGGGGCTGCCAGATGCAGACAAAACGTCATTGATAATACAACAAACTGCCAAAATAAATACATTTCTTAAAGGCACAGTATCGTCATACCTGGATATGCTGCTGACCTTGGGGACATAGAGTTGCTCGCATTCCAGCATTATTACGCCCAGTTTGCTGCAGTACTGATGATGGTGGCTTCCTGTACCCAGCTGCCCTTGTTGTCAGACCCAATCTGCAGAGCCAGGACTGCGGGGCAGAAGCAGATCAAAGTTAACAACAACACCAACTTGCATTTATATAGTGCCTTAATCCAGCAAAACCATCACCGGGCTCTTCACAAAGAGCTTCATCTGATAAAGGTTAACAGTAATGAAGAAGATATTAGAGCAGGTGATCTGAAGCTCAGTGAAGAGCCAGACCGTCCTCATTTCCCACAGCTCTGAAATTTTCCCAGTTCAAGTATCTAAACACTTCCCTTTTGAAAGTTCCTGTTGAATCTGTGTATATTCCTGGCAGCGCATTCCAGATCTCAACAACTTGCTGCATTCAAAAATAATTCTCCTCCACTCCCCTCAATTCTCTGGCCAATTCTGTCCAATCTGTGGGCACTAGCTGCTGACTCTCCCACTGTTAGACAGGGTGACTCTGAGTTGAGTCAACACAAAGTGAAACAGAAGGCTGAATGAAGCCGGTTGTTAAACTGCGGAGATCGCTCTTCCAAATCCATTGTAACACCATCGGAAGGGAAGCCTAGGGTTTGTTACGTGTCTAAGAGGAAGGTACGTAATAATGAGGCTCCCACCCCACCCCCGAGATGTGCTTCAAGGAGAGATCTAAATGAGTGGAGAGAGAGGAGGTTTTGGGAGAGCATTCCACAGCCCGGGACCTAGGCAGCCGAATGCATGGTCATCAATGGGGAGATGGTGGCCTAGTGGTATTATCACTAGACTGTTAATCCAGAAACTCTGCTAATGCTCTGGGGACCCGGGTTCAAATCCCACCACGGCAGATGGTGGAATTTGAATTCGATAAAAAAAAATCTGGAATGAAGAATCTACTGATGACCATGAATTCATTGTCAATTGTCGGAAAAACCCATCTGGTTCACTAATGTCCTTTAGGGAAGGAAATCTGCCGTCCTCACCCGGTCTGGCCTATATGTGACTCCAGAGCCACAGGAGTGTAGTTGACTCTCAACTGCCCTCCAAGGGCAACTAGGGATGGGCAATAAATGCTGGGCAGCCAGCGACGCCCATGTCCCATAAATCAGTCCCAAAGAGCAAACTTTTGCGAAGTAACAAATATTTTAAATGATAAAATCATTGAATTCCTACAGGGTAGCCTACAGTGCAGAAGGAGGCCATTCTGCCCATCGAATCTACACTGACTGTCCAACAGATTGTCACAACCAGGCCCATCCCCCTGCCCTATTCCCGTAACCCCAGATATTTACACTGATAATCCCCCTAACCTACACATCTTTGGACATTAAGGGTCAATTTTGCAAGGTAAATCCACCTAAATTGCACATCTTTGGACTGTGGGAGGAAACCCCCATGCAGACACGGGGAGAATGTGCAAACTCCACATAGTCAGTCACTGAAGGCCGGAATCGAACCCGAGTCCCTGGCCCTGGGAGGCAGCAGTGCTAATCACTGTGCCGCCATGCCCGCCCATAATGCTCCCATCAAAAAAAACAAACTCCTGCCTGGAAGGTTTGGGGTACATAAGTTGTGACATCGCCAGAAGATGAAGCGCAAGAGCTGAAATGGGGTTTGGGGGTTGCCAGTGTACAAAGCAAATTACAGCACAGGAACAGGCCCTTCGGCCCTCCAAGCCTGCACCGAACATGCTGCCCGACTTAACTAAAACCCCCTACCCTTCCGGGGGCCATATCCCTCTGTTCCCATCCTATTCATGTATTTGTCCAGCCGCCCTTAAAAGTCACTAAATCCGCTTCCACTCCCTCCCCCGGCAGCGCGTTCCAGGCACCCACCGCCCTCTGTGTAAAAAACCTGCCTCGTACATTTCCTTTAAACCTTTCCCCTCGCACCTTAAACCTATGCCCCCTAGTAATTGACTCTTCCACCCGGGGAAAAAGCTTCTGACTATCCACTCTGTTCATGCCCCTCATAATCTTGTAGACTTCTATCAGGTCGCCCTTCAACCTCCGTCGTTCCAGTGAGAACAAACCAAGTTTCTCCAACCTCTCCTCATAGCTAATGCCCTCCATGCCAGGCAACATCCTGGCAAACTGTTCGTAAACGCAGAAGTGACTCAGCCTCAAGAGCCCTGGACGGAGCAGTTTACTTTCTACTGAGCTCCAGACGTTAGGCACTGGTTAATGCACTCACTTTAAATTTCTACTGCATGATTTCGTGGAAAGTAGCACACGGAGCCAGTGAAACCCTACAGCGACCTCCTTACAGCAGCTTGTCAGAGAGAGTGATGGAATGCCTTTCCGAGTGATCCCTCAGGGCGACGCTGATACCCATCACCGGCAAGCCAAGGTATCAGCTCACTTCCTGTGCCAGGGCTGCTGCAGTTGGTGAGAGTGGGTATGCGACTGAGGCAGAACCAGGGGGAGCTGGAGCTGGCAGAGTCATCCCTTCACTTAGAATGGACCCAGATAAAAGAGGCACATGTTTCTTCCCAGCCACCACCCTTCCACATGAGCATTAGTGAAGCCAGATGATCATAGAATCCCTACAGTGCAGGAGGAGGACATTCGGCCCATCGAGTCTGCACCGACCACAATCCCAACCAGGCCCTATCCTCGTAACCCCACACCTTTACTCCACTAATGCCCTGACACTAAGGGGCAATTTAGCATGGCCAGTCCACCTAACCCACACATCTTTGGACTGTGGGAGGAAACCGGAGCACCCGGAGGAAACCCACGCAGACACGGGGAGAACGTGCAAACTCCACACAGACAGTGACCCGAGGCCGGAATTGAACCAGGATCCCTGGCGCTGTGAGGCAGCAGTGCTAACCACTGTGCCACCCAAGTTACTTCTGCACAAGCTCACCAGTTACTGCATGAGTTAAATAAATCCTGAGGAACTGGGACACTACTGCTGGCTGCGTTGTGCTGACATGTGGATGAACAGTTATTGGACCTCTGTGTAGGTTAACATTCATGTGGGATGGATTATTTGATCAAATGGTAGAGTCTCACTGTCTCTCCCCAATCAGAATTGTACAAAGTCTGAAAGTTTATTTATTAGTATCACAAATAGGCTTACATTAACACTGCAATGAAGTTACTGTGAAAATCCCCCAGTCGCCACACTCCGGCGCCTGTTCGGGTACACTGAGGGAGAATTTAGCACGGACAATGCACCTAACCAGCACGTCTTTCAAACTGTGGGAGGGAACAGGAGCACCCGGAGGAAACCCACGCAGACACGGGGAGAACGTGCAGACTCCACACAGACAGTCACCCAAGCCGGGAATCAAACCCGGGTCCCTGGTGCTAGGCTGCACTCCCTTTATGTTTTCCTGAAGAACCTTTTGTTGATGTTTTGTCTGCACTTCAGTCCCACGCTCCTGATCTACGGACACCCGGTGCGGAGAGGGGAGGGTCGGGATGGCGACCTCCTCGTGAACCTGCTCCTGGGCCTGGCGAAACGCGCCATTTACCGGTCCAGGCTGCGGGCGATCGAGGGGGCCGTCCATCCTGACTGTCTGCCCCTCTACCGCGGCTACGTTCGTGGCCAGGTGTCCCTGGAGAGGGAGCATGCGGTGTCCACGGGCGAGGTTGACGCTTTCCGCGCCCGCTGGGCACCGCAGGGGTTGGGGTGCATCATTGACCCCAATAATCACATTTTAATTTGATGTTTTTAAGTTTCCTTTGTACTTTGATTTCTGTTCGGGCTGTTCCCCCTCCTTTTTGGGGAGCTGCCCCTTTTACTTTGTCCTGATTTAATCTGAGTTTGTTTACTTGGTTTGGTTTGACCTAAAAAGAGGGCAGCAGTGCGAACCACTGTATGATTCTATGACTATTAATGTGAAAGTGTATGCGATTGTCAAGAGAACACTTTGGGCCTACATCACAAGAATGTGACATGCCCTTTCATCGAGCTTTATAAATGGCAGCTTCACTGGGCACGGGGCTACCTGCTGAGGATAGAAACCTTGTAGATCGACCTCTTGGCGTGTCACTTTTGCTGGTTGACCTAAGGTGGTGGCTGCCTCTCCAACACTGAGCTCTTCACCAAGAGACGGGTTGTCTGTCATCATTATTTCCAGAACTTGCTGACTGCTCCCAGCGGTGTGCTGCTGAGTTTGATTGCAGGCGGAGGAGACACAATGCCCTAACCCATCACTACACGTAGACTCATCATTATTTACCATTTATCATTTCATCTGGAAATTACTTCCAGGTTTGCTGGGGTGATTGTTGATTACCCCACCAGCTTACAAAGCAGTTACTGGTTGGACGCTTATTGTGTACACGGGATTGGCTGAAATGGACTGGGGAATCTGGAAGATGATGTCAGTGTTACTGATAGAGTGGTAAATTCTTCCGCGCATCAATCTTCAGCGGGAGTTGTGCTGCGTTTCCCAGAATTTAGGTCAGTTGATTTGTGGAAATAAAAGTCTTATAGGTTGCACATGTCCTTGCCTGTGCGAATATAGAATCATAGAATCCCTACAGTGCAGGAGGAGGCCATTCGGCCCATCGAGTCTGCACCGACCACAATCCCACTCAGGCTCTATGCTGGCAATTTTTACCCCGTTAATCCCTCTAACCTACGCATCCCGGGACATTAAGGGACAATTTAGCATGGCCAATCCACCTAACCTACACATCTTTGGACTGTAAGAAGTCTCACAACACCAGGCTAAAGTCCAACAGGTTTATCTGGTAGCATGAACTTTCGGAGCGCTGCCCCTTCATCAGGTGAGTGGCTCACCTGATGAAGGAGCAGTGTTCCGAAAGCTTATCCGGCCAGATAAACCTGTTGGACTTTAACCCGGCTTCTTACTGTGCCCACCCCAGTCCAACGCCGGCAACTCCACATCACCTTTGGACTATGGGAGGCCGCCTTCAAAGAAACCAATCAGATTCCTTCAAGATGGCGCTCACCACCACCTTCTCGGGAGAGTTTAAGGATGGGCAGCAAGTGCTGTTTTGCCAGCGATGCCCACATTCCATGAAAGAATAAAAGAATTGGAATGCTGAAACAGCTGACTCTGAGATGTGTTTGGTAACCAGGGGCTGGGTTTAACGCTCTCCCGCCGGTAGGTTTGATGGCGGGGCGGGTGGCTTGTGAAATCCAGCGGGTGTCTGCCCACCACTTACTTGCTTTCCCTCTTGTGACCCACCGCAACTATGCCACCGGTGGGGGTGGTATCGGGCAGGCCAACCACCAGTGGGCCTCGTCATGCCGCCATCGGGATTTAACCGGCGGTTAAAGAGAGAGGCCCACAGCGAGTGAGCAGCCCTGCCTTGCCAGCTTGGCACTGAGCTGGGATTCCCCAAACAATTCACTTAATTGGCCGCAAGCCTCTGTCGCAAAGTGCTGCAGAGCTGCTGGCCTCTGATTGGCCGGCCGATCTCTGAGGCGAGACTTCCTGGTCCATAAGGGTGGAAATCCCGCCTCCAGCTTGTTGACGGTCAGTTGATGGCAGGTTGCCCTCAACTTTTTAGCAGAATTCTGTGCCTCGTATAATTAAGCCCAACGTTGGTCCACAATAGAGAGCTCCAAAAGGCACATTGACAATCCAGCATACTCAACACACACCGTGAAATCATTAGGAAGAATTCACTCAATTCAGCTCTAAATCTCAATGTTCCCTTTCTCTTTGACCTACACTTCCCGCCTGAGATCAGAGTTTGTTCAGTCCTGGGTTTGCCCCTGATCTGCCAACCTAAAGATTAAGGCTGGGTGGGTAAAGGCCCTTAAGGGTCTTAATTGGTGCAGCTTTCCGCCTGAGACCTACCCACCGGGTGGGGTGGGGGTTAAAATTCTGGCCCTGGAATAGTTGGCCCTGGGGCAGCACGGTGGCACAGTGGTTAGCACTGCTGCCTCACAGCGCCAGGAATCTGGGTCGGATTCCCGGCTTGGGTCACTGTCTGTGCAGAGTCTGCGCATTCTCCCCGTCTGCGTAGGTTTCCTCCGACACTCAAAGACGTGCTGCTTAGGTGCATTGGCCATACTAAATTTTCTCTCCGTGTACCCAAACAGGGGATTAGGGGATTTTCACAGTAATTTCATTGCAGTGTTAATGTAAGCCTACTTGCGACTAATCAATCAACTTTTTTAAACTTTAGTTGAGGGACGTAGCACAGCTGTATTGAAGGGGAAGGTAGCAAAGTACGTGAGGGAGAAAGGACTAAAAGAATACGATGATTGGGGTTCAGTGAGATATGGTGGGAGGAGGCTCATGTGGAGCTTGTAGAGGGAGATGGTGGCGTAGTGATAATGTCTCTGGACTAGTAATCCAGAGGCAAGGGTAATACTCTGGAGACATGGGTTCAAATCCACTGCGGCAGTTGGTGGAATTTAAAAATTAACTAATAAAACAGGAGTATAAAGGGTGGTATTGGAGGTGGTGCGGTGGCACAGTGGTTAGCACTGCTGCCTCACAGCGCCAGGGACCCGGGTTCAATTCCAGCCTCGGGTCACTGTCTGTGTGGAGTCTGCACATTCTCCCCATGTCTGCGTGGGTTTCCTCCAGCTGCTCCAGTTTCCTCACACAGTCCAAAGATGTGCGGGTTAGATGGATTGGCCATGCTAAACTGCCCCATAGTGTCAGGGGGTCTAGCGAGGGTTAGGGGGATAGGGCCTGGGTGGGATTGTGGTTGGTGCAGGATTGATGGGCCGAAAGGCCTCCTTCTGCACTGTGGGGATTCTATGATTCTATAAAACTAGTCTCAGTAATGGTGACCATGACAACTCTCAATTAATGTAAAACTCACCCTGTTCATTAATGCCCTTTAGGGAAGGAAATCTGCCAAATTTTACCTGGTCTGGCCTACAGGTGATTCCTGACTCATGTCAATGTGACAGACTCTTAGCTGCCCGTGAGGTGGGTTTAAAGGATCGAGGGATGGGCAACAAATGCTGGCCTTGCCAGCGACGCCACATCACATGAAATAATAAAGAAAGTCACAGGCACCGGCCAGTCAGGCTGAATGTCCTGTTTGCATGTGCTAATCCAATGTAATAATGTATAATTCACACATATCCACAGATCTCTAAAGGTTGCCACTCAAGTGGATAGAGCTGTGAAGAAGGCATATAGTGTGTTAGCTTTTATTAACAGGGGGTTGGAGTTTAAGAGCCGTGGGGTTATGCTGCAACTGTACAGGACCTTGGTGAGACCGCATTTGGAATATTGCGTGCAGTTCTGGTCACCTCACTATAAGAAGGATGTGGAAGCGCTGGAAAGAGTGCAGAGGAGATTTACCAGGATGCTGCCTGGTTTGGAGTGTCGGTCTTATGAGGAAAGGTTGAGGGAGCTGGGGCTGTTCTCTCTGGAGCGGAGGAGATTGAGGGGAGACTTAATAGAGGTTTATAAAATGATGAAGGGGATAGATCGAGTGAACGTTCAAAGACTATTTCCTCGGGTGGATGGAGCTATTACAAGGGGGCATAACTATAGGGTTCGTGGTGGGAGATATAGGAAGGATATCAGAGGTAGGTTCTTCACGCAGAGAGTGGTTGGGGTGTGGAATGGACTGCCTGCAGTGATAGTGGAGTCAGACACTTTAGGAACATTTAAGCGGTTATTGGATAGGCACATGGAGCACACCAGGATGGTAGGGAGTGGGATAGCTTGATCTTGGTTTCAGATGAAGGTCGGCACAACATCGTGGGCCGAAGGGCCTGTTCTGTGCTGTACTGTTCTATGTTCTATGTTCTAATGCATTAAGCTCCTTTGTATTGTGCCAGTCACCACAATCTTCCCTTCGAACATCTGTCATAAAATCAGTGCGAGCGTGCATCAAACCCTGCATGCCTGTCGATTAAAAGGAATCTGTGTCATGGGAAATGTGCATAAAAGCACTCTGCTGCCTCAACAACTGTGCAACATGCTGCCTTGGTTAAAAATCCTCTGGCATTAACCCATTGTTATAGAATCTCTACAGTGCAGGAGGAGGCCATTCGGCCCATTGAGTCTGTACCGACCACAGTCCCACCCAGGCCTTATCCTCGTAACCCCATGCATTCACCCTAGCTAGTGCCCCTAACACTAAGTGATGATTTAGCATGGCCAATCCACCTAACCCGCACATCTTCGGAGTGTGGGAGGAAACCGGAGCACCCGGAGGAAACCCATGCAGACGCGGGGAGAATGTGCAGACTCCACACAGACAGTGACCCAAGCCGGGAATCGAACCCAGAATCATCCAAGTACCTTTTAAAGGTTGCGAAGGTTTCCGCCTCAGTGACCCTCCCAGGCAGTGCACTCCAAGCTCCCACCACCCTCTGGGTGAAAAATAATTTCCTCAAATCCCATCTAAACCTCCTGCCCCTCTCAAAATATATGCCCTCTTGTTATTGACCATTCAACTAAGGGGAACAGCTGCTTCCTGTCCTCCTGTCTATACCCCTCATAATCTTCCACACATCAATCAGGTCCCCCCTCAGCCAAGCCTATCCTGCCTCTTTTCATAGCTCAAATGCTCCATCCCCGGCAGCGTCCTGGTGAATCTCCTCTGCACCCCCTCCAGTGCAATCCCATCCTTCCTATAGTGAGGTGAGCAGGAACTGCACACACTACTCCATCTGTGGCCTAACCAACATTCTATACAGCTTCAACATAACCTCCCATCTCTTATAATCTAAAGGCAAGTGTCCCATTTGCCGCCTTAAATACCATATTAACCGGTCCTGCGCCTACAGGGATCTGTGGACAAGCACCCACTGATCCCTCTGTTTCTCTGAGCTTCCCAGTATCCTTCCATTCACTGAATGCTCCCTTGTCTTGTTACTCCTTCCAAAGTGCATCACCTTGCACTTTTCAGGGTTAAATTTCATTTGCCACCGTTCTGCCCATCTGACCAACCCGTCTATATCTTCCTGCAACCTAAGACCTTCTTCCATGGGTGGCACATTGGTTAGCACTGCAGTGCCTGAGATCCGGGTTCCATTCCCAGCTTGGGTCACTGTCTATGTGGAGTTTGCACGTTCTCCCCGTGTCTGTGTGGGTTTCTTCCGGGTGCTCCAGTTTCCTCCCACAGTCCAAAGGACGTGCTGGTTAGGTGCATTGTCCATGCTAAATTCTCCCTCAGTGTACCCGAACAGGCGCTGGATTTAGGGGATTTTCACAGTAACTTCATTTCAGTGTTAATGTAAGCCTACTTGTGACACTAATAAATAAACTTTAAAAACTCCTCACGATTAACTACCCTGCCAATCTTCGTGTCACCCGTAAACTTATTTATCATGATTTGTTTTTAATTCATTCATGGGACATGGGCGTCGCCGGCTGGCCAGCATTTATTGCCCATCCCTAGTTGCCATTGGAGGGCAGTTGAGAGTCAACCACATTGCTGTGGCTCTGGAGTCACATGTAGGCCAGACCGGGTAAGGACGGCAGATTCCCTTCCCTAAAGGGACATTAGTGAACCAGATGGATTTTTCCGACAATCGACAATGGTTTCATGGTCATCAGTAGATTCTTAATTCCAGATTTGTTTATTTGAATTCAAATTCCACCATCTGCCGTGGCAGGATTTGAACCTGGGTCCCCAGAACATTAGCTGAGTTTCTGGATTAATAGTCTAGCGATAATACCACTAGGCCATCGCCTCCCCGTGTTTTCCGTCTGTTCACAGAAAAGCCATTGGCATTTAAATTCAAAAGTCATGTCCGAGTATTTCCATACAGTTAGCAAATCCACAACAGGAAAGGGCTTTTGATTTGATTTATTATTGTCACATGTATTAGCATACAGTGAAAAGTATTGTTTTTTGCGTGCTATACAGACAAAGCATACCGTTCATAGAGAAGGAAAAGAGAGAGCGCAGAATGTAGTGTTACAGTCATAGCTAGGGGTGTAGAGAAAGATCAACTTAGTGTGAGGTAGGTCCATTCAAAATTCTGACAGCAGCAGGGAAGAAGCTGTTCTTGAGTCGGTTGGTACGTGACCTCAGACTTTTGTATCTTTTTCCCGATGGAAGAAGGTGGAAGAGAGAATGTCCAGGGTGCGCGGGGTCCTTAATTATGCTGGTTGCTTTGCCGAGGCATCGGGAAGTGTAGACAGAGTCAATGGATGGGAGGCAACCTTTTGTAGTTCCTTGTGCTCTTGGGCAGAGCAGGAGCCATACCACGCTGTGATACAACCAGAAAGGATGCTTTCTATGGTGCATCTGTAAAAGTTGGTGAGCGTCGTAGAGGACATGCCAAATTTCCTTAGTCTTGGGCTGGGGGGGTGGGATTGATGAGCAAACTGATTAGAAACATAAATGCTACAGTGTTGAACACTACACGGAGTACGCAGGGAGGAGGCCAACTCAGCAAGGAAGCAAATGATCCTCGACTGAGATAAAGTTTGCTTCAGTGACCAACTGGCAGTACAGAAGGCAGGTGGTGCGCCAATGGTCAGAGAGAGATACCTGGAGGACTGCAGCTTAAAGGGTTAAGTGAATACCTCACTGAAGAGTATTAAATGTTATGGACAGGGTGAAACAATAATAGTCTTTCACATTAAACTAATCTGGTTGAGCTGGAAGACATGAATTTCAATGAGTAAAACGATGAGAAGAAATGTCATTACTCAAGGCTTGTAAATGCCAGGCAGATTAATCGATTAAATTACATTAGGCTGTTCAAAGTGCAGTTGGATGCTCGTCTGGTAGATCAAGAGGATGGAAGTGGTGAGGTTTAATGGATCAAATATCCCTTTCCTGTCATGATCTTTCCTTACGTTGACACTGAGCCCAGAGTTAAGTGAGCATTTATTGGGTGGCACAGTGGTCAGCGCTGCTGCCTCACAGCGCCAGGGACCCGGGTTCAATTCCAGCCTCAGGTCACTGTCTGTGTGGAGTTTGCACAGTACCCCCCTCCCCCCCCCCCCTCCCCCGTATCTGCGTGGGTTTCCTCCGGGTGCTCCGGTTTCTTCCCACAGTCCAAAAATGTGCAGCTCAGCTGGATTGGCCATGATAAATTGTCCCTTAGTGTCCCAAATTTGTGTAGGTCAGGGGGTAAATACATCATCGGGTTACAGGGATAGTGTCTGGGTAAGATGCTTGGAGAGTCGGTGCTGACTCAATGGGCTAAATTGCGCATTCTCCCCCGTGTGTGCGTGGGTTTCCTCCGGGTGCTCCGGTTTCCTCTCACACTCCAAAGGTGTGTTGGTTAGGTTGATTGGCCGTGCCAAATTCTCCCTAGTGTCAGGAGGATTAGCAAGGTAAAAATGTGGGGTTATGGGGATAGGGCCTGGGTGGGATTGTGGTCAGTGCAGACTCGATAGGCCGAGTGGCCTCCTTCTGCACTGTTGGGATTCTATGACATGTGGAGCTGGTGTGTCCAACAGGCAGCCTGCAGGCCGGAATGTAGCAATTGGCAAGGAAGTTTTCAGCCTTATCCGCACAAGAGCATAAGAGATCCGAGCAGGAATAGACCATTCGGCCCATCGCTCCTGCTCCGCCATTCAATACACTCTCGGCTGATCCTGGGCTTTAACTCCACTTTCCTGCTCATTCTTCAGATCCTTTGCTTCCCCAAGGCTCCAAAATATCCACCCATCCCAGCCTTAAATGTCTCCAACAATGGGAGCCGGAACCCTCTGGGGTAGAGAATTCCAGAGATTCAAAATCCTTTCAATGTCATTTCATCATCATAGTACAGTGCAGAAGGAGGCCACTCGGCCCATTGAGTGCACCGACCACAAACCCTATTCCTATAATCCCCACATATTTACCTCGCCCTGACACTAAGGAGCAATTTAGCATGGCCAATCAACCTAACCCACACATCTTCGGACTGTGGGAGGAAACTGGAGCACCCGGAGGAAACCCACGCAGACACGGGACCAACATGCAAACTCAACACAGACACTGACCCGAGCCGGAATTGAACCCGGGACCCTGGTGCTGTGAGGCAGCAGTGCTAAGCACTGTGCCACCATTTCTCCTCTTCTCAATCTTAAATGTTTGGCTTCTAACCCTGAGACGGGCCTCCCCCTCCCCCTTCCCCTTCCCCTCCCCCTGCCAATTCCGCTCTCCGAAACTCTCCCAAACACTCCTGAGTGCCAGGTGTGTCCCCTTCATTACCTGCCGCCCAATATCTTGCCTTCTCCCACAGCCCCAACGGCAGCTCCACCAGGCTTTGGCGCTACACCTCAAGCTAGTGATTTTGGGATGGTCCACTCTCAGCCTCGGTCCCTCTACTCACACTACTGCCACTCGAGTTAAAATTGAGACTCTTCATGTCAGGAGAATGAATTGGAAGAAACATTTAGGAACTTTCCAGCCTTTTCATTTATATTTAGTAAGTGAAAATCTCTTGAAGGAGAGAAACAGCCTCACCATTTGCTGAGTTTAAGGTGGGGGAGCTCTCCTTGGTAACCGTGCAGCATTGTTTGTGTCTCTGCACCAATGCATTGGTGATTTGTACTGAGGCTGCAGTGGTGGTGGTTGGCTGTACAGGGGTCCTGTCTTGTCCTGAACCTGTTCAGCAAGGCCTACTCTCGCTGTGGGAGTTCAAAGCCTGCCCTTCGACACATGGGTGTTTGTCACAATAAGCTTGTTAGTGACTTCCCTCGTTTCCCATTCCCTCATCCAAGGGGTGTCTGCTGGTAGATGTTGCTCTGGAAGGCAGCTCCACAATACCTCCGGTTATGGATAGAGAGAATAAAAATCACCCAAAGCACAGCCACAAGTGTAAACTTCAACACCACAGTGCGGCATAGGCACAAAGTTCAGGGTAGATCTTGGGGAACATTTCATCAAGTGAAGAGTGATGTTAACTGCATTGGTCTTGTGTATAGTACAGTATGTGAAAACCATCAAAGGATGCTGTGAGGGTGGGGTGTGGAGTAACTCGGATAAATGGAGATGGGGAAAATGATCTGTTAGCTTTGCTACATCTAACCCTAAGGTCGGTTCATTAAGTTTATTTATTATTGTCACAAGCAGGCTTACATTAACACTGCAATGAAGTTACTGTGAGAATCCCCTAGTCGCCACATTCCGGCGCCTGTTCGGGTACACTGAGGGAGAATTTAGCACGGCCAATGCACCTAACCAGCACATCTTTCAGACTGTGGGGGGGAAATCGGAGCACCCGGAGGAAACCCACGCAGAAACGGGGAGAATGTGCAAACTCCACACAGACAGTGACCCAAAGCAGGAATTGAACCCGGGTCCCTGGCTCTGTGAGGCAGCGGTGCTAACCACTGTGGAACCGTATCGCCCTTAATCAGCAACACAAAGACAGATTGTCCCATCAGCATCACATTGTCGTTTATGGGAGCTAGCTGTTTATCTTAGATGGCCAGTGCGTTGTTACCTACAGGATTACATGTTCAGTCACTCACTCGGTGGGCATGCTACTGCGTGGTAATCTACATTCCTGCCTTGCATTTTAGCTGACTCATTTTCTTTTCATGTTTCATCACTGGGTACATTCAAGGCTGGAATGGATGGATTTTGTCCTGAAGGGGAATGGGCGGGAATGTGGAGTTGAGATAGAAAGTTGGCTGTGATAGAGCGATGGAGCAGGGCTGGAGGGGCTGAATGGCCGCCTCCTGCTCCTATTTAACCATATTTCTTTATGTGCGTCAATTGGCTGCTGTGTTGCCCACATTGCATCAATGACTATTCTATAAAACAGCAACCTACAGCCCTGGGGCCACATGTGGCGTATCTGGATCCTGAGTGCAGCCCCACCAGACATTTTGTTGAATGTTGGCCATGCACAGGGTTGCCACATTCCGCTGATTTCCACCCGCGTTGTTTTTTTCCTTTCGGTGTAAGTGAAGTGATTCGTACGTAAAGCAAGGGCGAGTGAGCTGATCGCTCACAACACTGAGTGTGAGAGCTGTGCGCTCCCTCTGTGTCCAAAGCGTCAATATTTCTTTGGTTTTTACCATTTGTAATTGATGAGAGTTCTATGAATATATAAATGATTCAGCAATTTCTATAACTCGTCATGAAATATTCGGCGTGTATTAAATGTATTTAATCTTATCCATGGAGTCACAGGTGGTGACCAAGCCCGATTTCAATCTTGCGGCCCACTGAGATGAAGGAGGGCCACTCACTAGCCTAGGCTACCCATCATTGTGTGAAAAGTAAAGTGCAAAGTGGCCATAGTTCCAGGTGACTATAGGTTGACTGGTGGCAATTATGCCTGAGGGTCACCCTACCTCAGGCGAGGGGCAAGGTTGAGAAGGCATGAATAACCTCATCTGGTACAGGAATTGAACCCTCGCTGTTGGCTTTACTCTGCATCACTAACCAGCCGTCCAGCCAACTGAGCTAAACGGACCCCCCTTTAAAACTTCATCACAAATGGTAAAGTGCTTTGGGACATCCTGTGGCCATGAACGGGACTGATTACATTATTGGATCAGGAGAGGCACTGTGTATGATGTCACTTGTTTTCACAGATATCTTTTGTCATCAGTATGTAGTGACTTTGTCAATTTTCTGTCTTGTGTTTCAGGTATAGCGATGTTCCTAGGCAGCCCTCAGTGGGATAATGTGCCTTTTATCCTGACTGCTGGGAAGGCTCTGGATGAGAGAGTTGGCTACACTCGAATTGTGTTCAAAAACCAAGCCTTCTGCCTCCAGAACGAGTCAACGAGAAAAGCTGAATCTAGTCAGTGCAAGCAAAGACAAATCATCTTTTATGTCGGTCACGGAGACTTGAATTTTCCAGCTATTTTGGTCACTAAGAATCTCTTCAAACCGGTGATGAAAACATCAGGCTGGAAACAAGTGACGGAATTTCCAGATATCCAGATGTTTGGCCTTCCATTGTCGGACTATTATATCTACACCCCTGCGATGCAAAAGGATGCCTACGCGGTGTTGATACCACAAATTCTCCAGGCTAAACGGGACTCATTTGTCAACACTGAGGATCTTTTAGCATCGTGGAAAGTCTGGACGCCCCTACTTAAAGAGTATTCCAGTGTGAGCCCACGCATTTACCCTGGGGGGGCTCAGAATGGAGACCTACTGGACTTCACCGTTGCCGGGAGGGTGGTATTGTTTAGCAGGGCAAACCCTGTGCAGATCATACCACAGGACCCGAGCCATCAAAACATAGGCGACTACAAGGTGACGGAGTCGAACTTTCGAGGGAATGCGTTGGTCTCTGCCAAGACAGAGGAGCTCATCACCAAACTGGCTTCCCACCTGCACCGAGCAGCTGAAGCCACCACACAGGAATTTGGCAAGTTCCACCTGGCCGTCTCGGGAGGCTCCAGCCCCATCAGTCTGTTCCAGAGGCTGGCCGCCCGCCACCACACGTTCCCTTGGAAACGCACCCACTTTTGGATGGTGGACGAACGGTGCGTCCCACTCAATGACCCCAAGTCGAATTTCCGAAGCTTGCACGACCACCTCCTGCAGCACTTCAAGATTCCCTACGTCAACATTCACCCCATGCCTGTTCACATGAACCAGAGGCTGTGCGTGGAGGAGGACCATGGCGCAGACCTCTACGCAAATGAGATCAGGATGTTGGTCAATGGCACGAGTTTTGATTATGTTTTACTGGGGATGGGTGCTGATGGCCACACGGCCTCGCTGTTTCCAAAGAGCCAGGCTCTAACCTCAGATGGCGCACTGGTGCTGTTTTCAGAGAGTTCAGAGAAGCCTCACCAGAGGATGACCCTCTCTTTAACTGCGATAAACAAAGCAAAAAACGTTGCCGTCTTAATAACCGGGAAGAGCAAGCATCCAATTGTCAGTAAAATGAGTAAAGAGGTGGAGAAACCTCAGAGATGGCCCATTACAATGGTCCAGCCCTCAGATGGTAAACTGGTTTGGTTTATTGACTATGATGCACTGTTTGGTTGACCAAGGTTCACAAGATGGATCTTCACTGCCCTATCCTCCAAAGTTCAAATCTCCTGGTGTAACAAATTTTCTGAAGTTACTCTTTGTCAAATGAAGTGATATTTTTAATTTTTCTGGTGGTGTGTGGGGTGTTAATTCTGGGCATAACCATCAGGTTGGCAAACAATTTTAAGTATAACTTTACAAGCAAATAAATAGATTGGGGTACAATTTTTATCTTCGCAAAGATTAATGCTTGCTGTGGAACCCACTTGATTTCCATTCTCTTGATCCTGATTGAGTGAAACTCGAGTCCGCTTCATAGCAGGCTGATAGTCCTTTTCACCAAATCCCTACACCCAGGTGGTGAAACCAGAAATCTCTCTCAGGTAGCGATGAATCCACAACCTTTTCTGTGTTTTATTAAATCTTCAAATGGGCGCCATCTTCATGTGTAAGAATGATTGAAGCGTCGGGTGGCCAGCTGTGTTTGCGGTTCAGATTTCTGGTGATGGTACCCCTTCTATAAATTAAGCATGATGCTTTTTTTGCAAACCAGTTGGTCCCGAACATTTAACCAGGATTAGAGGAACATGAATGTCACCCATGTGCCTTCTTACTTGGATACCTTTTTTTGAACAGAAGCCAGAGACATTTAACCATCGCTGCAATGATAAGGGAAGAAACAGATAAATCCAAGTTACAAAATACAGAGAAAACACACTGGGTTTTTTTGTCCGACCCTCAGTGCTTCCGGCGGACTTTGGCAAAGGCCCTAAACATCTCCACCGAAATTACCAACTTAATCTTTGTGGCCTTAGCTGTCACAGAATTGTGGTTTGTGCACTCAACGCTGGAAATTTATTTGAGCCAAAATGTAGTGCAGATCTCAGGAAATGGGGGGAGGAAACCCCCCTGTGCTCGCAAGGAAACATGCTGGATACAGACACAGGGCGTTTGCCTTGGGGGTTACAGCCCTATCACTGACCCACATAGGGGGCAGTGTTCCACTCTGGAAAGGCAGCTGGACAGAACTGGAGCCAATCCTTAGGCAGTTTTATCTTTATTTACCAAGTTACATGCTACAAGCACACACCTCCTAACAACAACAGCTTCAGTCTGCGTCTATTTATGTTCACGTCCATCACCGACAGATAATTAATATACGATTACCATACAGCTACGCTGACTCAGCTTTAGTATTTCATATTTAGGGCAGATGATTTAGCACAGGGTTTGAAATTGGCCTGTTGAGCAAGACTTGCTGTCCAAGCATTCTAACTTTGCACTGAATGTTATAGAGGCACGGAAACTGCCAATTTATATCTGATCTTGGAGGATAACAGTTCAGTTCCCTGAGCCATATTTTAATGAAGAATACAACTAACATACTGTGTCAGTAACATGAACAGGATGGATATTTCTCCAGCAGAGGGAAGGATGTATACAAGTTGCCAATCTGGTCATGTGTGTTTTGTCCATATGAAATTGTGTTGGGACATTGCTATTGTCTAGTTTTGTTCCTGATTTGGAATCTTTTGCTTTTGTGTCGTGCCCAGTTAACCTCGACCCTGGATTATTCACTTATCGTACATGTATAATACACTTTGGGTTGACTTTCTCTCAGTGCCAGGTGATTCATCCCTGAATAGGACGTGGTGAAGAGAAGTTTCCAGGCTTTTAAATGTTAAAACTGAATGGGCCTTTGGTTCTCTAAGCCGGGTGTAAGCTGCTGCATTTGCTTATGCAACATGCAAGTTTAACAACTGCAGGTGAAATGTTTTGAGACATGGCTGAGAGAGACAATGACTTGCATTTATTATCAGAGACAGAAAATTCTGGAAAATCTCTGCAGGTCTGACTGCGCCTGTGGAGAGAGAATAGAGCTAGCATTTTGAGTCAGGACGCTTGACTTGAAACTGACTCTGTTCTTGCCCCACAGATGCTGTCACACCTGCTGAGATTCTCCAGCATTTTCTCTTTTGGTTTCAGATTCCAGCATCCGCACTAATTTGCCTTTAACTTGCATTTATATGGCGCCTTTCATGACCTCAGGATATCCGAAAGCACTTCACAATCGATGAAGCATCTTAAAGTGTACTAACCTTTGCGTTATAGGATATGTGGCAGCCAATTTATGCAAGGCAAACTCGTCTTAAACACTTTTCAGATGATCTGTTTTGCGATAATGATTAAGGTGTAAACGTTAACTATGGCCCCTCTCCTCTTCAAAATTGTCCCAAGGTATCTTATAAGCCTGCCACCAGGAATGCTGGCAAGACCCACGATCTAACGTGCTGCAGTAGAATGGCAGCCTGCATTCTGTACTCAACTCTTTGAAGTGGGACCTTTTAAACCCACAACCTCCAGACTCGGAGGTGACAGTGTGCTACCACTTGGCTACGGCTGACATGGATGGCACAGTGGTTAACACTGCTGCCTCGCAGTGCTAGGGTCCCAGGTTCGATTCCCGGCTTGGGTCACTGTCTGTGTGGAATTTGCGCGTTCTCCCCGTGTCTGCGTGGGTTTCCTCCGGGTTCTCCAGTTTCCTCCCACAGTCCAAAGATGTGCAGGTTAGGTGGATTGGCCATGCTAAATTGCCCCTCGGTGTCCCAAGATTCAGTTAGGGGAATTAGCCATGGTACAGGGTTGCAGGGATAGGGCAGGGGTAGAAGGTTTGGGTAAGATACTCTGTCAGAGTCAGTGCAATATCAATTGGTCAAATTACCTCTTCTGCACTGTAGGGATTTAATGATTTTCTAACATGTGATCTGAATGCAAATGTATCCACCTGGTCCTTTATTGCTCACTATAGAATCATAGAATACCTACAGTGCAGAAAGGAGCCATTCAGCCCATCGAGTCTACACCGACCCCAATCCCACCCAGGCCCTGTTTCCGTAACCCCACACATTTGCCCTCCTAATCCCCTTGACACTAAGGGTCAATTTAGCATGGCCAATCAACCTAACCTGCACATCTTTGGACTGTGGGAGGAAACCCACGCAGACACGGGGAGAATGTGCAACTCCACTCATATGGTGATCTGAGGCCGGAATTGAACCCGGGTCCCTGGCACTGTGAGACATCAGTGCTAACCACTGTGCCACCGCGCCAACCCTATCCATTCCTGTCTTGTAAATGAACAATTTGGAGCTCTGAACTTAACTTTTATAGGATCTTAAATCACTCAGTCCTTAATCTGTGCTGCATTTTCAGTTCTGAATTGTACAATTCAGTAATCTTACCTCTGCCTAGGTGAAAATATGACCTCAGAACTACAAAAGGTCGCGAATGTAGCCCAATCCACCACGCAAACCAGCCTCCCATCCATTGACTCTGTCTACACTTCCCGCTGCCTCAGCAAAGCAGCCAGCATAATTAAGGACCTCATGCACCCCGGACATTCTCTCTTCCACCTTCTTCCCTCGGGGGAAAAAGGTACAAAAGCCTGAGGTCAAGTACCAACCGACTCAAGAACAGCTTCTTCCCTGCTGCCGTCAGACTTTTGAATGGACCTACCTTGCTCTAAGTTGATCTTTCTCTATACTGATTTCTACATTGTTTCTTGCGCGCTATACGACAAAGCATACCATTCATAGAGATGGAAACGAGAGAGTGCAGAATGTAGTGTTACAGTCATAGCTAGGGTGTAGAGAACGATCAACTTAATGCAAGGTAGGTCCATTCAAAAGTCTGACGGCAGCAGGGAAGAAGCCGTTCTTGAGTCAGTTGGTACATGACCTCTGACTTTTGTACCTTTTTCCCGATGGAAGAAGGTGGAAGAGAGAATGTCCGGGGCGCATGAGGTCCTTAATTATGCTGGCTGCTTTGCCGAGGCAGCGGGAAGTGTAGACAGAGTCAATGGATGGGAGGCTGGTTTGCGTGATGGATTGGGCTACATTCGCGACCTTTTGTAGTTGCTTTTGAAATGAAGGAGATGCCATTGCAAAAGGACAAAAAACAGCAAGTTACACTCGAAGAGATTATCTTCAGTCTGATTCTGACAGTCCTGGTTGTGGAACAGTCCAGGTTTTGGGGGACCTGCCATTAGTGCCTACTGTCAGTTTTGGAATTACTGACGCCACATGTTTGTTGTATAGAGATCTTGTGCGCAATCTACTGTAATTACTGTCCTGACAATACCCAATTACTTTGAGTCAAACCTTGTTGGTCTCTTTTTGAGCAAATGTTTTTCATCGAGATGTGATTATCTGTGAGAATGTACTATTTTTTCAATTCGGGTATTTTTAAATGTTCTGGCAATTTCTTGACGGATTTGTTTATACATAGATTGAGAATTTGTTACAATTGCGACTGCAATCGCAGAGGATTCAAGCTCAAATAAAGCTTTTATTTTTAACGCAATTTGATTTGGGGGTTTGTCTTTGCCAAAGCGATGTCTGATTTTGAAGGGAGGAAGGTTTCCTGGCCAGGGTTCAGTCACAAAGCAGAGTATTCCCTATTTGTATTCCAGCAAAGCACATTCCGCCTCCATTCGTGAGAAATATCACAGATTGGATCAGTGAGATCCACTATTAGTAGTAACATTATTAGTTTATCATTGCCGCATGCCTATCAGAGGTCATCCACTTCTCCTAATTTAACAGCAAATTTAGTATAAGACCATAAGACATAGGAGCAGAATTAGGCCACTCGGCCCATTGAGTCTGCTCCGCCATTCAATCATGGCTGATATTTTTCTCATCCTCATTCTCCTGCTTTTTCCCCATAACCCCTGATCCCCTTATTAATCAAGAACCTATCTATCTCTGTCTTAAAGACACTCAATGACCTTCTGCGGCAAAGAGTTCCACGGATTGTTGATTCTCCCCATTGGGAAATCCTCTGCAGCGAAGGGTGTCTGCTTTTTTTATGCAAAAATATCTAATAGGACATTACAAAACATTTCAAAATGGCCATCACAAGATGTTCAAATTTTCTACACTGATCATGTTGCCTGAAACATTTAAAAACATTTATTACTCCATCCTTAAAGTTACAAAGCCAATACTCAGAGTGGACCAGGCAAACCCAAATCCATCTTTGCTTGCTCCAAAAAACAAATTCCAATTGAATCCAATTTGAGGTCCCCAGAAGTTGAACAAAAAAGATCCAAGCTGACAAGATAAGGCATTGCATTCCATCTTGGGCTTGATCTCGATGCTTGTTCTTAGAAAGCGATTCCTCAAATAGCCTTTGATCTTTTTCGCTCTTGACAGATTGGCCGTACATTCCCATCATTTTCTACTTCCGTTTTACACTTGGAGCAACATAACACACGGTGGCACAGTGATTAGCACTGCTGCCTCACTGCCAGGGACCCGGGTTCGACTCCCGGCTTGCGGAGTCTGCACGTTCTCCCCATGTCTGTGTGGGTTTCCTCCGGGTGCTCCGGTTTCCTCCCACAGTCCAAAAGACATGCTGGTTAGGTGGATTAGCCATGCTAAATTCTCCCTCAGTGTACCCGAACAGGCACCCGAGCGTGGTGACCAGGGGATTTTCACAGTAGCTTCATTGCAGTATTAATGTAAGCCTACTTGTGACATTAATAAATAAACTTTAAAACATAACTTTCACCCATTGCCTGTACCAGCCTTCTGAATCGCAACCGATGTGTCTACAGCCTTAACGATCATATTGAATTCAGACGCAAAAGACTTCAGCAATCATACAGTGTCCTGGTGTGAGTCTGTTTCATCTTAAAAAATCTTTGTTTCAATATGGTTTCATTGGACAACATGCAATCAGGTATAAGTTACCAGCAAATGGCTCCTCTCACTTTCTCCCATGGACGATAACAACACTTTACATTAATTCAGCACTTCTAATGGGAGTAACGGAGGTCTTGTGACAAATGGGAGTAACGGAGGTCTTGTGACGCAGTGGGTTAGCATCTCTGCCCCTGAGCCAGAAGCCTCGTGTTCGAGAGCCACCCCAGGGCTTGATGGCCAAGGAAGGTGCGTTTATAACGCAGCCAAACAGGTTGAATGTTAACCTGCAAATCCTTCCAAACACACCACGGGCTAGCGATAAGAGTGGGAGAGACTCCTGGTCAGCCACGCTTGATGTGGAGTGACGCCCCTCAAGCTATAAGTCTTTGGCGACAGACTAGCGAACAGTTGCGGGAATTAGGAGCTATGGAAACAGACAAAGGTCTGCCTTAGTGCACCACCAGGTGTGGGGAGGGAATTGGAATGGAATTTTAGGCAGTAAAATGTCCTGACGTGTTTCACAGGAGCGATTATCGAGCAAAATCTGACATCATTGGCACATAAGGAAATATTGAGGAAAGTAGCCAAAGAGATAGGTTTTAATGGAGTGTCATTTTTAAAATTTATTTATTCGTGTCACAAGTAGGCTTACATTAACACTGCGATGAAGTTACTGTGAAAATCCCCTAGTTACCACACTCTGGTGCCTGTTCGGGTACACTGAGGGAGAATTTAGCATGGTCAATGCACCTAACCAGCACGTCTTTTGAACTGTGGGAGGAAACTGGAGCACCCGGAGGAAGCCCACGCAGACACGGGGAGAACGTGCAGACTCCGCACAGACAGTGACCCAAGCCGGGAATTGAACTCGAGTCCCTGGCGCTGTGAGGCAGCCGTGCTAACCACTGTGCCACCGTGCCACCCCATGTGTGGATTCTACATACATTTTGGATCATTTAAATTGAATTAGATTGGAGAACTGAACAGAGAGAGGCCAAAGTTAATATTTTGTTCCCAATTAAAACATTATACCTTCGCGGTTGTGTAATAGGGAGGTCTTGTGGCACAGCTGGTACCGCCCTACCTGTGAACCAATTTTAAGCCCCATCTCAAGACTCAATGCCCAAGGGAGGTACATTCATAATGTGGCCAAACAGGTTCCTAATAGCTCCAGTGTGCCCATGAACCCTGCTCTTTTGGATATCACAGTCCCATGGAGGATGGGCCTGATTTGAGTGCGCGGATGAAGAGGAGAAAGTGGGTGCTGGTGGAGCTGTGGAATGATGAAGAGGTTGGTGTGGGCTTACTCTGCGACCAATGGTTTAGTGTTTCAAAGCCCAGTGAATGGCGGGTGGTAAGAGCGAGAGAGGTTCTTGTGCAGCAATAAGAGAGGAAACAAGTTGGAGCCTCTAATGTCAACTGTCCAAATTCCCAGACTATAACATGTAAGAGTGTAGGTAGCGACTGGGAACTTCCTAAGCGAACTGTATTGCCAAAAGTAGTGTCATAGTTTGTGGCAGTAGGTGGCAGTGTGTCCACATTAAAATTAAATAGCTGCAAACTTGACCAATAAAGCACTTTGCATTTTTGAGAGGGTCACTGCCACCTCTTTTATTGGGCAAAGGACACTCGATGTGTGCAGCAAGCAGGAAACAGCAAAGGCAAACATTTACGCAATTACTGCTGTGCCTTCTATTTCAGGAATTGAGATCACTGACTCAGTAATATTCATGTGAATGATCCTTCTCAGCTGTGAAATGCTGATTTTATTTATTTAAATATTACTGCACCAAAACGCATATAAAACACGTGCAGGAAATGATTCAAACATGAATTATTTCTCATCGGAAAGAAATCAAAGTGTGAGGGACTCTTACACTTAGGAAGATACATATACCGGAATTTTACCGGCCCGGAATCGAGGTGGGCGAAGCTCGCAGAACGGAATTCTCCGTTGGGTGGGATTTTACGAGCCTCGCCCGAGCAAGGTCATAAAATCCTGGCCATTATGTCCCATTGTTCAAAAGCAAAGTGCTGTGGATACTAGCCACCTGCAATAGAAGAGAAAACTCGGGAAATACTCTGCGATTCAGGCTTTGGAAAGATAAAGGGAGTTAATATTTCAGGCTGATGACCTGTCTTCAGAGGAGGTTGAGGGGAGAAAGTACATCATAGTTATGGTTAGAAGTGATTTTTTTCCGGCAAGTGAGAAAATGATTAACTTTTGATTTGATTTATTATTGTCATATGTATTAGCATACAGTGAAAAATACTGTTTCTTGCATACCATACAGACAAAGCAGACTTTTCATAGAGTACACAGGGGAGAAGGGAAGGAGAGGGTGCAGAATGTAATGTTACAGTCACAAGTAAACTGGTACAGTAGAATTAATACAGGGTTTTTAAAAGATTTTTTAAAAGTTTATTTATTTGTCACAAGTAGGCTTACATTAACACTGCAATGAAGTTACTGTGAAAATCCCCTAGTCGCCACACTCCGGCACCTGCTTGGGTTCACTGAGGGAGAATTTAGCATGGCCAATTCACCTAACTAGCACATTTTTCAGACTGTGGGAGGAAACCAGAGCACCCGGAGGAAACCCACACAGACACGGGGAAAACGTGCAGTCTCCACACAGATAGTGATCCGAGCTAGGAATCGAACTCGGGTCCCTGGCACTGTGAGGCAGCAGTGCTAACCACTGTGCCACCGTGCCGCCCACTCATGAAGGAAAGCTAAAGATGAGCACAGGTTAAATGCAGGTGGTTTATGTGACTAGACTAGTCATTGCACGAGACTCCGCACCTTCTAAACCCGTGCGACTTCTACCTAGAAGGGTAATGGCAATATGGTGGCACAGTGGTTAGCACTTCTGCCTCAGAGCGCCAGGGACCCGGGTTCGATTCCTGTCTTGGGTCACCATCTGTGTGGAGTCTGCACGTTCTCCCCGTGTCTGCGTGAGTTTCCTCTGGGTGCTCCGGTTCCCTCCCACAGTCCGAAAGACGTGCTGGTTAGGGTGTATTGGCCATGCTAAATTCTCCCTCAATGTACTCAAACAGGCACCGGAATGTGGCGGCTAGGGGATTTTCACAATAACTTCATTGCAGTGCTAATGTAAGCCTACTTGTGACACTAATAAATAAACTAAAACTAACTAAACTAAGGACAGCAGATGCATGGGAACACTGCCTCCTGCAGGTTCGCCTCCAAGCCACTCACCATCCTGACTTGGAAATATATTGCTGTTCCTTCACTGTCACTGGGTCAAAATCCTGGAATTCCCCCCCTAACAGCACTGTGGGTGTACCTGCACCACATTAACTGGAGCAGTTCAAGAAGGCAGCTCACCACCACCTTCTCAAGGGCAACTAGGGATGGGCCAATAAAAATGCTGCCCTAGCCAGTGGCGCCTGCATCCCATGAATGAATAAAAATAATTCTATGTGCATCATTGGACTTCCCCCACCATTACTGCCTGGCACTATCTATGAACAAAGGCAATAGTACTCCAAGAATTAAAAATAACGATTTTGATGTATAAATGGTGTTTAATGTTTATCATAATAAAAGCTAATAGCGTCAGTCATTAAATATGATGCAAACTGATGGTTGAAAACCTTATTATGTAGTGATTGAACAGAACACAAGTCACCCAATAGAAGAGGGTTACAGAGAAGGCATTGTTCCATCATTGCTGCAACCCTCACTATCCATTACTGTGTTGTTTTTACTAATCATTAATAAAAAGCTTGGTTGTTACAATATTGTCACTTGAATGTAACAATTCTTTAAATTACAGCCTCCTTTACACAGGGAATAATTAATCACAGGGCACAATTTTAACTCTCCAAGTGAATGGGTTTTAAACAATTAAAATCTTGCCCGATAGAATTTACAGTCCAGAAGGAGGCCATTTGGCCCATCGAGTCTGCACCAACTCTCTGACTGAGTATCCTATCCCAGGACCACCCCCATAACACCACATATTTACCCCATCTAATCCTCCTAACCTACACATCTTTGGACACCAAGGGGCAATTTAGCAAGGCCAATCCACCTAATAGGCACATCTTTGGACATAAGGGATAATTTATCATGGCCAATCCACCCAACCTGCACATCTTTGGACACTAAGGGTCAATTTTAGCATAGCAAATCCACCTAATAGGCACATCTTTGGACACTAAGGAGCAATTTAGCATGGCCAATCCATCTAACCTACATATTTTTGGATACTGAGGGGCAATTTAGCATAGCCAATCCACCTAACCTACACATCTTTGGACACTAAGGGACAATTTAGCATGGCCAATCCACCTAACCAACACATCTTTGGACTGTGAAATTTGCATGTTCTCCCCGTGACTGCACCCAGAGGAAACCCACGCAGTCACGGGGAGAACATGCAAATTTCACACAAACAGTCGTCCAAGGCCGAAATTGAACCCAGGCCCCTAGCGCTGTGAGGCAGCAGTGCTAACCACTGTGCCACCGTGCCGTTTAGAGTCATAGAGTCATAGAGGTTTACAGCATGGAAACAGGCCCTTCAGCCCAACTTGTCCATGCCGCCCTTTTTTTAGAAAACCCCTACACTAATCCCAATTGCCCGCATTTGGCCCATATCCCTCTGTACCCATCGTACCCATGTAACTATCTAAATGCTTTTTAAAAGAAAATATTGTACCTGCCTCTAATACTACCTCTGGCTTCTAAGAGTCTTCTAAGTGGTTAAGAAGGCGTATGGTGTGCTGGCCTTTATCAATCGAGGGATTGAGTTTAGGAGTCCGGGGATAATGATGCAGCTATATAAGACCCTCGTCAGACCCCACTTGGAGTACTGTGCTCCGTTCTGGTCGCCTCACTATAGGAAGGATGTGGAAAAGATTGAAAGGGTGCAGAGGAGATTTACAAGGATGTTGTCTGGATTGAGTGGCATGCCTTATGAGGAAAGGCTGAGGGAGCTCGGTATTTTCTCCTTGGAGAGACGAAGGATGAGAGAAGACCTAATAGAGGTGTATAAGATTAGAGGCACAGATCGGGTGGACTCTCAGAGGCTTTTTCCGAGGGTGGAAATGTCTGCTACGAGAGGACACAGGTTTAAGGTGCTAGGGGTAGGTACAGGGGAGATGTTAGGGGTAAGTTTTTCACACAGAGGGTGGTGGGCGAGTGGAATCGGCTGCCGTCAGTGGTGGTGGAGGCGAACTCAATAGGGTCTTTTAAGAGACTCCTGGATGAGTACATGGAGCTTAATAGGATGGAGGGTTATAGGTAGGTCTGGAAGGTAGGGATGTGTTCGGCACAACTTGTGGGGCCGAAGGGCCTGTTTGTGCTGTAGGTTTTCTATGTTTCTATGGCTTCTAAGAGTCTCACTGACTGTTGCATCAATGAAGCATCAAACCCATTATGCCCTTAAATCTTTGCTCTCGGTAAAAAATGTTTGCCCAGAATAATGTTACAGCCGGAAGACATATTATGAATCTGAAGCTTTTCTAGTCTGTGCCTTGGGAGCGGAAGGGTCCTTCTGTGCACTGCAATCTGTAGCAAAACTCATAAACATGTTTATGATTTCAGCGTGAGTGGAAAATCTTCTCCTGGAAGCCAGAATATTTGTGTAATACCAGGAGGTGGCAGTGTGTCTGCATTAAACTTAAACAGTTGCTAAGCAACTAGTAAAAAGTGCTTTCAGTTTCAAGTAGGACCACTGCCATCTCTTTTTATTGGACAGAGCACATTAAATAGATATAAGAATGAGGAATGAATCCAGGAAAGAGCGAAGAGAAACATTTACATAATAGCTGCTGTTCCTTCTATTTCGGAAATTGAGATTGTTGGTTCAATTGTATTAATGTAAATGTCCTTTTTTTAAACTTGTTTGGCTGTGATAATATTGAGTTCTCCGATTTTGTTTCATTCTTTGATGGAATCTGGGCGTCACTGGGCAAGGCCAGCATCTGTTGCCCATCCCTAATAAAGTTTTTGGTTTATTTATTATTGTCACAAGTAGGCTTACATTAACACTGCAATGAAGTTACTATGAAAATCCCCAAGTTGCCACACTCCGGCACCTGTTCGGGTACACTGAGGGAGAATTTAGCATGGCCAATGCACCTAACCAGCATGTCTTTCGGACTGTGGGAGGAAACCGGAGCACCCGGAGGAAACCCACGCAGACACGGGGAGAAGGTGCAGACTCCGCGCAGTCACCCAAGGCCAGAATCTAATCTGGGTCCCTGGCGCTGTGAGGCAGCAGTGCTAACCACTGTGTCACTGTGCCATGCCACTGTCCCGCCCCACTGTGCCACCGTGCCCCCCCCCCCAAATTGCCCCTAAACCGAAGCCTGGCTTTTCTGACCTGCTGTGGGTAAGCCAAAGACTTTCAGCGGGATGGGGCAATCCCAGCATCAGGTGGGGCTGGAGAATCCCACCCTAAATGGCTTGCTGGGCCATTTCAGAGGGCTGGTGAGAGTCAACCACATTGCTGTGGATTTGGAGTCACATGTAGGCCAGACCGGGTAAGGACGGCAGATTTTCCTTAGGTTCAAAGGGCTTTTGAACCTATTTTTGACAGTGGTTTCACAGTCGCGATTACCAAGAATAGCTTCCAATTCCAGATTAACTGAATTGAAATGGCCACTGCCACAATGGGATGTGATCCCATGTCACCAGATCAGAGTCTCTAGATTACTAGTCCAGTGGCATTATTGCTTCTTGGCCTTTTGGCTAAGATCCAGTGGCAGATCAAACCCAAGGTGGAGTGCAATGCTTTTTCATAGAATAGAATCATAGAGTCCCTACAGTGCAGGAGGTCATTCAGCCCATCGAGCATGTGCATAAAATCATAGAATCCTGCAGTGCAGAAGGAGGCCATTTGGCCCATCGAGTTTGCACCAACCACAATCCCACCCGGCCCTATCCTCATAATCCCATACATTTATCCTAGCCAGTCCCCCTGACACAAAGGGGAAATTTTAGCATTGACAACCCACCTAACCCACACACATCTTTGGATTGTGGGAGGAAACCGGAGCACGCGGAGGAAACCCACGCAGGCACATGGAGAATGTGCAAACTCCACACAGACCCAAGCCGGGAACCGAACCCAGGACCCTGGCGCTGTGAGGCAGCAGTGCTAACCACTGTGCCACCATGCCACCGAGCCTGCCCAACAATCTTTCTCAAGCCCAATCACTGTGGCCCCACATATTTACCCTGCTAATCCCCCTGACACTAAGGGTCAATTTAGCATGGCCAATCAACCTAATCTGCACATCTTTGGACTGTGGGAGGAAACCGGAGCACCCGGTGGAAACCCACGCAGACACGGGGAGAATGTGCAGACTCCATAGAGACAGCTACTCGAATTGAACCCGGGTCCCTGGCACTGTGAGGCAGCAGCGATAACCACTGTGCCACCATGCCATTTGGATCTTGCGTGTCTCTCTTGTGGGGACCATGAATTAAATTTGAATTTGAGTTGGTTTTTGGAGTGAGCGAAGAGATGGGCCAAGGGCTTGCCCTGTCCACTCTGCGCATTGGCTTTGTTACTTTAAGAATGAAGTAATTTTTGTAAACTAATCCAGTGACATTACCACTACACCACCATCTCCCATCAAAAATGTTCACTTAAACATCCATTCCACTGCATAGGCATTGGATCATTATCACAATAAATTTCAATAATACAATTACAGCAATACTCCATCTACCCATTGTACAACCTGCCTATCAAACCCACTGAGAATGAATAGGACTAGCCAACTATTAGTCAGCAAAGGGAGACTAAATAGCCTGGGTCTGTATTCCTTGGAGTTTGGAAGAGTGAGGGCCGATCTTATTCAAATATTTAAAATCCTGAAGGGGCTTGATAGGGTGGATGGTGAGATGTTTTCACTTGTGGGAGAGTCCCAAACAAGGGGACACGGCTACAAGATAAAGGGCCGGTCATTTAGAACTGAAGCTTCTTCTAACAGAGGGTGCTGAATCTTTGGAATTCTCTATTCCAAAGGGCGGTGGAGGCTGGATCATTAGATGTATTTAAAGTGGAGGTGGATAAATATTTGATAGATCGAGGAAGAAAGGGCCATGGGGAAATGGCGCAGAAAAAGAGTTGAGTCCGGCATAGATCAGCCATGATCGTATTGAATGGCGGGGCAGGCTCGAAGGGTTTGGTAGCCTCCTCCTGCCGCTATTTCTGGTGTTCTTGTGTTCAGATAAGGAGAGTGTTCACTGACAAGTGAGTTCCAATCAATAACTGTTCAATTTTAAACATTAGTCATTTAGATTGCAAACTGAATTATTAATATTTAATACTAAACCGCCTTCAGTCAGTTTAAATAATCACTCCTTAATTCTTCCGCCATAGCGATTAAAATTAAACCCATCTTCCAAGTATTTCTGCTCTTCCTTCATTAGACAGCACGAGACTTGCCAAATCTTGTAGGGTCCTCAAGTCCTCGATTTCTCTGTTTGTTTTCCTAAGTAGCACATCTCTGGCTCAATAATAATTCAAGTGCCTTTAACTGATCAGGGCTTGAACTCGATTGAATATTGCACTGCTGTACGTTTTCTCCCATTTTTATTGTTATGTTAGGAAATCATTTATTTTTTAAGTGCTTTTCACATTTATCTGCCGGTGCTGCAATGTTTAAGTGAACATTTTTGATGGGAGATGGTGGTGTCGTGGAAATGTCACTGGGCTAGTTTTTTTTTAAAGTATTTCATTCTTAAAGTTACAAAACCCAGGCCCACCCCCATCACCCCACATATTTACCCCTCTAATCCACCTAACCTACACATTTTGGACACTAAGGGGCAATTTAGCAAGGCCAATCCACCTAACACTAAGGGAGCAATTTAGCATGGTCAATCCACCTAACCCGCACATCTATGGACTGTGGGAGGAAACCGGAGCACCCGGAGGAAACCCACGCAGACACCAGGAGAACAAGCAAATTTCACACTGTCATCCAAGGCCAGAATTGAACCCAGGTCCCTGGCACTGTGAGGCGGCAGTGCTAACCACTGTGCCACCGTGCCGCTTCTAAGAGTTGTGAAATGTTGTGGAAATCTGATCTGCTTAAGGGGAATATCTGAAAACCAATCTGTCATGTCCTTGAGGAACATTTGATATGCCTAAGCTTTGGAAATCTGTGTCTACCATTCTATTGTGGTTAGTCCATTGCCTGCACGCTATCTCATTCCCTGGGGCTTTTAAAAAAATTGTTCTTTGCAAATTGTCACTTAATCTAGAGACCCAGGCTAATGTTCTAATAACATGGGTTCAAATCCCTCCAGGGCAGCTGGCATTTCAATTCAATTAAACTACAGGAATTATTTTTGCCAACTCTACACCAATGCCAGGCCTGCCCACCACCTGAAGAAGCAAACAACACAGTTTGGCTTTCATTGGTGTGTCAATATTAGGAATGCAACAGTCCTGCATCGAGCTGTTTAACTATCTTGGACTTCCTGCTTCAATCAAATTCTCCCATCAGTTAGATTACAAAAGCAGGGAAGTCCATGATGGAGTTGTATAGAACTTTGGTGAGGCCACAGCTAGAGCACTGTGTGCAGTCCTGGTCGCCACATTATAGGCAGAATGTGATTGCACTGGAGGGGATGCAGAGGAGTTTCACCAGGATGCTGCCTGGGATGGAACACTTAAGTTATGAAGAGAGGTTGGATAGGCTTGGGTTGTTTTCGTTGGAGCAGAGAAGACTGAGGGGCGACCTGATCGAAGTGTACAAGATTATGAGGGGCATGGACAGAGTGGATAAGGAGCAGCTGTTCCCCTTAGTTGAAGGGTCAGTCACGAGGGGACATAGATTCAAAGTGAGGGGCCGGAGATTTAGGGGAGATTTGAGGAAAAACCTTTTTATCCAGAGGGTGGTGAGGGTCTAGAATGCGCTGCCTGGGAGGATGGTGGAGGCGGGTTGCCTCACATCCTTTAAAAAGTACCTGGATGAGTACTTGGCATGCCATAACATTCAGGACTATGGGCTAGATGATGACAGATGGGATTAGGTGGGAGTTCAGGTGTTTCGAATGTGTTGGTGTGCACTCGATGGGCCGAATGGCCTCTTCTGCACTGTGTGATTCTACGGTTCTATGACCTGAATTTGACTTGCTTCCTTTGTGACAAAGAGCATTATACTATAAAAGAATTTCAGTGTGCGCCATGGTTGAGGTTGTATTAACATGTAGCTTGCATCAGAATTGTAATCAGATCAATAATTTCACACATTGAAATGAAAAGGAAAGGATCTTTCCCTTAGATCAACAACGACAATAAATCTGTATTCAGACAACATCCTCAAAATAAAGCGGTGACTCACAATGCTTTAAAAGGACACAATAACAAAAGGGAAACAGACCAGCGAGGAAAAACTGAAAGTGTGGCTGACAATGTTCATTTTGAGACACTTTAGAGAAGTAAGGTGGAATGGGTTTAGAAGAGGAACGCCAAAGAACAGGATGTAACTCAGCCCTCACTTCCCCCGGCCTATCCACAGACATCACTCTGCTTTTAATGTTGGGTGTTCCACAACAAGGAACATTCACTAACAGGGATCTCCGTTTCTTGGCTCATGTCATTTTACACTGGGGTATATTCGACGCAAACTGTCCTGGATCGCTCACAGTTTCATTGGCGATACTAACACGTTTTACCTGACGGTGCGGTCCCTTCCTCTCAGAAGTGGCGAGTTACATGGAGTTACTAACCAGAGTTTGGTCAATGCAGATGCCACTCTGGCGCACATTGCCGGCCACTGTTCTGCATCGTTTAGCCTATTTGAAACAAATGTTAACGGGGCTTTACTTTTGCCTCAGCAGCGGAAACGAAATAGTCCAGGATTCTTCTTAGAAATTGTAACGAGAAAGTCAAGCTGACACGGAATGATCTTGTTTGCATGATTGCAAGAGGACAGCATTTCCATAACCGCAAGAAACTACAAAGGGTTGAGAATGTAGCCCAATCCATCACGCAAACCAGCCTCCCATTCATTGACTTGGTCTACACTCCCCACTGCCTCGGAAAAGCAGCCAGCATAATCAAGGACCCCACGCACCCCCGACATACTCCCTTCCACCTTCTTCCGTCAGAAGATACAAAAGTCTGAGGTCACGTACCAACCGACTCAAGAACAGCTTCTTTCCTGCTGCCATCAGACCTTTGAATGGATCTACCTTATCTTAAGTTGATCTTTCTCTACACCCTAGCTATGACTGTAACACTACATTCTGCATTCTCTCCTTTCCTTCTCCCCTATGTACTTAATGTACAGTATGCTTTGTCTGTATAGCGTGCAAGAAATAATACTTTTCATTGTATGCATTTGACAATAATAAATCAAATCAACTATTGTAGGTAGTAACTCTACAATAGGGTCATTTACACTTCTCATAATATCATAGAATCCCAACGATGCATAAGAGGCCATTCGGCCCACTGAGTGTGCACTGACTCTCTGACAGAGCATCTTACCCGGCCCTCTCCCCTGTCCTATCCCTGTAACCCCACACATTTACCATGGCTAATTCATCTAACCTACACATCTTTGGACACTAAGGGGCAATGTAGCATGGCTAATCCACCTAACCTGCACATCTTTGGACTGTGGGAGGAAACCGGAGCACCCGAAGGAAACCCACGCAGTCACGGGGAGAACGTGCAAACTCCACACAAACAGTCACCCAAGGCCGGAATCGAACCCGGGTCCCTGGCGCTGTGAGACAGCAGGACTAACCATTGTGCCACTGTTCTAACCATGCTGACTTCTGATCACCAGGCATGAGTCATATCATACCAACCTGCCCATTGAAATTGGGGAGGGGATATTTCATCTGTCCCACTTAGCTTTGGAAGAAGCCATTGAATCACCAAAGCAGACTTGCTACTATTAGTTTTTCCTGTCACACAGAAGTAGCTGTGTCAGGGTTGTAAATGTTTGTTTTTAAGACATTTCTGAATATCTGGGAAGGTGGGGCGGGGATTGTTAAAGAACAATGGGAAAGTGCGGCGTGCGATTTTGTCAAACAGATGATTTATCTTTGATATGACTGAAGCAGAATTCCAATCAACAGCCCTTTATTCCAAGCAGTTTGAGTCATAGCGAGCACTTCCCCCAGTGCGGACTCATAGAAAGGTGCTTAACTCGGAAAATCATTACGCAGATTACTGTCTCCTGCATCGAGAAATCAATGTCTGGCAGTAAAGAGAAAACAACAGCTGGGGCCAGTTGACTCATTGCTGTAATTTTCCTCTATGTTGCTCCCTTTTATTTATTTTTCTTTTCAGAGGCACCGAGGGGAGGCGTGGTACCGTGTCTGCCCTGTTGGCAGGTGTCACACTTTCCTGGGTGACACGGCATTGAGCCAGTGATGTAATAAATCGAATAGATAATGTTTCCAACTTTTCCCACTTCCCAGGAAAGGTCACAGACCTGAAAGGTTGGGCGGAATTTTACCGGCGTGTCCGCCCGAGGTTCGTACAATCCCACCTGAGGCCAAAGGAGAATGCCATTCTCCGAACCTCTCCCACCCCCAGAATTGGAGCGGGTGTGCTGGTAAAATTCCGGCTGCTATCTCTGTTTCTCGCTCCACGGAAGCTGCCTGGTCTGTTGAATAATTGCAGCATTTTCTGTTTTTATTTTGCTTTTGTGTTACAGTTAGGCATTGGCTCATTATGTTACAGTAGATGTTGACTGTCTGTAATACCGGGTGTATGATGATAAAGGTTTGTGACACTACTGTGCCTTTATGAAATGTATTTTAATCATGTTTCTCTACTGGATGTTTTAGCAAATCCTAGGATTTTGTCGGCGCCGTATTATCTACAGCCGGTGTTCTTTATTGTTACTCAAGCAACATAATTGACATTATGGTTGTTTTAATCTGAACTAATGCAGTGTTCTGTGGTTTTAACATTCCCCTGGGATTGCAGAGTAGAGCTTGATTTGAGATAATTAACAGGTCAGGTGATATGACTGGGGACAGCTATTTTCCACAGCACATTCCAGTTTTAGTTTCAGTTTTCAGACACTGCTTGGAGCTAAGAGGAACAGCAGAGTTTTTCCCCTCTGTGAAGTCTGAAGACTGGAAGCTGCCAGAGACTAAGTTTACTTCGCTGATGTTTGGCTGTTTTGAGGATATATATCCTCCTCTGAAAACTGGTGGCTTGGATTTCTGTCCATAGGTGTTACAAAGCTGGAAACCCAGCATCACAAGAGCATATTTATTTTTGTGCTAACAGAGTCTGAAAAAGGATGTATATCTGTGCGGTGTCACTTTACCTTGGAACAACAGAGATAGCCAGCTGTTAGGAGTTATACTGTGTCATATTTAAGTCTTGTAATTGGTAAAAGCTATGCTAATTCCTTTTGTTATATTCTAACTGTGTTAGAACATAGAAAAAATACAGCACAAACAGGCCCTTCGGCCCATAAGTTGCGCCGGTCAAGTCCCTACCTACCTAGGCTTATATATAGGCCTACCTATAACCCTCAATCCTATTAAGTCCCATGTACTCATCCAGAAGTCTCTTAAAAGACCCTATCGAGTTTGCCTCCACCACCACTGACGGCAGCCGATTCCACTCACCCACCACCCTCTGAGTGAAAAACTTACCCCTGCCATCTCCTCTGTACCTACTCCCCAGCACCTTAAACCTGTGTCCTCTCGTAGCAGCCATTTCAGCCCTGGGAAAAAGCCTCCGAGAATCCACCCGATCTATACCTCTCAACATCTTGTACACCTCTATCAGGTCACCTCTCATCCTTCGTCTCTCCAAGGAGAAAAGACCGAGCTCCCTCAGCCTATCCTCATAAGGCATGCCAACCAATCCAGGCAACATCCTTGTAAATCTTCTCTGCACCCTTTTAATCATTTCCACACCCCTCCTGTAATGAGGCGACCAGAACTGAGCACAGTACTCCAAGTGGGGTCTGACGAAGGTCTTATATAGCTGCATCATTATCTCCCGACTCCTAAACTCAATCCCTCGATTGATGAAGGCCAGCACACCATACACCTTCTTAACCACCACCTCTACCTGCGAGGCCGATTTAAGAGTCCTATGGACCTGGACCCCAAAGTTCTTCTGATCCTCTACACTGCTAAGAGTCTTGCCCTTGATATTATACTCCTTCATCCCATTTGACCTGCCAAAATGGACCACTACACATTTATCCGGGTTGAGGTCCATCTGCCACTTCTCCGCCCAGTCTTGCATCCTATCTATGTCACGCTGCAGCTTCTGACATCCCTCCAGCCTATCCACAACACCACCAACCTTCGTGTCGTCGGCACATCCTCCACTTCCTCATCCAGGTCATTTATGAAAATGACAAACAGCAAGGGTCCCAGAACAGATCCCTGGGGCACTCCACTGGTGACCGACCTCCATTCAGAAAAAGACCCGTCTACAACCACTCTCTGCCTTCTGCAGGCAAGCCAGTTCTGAATCCACAAGGCAACAGCCCCTTGGATCCCATGCCCTCTCACTTTCTCGAGAAGTCTTGCATGGGGGACTTTATTGAACGCCTTGCTGAAGTCCATGTAAACCACATCTACCGCTTTTCCTTCATCAATGTGTTTAGTCACATTTTCAAAGAACTCCACCAGGCTCGTAAGGCACGATTTGCCTTTGACAAAGTCATGCTGACTACTTTTGAGCATACTAAACTTCTCTAAATGTTCATAAATCCTGTCCCTCAGGATCTTCTCCATCAGCTTACCAACCACTGAGCTTAGACTCACCGGTCGGTAATTTCCTGGGCTATCCCTATTCCCTTTCTTGAATATAGGAACCACATCCGCAATCCTCCAATCCTCCGGAACCTCTCCCGTCTCCATCGACGACGCAAAGATCATTGCCAGAGGCTCTGCAATCTCTTCCCTCACCTCCCACAGTAACCTGGGGTACATCCCATCCGGTCCCGGCGACTTATCTATCTTGATGCTATTCAAAATTTCCAACACATCCTCTTTCTTAATGTCCACATACTCAATCTTTTCAGTCCGCCTCAATCCTGAAGTACAACCACCCAGGTCTTTTTCCACCGTGAATACCGAGGTAATATATTCATTAAGCACCTCTGCTATTTCTTCCGGTTCTGTACAGACTTTCTCACCTTCACCTTTTATAGGTCCTACTCCTTCACATCTCATCCTTTTACTCTTCACATATTTATAGAACACCTTAGGGTTCTCCTTAATCTTACCTGCCAAGGCCTTCTCGTGACCCGTTTTGGCTCTCCTAATTTCTTTCTTAAGTCCCTTCCTACGAGCTGTATACTCATCTAGATCCCTATCATCGCCTAGCTCTCTGAACCTTTTTTACGCTTTCCTTTTCTTTCTCACTAGGTTCAGCGCAGCCTTCGTGCACCACGGTTCCCGTAACCTACCAACACCTCCCTGTCTCATTGGAACGTTGTCATGCAGAACTCCAGACAAACATTCCTTGAAAATCTGCCACCTTACTTCAGTACTTTTCCTCGAGAATGCCTCCTTCCAATTTACGCCTCTAATCTCCTGCCTGATGGCTTCATATTTCCCCTTACTCCAGATAAACACTTTCCTAGCTTGCCTGATCCTAACTCTTTCCAATGCTAGCGTAAAGGAGATAGAGTTATGATCACTATCCCCAAGTTGCTCCCCCACTGAGAGATCCAACACCTGTCCAGGCTCATTAGCCAGTACCAGATCGAGTACAGCCTCTCCTCTTGTAGGCTTATCCACATGCTGTGTCAGGAAACCCTCCTGAACACACCTAACAAGCTCCTCCCCATCCAAACCCCTTACCCTAGGGATATTCCAATCGATGTTTGGGAAATTAAAGTCTCCCATCACAGCAACCCTGTTATTCCTACATCTCTCCAGGATCTGTTTCCCTCTCTGCTCCTCAACATCCCTGTTACTATTGGGCGGCCTGTAGAAAACACCCAGCAAAGTTATCGACCCCTTCCCGCTCCGAGCTTCCACCCACAGAGACTCCGTAGACAATCCCTCCACGGCTTCCACCTTCTCTACAGCTGTGACACTATCCCTGATCAGCAGTGCCACTCCGCCCCCCCACCCCGCCCCCCCTTTGCCTCCCTCTCTGTCCTTTCTGAAACATCTGAAATCCGGCACCCGAAGTATCCAGTCCTGTCCCTGTCCCCAAGTCTCCGTAATGGCCACCACATCACACTTCCAAGTGTTCTTAAATAAAATTTGGTTGATAAAAGCTTCCAAGTGGGTCACTTGAATCATACCCAGAGTGAAACACCTTATGGTTACCAATGCCAAAATCAAATGTAAAACTTAGGGTTTAGGATAACTTCACAAAATACCTTGGCGTTACTTGCCTGGGTCTTAACAAGTTACCAGGTGTATTATGACTGGGTGTATAACTAGGTGTATTATGGGGAATGGTGTATTATTTGTTGTTTTCGGTAGAGATTGAGGGGGGTGTATTACTTGGTGTTTTACAGTAAGGACTGAGAGATGTTATACATGGTATATTATGATAGGGGTTTTTGGGTGCTATACTCAGCACATTACAATAGAGATTGAGGGGGTGTTATACTCAATGCATAATAGAGGCTTTACTCAGTGTATCAAACTCTGTGTTTAATCAGTGTTGTACTCTGAGTTTTGTTGTGTTTTATGCTTGGTGCAATAGAGTAGGGATGATAGAGGTCTGTTAGGGGCTAGGAATTGTGGTGTGATGTATTATGGTAGGGTTTTGTTGGTGAGTATTTTATAGTATTTTGAGTGAGTGTTGCACTCAGCGTTTTATGGTAGTCTTGTTGGTGCTATGTTCCGTTTCACAGTAGGGTTAGATGGAGTGTTGTACTTGGTGCAATATGGTAGATGTTTGTGTGATGCTATACTCAGTGTTTTATGGCAGGGAGTTGCAGGGGGCAGAGTACTTTATGTCTTATCATAAAATCATGCTATACTGGGGGTATTATGGTAGAGGTTTTGAGGATGCTGTACTCAGTGTAATAGGGTAGAGGTTTAGTGGGATGCTATACTTGGGCATTATGGTAGAGGTTTGTGGGCGCTATACTGGGGGTATTACGGTCAAGGTTTAGTGGAGTGCTACACTGGGGATATTATGGGAGAGGCTTAGAGAGTTCTGTACTCGGTGTATTACGATGGGGGGGTTTTGGGGAGGTACTGTACTCAGTGTATTATGGTTGGGGTTTGGGGGTGCTGTACTTGGTGTATTATGGTAGAGGTTTGAGGTGCTATGTGGAGGGTATTATGGTAGAGGTTAAGGGGTGCTGTATTTGGTGTATTACGATAGAGGTTTGGGGGTGTTGTACTCGATGTATTATGATATAGGTTTGGGGTGCTATACTGGGGGTATTACGATAGAGGTTTGGGGTACTGTACTCGGTGTATTACGGTAAAGGTTTGGGGGTGTTGTACTCAGTGAATTATGGTAGATGTTTAGTGGGGTGCTATACTGTGTATTTTATGGTAGGGGTTTAGTGGGGTGCTGTACTTGGTGGCTTAAGGTAGGCGTTTAGTGGGGTGCTGCACTCAGTGTTTTAGTAGGGGGTTTAGTAGGATGCTGTACTTGGTGTTTTATGGTAGGAGCTTAATGGGTTGCTGTAGTGGGCGTTTTACGGTAGGAGTTTAGTGTGGTGCTGTACTCGGTGTTTTATGGTAGGCGTTTATGGGTGCTGGACTCAGTGTTTTATGGTAGGAGTTCAGTGGAGTGTTGTACTTGGTGTTTTATGATAGGGGTTTAGTGGGGTGCTGTATTTGGTGTTTTATGATAGTGGGGTGCTATACTTGGTGTTTTATGTAGACGTTTATAGGGTGCTGTACTCTGTATTTTACGGTAGGGGATTTAGTGGGATGCTATACTGGGTATTTTGCAGTAGGCGTTTAGTGGGGTACTGTACTCGGTGTGTTATGGTAGGGATTTAGTGGGGGTGCTGTACTCGGTGTTTTATGGTAAGGGTTTAATGGAGAAGCTGCACTCGGTATTTTATGGCAGGAGTTTTGAGGGGGTGTTGTACTTGGTGTTTTATGTTAGGATTATAGGGTCCTGTACTCGGTGTTTTACGGTGGGGGGGTTTAGTTGGGTGCTGCCCTCGGTGTTTTACGGTAGGGGGTTTAGTGGATGCTGTAGTGGGTGTTTTGCGGTAGGGGGTTTAGTGGGGTGCTGTGCTTGGTGTTTTATGGTAGTGGCTTATTGGGATGCTGTACTCGGTGATTTACGGTAGGTGTTTAGTGGGGTGCTGTATTCATTGATTTATGGTAGGGGTTTAGTGGGGTGCTGTACTCGGTGTTTTACAGTAGGGGTTTAATGGGGCGCTATACTCGGTATTTTATGGTAGGGTTTAGTGGGGTGCTATATTCGATGTTTTACGATAGGAGTTTAGTGGGGTGCGATACTTGGTGTTTTATGGTAGGGGTTTAGTGGGGTGCTGTCCTTGGTGTTTTACGGTAAGAGTTTAGTGGGGTGGTGTACTCGGTGATTTACAGTAGGGTTTAGTGGGGTGCTGTGCTCGGTGATTTACGGTAGGTGTTTAGTGGTGTGCTGTAGTCGGTGTTTTACGGTAGGAGTCAGTGGTGTGCTGCACTTGGTGATTTACGGTAGGAGTTAATGGGGTGCTGTGCTCGGTGATTTATGGTAGGGTTTAGTGGTGTGCTGTACTCGGTGATTTACCGTAGGGTTTAGTGGGGTGCTGTGCTCGGTGATTTACGGTAGGGTTTAGTGGGGTGCTGTGCTCGGTGTTTTACGGTAGTGTTTAGTAGGGTGCTGTGCTCTGTGATTTACGGTAGTGTTTAGTGGGGTGCTGTGCTCGGTGATTTACGGTCGGGTTAAGTGGGGTGCTGTGCTCGGTGATTTACGGTAGTGTTTAGTGGGGTGCTGTACTCGGTGATTTACGGTAGGAGTTAGTGGGGTGCTGTGCTCGGTGATTTACGGTAGTGTTTAGTGGGGTGCTGTACTTGGTGATTTACGGTAGGGGTTAGTGGGGTGCTGTGCTCGGTGTTTTATGGTAGTGTTTAGTGGTGTGCTGTACTCGGTGATTTACGGTAGTGTTTATTGGGGTGCTGTACTCGGTGATTTACGGTAGGGTTTAGTGGGGTGCTGTGCTCGGTGTTTTACGGTAGTGTTTAGTAGGGTGCTGTGCTCTGTGATTTACGGTAGTGTTTAGTGGGGTGCTGTGCTCGGTGATTTACGGTCAGGTTAAGTGGGGTGCTGTGCTCGGTGATTTACGGTAGTGTTTAGTGGGGTGCTGTACTCGGTGATTTACTGTAGGAGTTAGTGGGGTGCTGTGCTCGGTGATTTACGGTAGTGTTTAGTGGGGTGCTGTACTTGGTGATTTACAGTAGGGTTAGTGGGGTGCTGTGCTCGGTGTTTTATGGTAGTGTTTAGTGGTGTGCTGTACTCGGTGATTTACGGTAGTGTTTATTGGGGTGCTGTACTCGGTTATATATGGTAGTTTTTAGTGGGGTGTTATGCTCGGTGATTTACGGTAGTGTTTAGTGGTGTGCTGTGCTCGGTGCTTTACGGTAGGGGTTAGTGGGGTGCTGTGCTCGGTGTTTTACGGTAGTGTTTAGTTGGGCGCTGTGCTCGGTGTTTTACGGTAGTGTTTAGTTGGGCGCTGTGCTCGGTGTTTTACGGTAGTGTTTAGTAGGGTGCTGTGCTCTGTGATTTACGGTAGTGTTTAGTGGGGTGCTGTGCTCGGTGATTTACGGTCGGGTTAAGTGGGGTGCTGTGCTCGGTGATTTACGGTAGTGTTTAGTGGGGTGCTGTACTTGGTGATTTACGGTAGGGGTTAGTGGGGTGCTGTGCTCGGTGATTTACGGTAGTGTTTAGTGGGGTGCTGTATTTGGTGATTTACGGTAGGGGTTAGTGGGGTGCTGTGCTCGGTGTTTTATGGTAGTGTTTAGTGGTGTGCTGTACTCGGTGATTTACGGTAGTGTTTATTGGGGTGCTGTACTCGGTTATATATGGTAGTTTTTAGTGGGGTGTTATGCTCGGTGATTTACGGTAGTGTTTAGTGGTGTGCTGTACTCGGTGATTTACGGTAGCGTTTATTGGGGTGCTGTACTCGGTTATATATGGTAGTTTTTAGTGGGGTGTTATGCTCGGTGATTTACGGTAGTGTTTAGTGGTGTGCTGTGCTCGGTGATTTACGGTAGGGGTTAGTGGGGTGCGCTGCTCGGTGTTTTACGGTAGTGTTTAGTTGGGTGCTGTGATCGGTGTTTTACGGTGCAGTCTCTCTCGGGCTGGGAGGCACTGCCTAGCGGAGTTAGATGAAGGCGGATAAAAGCTGGAGAGGGGACGGGGGGAATAGTTTGCCGCCATAACTGCAGCTGAAGAGCGGGGCTTTGGTGCAGGAAGCGACCCCTCGGGCAGGTGGACTGGTCCTCAGGTAACTCTTTGTGTGAATGTATCCCCTGGAGCTGCTACATTGTAACCAGCCGGCGGCCTCTGGCAACTTAGTGGCTACAAAATGTTCAGCGTGAGGCTGCAGGAGCTACTGGCAACTCCTGGCAAAATGTGCCTTTAACTCGCTTTATTTAGCGCTCAGCCTGTTTGGGTGAAATGCTGCTGCGTTCAATGTTGCTGCTGTTTCAAAATTTAAAAATTGAGCCAAGTTTCTGTCAGAGCTTCTAATGAACTTGGGCAATTTGTTTTTGGCGGGGGAGTGGGTTTGGAAAATGTTTGGATCTGAACAGCAGGCAGTTTGAGTTTAAAGATAGATGAACTTGTGACCCGGAGCCGGGCTGTTGTCCTCTTTTATCAACTTCCCTATAAAAATAAGTCGAGGGTTTTTCTTTGTGTGTGATAGACAGACAAGAGATCCATGGTGGTTTATTTTAGTCACCTGGCAACCACTTGCCTGCCCAGTGGGGAAGCACTTTCCCAAAGTCTGTCTCTGCTGCTTTGCTGTGGGTTCTGACATCCCCGCCACCCTCCCTTGGGCTGAGAGATTAACTCCCAGTCCCTCAGAGATACCATCCATCCTGCACCCTTTATAAAACTCTTTTAATATGTACCCCCCCCCCCCCCCCCAATATGTATCTCAACAAGTCTGCCTTGGAAACACTGTCTCCCACTGCAAGTCAGGAGTGTGTTTTTTTTTTACAGCTGTTTTCTTTTGACATGCTGATATCTCCCTGCAGCTTCTAAACCTTGTGTGTGCTTTTTAAAACTGTGCAATTGTTCTGTATTTTTGGCAAACGTGAGGCTGCCTGGATCTTAAGTGCTTCTAAAAATAGCGCAACTGCAGAGGACCAAGGGGGAGAAGGTGGGACAAATGTTTGGGAAGGCATTTGTCGAGTTTTGTTTCCCTTATTCGGTTCGTGATCGCCCAGGACAGCACCGATGTTCTAATTGCTCCCATCTAACCAGTTTTGATGCGTCACCTCGCCCAACATGAATTTATTCCTCGTGTTGATATCCACCTTTTTTTAAAAAAAAAATCGGATTACGCTGTGTTTATTTGCTAGTGAGTTTGAACCAACAGAAGGTAATGGTTGTAACTGGGTCTATGTCCTGACTTCTAGGCATATTTGTTTACTCTCTAGGTCTAGAGGGGGTGTGGCTGAAAGTAGCTTGCTTGGGGTTTCCTCGGTACCCTTGTTCTGTGCCTTTTTGGTGAATGCATACAATTACTGGCAATGACAGCATTTAAAAGTGGGTATTTTTTTGTATAAACAGCAGATTTATCATGATTGAGTCATTGGCAGTGTCTGTCTTTGCACATTGTTTAAACCTATGGGTCACTTCTCTGGAATGATCCTTGGCTAGATGTACAATAGGGAATGAATTGTTCTGTTGCAACGCAACTAGTAGTATTTCTTCCAGTGTTCTGCTGATCATGTTATTTTTAAGAAATCTCGCAGGAATGAGTATCCAATTCTGGTAAGGCTGCCTAATTGGGTTGTAATTTTTTTTCACTGTCCTTTTTTTTGTTACAGCTACAATATGGGTCAGTTTACAATTGTGCAATTTTGTTGACTAGTGAACATGTTGGTTCAATCTTTCCAATGTGGTGGGAGCTCAAAGTTCCTGGGTGGAGGTTTTCAAATTTTGGCTTCTTTGTACATGAGGGTAGTTAATTAATTAATGGGATGGGGCATCACTGGTAAGGCCAGTATTTGTTGCCCATGCCTAATTGTACTTGAATTGGGTGGCACAGTGGTCAGCACTGCTGTCTCTTAAGCGCCAGGGACACAGGTTCAATTCTGGCCTTGGGTGGCTGTCTGTGTGGAGTCTGCACATTCTCCCCATGTTTGCATGGGTTTCCTCCCACAGTCCAAAGATGTGTAGGTTAGGTTGATTGGCCATGCTGAAGTGCCCCTTGGTGTCAGTGGTATGACAGGGTAAATGTGTGGGGTTAGGGCCCGGATGGGAGTGTTGTTGGTGCAGGCTCGATGGGCCGAATGACCTCCTCATGCACTGTAGGGATTCTATGAATAGTTTGCCAGTTAATTTCAGAGGTGAGTCTCAAGTAGATTAGAGGGGCTTTAGATTGGTTTCACTGGTCGGCGCAACATCGAGGGCCGAAGGGCCTATACTGCGCTTCTATGTTCTAGATCAGACCAGGTGGCAGATTTCCTTTCCTGAAGGGCATTAATGTACCAGATGGATTTTTACAACAACCATGATAGTTATCAAAGCCATCTCCATATTTATTGGTGGAATTGAAATTCCACCAGCTGCCGTGGTGGGATTTGAACCCATGTCCCCAGAGCATTAGGCCTGTGGATTAATAGTCCAATACGCCATTTGTTTTCCCAGTACTACTATTTTTATGTTGGCATGCCAAAATGCATCTTTTATAATTGCTCTGAAGATGAGCAACCTAAACAACCTCAACGTTTCAATTGTCTGCACTTTGTGCTGTTTCTCAGTGTGGACGATTGGGTGGTGTTGGTTCTGGCCACAAGGCATTTCATAGATCATGTGGTTGGCCTCTTGTCCTTTTTTTGCTTCTTTTAGTGATGTTAGATAATTGGGCCAAATTGATTGTTTTTTGGCTAGCTCTTGTCTCCAGGTGCACTTTTCTTTGGATCAATATTGATCATCGAGTGCACAGTTGGATCTGGACATCCACGTCCTGCAGTAGGAAACATCTGCCCCAAATGGGTTTTCTTTGCAAGTCTGAAAGTCACTTGGCAGCTGCAACAGGTTGTTTGAAATGGACAGGGGACTTGTGTGGAGGAAATGGTGAACGTCAGAATATTAACACTTCCCCTTCTCAATAGTGCAGGATCCCTCGCCTCACATGGTATGGTATCTGTTAACTATCTTTGCATCAGGACTGGAATATATAGCCAGGATCATGTTCCGCGCAGAAATCACAGCTCTGGTTGTTTGCTCCACTTTAGTCCTGGCAGAAAATCCAAATTCTATGCATGAATGCAGATTTGCATTATCCACATGCATCACATCTGGAGGGTTTATCAAAGAACAGACCACGCTGGTCCAAAAGTCCCATTGCATATCATGCTCACCATTTTATTAACCAGTTGTGAACTGATTGTATTGCAACGTGGTTGACTACTGCTTTTGATTTGATTTAATATTGTCCCATGTATTAACATACAGTGAAAAGTATTGTTCCTTGCGCGCTATACAGACAAAACATACCGTTCATAGAGAGGGAAAGGAGAGAGTGCAGAATGTAGTGTTACAGTCATAGCTAGGGTGTAAAGAAAGATCAACTTAAAGCAAGGTAAGTCCATTCAAAAGTCTGACAGCAGCAGGGAAGAAGCTGTTCTTGAGTTGGTTGGTACGTGACCTCAGATTTTTGTATCTTTTTCCTGAAGGTGGAAGAGAGAATGTCCGGGGTGCGTGGGGTCTTTAATTATGCCGGCTGCTTTGCTGAGGCAGCGGGAAGTGTAGACAGAGTCAATGGATGGGAGGTCGGTTTGTGTGATGGATTGGGCTACATTCACGACTTTTTGTAGTTCCTTGTGGTCTTGGGCAGAGCAGGAGCCATACCAAGCTGTGATGCAACCAGAAAGAATGCTTTCTATGGTGCATCTGTAGAAGTTGGTGAGAATCGTAGCTGACATGCCCAATTTCCTTTGTCTTCTGAGAAAGTAGAGGCATTGGTGAGTTTTCTTAACTAGTACCCTCCAAGGGCAACTAGGGATAGGCAATAAATGCCGAACAGCGACACCCATGTCCCTCGAATGAATTTTTAACAAAATTGTGTATCTTATATTAAATGTGTATCTTGTGGCTCTTTAACCTGTAATATACATGACTGTGTAGTCTTTAGCTATTTACTATCATTGTGATGTCTGTCAACATCTCTTGTTGGTCGTGTCTGAACAGCTCAATGTGCTGGTTTAGTTTTACTCTGTATTTGGGTTGAACTAATGGAAATCACCAGGGAGTCCTATTTTAGGCTAGTGTTGAGTTTGCCACTTGCCTGGGTGAATAATTCGGAATCCAGAAATGCAATTTGCCACGTCTGATTAGTAAATAAATGCTATTGTTGGGCAGGTTCGTGCACGTAGTGTGTGAACACGCACTTTAACCTTTTTTTGTCTCTTTGCTTGAATGATAACACAACTGGGTGAGTTCTTGTGTCATTGAGTGCTTTACTTGGTTACTGAATGATGGTTGTTTGGTAAATAAGCACCTACCCATGTTGAGTGTAGGCAAGTTATTTTCTTAAGCTTGATGTACGCTGATAAAACTGTTCCATTTTATATCCTGTTTTTATGAGCAATTAAATGCTTTGTGACATAGTGTGTATCAGTGTGATGACAACCAGAGGAATTGATTTTGACCATGATACTAGGAAGAGCTCCCCTTCATCATAAAATTGCAGTCATTTGTATGCACAGATAGGACTTCAGTTTGGTGTTGGTCACTGCTGGAAGGTGGCACCTCTTACTTTTTTTATGGGATGTGGGTATTGCTGGCTAGACCAGCATTTATTGCCCATCCCTAGTTGCCCTTGAGAAGGTGGTGGCGGTGACCTGCCTTCTTGAACAGCTGCAGTCCCTGAGGTCTAGGTACACTCAATGCTGTTAAGGAGGGGGGGTTCCAGGATTTTGACCCAAAAAATGCAGCAGTCCCTCAGTGTTGCACTGGAGGGTCGTTGTAGATTTTCGTGATCAAGTCTCAAACATTTTCTGGTTTTATTTAAACCGATTTTTGGAGATGGACAAGAGTTAAACTAGTATAGTTTTCAGTTTGATATCTGGCTAAGTTACCATGAAGTGAAATAAACAGATTCACCAGAATTCTACTGCCCCACCCACTGCAGAATCGGAGTGGGCGAGGGGTTGACAACAGAAATGTCTTGACCTCTGGCGGAAATTTCCGGTCTCAAGTCAAGCGAGGTCGTGAAACCCCACCCATTGTCTGTGCCATGATGCACTGTGCCTTGGCATTTCCTTCCTCAAATAGGTATCCAAGTAAATTGAAACTTTGGGGGAAACCAAACTGACTTTTAAAAACAAAAGGGAAAGTTACAATTTAAATGGGGAAACAGATTCAAACGGCATCTGTGTAGAGGGTTCTGGGCGTCCTTGTGCATGAGTCTCAAAGTGGGTGTGCAGGTGCAGAATGTTACAAGGAAGGCAAATGGGGTCTTAGCATTTATTGCAAAGGGCTTGGAGTATAAAAGTAGAGAAGTGTTACAATTGGATAAGGAATTGGTGAGACCACACTTGGAGTATTCTGTTCCATTTTGGTCACCTTTTGGGGAAGGATGTGGTGGCACTGGGGGCGGTTCAGAAGATGTTCACTAAATTGATTCCAGGTTTGAAGGGGCTGTCGTATGGAGACCAGGTGAGTAGCTTGGGCTTGTACTCGCTGGAGTACAGAAGAATGAGGGGAGATTTAATTGAGGAAATAAAATACTCAACAGGATTGATGAAGTAAATGTTAACCAAATGTTCCCCCTTCTAGAACAGTCTGGGACAAGAAGTCATAGTTGTAGTTTCTCTAGGGGAGGTTCCAGACAGATGAGAAGTTACTTTTCAGAGGGTTGAGTGTCTATGGAACTCGCTACCCCAGAGTGCGGTGGATGCAGAATCAACCAATGGATTCAAGAAAGAGGTAGATACTCATTGGGATGAAGGGCTATGGGGAAAAGGCAGGGAAGTGGAGTTTGGATGAGATGGAGATCAGCTGTGATCATATAGAAGGGCTGAATTGTCTACTCTTACTCCTAATTTCTATGTCCCTATTGACTATTTTTTATAACTCTAGGTATATGCAGTATATCCTAGAAGCCACTGAGGTTGTCTATTAAACTGCTGTAAGCTTTGATGTTTGACTCAAATGAGAGCAGGCCTGAGTATCACCCTTACTTCCTGGCACCTGTTTGGGGACAGTATGTACAGGTGACAAGTTCCTTGTGGCTGTGGGTGGTCTGAATCCTTGGGCCTGTGTTTGAGCTGCTGCTTGGACTTGTTTGTTTTTAGAGTAACAAGGTCACCTCTCTCTAGGTGGTTCTGTGACCACCTTTTGTAATTACAGGGCTGTTACTGATGTTTGGGCTGCTATTAGGGATGCACATTCCAGCATCTGCTCCGTCTAGACACGGGGCTGGGTTCCAAAATGTTATCCATGGTGATATGGAAGAGGCTAACGGAGCAATATTCAAGCACAAAGTCCCAGTCACACATTGTGTTTTGCAAAATACTTTATATCCCTATGGAAAGGGTTTGGAAATCTGTACACATGGCTGCTAAGTATTGGACCGCAGACCTAGAATAGTTTGTATGGATGAGGAAAAATGGTATCTAACATCCACCTTCATTAGTGGACTCGAGTGTGATTGGAAGAAATTTTGTGCTGTTTTTTCTATGATAGATGGTCTGTATACCAACAACTTTAATATCGCCAGTTTGTTTTCCCTGAAGGGCAAGGGGTTGAGGTGAAAGGAGAGCAACGGGAATTCTGATCATCTTGCTGTCAGTTTGCACTGGGAGCTGGCAGCTTTTTTATTGTATTCACCTAGATGTCAGGTCAATGTGTCACCATTACGAGAAACTGTACATTCCTTCTGCAAGCCCCAGAGTAACAAGCGTACTTTGTCCTGACTTAATCTGAGTTTGTTTATTTGGTTTGACCTAAAAAGAGGACAAGGGTCAAAATTGATATGAGCATCTTTAATGCCTGGCCACTTGTTTAAATGTCACATTGAACTCTCTCTTGGTGAGCGCAAGCTATTGAATTTAGCTTGGGCTTTCTCTGGCCAAAGAACAAAGGAAGTCACGGAACAGGCCCTTTGGCCCTCCAAGCCTGCACCGACCATGCTGCCTGACTGAATTAAAACCCCCGATCCTTCCGGGGATCATATCCCTCTATTCCCAGACCTAATGATTCAGAAGAATACAATTGGTGATTCGAGTCATTGTAGATCACCATACTGGCAAGGGTAGATCGAAGGAATGCTATTTATTAGTCAGGAAATGGGGTTTGGTTTTAGCAATGCTTTTCCAAAATGCTACTGCAGAAGGGGAAATGAATTGAGGTTACTAGGGTATAGTACTGCAAGGGTGTCTGTCCTTTTGTCTTGGCTTTTATATGTAAAGCTATTAGCCAGTTACGTGGATGTAATTGATTCCACAGGACTCCAACATAATGGCTTATGTTATTATTCATGCAGTTGACGCAAATCTCTGCTGTTCAAGTATAGCAGTGTTTCTTCTGCCAAAAGGTATGCTATAATTAATTGTTGCATGCAATCCTTTGAAACTAGATCTTTGGTGCTTTTCATTCTTAATGTTCCTGAATCCATGTTTCCACTGACTAATTCTCAAAAGTTGAATAAATTTGCTGCTGTTTTTCAATCCTGATTTTTTTTTTTTTAAATTTTATTTTATTTCGGCTCCTAAAGCTGAGATGGTCACGAACTGTATCTGGGCTGGGTTTTTCTGCACTGACAAGGGTTCTGAATGGATTACTCTGACATGTTCCCACCTCTGCTTGAAGTAATGTATTACAGTAAGAGTTTCAACAACACCAGGTTGAAGTCCAACAGGTTTATTTGGTAGCAAATGCCATTAGCTTTCGGAGCGCTGCTCCTTCGTCAGATGGAGTGGAAATCTGCTCTCAAACAGGGCACAGAGACACAAAATCAAGTTACAGAACACTGATTGGAATGCGAATCTCTACAGCCAACCAGGTCTTAAAGATACAGACGATGGGAGTGGAGGGAGCATTAAGCACAGCTTAAAGAGATGTGTATTGTCTCCAGACAGAACAGCCATGCTTTTCCAAAATGCCTCCTGTCTGGAGACAATACACATCTCTTTAACCTGTGCTTAATGCTCCCTCCGCTCACATTGTCTGTATCTTTAAGACCTGGTTGGCTGTAGAGATTCGCATTCCAATCAGTATTCTGTAACTTGATTTTGTGTCTCTGTGCCCTGTTTGAGAGCAGATTTCCACTCCATCTGACGAAGGAGCAGTGCTCCAAAAGCTAATGGCATTTGCTACCAAATAAACCTGTTGGACTTTAACCTGGTGTTGTTAAAACTCTTACTGTGTTTACCCCAGTCCAACGCCGGCATCTCCACATCATGGAGTAATGTATACCAGTAGGTCAACCCAGCTGCTCAGTATACATGGAGGGTTTATTGAAATGATGTTCCAATGAGACATGGGGCGGTAAGAATTGTACAGCACACAAGAGACCCTATGGCCCTTCACACGGGAGGTGTCATCTTGAACCCTGGTGATCTTTGCCTCTGGTATTGCAAGATTTTAGTTAAAATGGCAGAGCATAGTATCATTGACAGTGTCAAAGTGTACCAACATACACCACTCCTCCTGAGGATGTCCCAAGGCCTGCCACTGCAAATCACTGTCCCCGCTACAAGGAGATTTCATGGCAATCTGGGGAGCTCCTTGACTCTAGAAGTCTGAAAATCAGATGGGGGTTCAGCTGGAAGAAGTCTTGTGTCCAGCATACAGTTGTTATGGGTCCAAAACATTTTTGATTTTTTGGTCAGTCGTTGCAGGTTGGAATTTCCAGCTCGGGCGAAACTCTTTGAACAGCAACAAATTTGATGTGTGCATGCGACCAAGAAAGCTTGGTTTATAGGTTCAAGTCCAACAGGTTTATTTGGTATCGCGAGCTTTCCGAGCGCTGCTCTTTCATCAGGTGCTCACCTAATGAAGGAGCAGCGCTCCGAAAGATCATAATACCAAATAAACTTGTTGGACTTTAACCTGGTGTTGTGAGACTTCTTACTGTGCCCACCCCAGTCCAATGCTGGCATCTGCATATCGTAGGTTTATAGGGACAGACTGAGTGAGTGCAGGATCAGGGCAAGGCAAAAGTTAAAAGCAAAATACTGTGGATGTTGGAATCTGAAACAAAAATGTTGGAAAATCTCCAAGTCTGACAGCATCTGTGGAGAGAGGATGAAGGGTCATCCAGACTCCGCGTTGTGCTCTCTTCTCTCTCCTCAGATGCTGTCAGACCTGCTGAGATTTTCTGCTTTTGCAATTGCCTTGCCCAGAAACAAACTCCAGTTTAGACTGGAGTGGGAAATGGGGAGGGGGCCCCCAGAGACCAGCATTAGAATAACCAAGAACTCAAACCAAAGAGGGCCAGTTCAGATTGGATGAAGCAGTCAGGAAATTTGTCTATACTTTGAGACTGATCCAGGTCTGCTGGATGGGTGATGTGGGGGGGGGGGGGCGCATGGTAGTTTCCAATGGACAGAGGTGCTCTGGGGGTCAGGCATGTGGTAATGCATCATTTGCATCACTTGCGTGACAAATGACCTTTGCTGAGATTGCTTTATGTACGTCTATGGGCTTTAGTCTCTCCTTGCGAAGTTTGATGTCGTTTATTTTAGTCATAGCTGTGTCCCTGGTGGTTTGGTTATGAATCCATGTTGGCCATAAGTCAGGTACTTGCTTTGTATCAAAACTCCTTCCTTCTGTGATCATTAACCAACTTGCAGCCTAGACAATCTTATTTGGAGCAGTGATGATACAAGTCCAAAGATGCCTTGGGAGACCTGCTCCAGCTTGTCTCTTCGTGCATCTCTTTGGTGCTGATGTTCTAAAACAGATGCTACATTAATCCTGCATTTTGCATGATTTAATGTTATCTTTGATATTCTGGCTAACCCTGTGTGGGCTGCTAGATTATGGTAACAGTTTGGCCAATTCCTATTTGCCCCATTTTGAAACATTTATGGCATGTGGGCATTGCTGGCTGGGCCAGCATTTATTGCCCATTCCCAACTGCCCTCTTTCAGAGGTCATTTGAGTCAATCACATTGCTGTGGCTGTGGAGTCATGTCACCTGTAGACCAGACCAGGTAAGAATGGCAGATTTCTTTCCCTAAAGGACACCAGTGAACCAGATAGTTTTTTTCCCGACAATCGACAATGGTTTCATTAGATTTTTTTATTGAATTCAAATTTTACCATCTGCTGTGGTGAGGTTTGGCCCCAGATCTTGCTCTGCACTCTGGACGACTAGTCCAGTGACAATACCACTGCCTCCCTCTATGACATGAGTGACCTCTCTGCTTCTGACATCTGATCCTTTGCCTTAAATGAGCAGTTGGAAGATTTTGGGAAGGGCTCAAATTTGTGCGTTAAAATCAACACCCACTCGCGTGTGGCAGTATGGAGCCCGGCATCATGAGGAGAACTTTGCATTTTGGCTGTGAATAGTTGTCTCTTGTATGCACATTGTCACTTGCTGTAACCAGATAGGAGTGGTACCAACCTCCCGTCAGCTTGGCTGAAATTCAGGGCTTGTAGTAAAGGCAACACAAACCTGTATTTTGGTAATGGGCTGTGACGTGGTAAATTTAAAAACAATTGTGGACCACATTTCGTTCTTGCACAGCTTAATTAAACCAGATTTTAAACCAAATATTTCACCAAAATGATTTTCTGATTTGAGTGTGTGTTTAAGGAAGGATTTTGCAGCTTCTGTTTATTTCAGTATTGTACTGAAGGAGCCTGTAAAATGATTTTAGAAGTTTAATTAATCACTTCACAGAATTTCCTTAAGTGATGTCTCCTAAATGCAGCAGTTCTTTCAAGATGACTATTTTGCAGAAGTGGAAAGCTAGTGAACAAATGCATTAGTGTAATACAATAATACGCAGCACTGTGTGTAGCTAAAAGCTTCAGAGACACTATTCCAATCCTATTGTGAAAACTGGAAAGTCCCACCACTAACATCAAAACTAGAATTTGTCTTGTTTCCCTAAAAATCTCTGTTGGACACTGTTCGGGAGCTGTTCAGTGTGGGCAGGACTGTGGGTGTAACTGACTGTTTTGAAGCAAATGTGCTTTTATGTCTGTAAAATAGATCAATGATCAGACAGTAGGCTTTTGTTAATTTAGCTGGAATAACCACATCCTCCTAGAAAAGACAGTTAAAAGCTGATAAGCATCTGCTGCCATATAGTTCTCAGCTGGGGCCTTGCTTCTGATTCTTGTTTTTAAGTCTTTTTTTTTTAAACCAGTCGCAGTTCAGGTAGGGACAACTTGGCTTGAGACTATAAAGAAAAGCCTCTCCTTGTCTAGGTTTTCCATTGGCAGTTCAAACGAGGAACAATATTTGTTCTTAAAAAATGTAATGACTCGAACAGTCATGCTTGGAAATACTGAGATTCAGAAAACTCTTGATGCCACTCACCATTGTCACTCTTCTGTTGGGTTTGAACTATTTGACTTTAGAAAGGCTTCATACTCTCTGCTTCAGATATCTGGTTCACTTGTAATTCAATTTGAAACTGTCCCCCCCCTGCAAGATTACAGAATAAATCCTTTTTTGAAACAGATGATCCTGCATTTGCATTCGGACACATTACAATTTATTTGAAGGCTTCTTCTCCTTTTTCCCCTTCCTGTTTGTGCTGAAGCAATGATTCCAAAAAATATGCTGCTTCCCTCGGTCTTCACGTTTCTTTTTCATTTTGGTGAATGGTGACATTACGATGCTCAATGATTCTGCTTTTGTGTGGCTTTTTGTATGCCAGCAGCAGTTAATGAATGGTTCATGGGGACCCCTTCAATTGTTCAAAAATTCTAATGCTATTTGCAATGCCCTGTCTATCCAGCTGCCTTTTATAATGGATGGTGCACTTGTTGCAGGAGTCACAGACAGAGGGAAATGAATATTTCTTCAATGTTGGCTGATGCAATTTCCTCAATGACTGCTTTTTAATGTACATGGCATGGAATTTTACCATGCTGTCATCTATTTTTGATGAAGGCGAACTCTAAACGGGCTACAGGTTGGTGTTTTTCTTGCAGTATGTAATACAGAATCAATAACACAGCTGTTTAGTCATGATTCTAGTGGAGATGTGTTGCCTTTTTACAAGCTGCGCAGGGAGTTGTGGGAAAGTTTGCATGCCTCCGTGTAGAGAGTGATGGAATTGAAACTGACAGGTTAATTTTTAGAATGGATTTTATTGCTTGGTCATTGCTTTTCAGAACAAAGGCTTTTCACTTTCCTACATGCCTCATTTAAGCAGATTGTGTAATGTTAGTTAGTTGGTATTGTTTTTCTGCCTGCCTTGCACAAGAGTTCTTGCTCCACTTGTTATGTCTCTTGCCTGATGATTGTGAAATGGAATTTGCATTACTTTCCTTCAGAATTGGAAATGATCCTTGGAATTGACATTCTTTCCTGCACTTTAACCTCGTGCATGGTTGTGCAATGACTTTGTCATTTATTGAATCATCGGAATAGGACCCATTGGCAATAGGTTTTTTTATGCAACCTACTTGCTCAATGATCGAGCCGTCCAGCAAGGCTTTGTTCTTGATTCCTTTTAAGTTACGTTAAACCACTTGATCTCCTTGGGCATGTGTGAATGAACCCATGTTTATATGTGGGAATTGATTAATCTTGGAAGAATAGATTTCATGATTGGAGATTGGGATGACTTGTCAAAACTGAAGACTATTGTGGTGTAAATCGGTGTGTGATGACTTTTTCCCTTTTCACACGAGCCTTTTTATTTTGGTGTTTTGAAGCAAAAGCTTCCTGGCTCAGCACTTTACAGCCTTCTGGACTCAAACATTGAGTTTAGCAATTTTATGTCATAACCTGTGCCTCCGTCTTTAGTTAATTCTTCCTTCCTTCGTTTTGTATGTGGCTGCTGTCAGACCTAATCTGACCAGAACTATTACCACTTTTTTCCCTGTACCATGAAACGTTTTCCATTTAATCTCTCCTGTTCTCCAATCACAGACCCTCTTTTTTGTTCTTCCTCCTCACTGTCGCTTGCTCGAAGCTGATTGCATTTCTATCTTTTCTGTTCTGTTGAAGGGTCATCGACCCGAAACATTGGGGTAAACTTTTGTCTTGCCCGCTGTGGAAAATTTAATGGACCAGTGAAAGGTCCGTTAACCTTGGGTGGGAAGTTCTGGTCTCCTGGCATGGTGGACCAGCGAATCCTGCCTTTTAACTCTCCTCAGATGCTGCTTGATCTGGAGTGCTTCCAGCATTTCTGTTTTTGTTTCAGATTTGCAGCATTTTTCTTTATAAAGGCTAATGGCTACTCGGGAGTCCTGTGCAATGGTGTTACCGTGATATCTGGTATAATTGTGCATGTATCCAATGCTTTAATACTACTTCAGAATATTCTGACCACTTTTCCTCCAGAAATGAGTAGAATTTCATAATGTTTTCCTGAAGCAAAACTCATTCTCATAGAATCCCTGCAGTGCAGGAGGAGGCCATTTGGCCCATTGGGTCTGCATTGACTCTGACAGTGTCTTGCACAGGCCCTATCCCTGCAATTCTATGTATTTACCCCACTAGTCCCCCTAACCTACACATCTTTTGGATGCCAAAGGGCAATTTAGCATGGCCAATCCACTTCACCTGCACATCTTTGGACTGAGGTAGTTGAAGGGTGGCAGGGGCTCGTATTGATGAGGAAGGATCCCAGATGATGAGCAGCTTGTGTGCAAGCTAATTTCCTTTTAAGACCAAGTCATCAATTTGTTAGCTTGTCATGGCAATCGATGTGGGGAGGGAAGCGCTCTCCATGTTGCACTCCTCTCGCCTGAAGAGCATTGTGGGCAGCAGATGGAACAGTCAGATGGCAAAAGGAAGGGTCGGCAGGAAACTACCATTGGTCAGATTGCCCTGGACTTTGGGACAAACTACAAGTATGTTGTCCAAGTTAAAATCGGGAACTGAACTGGAGTGGCCTAGAACAGAGGATGCTGGTAAAAACAACTCCGCAAATGTGGCAGCATCTATTAGGAGAGAAAGAAAATAGAGTTAATGTTTCAATCCATTGACCTGGACATTTTCTCTCCTTACAGACACTGCCAAACCTGCTGAGTTTTTCTAGCATCCTCCTCTTGTTTCAGATTCCAACATCCACAGCATTTTGCTTATTTTATTGGAATAGTCTAGTGTTCCTTTTATTTAATTAATGACATCTACATTAACCCTGCACAGAAGTTGTCCATATGTAGCTTTGGATAAAGCAGCTTAAGCCTTGCCTCATCTGGTGGTAGCTTGATTTGTTGTTGCAGGAATACACATACCAAGTAGACTATCTGGTTCTGATCTTGCAGGGATGTTATTTTGCATCATTGAGCTATGCTGTCACCAATGAACGTGGGGGTAAACCAGGCTTGAGGGAGTGGCTTCCTTGAATTTGAGGTATAGACTTGCTATTTCAACTTTGGAAAATCTCCCACACTATGGGTGGCGACATGTTATGTTGTGGGTTGTATTTTGTTACCGAGTGGAGCAAATTCTGTGGGACCCTTCAATCAGCTGATAAGTCTCTGATGTTTTAAGTTGGGTTTCCAGCTTCAGTGCAGACGTCTGGTTTTTTTCTTTTTTGTTGGGCTCTCAAGAGACCAGGGTTAGAGATTTTAAACTGAATGATAGGAAGTCTGACGATCGCGAAGGTGTTTTAAATATTCAGCACAATGTGCTGGTTGAAGTGAGAATGAACAGTGATGTCGAATGAGTTGATGAGGAAAGTGAAGACTTTTGAGGCCTTGCAATGATTGACCCTGAATTTATGCTTGTTCTTTTGCTTGGAAGTTCCGGTCTTGTGTGTCTGCCTCATCTTTGGCAGGGCCGTATACAGGCTGTTTCTTAAACCTATTCCCCTTATTTCCAGTTTCTGGCCTGTCTCTGTTTCCTATATTGGAAACTGGGACCATGACGATTATTCCAGTCTTGTGAAAATTGCATGTCTTGGGTTATGGGTTAATTGAATGGCTGAGAGGCTATAGGAGAGTGCTGTGAGGAAGGTTAGTTTGCCTGGTATATTAAGAGTATTAGTACATGGGGTCTGCTCAGATTCTGAATTGTGTATTTTACCTACATGGTGGCACAGTTTTACCTACATGGTGGCACAGTGGTTAGCACTGCTGCCTCAGTGCCGGGGCCTGGGTTCAATTCTGGCCTCTGTCTGTATGTGGCATTTGCACATTCTCCCCCATGTCTGTTTGGATTTCCTCCCATAGATCAAAAATGTGCAGGTTAGGTGGATTGGCCACACTAAATGGACTCTTGGTGTCAGGGGGATTAGTAGGGCAAATATGTGGGGTTACAGGGATAGGGGCTGGGTGGGATTGTTGTCAGTGCAGGCTTGATAGGCCATGTGGCCTCCTGCACTGTACAGATTCTATAATTCTATATATGTATTTGATTGCAATATTAATCTGATAACTCAAGGTTTTTATCTCCCAGTGAGAGACTTTACAGAATGTTGCAGTGGGGTAGTGTTCCAACACTTATCTGTTACAAGCTATTTTGAAGCAAAATATTGATGTGAGAGTAACGTGTAGCATTTATCTTTAATGCGGGTCTTCACTTATTCTTTTTAACCATTGTCTGCTTGTCTCTTTGCTGACTGGACCCCACTTCAACTGGTGTTGCAGACAGGATTTTTTCCAGGGTGTTGGTTTTCTTCCTGATCTTTCAATCAGAATGTGTCAGTCAGACAGTCAGCTGGACAACTCTTCCTTCCAACATTTCCTGTTAGTTACTGGGTCACCCAGCTGCTGTCTGGTGTTACAGACTTGTGCTCTCGCTCACCCTCTCTCTTTCGTTCATTCTACCCAGCACGACAGGAAGCAACTGCCTTCCTAGCTTGCCATTTTACTCCAGATGCAACACTTTTTCTCGGCAAAAGCTTGGGTGGGGTAAGAATACAAAGGATCAAATAACATGTATTTGTAATGCCTATTAATGCTGAAAAGGCTTCCCAAGATGTAGGCATGAATGCTGAACCCAAGGCGATCACATCCCTACAGTGCAGAAGAAAGACATTAGGTCCCACGAGTCTGCAGCGATTCCCAGCATTTACCCTGTTAATCCCATTAGTTTATGCATCTTGGGACACTAAGGGATAATTTAGAATGGTCAATCCATTTAATCTGCACATCTTTAGACTGTGGGAGGAAACCGGAACACCTGGAGGAAACCCCATGCAGACACGGGGAGAACGTGCAGACTTTGCACAGTCACCCAAGGCCGGAATTGAACCCGAGTCCCTGGCGCTGTGAGGCAGCAGTGCTAACCACTGTGCTCCTGAGTTACTGGGGAATGTAAAATGCAGACAGCTGGATTTTGAATTGGTTCAGTTTGGGAGATGGGAGACTGACTGGGATAACATTGGTGTAGTTTGAGATTGAAGGTGATACAAGTGCACACAGGTTTTGTGGAAGGAGATTGGAATTGGGATATGGAATTGGAAACTTGGATTGAATTTGTCAGTGGTTTAGTTTTGCCAGAGACAGTGAATGTAATGGAATTTTGAGGTCTGGATTATGACATTTGTGATGGGGGGCCAAAGATGATGACTTTAGTCTTGTGTTTAAACTAGAGGAAGTTGTGGCTCTTGCATGGGTGAAGAGCACAGACTGGGAGCAGTGAACTAGATTGGCTGCCATCAACATGTGGAAGCTGACGCCATGCCTGTGAACTGGGTACTTTAGAAGGAATATATGGGTTAGGTGAACTTGGGTAGGAAGCGGCTTGTGTGAAAACCCCAGTATGAACCTGCTGGTCTGGATTTCCTGTTCTGTGCTCTAAGCATGTACTGGCATCAACATCTGGCAGTCACTGGGCATTGAACTGAACCAGCCACCTAAGTACTGTGGCTACAAGAGCAGTTTGGAGATGAGCTTTCTGTGGTGAATGACTCACCCCCTGACTCAAAGTCTTTCCACCATCTGCAAGGAAAAAGTCAAGAGTATGACTGAATACTGTCCCCTTCGCTGAATGGGTGGAACTCCAGCAACATAGCTTCACACCAAAGCAGCCTGCTTGATTGGCATCCCATTCACCAATTTAAATATTCAATCCCCACCCCATGGCACAACATGCCTGCTGTGTGCCATCTAGAAGGTGCACTGCAGCTAGTTGCTAAGGCATTTTGATAGCATTGCCTCCTAACAAGGGCAGCAAGTGTATGGCAGCAGCACCACTTCCCATTCTGCTTGAGAAATATATTACTGTTCCTTCATTGTGGCTTGGTCAAAATCCTGGAACTTCCTAACAACTTGTACTTTGGACTGCAGCAGCTGAAGAAAGTGATGGTGAGCCACAATATTGGGTGACTAGTGATGGACAAGAAATGCTGGGCCTTGCTAGCAACACCAGTCCCATAAGATCACGGAGTGAAAAAGCCCAAACAAGGTGGGGAAGCAACTGAGGCAGTTAAATAGATGGTATAGTCACAACCTTGGTGAAAGATGTCCAGGATCTCCACACACATAACATGCATTTTCCTTTCAGTTCTCAATAGGGGCGGCGATGGCCTAGTGGTATAATTGCTAGACTATTAATCCTAGTTAAAGTCCTGGAGACCCAGGTTCAAATCCCAGAGCATGCAATTTGAATTCGTTTTTTTTTTTTTTAAATCTGGAATTAAAAGTCTAAACCATGAAACCATTGTCAATTGTCTGACCAACCCACCTGGTTCTTTTGGGGCAGGAAATCTGCATTTCTTGCCTGGTCTGGCCTACATGTGATTTCCAGAACCACAGCAATGTGATTGACTTTCCACTGCCCTCTGGTAACTAGGAATGGGCAATAAATGCTGGCCAGCCAGTGGTGCCCATGTCCCATGAAGGAATTTTAAAAATGCTTGATGATGGCAGTCACAAAAGTAGGACTTCAAGTAGCTGAACCAAGGGTTGTGTGGCAAGACGTGAGAATATTTTCAATAAACCATCTTTCTTTGAGGTTTGATGTGAGCTAATGTTTAGGCACAGACACTGAGCACTACCACCTGTATGTCCTGGAATGGCTTAAGTAAGGATTCTTGTGCTATTGAAATAATTGGGATGAGCAGTAAGTAAGCACAGCAGTTAAGTACCAGAATCAGCATGCAATAGGCTACTGATGCGATGGTTGAGATTGATGTGTGCACGTGGGTTTGTGGGAAAAAATCATAAGCTATTGCGATCCCAGTTTTTATTTTGCAAGTATTTTTAAATTCCTTTTACAATGTTTTAAGTTTTCACTTTTGTTTGAAGTGAGATGATTGACTCCCATTAGTTCCTATCGAGCAACCCTTGCTTGTCATTGATTCCTACCTGTGGACACTTGTGACCTGCTTGTCTGTGTGGTGTTCCTTGTGTCACCTTGGCTGTCAACACTTGCTGTCCAGTCTCTGGCATGAAGATTTGGAGTGTCTGGTTGTCTACTGCTGCCTCTCAGCGCCAGGGACCCAGGGTTCAATTCCTGGCTTGGGTCACTGGAGTTTGCACAATCTCCCCGTGTCTGCATGGGTTTCCCCTCATTCTGAAAGATGTGCTGGTTAGGTACATTGACCCGAGCAGGTGTCAGACTGTGGCGGCTAGGGGAATTTAACAGTACTTCATTGCAGTGTTAATGTAAGCCTTACTTGTGACTAATAAACTTTTCTTCCTCTGTCCCATCAAGGAGATGAAACGTTCTATTTTATAAGTTGGCTCAAACTGTACATCCTTAGACGTGTGATCTGAATATTGTGTGGGGGTTAATGCGTGACAGGTTTTATTCCTCTGGTGTAACCGTGTACTGTGGGACTGCATTTTATTCCCTCTGTAAGCAAAGCTCACTAGAACAGCATGCTTTAAGAGGGGTCGTTGAGGGTGGTGAGTGATACTAAATCGGTTCTTGCGAAGTTGTCGCTTTTTATGCCAGAAACTGGATAGCTTTTGTGTCCAATAAATCCTCTGTTTAATTTTGAACAAAAACAAATGTTCGCTTCAGTTCAGTTCAAAAGAATTTTCCAAAGCATCGAGGGTGGCCTCATCCTTTTTTTTCTATAGTGTGTTTTGTGTTTTCTATTTACATTTGGTGTTTCGGAAGTGATAAATAAACAATGACCATGTTTATTTGCAACATCTGTTAGTTTTACTTTCATATGGTATGTTTGAAAGAGGCAGAAGTGGTATTGGTGAATGTAATAAATTTCTAATTGTGAGAAGTGAACTTGTATAATATATATATATTTTCATATTCTCATTCCTTTGGATTGAAATGTATCCAAGGTGTGAGGTAGTGAGGAGAACGTTTATGCTGTGATATTAAGGGATCCCATCCAAGTGTATAGAACAGTTTAAAAGGCAAATGCTGCAAATCTGAAATATAAACAGAAAATGCTGGGAAAACTCCATGTCTGTGCTGAGAGCAGTCGTTACCTCTTCAGGTCAGTGGCTTCTCATCAGAATGGAAAATGTTCAGAGCAAAGTTGAGATTTTTGCAGTGAAAATGTAAGTCAATAGTTAATGACCAATTAGTAGTTAGTGAGGGAGTAGTACTGGAACAAAATATTCTACTTGTCCCACAATAAAGGCAGGCATAACCAGTCTGACCTGCTGAGTCTTTCTTGGCATCTTTATTTGCATTTCCGACATGCAGTATTTGGCCTTTTTGTATTGGCACTTAAGGGTGACATGCTGGCTCAGTGGTTAGCTGCCTCAGATTCTGGCCTCTGGATAAATACGGGGGATAGGTTTTGGATGGGATTGTTGTTGGGGCAGATTTTGAGCTGAATGGTCTCCTCCTGCACTGTAGGATTCTATGGAGACCAACCCTTGAGAAGCAGGTTCTGCCACAAGCGCTGTATACAAAATAGTAATTTGGTGGTGTCTATTGGCAAGGTTGCTGTAGTCACTGATCATTATGGTGACCCATGTGGACTTGTAGGTGATGTCACGCACAGCGCCACCCCACACAGTGACATGTACAAAAGTTCAACGCTGCTAAGGTGCTATGTAAGGATAGGTTGTTGAGGTATGTATTTTGTTGCCCAGACGCACATTTCCATTACCTTCCTTGTCACCAATTGCATTAGCCCTTTGAGGGGTGCACACTTTTGACAAATTGTCTGGTCTCAAATAGGATTGCACTGAAGGATGGGTGATCCGCATTGGAACTTATTCTCAATCCATCCAGTATGCTGTTTTAAAATTTTACAGGTGTCCCTGACATGTAACTTTAAACCTGGAGGCTAAGATTTATTTTAATTTCTGCCTCCTTTTTCTGCTCTTTCCCAAACCACCCCCCCCCCCCCCCCCCCCCCCACACACACACACACACACACACACACACCCCCCACACTCATTTTAAATGAACCTGTGTTCCAGCATGTAGTCCAAAGGTGTTTCAAGGGGAGTGAGTATTTGGAGTGCTTGTATAATCTGAATTCGAGCACCATTGGCTTGTTTCCGTAAGAGAGTTGAAGTTGTTCCAACATCATACCAGCAGTGACTGGGCAGATTCATTTGCAACATAGCACTTCATAGAAAAATGTCGTCCTCTTTTTTTTTTTTGTTAGAATAAAAGAACTGTTCTGGGCCTGGTGTTTTGTAAATGACCTGTTATGCGTTAATTTTAAAGGTAGCAAGTATTTTTTTCCATGGGTTAACAAAGTTAAATTTTAATATTCAGCTCATGTAAAATTCCTGAAGTCCTTTTGTGCAGAGGATTGTGGAAAGCTGCCAAAGTAATCTTGCCTTCTTGTGATGGAATTCAGACTTGGGTGTGTTCCAGTAATTGTTGGTTTTTGTCATGTATATGTAGGCTTTATTTTAATGTATTTGAATAAGAGTTCGTCATGTCATTTCTTTTGTCGAGGCACTGCTGAAGTTAACTCTTTCTCTCTACACCCTAGCTATGATTGTAACACTGCATTCTGCACTCCTTCTCTGTGAACGGTATGCTTTGTCTGTAAAGCATGCAAGAGGCAATATTGTATACTAATACTTGTGACAATAGTAAATCAAATTTCAGCTCTTCACTGCAGTTGGAACCTTTTTTTTTCTTTCCCTGTTCTTAAACTGGAAGTTCTGAAGCGCTGTACTGCATCAACATAGACTGTTCAAATGTCTGGACGGGGCTGCTGAGTGAGGTAAGAGAACTGAGTCGCTAGCCGAGGTTGGCACCTTGGAGTGGCTCGAACATAGACTTGTGTGGAACACCACTCACCACATCCTCAGTCTGACAAGCTTCCTTTCTACCCCTGTGTCAATGTGACCACATCCTCTGCAATTTTTCTCATGAACCCTTTTTCTGTGGTATCTTATCTGATGCTTGGAAAGTGCACTTAAATTTGTACCCACCCCCCCCACATGTTTTGGTTATCTGGCCTCATTCTTCTGGATGGGTTTTGAGAAAGTACTTGTGCTTGACTCAAATTGACTTCAGTGTTTAATAATTCCACCCACCCTCTATTGTGCCCAGTTTAACAGCAGGACTCCTACTTGCCTAGTTTATTCCTGTCTATATCCATATCTTACCTGGCTTCCATTTGAATCCTCTGAGCTGGTTGGTGCCAGTGACTAGTCTACCCTCCTAAAGCTTTTTTGTCATTGCATATTAATCACCTGCTTTTGTTCTACGCCAACTGTTGCCCAACTGACATTTGTGGGCTAGCCGCATTTATAAAGATGCCACTTTAACCACCGATGCTAAATTAGGTAGAATTTGAGATTCCCTCATAGGTTATGAATCGATATACTCAGTTTGTATTTCCTTAAACATCTGCCATCAGTCACTAACCAAAGGTAGGAAGAGCTTGCATCCAACTGCATGTAAGCTAGTCCGATATGACTGAGATCACGTACCCAAATGCAGTAAATCAAATGAAGCAGTGAATGTTAATGAATGCAATTGGCCACATCTGGATTTCCAATTAGCCAGAAAGTGAACTAAGAATTGGGAGACAATTTTGTAAGGGAATAGGAGAAATATTACTTTGCCTGAATTTTTAGGGAAGGTGGATAATTGTGTGCACAGTTTATTTAGTTCTACAATGTTGCAGGACAGTATTGTCTGAGCGCCATTAATTACCTGCAACAACTGTGATTCCTGATGTATCCTGCAATTGTGGCCAATCACTGCCAGAGCTGTTGCAAATGGGTGATTATTACAAACATAGTTGATGCTTGCTACTCAGCTTTTAAAATTTTTTTATAATTACAGATTTATAAGAAATTGTGATATTGTTGATTTGGATTTGAGACCCAGTCATGAATTGTTGGGGGTGGGACAGGGGGGAAACAGTGCAATGACATTTGTACTTTTAAAAAAAAAAACTTGTCTGCTATGTACTAAAATGCACAGTGGTTAGCCCTGCTGCCTCAGTGCTGGGGGCCCAGGTTCAATTCCTGGCTTGGGTCACTGTCTCTACAGAATCTGCACATTCTCCCCCACGTCTGCGTGGGTTTCCTCCAGGCGCTCCGGTTTCCTCCCACAGTCCGAAAGACTTGCTGGTTAGGTGCATTGTACAGTTAGAGTGCCAGGATTTTGACCCCCCAGTGATAGAACTGTAGTACATTTCCAAGTCCAGATTGGAGGGTAACCTCAAGGTGTTGGTGTTCCCAGGTGTCTGCTGCTCTTGTCTTCTAAATGGTGTGCTTGCCAGTTTGAGTTCCTGCAGTGCATCTTGTAGATGGCACACACTAAATTCTCTCTGTGTACCCGAACAGGCGCCAGAGTGTGGCGACTAGGGGATTTTCACAGTAATTTTGTTTGCAGTGTTAATGAAAGCCTACTTGTGACGCTAATAGTCAGAGGCACAATATAGAATTCATTTTTATCATGAACAGGCAACTAATTTTGCATCAAAATAGCACTTGGTTGTTTATGCCCAAACTGTATTTGAACCTTTCCGAAGATCGACACTGATTCCAATTTGTTCTGTCACGTGACCAGGCATCGTTTACAAGGAAACTGTTACTGTGAGTCCAGTTCCAATGTTGCCTCAGCAATTTTGGTGAAATCCGACTGGCAGTTTGGAGAGTTGGGCCACTTGTGTCCTGTCTGTGTGGGAACAATTCCTGAAATGTGTTCCCTCTGTCGCGTTCTGTTCTCTTCTGGAATGCAAGTTGTACTTTTTTATTTGTCACAAGTTCTAATTAGCATCAGTGCTATAATGGTTTCCTTGTAAACGATGCCTGGTCATGTGACAGAACAAATTGGAATCAGTGTCGATCTTCAAATACAAGTTAGTAAAGTGATGAGACTATTTGTTATATAATCCTTGTTGCCTGATGACGTACGGCTGACTTTGCAGGGCTTTTTGAAAAGCCTTTGTTGTTTCAAACTGCAAAGATGAGTTTTTGTTTGAGAAATGTTGGCTAAAAGTTGATTTGTGCCAGCTATATGCCCTTGTGGCAGCTGTGTGACCTTCAGATCCTTGAGGCATATTTCCAGATCCAATCAGCTAACGTTTTGGAGCAATGCAAATAGTTGATTTACAATCCCCATGACTGTTAGAATGGAAATGAGGACATTGATATTTAAAGAGGAGAAATCGGGTGGTTGTGGGGGACATGTGACACATAGAAGATCATCCATCTTCATAGAATCCCTACAGTGCAGGGGGAGGCCTTTTGGCCCATAAAACCTGCAGCAATAACAATCCCACCCAGGCCCTATTCCTGGAACCCCACGTTTACCTTGCTAATCCCCCTGACACTAAAGGTCAATTTAACATGGCCATCAACCTAACCTACACATCTTTGGATTGTGGGAGGAAACCCATGCAAACACAGAACGTGAAAACTCCACACACAAGTTACCCAAGGCCGGAATTGAACCAGGGTCCCTGGTGCTGCAAGGCAGCGGTGCTGACCACCATGCCGCCCATATCCATGTAGTTCACGCAGGAAATAAAGCCGTGCTTCCTGCTCTCAGGATGTTGCAGCAACACACGTACATGACCACCTTGGCCCTTGCAAATGATTCAAATCGTAAACTCGCCCATATGCACCAAAAATGTGACTAATCTGGGGTCTTTTCGACTCTCTTGATGCTGTGGAGCGATGTACCCCCTTTCAGTTATATTGGTAATGTCACTGAACTTGTAATCGAGGCCCAGGCTAATGCTCTGGGGACACGGGTTCAAATCCCACCACAGCAGCTGGTGTAATTTAAGTTCAATTAATAAAACAAAAACCTGGAATTCCAAGCTTGTAATGGTGACTGTAATAGAAAAAAAACCTCCATCTGGTTCACTTTTTGCTTTGGAATGAAATCTGCATCCTTGTCTTGTCTACATGTGACTCCAGACCCACTCTTTGCTGTTCCGAAAGGTCCAGCAAACCACTCCATTCTAAGACGATTAAGGATCGGGAAACAACCAGTGGCCTTGCCAGTGACACCCACATCCTATGGAAGAATAAAGTAAAAAGCTTTCTCATGCCTGCCACAGACTCTGCAGTCTTCCCACTGTTAAATACATATAACACAGAAGTGATTCCAGATACTCTGCAGCAGTGTGTGGGTGGGAATAGGTTATGCACACACTTCCCCAGATTGGAATCCAACCCAACACAACAAAAATTTTTTGCCCCCTCCTTATTGTCAGAGGGCTGCCCTGAAGTGTTCTCCCTGGGAGAGCACTTGAACCAACTCATCTGTTATGTTAGACCTACATTTGCATAATGGATATGCAAAATGTTTCATTGGGCTGTAGCCAATATTGTAATGTATGGACACATGGCAACCAATCTGCACACAGCAAATTCCCATAAATTTGATGACCCAGAAGGATAAGTATTGGGCAGGACCCAATAGAGAATTTGCCTTGCTTTTCTATGGATAATCTCATGGGGTCTTGAGGGGGTAGGGGCTTTCTTTAATACCCCATCTGGAATCTTCTCAACAGCACAAGGTTTCCTCCACTATGAACCGTCAAGTCAATAGACTGGGAGTTAAACCCTTGCTGACGGACCAGACCGGGGCAAGAGCGCTACCAATCAGCTTGGAGCATCAGTGCTATACAGTGTCAACTTGGAGCATTCCGAACTGTCAAAATGTTGCACTGTATGCTTTTGGAGAATTGCATTTGAGTTGAGATCTGGTGTCTTGGTGTCACTCACTGAGGGGTTAGGAAAAGAACCCATAAAATTGTGACTGTGCTGCCAGGTTTTCAGAGGTCTTATTGAGAAATCCCATTTGACGGAAAAACTGGATGCCCAACCGTCAATGGTATCAAGCTATCACGAGGTTGTGATACTCGGGCTGAGGACAGCTATGTGACCATGTTGGCCACTTTATATTGCATTCCTGGTTCACCTTTTTAAAATTTTCTAATTTTGTTTACAACACAAGTGAACCATTATAAAGTAACTATAGTGTGATTCAGTAAATAAGTCCACAGCTCACCAGACTGAGTGACTATTGCAAAATGCACAGGAAGTGAAATATTCTCAAAAGTTATGAAACTTTTGGCAGATGGTGTACAAACTTCATGTGACTTTGTTCCCTTTTCCTTGTTCTCTTCCACACACACACACACACAACCCCGCCCCCACCCAGCCAGCCTTCATCTGTTAATCACATTGGCAAGGTAGGACAGGAGAGGAATGGTGAAGGGGACTGTAGAGGTCTAACGTGTTACTAATGGTTTAATAACTCCCCTTTGTTGTCATCTGATTAATAGAAGTTTATTCCAAACTCTTAATTACCCATTTAAAAGGGGTCTCCTTCTCCCAAATGTGCTTCATGCTTTAAAACTAGTGCAACGACAATCTCTCCCTCATTGTCAACAAAATGAAGGAGATAGTCATCGACTTCAGGAAGCTTGATGGAGGACTTTCCCCTGTCTACGTCAATGGGGACAAAGTGGAAATGGTTGAGCGCTTCAAGTTTCTAGGTGTCCGGATCACCAACAACCTGTCCTGCTCCCTCCACACCAATGCTATGGTTAAGAAAGCCCACCAACACCTGTACTTTCTCAAGAGGCTAAGGAAATTTGACATGTCTGCTATGACTCCAACTTTTACAGATGCACCCTTTCTGGTTGTATTACAGCTTGGTATGGCTTTTGCTCTGCCCAAGACTGCAAAAAAACTACAAAGCCTAGTCCTTCATGCAATCCAGCCTCCCATCTATTGACTCTGTCTACACTTCCTGTTGGTAAGAAGAGTCACTGGAAATGTATGTTAATTTCCAGTGTTAAGATGCAGGGTAACCTCAAGTCTGGACATGTATTGTTTGGAAACGTCAGGTTGTCCTGAAATTATTGTGAACAGACCCAAGCAACTTGTGGCATCATTTTAGTACCGTAATGAGTGTGTAAAAGATGTAGTATTTGGATATGATTACTGGTTTGTTTTTCTGGTTACAATCTAGAAAGAACTTGGTCCCAAGCATTTGGAACTGGAGAGGTTAACACATTACTGTAACTCCCAAGGGCATGCTATTAGAGCAACTTCATATTCCTGGAAACCCCCCCTCTATCAGTGGGCTTCTGGATGTAATGTTGCTTACTTTTGTGGGGTTTGTGAAAAGCTGTTTCAAAGAATTCTTTGTGTGCATTTGGGAAGGCTGGCTTGCATAATCTTGAATTTTATTCACAATAGAAATAATTATTTAACTCCTTGAACTGGATTTGCAGGGAGTTTCCAAACTCCCACAAGTAGGGAAATTCCAAATTCAGCACTAACACTTAAAGACCAATGTGGTTCAGCAGAATCTTTTGGAGTCTAGATTTCTGAAAAGTTTTTGCGCTCTCTACAGATGTTGCCTGACCTGCTGAGTGTTCCCAGCCATAATATTTGTATTCTTGCATTCCAGTATTAACATTGCATTTTGCATCTGTTGGTTGGATTGTCTCCTTGGTTCAAAAAGCCAGGCTGGATCCTTACAAGTCCATAAGTTTATTTATGCAAGATCCTAGCATCACAATCAAAATGGCTCACTGAGTCTCGAGGTTCTGGGTTCAACTCCCACTCCAGGCTACGGCCAACTTTCTCTCTCTCTAGTGTGGTACTGAGGGAGTAGAGTACTGCACTTTTGATGGTGCCACCTTTTCCGATGAAACATCAAGCTGGGGTTCCATTGCCTGCATGGGTGGAGGCACTGTTTTGAAGAAAAACGGACCACTTCTCCCCTGTGTCCTTATCAATGTCTATCCCCCCAATCAAAATCACAAATACAGGTCTAGTCATAATCACATTGCTGTTCATAGGAGTTTGCTGTGTGCAAATTGGCTGTCCATGTTTTCCTATGACTACAACAATGACTGCACTTCTGAGACAAGTTGTGTATAAAGTGCTTTAAGATGTCTGGTGGCTTTGGACAATACTATACAAGTGCTTGCACTTGATGTGGTTGCTGTTTACATGTCTTGCATGCAATTCATATTTGGTTGTACATTTTATAGTTAAATGTTAAAAGTTGGTGCCATGAAATAGTTGAGTTGAAGGGGTTTCTCTACAGTGTAAGATGAAGATATACAAAACACGGGTCTACACTCTTCCAATAGTGAATGGTGCAGCAATGGGTGACAAGTTTATATGGGCAGTTTTGATTATACTTGTGGGCATAGTTTACACTGGGGAATAAATTTCATGATTTCTAACTTTAATAAATTAATACATGTATATAAATGTTTCTAATTGAGGGAAAACCTCAATCACCTATTTAAGTGAGCACTGATTATTGCTCTAATCAGAACCGCAAATATTCCCATTTGGGTAACTCCTAATACAATTGCTATCCTGGGAGGGACAGAAAATCTTATCCTGCTGCATGAAGTGTTAATTTAAGGTTCTTATTACATCTGAAATGTGCATTAAACTATGAACTCAGTATATCCGTTACATTGTCTGCCAGTCGCCTATGCCTGTGAAAAGTGTTCTACTTTTTCCAAAGAAAAAGCACCCTTGTGTCCTGTCCTAACGGTGACCTCTAATTTTTCACTGGGAATTGTCCTGAACTAAAGCTGTAATTTTCGCTGCACAATATAGGAACATCTGTGTAAGTGATCTGTTAATTGCAAATCTGCTTTTTGCATTTTTCCAATGATTCCGCCGAACTTTGCCTAACCTTCGTCTAAGTTGGAGAAGGGTTGGTCAGAAGTGTAGGCATTGGCATAACGACAAATGGGTTTTATTTGAAGAGAAATGTACCTTTGCCGTGTATTCGCAGGTTGTACATTGAGTTGATGAGAATGTATTTCTATGCTTTTAATTTCAGTGGTTGCAGAACTCTATCCATGGACTTTTAGTCTTGTGTTAGGCAGCATTCAGCAATACTCAGAAGTGGTGTCATATTGTTGGGAGAGTGAAGAATGTGGGCCAGGATTCTCCCCAAAAAAAATTCCAAGTGCCAAAAACTAGAGTAACTCCTGCTGTGTTTTTCTTTTTGGGCGGGATTTTCAAAATTAATCTCCCACACTTTTGAGCACTGCAGAGTGGGTCTACTCCCACCCAAGATAGCACTGAGCGGGCCACTGCGCATGCGCCAATCTGTCAGAGCGGAGATCGGCATGTGCGCAGTAGTCTCACACTGCCAGCCTCTCCATCGCCAGCCAGCACAGCTACCCTTCATCGCTGCCCCTCGGATTCACTCCATCGCTGGCTTCCCGGACATCTCTAGGCTAGAGGAGCACAGCAGGCTGAGAATCGCCTCTGTCGCGTATGTTTTGGGGCTTGGTCTGAAATGGGACCATTTTATTACATCTCAATTAGTGCTCCATCTACAAAATGCACTGCTCCAGTCTTCTGTTGCCAGCTGTGTCATCTCCTCAATGAATCGAAGTTGCAAAATGATTTCCTAAACACATTGAAACGGCTGAGTGACGGCGAAACATGGTCATTTCCGGCATCTTGAGACAAACTTGACCGTGTTCCAGAAGTGATTTATTCTGTGCTGTGATGTCAATTTTCAGTTTGTCAAATCACGATGCATTTTCTTTCGCTTCCCACGGCTAGCCTGAGATTGCTGTTGTACACTACAGTTGCAGCATGTTTGCATACTGTACATGGTATCCATTCCGTATCATTTAGTGTTGAATTTGACATTTGGGATGCTTTAATTACTCACCATTGTAAACGTGTTTGGCACACACTTTCAAAAAACTTATTGCTCTTATTAAATTTACAAACTTTTATCATTGTCCAGTTAAACTGTAATAGGAGCTGAACTTGCAAAGCTGATAGGATAGCGGTATACATTGGAGTTCAACTTGTTCCTCAACTGCTCTTGTGGGGGGAAAATCTTGGAATGGTAATCAACTGATGGCATTGCCAGTGATTTAATCAATTGTCGAAAAACATTAGACATGCAGAGGTTGATTTTAAAACAATAAATGTGAAAGTTCAAGAAGGAGCAACTTAAAATTGAGTAAAGAAGAAATGGAGGTGGAGATGTTAAGGCACATGCTCTGATTTTTGTAGGTTTGTTAATATTTCAGTTTTGACTTGTCAGATTTTCAATTTTTTGGGAGCATTTTGCTTCAAAAAGATCACTGGCTTGAGCGGGTGTAAAGGATCCTAAGAATTGGCTTTAAACCAAATGTAACAGAAGATGGGAAGGACTTGCGTTTGTGCCCACAGGAGCCACTGTCTGTGCCAGGATGGGTATCGTGCAGTGTTATGATCCCTGTCCAGGAACTGTACACCAAAATAACTAAATTTTACAAACTGAACTCCAAAACGGGTGGACACGGTGGTTAGCATTGCTCCCTCACAGTGCCAGGAACCCGGGTTCAATTCCTGGCTTGGGTGACTGTCTGTCTGTGTGGAGTCTGCACCTTCTCCCCATGTCTGCATGGGTTTCCTCCCATAATCCAAAAAATGTGCTGGTTAGGGTGCATTGGCCATGCTAAATTCTCCCTCAGTGTACCCGAACAGGGGTCAGTGTGGCAACTAGGGGATTTTCACAATAACTTCATTGCAGTTTTAAACTTTAACTTTAAATGAAGAAAGTTACCAACAAGATTGCAAAACTGCAGCATAGTCATAGAATTATGTGCACACTGCCACCACAAATGTTTTGTCCTCTAGCCCTCTACAGCTGCTTTGTCTCCTGTCTGCAGCTCTCCTTTGCGTCTGCCAGCCACATGTCTTCTGACCCCAATCTTCCATCCAGTGGATGCTGCCTCTGGGTCAGAGGCCAGGATTTATTATGCAAGAAAATTAGAGTTGACCCCGTCTTGTTGATACAAATACTCCAGTCCCTTTCGCTCATTCTTTATCTTATGGAAATCCATATTTATTACATAGGAGCAGAATTAGGCTGTTTGGTCCATCGAGTCTGCTCTGCCATTCAATCATGGCTGATATGATTCTCATCCCCATTCTCCTACCGTCCCCCTATAACCCTTAGTCCCCTTATTGATCAAGAACCTATCTCCCTCCGTCTTAAAGACACTCAATGACCTGGCCTCCACAGCCCTCTGTGGCGATGAGTTCACCACCTTCAGGCTGAAGAAATTTCTCATCTCCGTTTTAAAGGAACATCCTTACTGTGCTATTTCCAGGTCGGAGGTCATAATACATAATTTGTGCTTAAAATTGTGATTTTTTTTTTAAGCCACTTATTGGTTTGTGCTCTGATTACCTGGGAGGTAACTGCAGGTCATAATGTGGACATTTCCATTCCAACCTTGCAGGATTTGAGAATTTGGAGTGGGGAGAGTGGGTGGTATTAATTACAAGGAGAGCTTGCACAACCCAGGTGTGTAATTCCTGAAATTTAAGAGTTGGAAAACCACTTGAGTGGAGTGAAGTTACTGTGCAAATCCCCGAGTCACCACACTCTGGCGCTTGTTCGGGTACACTGAGGGAGAGTTTAGTATGGCCAGTGCACCTAACCAGCACGTCTTTCAGACAATGAGGAAACTGGAGCACCCAGAGGAAACCCCCACAAACATGGAGAACGCGCAAACTCTGCGCAGACAGTGACCCAAGCTGGGGATCGCACCCGGGCCCTTGGCGCTGAGGCAGCAGTGCTAACCACTGCTTCCCTTTTTTTGCCAGATTTATTCCAGGAGTGTGGCTAGGAAATAGTTGAAACAGGGCAAGTTGGGTGACCAATTGTCCCATGCCCTGGGCTGCATGATGCCAGGTCACTAGATTTTAGTCATAATTTGGACCCCACCAGCCTGTCTGCCTTTTCACCGCTCTGGCAGCAAACATACTCCACACTACATAACCCCCCAGTCCTACAAATCCACATGCCAGGCTGTCCCTCAATGTTTGGGTGATCACCTTGGAGAACGTGTGGTAGAGGTTTGGAACCAATCTTCAAATGGCAGTTGGTGTTGGGCCAATTAATCCTGAGATCACAAACAAAAATCTTAAGTGTTCTGGCATGTGGGGAGCACTGGGGTCACTGGCCAACCACAATCTCTGACAGAATAGGCTCCAGGGGCTGAATAGGCTACTCTGTTTCTGCACTATTACAAATTGACTGTTGCTCCAAACTTTGCTTACAATCCAATAGTATTAATAAGCACCACTGCCACGCCATCAGGATATTTTGAATGTAGCCCTTTCTGGGAAATGGGGTAATCATTGCACACTGGTTTACATTGAGATTTGCAAAATGAAAATCTTCCACCACCACAGATGCGATGCTCCAATGTTTACAGATGAGAGTTCACAACATCTGATGTGTGACGGAGGGGAACACATGGCACTGCCATTTCGGGAAACTGTTGCCACAGCTCGCCTCCTCTTTTTGACCCCCTGCTTGGGGTGAGCTCCTGGTACGGAAACATCAGTTTCCTTTTCTCACTGAATGTATTGCCATGTTTCCTGAGCCAGTGAGAGGATTTCTGCACCTTTTTTTAAAATTCAGCTGATGGAGGAATCCTTTCCAATATTCACTGGGTTTATTTATCAGGCAGGGAATCCAAACCCATCTGCACAGCTTGCTTATCTAAAAATTGTTTGTATTCTCCACTCATCTGGCATCCCTTGACTATGTTTTGTAGAAAGGAAACCGTTTGCTCACCCAGAGCTTGAGGTAGTTGTTACCCCTGCTGCCTCATTTGGCTGTTGGGCAGTATATTTTTAAGACAGTTGGTTCATGAATGTCCTTGAGGAAAAGTGTTCCATTCTTATCCAGTCTGGTCTGTCTCTGTATGAGCCGTTCGATTATATCAAAAACCCTTGACTCTCCTTGATATGGAGATGCCAGCATTGGATTAGGGTGGGCACAATAAGCAGTCTCAACACCAGGTTAAAGTCCAACAGGTTTATTTGGAATCCGAAAACTCATGATTACAAATAAACCTGTTGGTCTTTAACCTGGTGTTGAAACTTCCTATTTGACTCCCTTTGCCAATCAAAAATCTGACTAGCTTAAATATTCAATGATCCAGCCTTCACTACTCACTGGAGCAAAGAATACCAAAGATTAATCCTATGAGAAGAGACCATTATCTTTAAACTGTGCCCCCTGGTTCTAGATGCAGAAAGATCATCTCTGCGTCTATCCTGTCGTGCCCCTTAGAATCTTGTTTTAATATGATCACTTCTTCTTGAGTATAAGTCCAACTTGCACAACCTTTCCTCTCAATACAACCACTTCATCCCAGGAATCTTTGTTTTTTTTGGATTTATCATCACATGTATTAACATAGTGAAACTAGAGAGTGAATCAACTTGATGGATATTCTCTGAACTGCTTCTAATGTATGTGTGTCCTTCAAGGTGACAGACTGCACACTGCATACATGCCAAGGCCCTGTATGACTAGCAAGACTTGCCCTACTTTTTATATTCCTTTCCATTTGCCTTCCCAATTACTGGCTGTATCTGCATGCTAACTTTTAGTGAGTCTTGTACCACATCTGAAGTGTGATGCAATGTCTTGCTGCTGATGCTTCATCCTGAGATTTGTAAATGTTTATTGGGTAATTGCACATTGTGACATTTGTACTCCCCATGACTCTTACTCCTGTACTCCTAATAGTGCCCACTATGGGCAGATGGCTCATGCACCAAAACTCCAGCAGCCTAATGCTTTAGTTCACAAAGTTCTTCCCATTCAGAGGTTGCCTGCAGGACATGCTTAATCTACAGAGACACAACTAGTGCTTAGAATTCAAGCATGGCTAACATGGATTTATCTCCCAGACAGTCTGAAATAAAAAACGTTGCAGGATTGAACTAATGATTTTTCAGTGTTTGATATTCTTAAAAGCTTTCTAGTACCCAATTACTGAACTCAGTCAAACTTCACCTTTTCCCCCCCCCAGAAGTGACAATTTATGCTGCTCCTCCTTTAAAACAGCATGCAGTTTGATTAGGGGCACCAGTCGCATGCTATTACATTGACAGCAGCAGGGTTTGATGAGCTTGGTAGCAAGTTGCAGGAGTTCGAGAAGCATTCCTACCGTGCGGCAGAAAGGGGGGTGGAAAGGAGATTCCAATTGGTGCAAGGCACACATGAAACTGAATGGTAGGGAGAGGCAAAGCCATGGATTGTAGAAGAACTTGCAAATTAAAGAAGATAATTTGAAATCACCTGAGGCACATGATGGAATGAGAGGATGAAGTCTTGATCAGTTGTAGTTTGGAGGCTTTGAAGAGCATTGATATATTTTAAGTGATTCAGTAACAGTGGGAATTGGAAAGGGGGGGGGGGGGAGGTAATGTCTAATGGCTGCGCAGCTTGAAGCTCATGGAGTCAATTCTGCGGAGTCTGGCTCCCTATTTTTCTTTTGAGTTAGCCACTAACCAGAGAAATGCAGTGGGTTGTGGTTAGCATAGCTGGGGGAATGCTGCTGGGGCAGAATAGAATGGGGCCACACAGGAGGTGAATCATGCTGCAGAAGAAATTCTGGCTGTGTGGTTACTGTTGGCAACCCAATCGAGCTCTCCGACTATGACACAAGCATTGGACAAGTAGGGTTGATGGTGGAGGAGTCTGGTATGTTCAGATATCCCCAACAGCAGAAATATTGGCCATTGAGAAGGACGGAAGGTATTGAAAATGGTGTGATGGAGTGGTGTTAGGCGACCAAGGACCTGAGGAAAGAAATGGTGATGGGAAAAGGGGATTGAAGGCTTTTTCGTAAGGGATTTTGGGGGGGGGGGGGGTTGGGGTTGAGTCAGAGTTGCATTGGCTGTCAACTAAAAGGTGTGGTTGTACCTTTACTCCCTGAACATACAGAATCTCATGGGTGAGGTGAGGTTGGTTTTGAGGGTCTGGGTCAGATGCTGGGACACTCTATAGTATGATAGATTGAATTGGGGTTGGGAGGGAGGTGGCTCAGATGGGTGATCTTTACCTCACCAAGTGGTGATTTTGAGCAAAGATCTGGATGTGTATAAGGTAATGCTTTATTACTTTGGATAATTGAGCCAATCCTGGTGTGAATAAACTAACCAAGCTTGCAAGGGTATTGTTGCCAGCAACCCTTGCTGCAGAGATGAGATCTTTGCCAAGATGATGCTTGACTTTGCAGATGTCTGTGGCAATGAAGGCTGAAATGGAAGTTGAGAATTTTTAGTGGGTTTCAGACTGTTTACAAAAGGGACTGCATTATATGGCTCTCGTTTTTCTGTGCTATCATCCCACCACCTCAAAGACTAGGAAAGCAAGTTCACCAAGATCAGACATGGTCCTACCCTGCATCCCTCCATTAAACACTGGAAACTGAAGGAGAGTACAGTGTTGATGACTGAATTGGATGCAGAGCCTTTAGTACAGTAATGTACCTGTAGTGATTCTTGTTTATATCTTGATGCAAATATTTAAAGGCCTAGTGTAGGCAAACAATGCCAAACTATACATCTTAAGAACACTCCTCCCTCCCCGCCAATGTCCTTTACCTACTGGAGTTGAGTTCTTCTGGTAATCAATGTTAAAATGTTTCATTGCATTGTAACCTTGCAGAGATAAGATTTGCAATTTATACTCTATCTTTTAAAAGGTTTGTTGAATGGCATATCTCATTTCACCAGTTCAAAGCTTGCCTGCTAGTTATATGGATTAGCAATGACCTTTTTTGATTACTGTATGACCCTAGATAGATTATCACTGCTACAATATTTAATCTGGAAAATACTAGGTTGCCCGAGACGCTAGAATTGCCTAATCACGTAGGGCTTTTGTAAGGAGTTCAGAGATTTCCATTTGAATCTTGGATATTAGTACGGCCCTTGGAGTGAGCCCCTAAACCATTCTGTCATCTTTGCACAATTCATAATGGTTGCATCCATAGCAAAAATGGTTTGTTGAATAGTAGTGTTTGGAAAAGTGGAAATGGTACAAGTAATCTTGTAGTGCTGGGTTATGGTGTGTTAGAACAGGAAATTAGAAGCATAGAATCCCTACAGTGCAGAAGGAGGCCATTCGACCCATTAAATCTGCACTGACAGTCCCACCTATGCCCTATCCCTGTAACCCCAATTATTTACCCCGCTAATCCCTCTAACCTACACATCACAGGACACTAAGGGACAATTTAGCATGGCCAATGAACCTAACCTGCACATCTTTGGACTGTGGGGGGAAACCAGAGCACCCGGAGGAAACCCACGCAAACATGGGGAGAGTGTGCAGACTCCACACAGACAGTGACCCAAGCTGGGGGTGTTGGAACAAGTAAAGGTGCATTGCACGTGCAGACTGCACAGACGCTCAGATTTATAACCTTTTAAAGTCCCGAGAGGAAATTTCTATCTAAAGTTTACACTGTCCACAAAAGGCAACTGTGCTTTCCTTTTTGTCGCATAACACTATTTGTTCAGATTCTGTTCATTTCATTCAAAGAAAATAAGTATTTGGTAGGCCCACTGTATATCTGACCTGCATGTTTCAGATTCTGAGACTCGATACAAAACTATTTTAAGTTTCTTCCACTATTAACACTTTTTTAAATTTCACTTTTATTTTTCCCTCGCCTCGTCCCCACCCTTGCAAAAGAAAATGTTATTGGTTCTTAGTTCCACATAAAGTCTGAATTCTGATCAATTTAATTTCGGTAATTTGCGCCCCCCCCCCCCCCCCCCAAAATCTCGTGTTCTTCAAATGACTTGGCTTAGCTGTGAAGGTGTACATTGTTTCTGAAATCTGCTGTTCCCAGTGAAAACCCCAGATGAACATGACACGCTCGTAAAGGGAAAATGATTTGCAGTGTCAAATTAGTGGCTCTGCTGAGGAAGACTGACATTAACCATGGTACTTCCCGATCCCTAGTGACTTCTACCGGGCTGTATAACATACCGTGAACATTGAATGAGAAGCACTGTTAACTTCTCCTTGGCCTGATGTGTGAATGTCAGACAGCTTGCCTATGATTGGCTGCGTTTGAATAACCATGTGCTATTTAGAAAACTGCTGGCTCCTGCAAAAATGCAGACGTGCATTTATATAATTCATGACCACAGTGTCTAAAAGTGCTTTATAGCACTTTCATAACATAGGAAATGTGACAGTCAATTTGTGCACACCAAGCTCCCACAGTGGTGTGACGGTGACTGATGTTTATATGATCTGGATTGAGGGGTAAATATTGATCAGGTCACAACCTTGGTCTTTTTATGCATCCACCTGATGGTGCAGGCGGCATCTCCATTGGAAGGTGAAACTTCGCGCCAGCAAAATCAACTCCATCAGGAGAAACGATGATTTTTAAAAAATTAAACACTCCCCTCCTTGAACTGGTGGTTTGCTCAATAGTTTTGCACTGAAGATGGTAAACATTTTGCTGCTTGTAGTGAAAGATGTTCATGGGGAATGGAGGAATTTACAATTGATTGCAAGTATCTTTGGAAGATTGAATGGTGCTGCTTAAATGTGTCTAGAAACCTGGTTGTGAAGTAGATCTATAATTTCAAGTGTGGGAATGATTTCTCTCCATTTAGTCTTTTTTCCAAAGAGCCAGCCCAAGCATGACGGGCCAAATGGCCTGCTTTTGATCCAATCTCTTACAACTTTGGGTGTACTGATGGGTAGAAATGTCATAATTGTTCCCCAGGCTTGAGCAAATGCTTCTTCACCAGTGCAGCATCTTTTTGGATGTTGTGCGAGTGTGACGGCCAATTTTTATGGTGGTGAGTTATGGATGTTTGTGGCGTAGACTTTTTCCCCTGAGAGCCTGGGTTGTGGCTGCCAATGTGTCTTTCATGTAGGATGACTTCTGATGAGGCAGTGGAAGAATTCTCCTGTTGGTTCAAGCTGAAGTTTGGGGTTTTCTGATGAAACGTTGGTGGTTTTTAACATCTGAATCTCACTTTACGCAGTTTTCCAATTTCCTCCCCTGTTCCTGTAAGTATTTCACTGATTCTAATTTTAATGACTAGGCTGGAACTCTACCAACATCGATCCACAGGTGTGATCAAAAAGGAAAATCCTAGACCATGGAGCATTTGGGTAAACAAAGTCACATTTCACAAGAACCTGTCCAAGTTGTGTAAGATTTGTGTGGTCAACAGCTGTCAACTGGTGTCTTGCTCCTTCAAATTGGCAACCAATTGCATAATTGGCACATTAAGTATTGCTACTGTGGATGATTATGCAAGGTTAACAGAATGTGAGGTATTTTGCATGTAAGGCAAGAACTTTTATCCAATTTTACCTATGCCAATCATTTGCTTTTGATCTTAATCCTGTGCCCAGAGCTATTGACTCACGGGTAACGTTTCTTCAGCTTAAGAGTGAGCAATTAGTTGAACCACCTGGGTAAAAGTGGTAAATGGAATTGTTCTACAATCTATTTACATTTCTCCAATGGACCCTTTGGTTTCTCAACCTGTCCAGTGGAGAAGCTGAATCCTTGTCAAGTACTATTTTTGATTGTTTTTAAATAGGAGTAGGATACGTTTGCTGTGCAACTGCTACAGAGCAATTGGTCCACTCAGCTGTGACGTGTGTGTATTGGCAAACTATTTTTAAATGATTATTGATGTTGAGGTAGAAAATGTTACATTGTCAACTTTTCAACACTGCTCATGGTGTGAATTTCCAGCATTCGTTATTTTGGAAACTGACAAATTGTCTGTAAATTTGTTTCCCTGTTGGTAGCACTTTGCAGAGTCCTAATGAGCACTTAAGGAAGTGGCCATTAGGATCTTGGGTTCATGTCACTATCTGTAATCTCCCCACGACTTGCCTGGGCTTGCAAAATCTCACTAACTGTCCTGGCTGGAGACAATTGGCAGCTTTTTTAACCTGTACTTAACCCACTCGCATTCTGTACCTGTAAAGACTTGATTGATTACCTGTTAAGACTCGCATTCCAACCATTATCTTGTAATTGCATTTGTCTATATATGCCCTGCTTGTGAAACAAATCCTGCACTCACCTGGTGAAGGAGCGACACTCTGAAAGCTCGTGCTACCAATTTAACCTGTTGGACTTTAACCTGGTGTTCTGAGACTACTTACTGTGCCCACCCCAGTTCAACGTCAGCAACTCCACATCGAAGTTTACCTTGACATCACTAGTGACAATATTAAAAAACCATTGGGAGCTACAGCGAATGTGACATTTTCATACCGTACCCACTTAAATTGTAAAATATCGAACTGTTGTCACTCCAAATATATTGAATTTGGGTAGATTGCCTGGTACGGGTTGGCAAGATTACTGCTTCACTAAGGTTTAAAGTTTTAGTGTCACAAGTAGGCTTACGTTTAACACTGCAATGAAGTTACTGTGAAAATCCCCTAGTCGCCACCCGGTGCACTGAGGGAGAATTTAGCATGGCCAATGCACCTAACCAGCATGTCTTTCGGGCTGTGGGAGGAAACCGGAGCACCCGGAGGAAACCCACGCAGACACGGAGAATGTGCAGACTCCACACAGACAGTGACCCAAGCTGGGAATTGAACCCAGGTCCCTGGCACTGAGGCAGCAGTGCTAACCTCTGCCATATTAGTTAAATTGCCTGAGCTTTTTTTAAAAAAAGCTGTCATTGGCAGTGCTGAAGAAGACTCCTATTTCTGATCCAAAATCCTCATGGTGATTTTTGTAGTCAAATTGCATTCGGTTCAAATGTTAATGGGCAAACCAGGTCATACCAAAAGGAGCCTGGTACATGGCATTGATGCCCCGTATTTTTCAAAACTGCAAGCTCCCAATGTATATGTAGAATAAATTTAGATGACCGTATCTTGCTGATGAGACTTCCCATGTACTGGCTTTTCTTTTCTGGTGCTGGCTGATCTTTGAAATGGAGCAATTGTTCAGAGAAGTTTTATTGCAATCCAACTTGTTCAGCAAAGATGAAACTTGCCCTCGGCAGTTTTTATTTATATCCTTCCTGTTGATGCTTGTTAACACTCCCAAGTCTTTTTGATCCCTGCTGCCCATTAAGATCTAAATCAGCCAGTCTTTCAAGTCGACTGCCTCGAAGGCCAGCTATTGTTTTTATATAGTTTAAGGTTTATTTATTAGTCACAAGTAAGGCTTGCATTAACACTGCAATGAAGTTGCTGTGAAGTTCCCTGAGTCGCCACACAACGGCGCCTGTTTGGGTCAATGCACCTAACCAGCACGTCTTTCAGACTGTGGGAGGAAACCAGAGCACCCGGAGGAAACCCACACAGTCATGGGGAGAACGTGCAGACTCCACACTGACCCCCAAGCCGGGAATCGAACCCAGGTCCCGGGAGCTGAGAGGCAGCAGTGTTTGCCACTGTGCCAGACTTCTGCTGGCCTTCCTGGGCTCCAGTAAGCGTGCAGTAGCAATACTTCACATGCTAGTCTAACTGAGACCCACTATCCAAATTGTTTACTGTTAAATATCCAAGTCTAAATGCAGGAATTAGTCCATCCTCAATCTATGTTGCAGTTTGACCATGCTGTGTCTGACTAATTTGTGGAAATGAAATGGCATTCAGTTTTTCAATTGCCTTTAGAATATATGAATTCTAATGTATTCCCAGTGGCTGCTTCATTGAGGTATGATTGTTGCGACTCAGTGTTGAGTCAGCAGTGTGTGGGTCACATTCTATTGTAGTCTCAGACATGCAGTTTGACACTAATGTCCTAACTGTGTTCAGAGTTGCAGGTTTTAAACAAAGAAAAGCTGTGGTTTGTACACGTAGATTCAAATGAACAACATATTTATTGAAAGATGTTCTCTGCACTGCACTAGAGTACAAACTGAAACAGCAGCCTGCGCCAACACCCTAATGACATAAAATCCTGTGATCTGCTGTCAAAGCAAACATGCAACCCTGTTTAAATGTGTCCCATTGCTGCACTGTCACAGATGCTGCCTTTTTTAAGATGAGATGTAACAGGTTGTCTGCCATTATCTCATCGTGTGCCAATTGGATTTGCCCGTTTCCTCCATGGTTACCAGGGAAAAATGCTTAATGAACTTTTGAGACATCTAAAGAGGGTGGCACAGTGGTTAACACTGCTGCCTCACAGCACCAGGGACCTGAGTTCAATTCCCGGCTTGGGTCACTGTGTGGAGTCTGCACGTTCTCCCCGTGTCTGCGTGGGTTTCCTCCCACAGTCCAAAGATGTGCAGGTTAGGTGCATTGGCTGTGCTAAATTCTCCCTCAGTGTACCCGAACAGGCGCCGGAGTGTGGCAACTAGGGGATTTTCACAGTAACTTCATTTCATTGTAAGCCTACTTGTGACTAATAAATTAACTTTAACTGATGTCATGAAAGGCATTATGTAAATCCAGAAAGTGCTGAAGAAGGGTCGTATTTGACTCGAGCTAATGTTTCTCTCTCCCACAGATGCTGCCAGATCTGGTGACCCATTTCCAGTACTTCCTGTTTTTATTTCTGATTTCGAGTATCTGCAGTATTTTGCTTTCATTATGCAAATCCCAGTCTTTTTGCTTTGTTAGACATTGCCCACCCCATACCCTTCGAGGAAATTTATTGCAATTGGGTTTATATAAAAATATTGCAATGAGTATAAATTTATTGAATGCTGGGGCTTTGTTTGCCAGTCAAAGTATTTGAACTAAAAGATGACATTAAATTTGTCAACTTTCAGCACAACAAACCCAAGATAACAGCGTAGCATTTTGAAGGGCTTGGAATCTTATTTTTAAAATCTTGTTTAATGATGCCTGTGGAGTTGTAATTCATTTCAGCTGGTGCCTTGCATGCTCATTAGAAACTTGGTTCGTTCTCACTGGAACGACGGAGGTTGAAGGGCCACCTGATAGAAGTCTACAAGATTGAGAGGCATGGACAGAGTGGATAGTCAGAAGCTTTTTCCTAGGATGGAAGAGTCCATTACTAGGGGGCACAGGATTAACGGGCAAGGTTTAAAGGAGATGTACAAGGCAGAGGGTGCCTGGAGCACGTTGCTGGGGGAGGAAGCGGATGCCGTAGTGACTTTTAAGGGGTTTCTGGACAAATACATGAAAAGGATGGGAATAAAGGGATACGGTCCCCGGAAGGGCAGGGGGTTTTAGTTAAGTCGGGCAGCATGGTCAGTGCAGGCTTGGAGGGCCAAAGGGCCTGTTCCTGTGCTGTAATTTTCTTTGTTCTTCGTGTTGTCCAGGTTAAAAATGTGAAATCTATATTGTGGTAGATTTCTGAAGCCTTTAAGATAACCAAACCATGAGGTTTTCTTTTCCTCAACTTTCCTATTCAACTTCTCCAAATTCTTTTTATTACTATCACGCGTAGGCTTACATTAACACTGCAATTAAGTTACTGTGAAAATCCCCTAGTTGCCACACCCCAGCTCCTGCTTGGGTACACAGAGAATTTACTATGGCCAATGCACCCTAACCAGCACGGCTTTCGGACTGTGGGAGGAAACAGGAGCACCCGGAGGAAACCCCCTCAGACACGAGAACGTGCAGACTCCGCGCAGACAGTGACCCACACCAGGAATTGAACACGAGTCCCTGGTGCTGTGAGGCAGCAGTGTTAGCCACTGTGCTACCCTCTAGTTTTTACCTGCGATTAGGGTTGGCTTTGATCCTGCTCCAACATTTTCTTGTGCAAATCCATCCACACACCATGCTCTTTATCTGACTCGGCTTTTTGTAGGCTGTCACGTGACTCCCCTCATCCTGGTCAAATAGATTGTGTGGGGAGGAGAAAGGGATCTATTTCGATATTGAGTCACTGCTGTTGCCTCCCAACATGGGACTTGGCTCAACCTGGGAATGCCCTCCTAGAAAGAAGGGGAGAAAACTGTAGAATTGTGGTCTCCATGTCTTGCTGTTGAATGGTGCTGTTTAGTAAAGTACGCAAGTATCCCATTTGCAGCCATTTTAAGTAGTGAATGACTTCTCAAATGTGTATTCTTTCATGAAAGAAATCAAATGGCCTCCACATTCTTGCATTAATTTAGTGTCAATAAATATAAATAAGAGGGTCTACCTTCACCAACACTGGCAAAATAGTAAATTGGGGGTGGGTGGGTGATCGAGGTTTTCAGCTAAGCTCAGTGTTTCATTGGCTCCAGATATGACAATTGGACTATAGCCTCTTTCATACAGTTGCATATGTAATCCAAAATTATACGTCCCTTTTCCAAAAGTGAAGAACTCTCCATCAAAATGGTGGAAACCTAATGAGATATTTTGCTGAACTTTGTTGTTTTTATAGCAGAGGCGACCTCAATGCATTGCAGATAACTGATTCTTGTTTATTGGCCATTGACCAATGTTGAAAACTTAACTGAATAACTGAACTGTTCTGTGTGCCGTGCAGCCAGCTGACCTTGGGGTTCCGTGTTTTCCATAATGAGGTGTTCCAATTAAAGCTACTTTTCTTTGAAATGAAATAATACTGACGTGCATCCTGGCCCCAGACCTGTTCAACAACAATCAGTATTACACCACAAAAATGCAGCTTGTCACAGTTCTTGACAGACTGGAGCCTGATCTGACAACCTCCATCATTAGAATCTTTACAATGCGGAAGGATGGGTTTTGGCCCATTGAGCCTGCATTGACTCTCCCAAGGGCATCCCACCCAGGCCCTCCCCCACCGCCCTATCCCCAGAACCCTGTGCATTTGCCATGGCTAATCCACCTAACCTGCACATCTTTGGACAGTGGGAGGAAACCGGAGCACCCAGAGGAAACCCCCACGCAGACACTGGGAGAACGTGTAAACTCCACACAAGTCACCTGAGGCTGGAATTAAACTTGGGTCCCTGGCATTGTTGGGCAGCAGTGCTAACAACTGTGCCACTGTGCTGCTAAATGCTAGCAACACAAGAACAGAGGGCTAATCATATTGGAGTGTATGCCATTCCTTGCATGCATGGGCACTGGATCCCACCAACACTGCAAATCCTCATGTTATTCCGTACTAGTCAAAACAAGTTATAATTTTAACAACTGTGTTTCTGCTCTTAAAGCCATCCACAAGAGGTGGTATTTATCTAACCCTGGCAAAACATTCTTGATGTAGCCTGAGGGATCCTTTTAACTCATTAAATTTGCCACCTGGTGTAGGTAACCACTAATCAGCATTAGGCTATCTGGAGCAGCCAGGAGTTTTAAACTTGTTTCTTTTCCCCCCTCTACAGCAGAGAACAACTTGGATAAACATAACCTCCTCGGTATTCATCAAATACCCTCACTTGAGTCAAAATCCAGAAATGCCAGCTGCTTCCATTTATTGTATTTTTTCCCCCTCCATCTTATTCTTGCCCACACCTCCAGAAATTGTTGTTTTCAGTTGATGGAATGAAACTGTGGATTTTTCTTAATGTCAGCTGTGGTCTTGTCTGTTTTCATGCAATGAAACAACCTTCTGAGTCAGCACTTTGTGGGTTTGGAGTCTTGCTCCAGTACTTGTCGCACAATCTAAAGTAATATTTCTATGCTGTGGGAGTGCTTCCTTATTGGACTGCCAATCTGACTGGATTTGATTTTATTATCGTCACGTGTATTGGGATACAGTGAGAAGTATTGTTTCTTGCACTCTATGCAGACAAAACATACCGTTCATAGGGGAGAAGGAAAGGAGGTACAGAATGTAGTGTTAGTCATAGCTAGGGTGTAGAGAAAGATCCGCTTCATACAAGGTAGATCTATTCAAAAGTCTGACGGCAGCAGGGAAGAAGCTGTTCTTGAGTCGGTTGGTACGTGATCTCAGACTTTTGTATCTTTTTTTCCCCAATGGAAGAAGGTGGAAGGGAGAATGTTCAGGGTGTGTGGGGTCCTTGATTATGCTGGCTGCTTTACCGAGGCAGCGGGAAATGTAGACGGAGTCAATGGATGGGAGACTGGTTTGTGTGATGGACTGGGCTACATTCTCAACCCTTTGTCGTTTCTTGCAGTCTTGGTCAGAGTAAGAGCCATACCAAGCTGTGATGCATCTGGAAAGGATGCTTTCTATGGTGCATCTGTTAAAAATTGAGAGTCGTAGTGGACATATCGAATTTCTTTACCTCCTGTGAAAATAGAGGTGTTGGTGAGCTTTCAGAACTATAGCGTGGTATGGGGGGGTCTGCATCATTGCCACTAAAACTGCTTTTCCATGTCAGTTGATTACATGTTTTTCCAGCGCAAGACTACAGTTCATTCCAAAATGTCCTTCCAGCTATTTTTGATCTGATGTAAATGGACCCAGTTCAATCGAAGGTGTTGCTGTTTGTATGCTTACCTTTTGGGTTCCCCTTTTATTTTTGGGTAATAAGATCCTGCCAGCCTAATGTGATGCTATTTGGCATCTCAGTGCATGAGTGGAAAATCCCTTGTGGCTTGTTATACGAGAATCTGTGAGCCTGCAGAGGTGTGACAGTAACAATGCTGTAAATAGCCGAGTTGATAAAAGGCTGTCTTTTAACTTGAACAATATAATTTCTCCTACAAGTACAAAAAGCTATTAGCTAAAACAAACTGTTCTAATTTAGACGGCTAATGGAATTCCACACAGGAAAGATGGTTCAGTTTGGTACAATGTCAGGATGTAAAATTATACCTGGTGATGACTAATTTGAGCTCCAAGTGATCTCTTTGTTGCAGTTTGGATTAGACTGCTGCCTTTGCTTTTAGAATGAACTCGCTGCAGTTTAGAATCAAAGGATTCTAACTGTTGCAACAAAAAAATCTTCTGTTGCTGTCTTGGAGGATTCTAGCACGCTAGCTATGTGGGAAGTGATGTTCATGATGTGGAGATTATGTTGGTCTTGGAAGTGATGTTCAGTGTTTGAATTGACCCAGAATGTTTAATTGAAGCACACCACTTTTTTTAAAAGGTAAAGAAAGACGAAATGGCACAAACTATAATCCAGCTGATGGTGTAAAAGTGGCAGTCATGCCTCATTGTAGCCCTCTTGCCTCCAATCAAGGGGTTGTGGGCAGTGCAAATGTCAAAGCTGACACTGTCTATACTTCCCACTGCCTCGGAAAGCAGCCAGCATAATCAAGGACCCCATGCACCTCGGACATTCTCTCTTCCACCTTCTGTTGGGAGTAAGATACAAACGTCTGAGGACACGTACCAACTGACTTAAGAACAGCTTCTTCCCTGCTGCCATCAGACTTTTAAATGGACCTACCTTGTATTAAGTTGATCTTTCTCTACACCCTAGCATGACTGTAGCACTACATTCTGCAGTCTCTCCTTTCCTTCTCCCCTATGTACTCTATGAATGGTGTTCTCTGTCTATTAAGCACACAAGAAACAATACTTTTCACTATACCAATACATATGACAAGTCAAATCCAGCGTGATACTGACGGAAGGCTGCATTGTTGGAGGTGCCACCTTTTGAATGAGATATTAAACTGACACCCTCTCTAATTGGTGCCGTGTGATGGTTTATACCTTTCTGAAGAGTAGGAAAGGTATCCCAGGTGTTCTGGCACATGCGTACACTATAATAGCTTGCTATGTGCAAGTTAGCTGCTCTCTTTCCAACATCACAACAGTGCCTGCGTATTAGAACTTCATTGACTGTGTGCAGGAAAGGTGCTATGTTCAATGTATACCTTTCTGGCTGGAAGAAGGTTTTGAGTTCCCAGCGGTCGGTGTTGGGACCCTTGCTTTTCCTGATAAATGAACTAGATCTTGGTGTGTAGGGGACAGTTTGCAAATGGTACAAAACTTGGAAATATTGTGAACTGAGAGGAGTTTACAAGATCAGTTTGGGGAAGTGGGCAGATTACAAGTGTGAGATGATGCATTTGGTAGGAAAAATGTGGAGGGAGAGTCAAAGTTCTTGAGCGGGTGCAGGAGTAGGGGGACCTGGTGTTTGTGCGTAGATTATTGAAGGTGGCAGGACAGATGGAGAGAGCAGTTATTTTGCCCTGGAGGGAGCAGCTCCTGCGGCCAATTCCTGATAGTTTTTCAGAGTCTTCACCACATGGCTTGCGTCTGAAACCTGACTGGAAAATTGCAGCTTTCAATTATCATCTAATTATTGATCTTGGAAAAATCATGGAATCGGGAGCAATTGGACCGCTTCAGTGGCTTACAAGAAACTGTTCTTGCTTGGAAAAGCAAGAGTCTATCTATCTCTATCTCCTGAATGTGATAAGTGGCAGGATGACGGTGGTTAGCACTGCTGCCTCACAGCACCAGGGATCCAGGTTCGATTCCCGGCTTGGGCCACTGTCTGCATGATATCTGCACGTTCTCCCTGTGTCTGTGTGGGTTTCCTCTGGGTGCTCCGGTTTCCTCCCACGGTCCAAAGATGTGCTGGTTAGGTGCATTGGCTGTGCTAAATTCTTCCTCGGTGTACCCGAACAGGCGCCAGAATGTGTCAACTAGGGGATATTCAGTAACTTCATTGCAATGTTAATATGAGCCTACTTGTGACACTCATAAATAAACTTAAACTTCACTGTGCCCAGAAATTAATTACAGAATAACTTAAACTGGTTTCAGCACCAAAGAAATTGTGCAGTTGGATGAGTATTTGCAACATAAGACCTTGTGTACCTGATCTCTTCAATACAATTATGACAAGAGCACCTTTAACAAAGGGACTGATAAATATATCTTATCCAGATGAACGTGCTGTTTGAGCTCCTGTTCCCAGTGGTACAATGGCAAAACCACTAGACCACCTCCTGGTGGTCTTAATTGATACTTCAATCTGGTTTGGTTTTTCTGTGTTGAATTGGTCAGTCAGGTACCTTGGCATCCCAAGTGTTTGCACTACAATGGGATGACTGAATCCTGCAGCACGCATGAATGTTCTTTCCCAACTTGCAAGTTGATTTTGATATTAAGCACCCTAGTTCATACACTCGTCAATAATCTTGGTCCATTGTACACTGAAATATGGAGAGAAATTTAATTCTGGCCAGCTAGAGCTGTACTACACTGAGGAGGACATGGAGACTGCAGAGATATACATGTTAAATAAGTGGACAACAGGGGTATGTGCTGTTCTTCACTTCTGTTGAGAACAGAAAAGCAGAATATTTTCAAGATGAGAAAATTGCAAATGTTGGTGTTCAGAGAGTCTTCTGTGCTCCTACAAGAAGCATGCACGCAACATGCAATTAGGAAGGCAAGTGATATGTTGCCATATGGCACTTGCCAAGGGGATTAGAGTACAAATAAGGAATTTCTTGCTATGATGGCTTTGGGGAGATCACTGCTGGAATACTGTGTGCAACTTTGGCTTCCATATTTAAGGAAGATGTACTTGTATTGGAGGCAGCACAGTGAAGGTTCACTAAATTTGGTCCCTGACATGAGGGTTATCTGGAAGAAGCGGAGTAAAACGAGCCAATATTTGTGAAATGAGAGGTGATTTCAATGAAGCAAAAGATTCTGAAAGGTCTTGACTGGGTAGATGCAGGTTCCACTGACTGGGGAACCTAAAGTATGAAGGCAGGTAAGGGGCTGATCATTTGGGTTTGAGGAGAAATTTCTTCACCAAGGGTTGTGACTCTGGAATTTCTATCCCAGAGCATTGTGGGTGCTCTCTTGTTGACCATGAATTAAGACTGGTACGGAATTATTAAACAATTTGAGGTTTATAGGGAACAGGTGACAAGTTGAAGCCCAGACCATCCGTGATCATATTGAATAGCAGAGCAAACTCGGCTCTTTGGTCGTCTACTCCAATCTCTGCACTGCATATTCAAACTCCAATTCTGTGCAAAATAAATTTCTTGTGTCCCTGATGCTTTACAGAATTTAATCATCCGAGTTTCAGCACCATTACAACCCTGTTCTACGCTTTAGAAATTACTGCTCAGGATTTAAAAACTTAATCACTCTGTGCATCATAATGAGACCAGTTAATGCATCTTGCCTGTATCTATCTAACTGTCTTGAGACTCCTATCTATTCAGTATTCCTCCTATTCCAAGTCCACATTCTTTGTAATTTTTTTCTGAACTGTTTTGTTTAATCACCTGGTTCTAGTTATACACTTTTTCTTTCCCTGTGTTAAAACATGCATATATCTCTAACTGTCACCTTTTTTGTTCTTTGTTCTGGGACAGACAGTAATCAGTGCTTGTGTAATTGCTATGGTTGAAGTGGGTTTGGTAAATTTTAATGATTAGATATTTAATTGAAAACTAAACTTATGGAATGTCTTTAGCCTGGAACTCTTGGGCATTTGCATCTCTTCAGTTCTAGCCTTGAACAATACAGCGCCTCAAACCTGCTCTGCCATTCAGGACTTCCCACCCATATTCCTCTTGCTCGAGTGATCAAACACACCTTTCTGTTTCAACCTCCTAATATAAGAGCATCAACATTCTCAACCCACTCGGTGAAGAAATTTCTCCTCGTCTCCATCCTAAATAGTTGGTCCCTTAACCCTGAGACACTGCCACCAACGTTCTAGACTTCCCCCAGCTTGGGTCATTTGTCTGTGTGGAATCTGCATGTTCTCCGTGTCTGCATGGGTTTCCTTTTGGGTGCTCCAGTTTCCCCCCCACAGCCCAAAGATGTGTAGGTTAGGTGGATTGGCCATGCTCAATTCTCCCTCAGTGTACCCGAACAGGCGCTGGAGTGTGGCGACTAGGGGATTTTGACAGTAACTTCATTGCGATGTTAATGTAAACCTACTTGTGACACTAATAAATAAACTTACTTTCTTGGACGGGGAGGCCAAAACTACACACCGCATTGCTGTGGTCTTCCCATTGCCCTATACAATCATATCAAGGCTTCCTTGTTCTTGTACTCTGGTCTCCTTGCAATAAGGAGCTACATGCTCTTCGCCTTCCTAATTGTTTACTGGACATGATATGCCAAATATTATTGAATGAATTGTTAAAACATTCAAAGTTTAAAATATCCATGAATCCACTTAAAATTCTGTAGTAATAGCTTCTAAATTGTCCTACATGTATATTGTGGAGTAGAATATGTATATATGTATGTATGATCAATGTTTTTGACCCATTGAAACTAGATTTGCCTGTCTGTACAGCATTCCAGGATAGGCAACTGGAAAATCTAGCAGTAAATGTCAAAAGTCAATCTGGAGGTATTTTTCAAAAATATTATGTTTCTTACTGAAAAGAAAATAGAAGTGTCTGATCCAAAAGGTTTCTGACCGTTAAGTATGGTCATGTTGGTGATTTTAGTTCCATCTGCATCTTGTGTCTCTGTTTGTGACTCTTTGGTTTGCGTTGAGAGTCTTGTCTACATGGTTCTTGGTGCCTTTGGGGCTGGGTGTGTCTGATAGTTGGTTTTTTTTTGAAAAGTGGAATTAATATAACCTGGTATATGTGCACAGTCATGCATGCCTCTTTTAAAAGCTGGTGGATGCTTCCTTACAAAGGGTATTTTTGCTCCTGCTGCAGACAGGCTGAGCCAGTCTCCTTCCAGCCATGTCTGTAATTGTGTCTTTGGTAATTATCTTGACATTTTTATAGTTTGAAATTGCTGTATAAATTTGAAAAATTAATGTTGGACAGTTGCCTAAAACTGCATTTGCCAAAAAAATTTAAATTTTTGAAATTAAGTTTTGAGTTTTACCCTCATCAATCGTGTACGTGAATTAATTTTATTGCGGCTGGTGGTATTGTATATCCCAGGCGGCTGCTACCTAGACTGATCATCCCTTAATTCCAGTTGTTTTTTTCTCTCTTGCAGACGTTATCGTAGAATGTTTCGATCCTGTGAAGATTAACATACAGTGGTAAAAGCAATGTGAGGTATGTAATCCTACTGCATTTTGAAACTGCTAGAAGTGTATAATTTCACTGTGAGAGCGGACGATCCACTTGCAGTTGGGCATAGATAAATTTTCTGTAATTCTGTACTGCTGCCCCAAGTGTGGATTGTTCAAGGTGACCAACTCTTGAGACGAAGGGACACTTTGGCATGGGGGTTCAAATGAGTATTTGGGGGTGGGGGTTACCAGCTGTGTGAGCAGGTAAACCGGAATGCAACACAAGTACTGCACGTGCAGAAGGTCCATGTTACAGGACAAACTGTGTCCCAGCAACACGCAACCTAGAACATAAGACAATGGCCTCAAATGCAGGGCCGCCTTGTAAAATAAGCAATGGTTGGTCACTCTGGGATTGTCCCATTAACTCATTATTAATTGAACAACCTGAAAGGCCAACATTTGGCGTGAAAGCAAAATACTGCACTAGCTGGAAATAATATAGACCAAATGCCCAGCAAGTCCAGTGGTGGGCAGAGTTGAGGTTTAACCTTAAACGTTAACTGTTTCCTTCTCAGATGCTCCCTGATTTTCTCAGCATCTCGTAGTGATTTGCTATGTGTTGAACTCAATCCTTTTGAGGACTGGATATTTTTTGTATAAAACTGGATTTCAACATGAGATTAATCATCATGATTGTTGGACTGGATTGGCAACCTTTGCAGGAAGTTGCAACACACAACTGCTGGCTCATTATTGTGTGTAGCAATTGGGATTTATACCACCTAGAAGGACAAGGGCAGCAGAAACAGTAGCACCTGGAAGTTCCCACTCCATTGCCATTTCTTCACTGTGGCTGGGTCAAATCCTGGAGCTTCCCTCTGCCCTAGCAGCAATATGGGTGTACCTACACCCGCATGGACTTCCGTGGTTTTCGAGGCAGCTCACCACTACCTTCTGGGCAATTTGGGGATTAGCAATGAATGCTGATTGAGCCAGCAAGGGGCACATCCCAGGAATGAATGAATGAATCAAAAGAACAGTCATGTATAGTGGCCGTGAACTAAGTGTTCCAGATCCAGAATTGGAAGTGGGGAGGGGGGGAGTGGAAATCCTCATACCTTGACATTGAGGGAAGATTGAACTTGAGTGGTAGCATCACAATAATGTCTTCCCTATGTCATTTTTAAGTGGTATAGTAGCTTTTATGACAAATATTGAATGGCTCAAGATAAAAGCTTGAAAATGGCAGCCCATATGTCCCTTGGTGCAAATATAGCAGAATTAAGTTCTCCAAATCTGACTTCCTACTTTGGGTAAATGAAATCAGCAATATCCAGATTAACCAGTGTGCTATCTACAAGATGCACTGCAGCAATTCATCAAAGATCCTTAGACAGCACCTTCCAAACCCACGACCACTTCCACTTCCATCTGCAGGGACAAGGGCAGCAGATACATGGGAATGCCACCACCTGCAGGTTCCCCTCCAAGCCACTCACCGTGCTGACTTGGAAATATATCGGCCGTTCCTTCGCAGTTTACTGGGTCAAAAATCCTGGAATTCCCTCCCTAATGGCTTTGTGGGTCAGTCCACAGAACATGGACTGCAGCGAGGCAGCTCACCACCACCTTTTCAAGGGCAACTAGGGATGGGCACTAAATGCTGGCCAGCCAGCGACGTCCATGTCCCACGAATGAATTAAAAAAACAACCCAAATCTGGGGGCATTTGAGATGAAGACCCTTGGTTGCACCATCACTTTAAATCCAGTCATGATGATAACTCAGCAACATCCAATGTTTGGGAAAGTGGTCAAATAAAAGTGAAATGGTTGAGCAAGAAATCAAATTACCTCTATTTCCTAGCTCCGTGACTAATACTGACTTTGCTGTAGCCAAGAGGGTTGAGGTTGGTGAGACCGTCAGAATTCTCACTTGTATTAGTATTGTTTGAGCGTTCTGGGATTAATATTGGGCTGCCAGGTAGTTTTCTTTGCCAAACCTATTCAGTGACGAATAGCTGATTTGAATGTGGCAACAGTTTGACAACTGTACTGAATTCCGCTTAACGGAGCAGCAGTCAAACCACATCAGGTGGATGTGGTTACACGTCCCACACCAGAGGATTTTCACAGTAACTTCATTGCAGTGTTAGTGTAAACCTACTTGTGACACAAACTCGCTGCCGATTCTGGGGCTCCGCAATTTTAAAACCTCAGTAGGTTCCCATCAGCTTAGCTCCTGCAATGAGGATCTACAGAGTTGGGTTTCAACAATTTAAGTTCGTAATGAGCTTGAATTAAAGTGGTACTGTAATTTAGCACAAACGTTTGTCTACTGTCACCTACCTGTGTAAGTGTGATCAAACCTTCCTTACAATTTTTCCCAAACCTCAATTCCACCATGGGTCTAGTAACAGCAAGCAACCCAATTGTCAATATTTTTTCTAATTCCTGCAGATTTTGGGTACTAGATTAAATTTTATTAGCTCCACAACCCCCCACCTAGAGTCTCCCTTTCTCTTTTTAAGGCAGGAGCTTAGTACCCAAGGGTCTTGAACCCAATGGTACCCAGCCTCCCCACTGCCGTCCCTCTACAGCTACATTCCTGCTTGTTGCTTTGTTCCCAGCCACCTGGAGGTTATGATACCCGTAGCAAAGGTCTGTGGTGCAGGAGGCAGCAGACGCACTCGCCTCCCATTGCCATAGGACCAAAGGCTTTGTCTGAAGAGGTCCATTGTAAGAGTTGTACATTGTGTTTTACTGGTCAGTCACAGGACGGGTGGGGGCAGGAGAGGGTAGAGAGAAATGAGCAAAGAGCCACAAGTGATCACCTATTGGATTTTGACCCGTGGGTCTGCGACCACAAGGTCGGTGAATTCATTGGTCACACTCCACTTAAACACTTTTTTTGGGGGGGATATTTTGCTACATTAAAGTGCTTCACAAAAACATTGTAAAACCTTCTTTGAGCATCCAAAGGGGATGCACTCCTTTGTAAAGCTGCATCAAACAATCGATAGGCTAAAATAATTATTCTTGAATAATTATATGTTATATTAAATATATGTATTATATGTAAATCGGAATGATCGCTGACAGTGAGTTGTGAAACTGAGAAGGGAGCCACAGCCTGACCTCAAATCTTTGATTTTGTACATGGACTGAGTTGAGTAAGCACAATGCTGCTTTTTTTTTTTACCTGCTACGAATAGGGCCAGACATTCTGGGCTGATTGTGTGCGTGTTGAGTAGAGACAAATAAAAAGTGAAATTCCCCTAGTCGCTACAGTCCAGCGTCTGTTCGGGTCAATGCACCCTAACCAGCACATCTTTCAGAATGTGGGAGGAAACCCATGCAGACACTGGGAGAACGTGCAAACTCCACACACAGTGACCCAAGCCGGGAATCGAACCCGGGTCCCTGGCGCTGTGAGGCAGCAGTGCTAACCCACTGTGCCACCCACTAGGAGTGGACTGTGACTATCCCCCGCACGTGGGATCAGATCAGAAACGTCCATCAGAGCTGGATTTGATCTCTCAAATGCAAGGCCATTGCTGAAACTGCATTTCGGAGATTTAGTTTGAAACCAGATTGGAGAGCTGTAATAAGCAGGAGTTTCTGGGAGGTTGCACTGTTATTTTTAGTTTGATTGCAAGTTGGCAAACACAACACACACACAATCGAGCATTTCAACCACAGATTACATCTAATGTAAATAGTTTACACTGTGCTAGTTTAACAAACTCAACAGGCAGAGATGGTTTCTGTCTACCCTATCAAACTCCCTCATAGTAAGGACCTATTGGGTCACCCCACCACTCCTCTCTTCCAAAGAAAAGATCGATGGTTATAACCCCTCCATTCTGAGTGTGTTTCCTGTTGGCAGGTCTTTTATGTTGGGAATTCATAGCACCGTAGAATACTAAGTGCAGAAGGAGGCCACTTGGCCCATTGTGTCTGCACCAACTCATCAGCATTATCCCTGTAACCCCACATATTTAGCCTACTTATTTCCCCCCACGCACATTGGGGCACTAAGGGACAACTTAGCATAGCCAATCCACCTAATTTGCACATCTCTTGGAGTGTGGGTGGAAACCCACGCAGACATGGGGAGAACGTGCAGACTCCGCACAGTGACCCGAGGCTGGAATCAAACCCAGGTCCCTGGCGCTGTGAGGCAGCAGTGTTAACCACTGCACCACCAAGTTGTAATGTGGTTTGATGAGACTGAATGGAAGCTTTTTATTGAACCAGTTTTTAATAATTTTGCTTCTGTATTTTAGGAAGTCTGGCTAAGTGTCCATCTTCACCTGGTGTTTTACCTAACCCGAACATATTTGAACAAGTGAATTGGAAGACTGAGCGGGGCTGGGGGGGCGGGGGGAGATTGGGTTGCTTTTGTTTACTACTTTTGTCCTGGAAATTGAACTATGGGCCAGAGAGTTACTGTTGGTCTGAAGACAGTGGATGTGAGGGATCCTTCTTACAGGCCTCTACGTCATGAACAGCAAGGGCTTGACTATTGCAAGCCTGCCCGACTGGACATGTTGCTGGACATGCCACCAGCCACTTGCGAGGTCCAGCTATTGCACTCGTGGAACAACGATGATCGGTCGCTGAACGTGTTTGTGAAAGAAGATGACAAGTTGATATTTCATCGACATCCAGTGGCGCAGAGTACTGACGGTATCAGAGGCAAAGTTGGATATACCAGAGGACTACATGTGTGGGAAATCACCTGGGCGATGAGGCAACGGGGGACACATGCAGTGGTTGGTGTAGCCACAATAGATGCTCCTTTGCACTCTGTGGGTTATACAGCACTTGTTGGCAGTAATTGTGAATCCTGGGGCTGGGACCTTGGACGTAACAAACTTTATTTTGATGGCAAAAATCAACCAAGCCAGACTTATCCAGCTTTCCTGGAGCCCCATGAAACCTTTATAGTACCAGATGTGTTCCTGGTGGTTTTGGACATGGATGAAGGAACTCTAAGCTACATTGTGGATGGACATTACCTGGGAGTTGCATGCAGAGGACTTAAAGGGAAAAAACTTTATCCTGTTGTAAGTGCTGTTTGGGGTCACTGTGAGATCCGGATGCGCTACATTAATGGACTGGACCGTAAGTAATCTCCAACCATTTACATTTTGCCTATTTTCATCCAAAGATTAATTTTAACATTTGAACATTCTCTTTAGCTTTTTTAGTTCAGGTAAGTTTGAACACAGTTTTGACATTTATTGAACTCTTGTAGATTGTTGGAATCCGACTGCTGGTTATTTAAATCAAGATCCTCAAATCTGCAAAATTAATATTATAAAAGATTTAAATTTTGGTGGGGTCAATAAAACTTGTATTCAATCATGCTCATTCTAAAGTAGAATGTTGGCAAGACTAAAATAATGACCAACAATGTTTTGAGTGAAGTGACCAGCTATTACTGTCTTTTTTTTCCCCTTTGTTTAAAGTTTAATGTTGCAAGTAGGCTTATATTAACACTGCAATGAAGTTACTGTGAAAATCCCCCTAGTTGCCACACTAGTGCCTGTTTGGGTACACAGAATTTAGCATGGCCAATGCACCCTAACCAGCTCATCTTTCGGACTGAGAGGAAACCAGAGCACCCGGTGAAAACCCATACAGGCATGAGGAGAAGGTGCAGACTCCACACAGACACTGAACCCAGCTGGGAATTGAACCTGGGTCCCCGGCGCTGTGCAGCAGCAGTGCTAACCACTGTGCCGGGTCCTGTGGTAGAAAGGAGCTAATTTTCTTGACCATTCCAGTAATGCTCAATAGGCTGTCCGCTTTTCAAAAATTTTCTAAATCCACCTATTAAGCTGTGATTTGTGGACATTTAATTTAAAAACAAAATCTTGCCCTTCACTATTGAGAACTTTCATGTACAGCTTTAATTTTCTGGAGAGTTGCTGAAGGGCATGTGTGTGGTAGTGAACTCCTTTTCATAGCGCACCATCTGAAACATGCTGAACATTCTGGGAGACGCTGTGCTTTTGTATCAGTGAAACTTGCAGAATCATTAAAAATCCTTCTCGTTTTGTAGGGGTGGCACAGTGGTTAGCACCGCTGCCTCTCGGCGCCAGGGACCCGGGTTTGATTCCCAGCTTGGGTGACTATGTGTGGAGTTTGTACATTCTCCCCGTGTCTGTGTGGGTTTTCTCCTGGGTGCGCCGGTTTCCTCCCACAGTCCGAAAGATGAGCTGGTTAGCTGCATTGGCCATGCTAAATTCTGTGTGTACCCGAACAGGCGCCAAGAGTGTGGCAACTAGGGGATTTTTGCAGTAACTTCATTGCAGTGTTAATGTAAGCCAATTTGTGACTGATAAATAAACCTTAATTCTTTGCCCTGCTATTGACATGTTCTAGAATTGTTGCACAGCAGCAGATTTCCAATAGCTCACAGACATGACCATTCTTCCTGTTGGTGCCTGAATGATAAGTAAATGAACAAAAAGGCAGAATACTGTAAACTCTGGAAATCCGAATTGAAAACAGAAAATGCCTGTGGGGCACTTGCAGGGGGCTGGTGTTTTAAATGTGCGTCTTTAATCAAAACTGGAATAACACAGATGAAACATGAGGAACGGAGCCAAGAGGCAGGAAGTGGATTGATCAGATACATGGTGGAGGTATCAGAGTTGAAACCGATCTCCTTGTTATGCTCTCTGCTACTTGAGGTCAATGAATAGCAGCAGAGAAAGACAATACGATTTGTGTTCCTGCCATCGCAGCCCAGAGATATCAAACCTGTAACTTTCTGCTCTTTACAAAATCAGATGATGGGTTGGAATTCAATCTCCTTGCCGAGTCTAGTTTACCCATCACCCCAGTGCTTGCTGACCTGCATTGGAGCCTGGTCTGAACTCCTCCTCAACTTTAAAATCCTTCTGTTCAAATTCCGCCCCCCCCCCCCCCCCCCCCCCCCCGCCTCTCCTCCTCCTCCTCTTGGCACAAATCTGGGTGCACAGTGGTTAGCACTGCTGCCTCACAGCGCTAGGGACCCGGGTACCATTCCCAGCTTGGATCACTGTCTATGCAGAGTTTGTACGTTCTCCCCATGTCTGCATGGGTTTCCTCTGGGTGCTCCAGTTTCCTCCCACAGTCCAAAGATGTGCGGGTTAGGTGGATTAGCCATGCTAGATTGCCCCTTAAGCCCCCTGACACTAGCTAGGATAAATGCATGGGGATAGGGCCCAGGTGGGATTGTGGCCGGTGCAGACACGATGGGCCGAATGGCCTCCTTCGACACTATGATCCTGATTCTAATCCTGCATTATCTCTCAAACCTGACTAAAACTTTCCAAGATCATCTTGCTCCACTAGTTCTGGCCCCTCTCCACCTTTTGAGGGGAGTCTTCCCAGGAGGTGCCTCTGCCCTAAACCATGGGATTCCCTCATCAAATCTCTACTCGCTCCTCTTTTAAATTGCTCCTCAATCTGTCTCTTGGACTTAATCTTTTGGTGATCTATACTGATATCTCCATAATCTTTTGGTGACCTGTACTGATATCTCCATATTTTATTTGAAACACCTGATGCTTTTGCAGTGTTATAAAACACTCAAATTGCTGTCATCCAGACAGATAACATGGGTAGAGCTTAACTCTTGTACTCTGTGCTGGTGTGGATGAACACACTGCTTTGTGCTGAAAGTACATCCCCAAGTTATTGAACAGCCATAAAAAGCAGCTGTTTTTAAACCTTTCTCTCTGACTCTTCTTTTTGGAACAACTTAACAAGTGCAAGGTTCAGGATTTAGTTTAATGGTTCATTTCTGCCTGGTACTTTTGAGGTAATTACTAGCATTACCCCTCGCCTGTGCTGCTTTTTGTTGAAATAATTTTAAGTGCAGGAAAGTGCCCATTGAGATCCGACACTTCACTGCGGGCAGGGAGTGGGTGTGTGGTCAACCTTTAGCGCTCCTGTGTAATTTTCGAGCACTGTAAATGCAGGTAGGCTGAAGTACTTGCCATTTTGGCTTTGGATTAGAGAAGCAACCATTTGTGTTAAAAGGAAAATACTGCAGATAAAATTGCAATTCTGAAAATGCTCAGCGACGTCTGTGAAAAGGAGATTGTGATGTTCGTGGGTGGGGACCCCCTCCCCCAGCTCCACTGTCTCCTGGCAGCAGAATTGGCTTGCCATTGACCACTTGGCAGGAGCTTCCTGCCCTGCCATTCAACCTTCCCCATGTATGGAGTCTTCCTGGCTTAAACTAAGTGCACAATACCCTTTTGACTAAGGTCAAGCTCAAGATGGAATGCAATGCCTCCTCTTGTCAGCTTGGATCTTGTTTGTCTCTTGTGGGGACCTTGAATTGGATTTTGAATTTTGGTTCTTGGAGCAAGCAAGGGGTGGATTTGAGTTTGCCTGGTCCATTCTGAGCATTGGCTTTAAGGCTGGTGAAATAAATAAATGTATAACCATGCATTCCATCATACTTGTTTCTAAAAACTACTAAAATAAAAGGTAAATATTTAATATGGAGCCTCCTAAAATGCCCTTTTCTTACAAACACAAAGTCTTTCAGAAAACAATGTACACGGCTGCTTTTTTTTCTCTCCCCAAGATTATTTTGTATAGTGAACTGTCCCATGTAAGTGGCATCTCAAACACAACCCAGTTCCCCTTGTTTTGCCGAGGAATATTGAGGGCTATTGAAAGACACTTTAAAACCAGAGAGAAACCTAACATTTTAAAGTCCAGTAGCTGTGGGTTTACAAGATAGTAAGAAAGCCAGAGGCATTGGTTAAACCACCCAGACATGGGTGGAAATGGCAAACCACTGGCCGCAATGCTGGAGATGAATGTCTGTCTGTAAATTACTCAATGTTATTTCAGATGTTTCAGAGCGGTGGTGGGAAGGGAAGAGGAAAGAACCATGGAATGTGATACTAGGTTTCCCAAATCTTCCCTGTCTTGAGTTTAACCATTTATGGTTAATCCTCCACCCAAATAATGGGAACAAAATTACTTGAATTAGCATTTTGTTTTTTCTGCCGACCTTTAACTTTTACTTTATTAGTGTCACAAGTAGGCTTCCATTAACACTACAATGAAGTTACTGTGAAAATCCCCTACTTGCCACACTCCGGCACCTGTTCGGGTACACTGAGGGAGAATTTAGCATAGCCAATGCACCTAACCAGCACGTCTTTTGGACTGTGGGAGGAAACCAGCGCACCTGGGGGGAGCCCACACAGACATTAGGAGAATGTGCAGACTCCACACAGTCACCCAAGCTGGGAATTGAACCTGGGTCCCTGGCAGTGAGGCAGCAGTGCCAACCACTGTGCCACCATACCTTCCCTTACCATTAGAAATTCAAGCAAAATGCCCATATCTGCAGAGTTGTGAATACAATTCCTCCTTCCATCTTTCTTTTATAAATAGTAATAGCTGGAAACATTTTTTTTTCCTCTGGGCTTCCCAGTGACTGCAGTGTAAGTTTAATTGTATTTTGGAAGTGTGTTTGCTGCTTTTGTTACAGTCACTGAGTTGAAATTGATGGGAGTCCAGAACTAGGGAGTTTAAGGATAAGGGGCTGAGGTGAGAAGAAATTTTTTCACCAGTGGTGAATGTGTGGAATTCACTACCACAGAGTAGTTAGGCCAAAACATTGATTTCATGAATCGCAGAATAGTGCAGAGGGAGGCCATTCAGCTCATTGAGCCTATACTGACAACAGTCCCACCCAGGCCCCATCCCCCTAACCCCAAGTATTGCCCTGCTCATTCTCCTAACACCTAAGGGCAATTTAGCATGGCTAATCCATCTAACCTGCACATTTTTGGAGTGTGGGAGGAAACCTATCCAGACACGAGGAGAACGTGCAAACTCCAGACGGTCATCCAAGGCTGGAATCAAACCCAGGTCCCTGGCACTGAGGCAGCAGTGCTAACCACTATGCTATCGTGCTGCCCAGATATAGCTCTTGGGGCTAAAGGAATATGAGGGGGACAAGGTGTGATCAGGATATGGAATTTGATGATCAACCATTATCAAAATGAATGGCAGAAGGGTTGAATGGCCTCCTTCCACTTCTAGTTTCTATGAAGTTGTGTCCAAGTTGCCTTTCTCCATCATACTTGATGTAAAGACCAGATCCCTTGCTCCTTTGGGAACAGTCAGTAGGCAGCTTGTTGGTTTATTTGCGTCAGAAATATTACTTTCAGAATTCAATATACCTAGTTTAACTTTTATGAACTGTAATTAACTGCTACCCCTCTTCTCCAGGATTTTGTACCTGTTGCCTTTTTCTAGTAGGACTTCTATGCATTGCGTTAATGTTATTTGGGCTGAAGCTTTACTGGACGGGTGGAGCACCCAGGGTTGAGTTCACTATCCGTAGGCAGACAGGAGGTGATTCTTAAAATGTGGGACCGGCAGCTGTTCTGTGCAAATCCGAAACAATGGCCCATTTATTAACTGTCTGGCCATTCCGGAAGACAACAAGCAGTTCATTGACAAACCCTTTGATCTCTAATTCTTTGAAGGGAGGCTTTTCAAGAATTGAGTCCAGACACCACAAGTCAACTGAGGAAGAGGAGAGGCCAGGAGGGATGAATAGTCTTTGCCATCGAAGCAGGGCAGCTAGCAGAGGGAACTGTTTGTTCTTGTGGCAGAATAATCCGTGTGCGTATGTTCTTAAAGTGTCAGCTGTGCCTCTGGAGTAGAACTTAAACCACAAGAGACAAAAGTGCTACCCACTGAGATTTGAGCATAAAATCTTAGGCTGACTAAGTTATTAAACTGGGGCTTCAAGCATGAAAGATTCTGTGGTATGATTTCTGAAGAAGAGCAGGGGAATTATTCCCAGTGTTGTGGCCAAAACTAATTCCTTAGTCAACATCACAATGATCGTCTAGTCATTATAACTTTGTATGGAAATTGGCAGCTGTGTTTCTGATGAGACAATCGTAATCTTTCAAAAAATGATAACTTAATTGACTGTAAAGCTCTAGTCAGGAAAGATTTTAAAAGGGACCTGAGGGGCAACCTCTTCGCACAGAGGATGGTGCATCTATTGAATGACCTGCCAGAGAAGGTTGTTGAGGCAGGTAAAATAGCAACATTTTAAAAAGCATTTGGATAAGTACATGGATGGGAAAGGATTAGAGAGATATGATTTAATTTGATTCATTATGGTCACATGTATTAACATAGTGAAAAGTAATGTTTCTTGTGCGCTATACAGACCAAGCATACCGTTCAGAGAAGGAAATGAGAGAGTGCCAAATATAGTGTTACCGTTATAGCTAGAGTGTAGAGAAAGATCAAAATGTGAGGTAGGTCCATTCAAAAGTCTGACAGCAGCAGGGAAGAAGCTGTTCTTGAGTCGGTTGGTATGTGACTCAGACTTTTGTATCTTTTTCCCAACGGAAGAAGGTGGAAGAGAGAATGTCCTGGGTGCGTGGGGTCCTTGATTATGCTGGCTGTTTTTCCGAAGCAGCGGGAAGTGTAGACAGAGTCAATGGATGGGAGGCTGGTTTGCATGATAGATTGGGCTACATTATGGGCCAAATATGGGCAATTGGGACAAGCTGGGAGGGCACCATGGTTGGTATGGACTTTGGGCTGAAGAGTGTGTTTCCATGCAGTGTTGCTCGTGACTCTGAAAGGCAAGTTTTTTTTTGTAACAGCGCACAGACTGAATTGGAATGAACTGTACCAGGTCATTTCTATCAAATGCTTTAAAGTGTGCAGCTTGCTGACAGTACTAACACAACCTGGTTGGTTGGCTCTGGAAAGATTGGAGGACCATGCAGGCTGGAGAGACTGATCCAATCCAGATCGCAGAGTAGTTTCCTAGTTCAGCTCCCTGTACGGTAGCCAGTAACACACTTCCAAGAGCTGACTGCTGTTTTTAAACCGAAAAGCCAACCACGCCACTTCAGGCAGTGATTGATGCTGTTGAACCCAAGCAGATACCCGATGCAAATTGGAATTTGTTTCTGATCGACTTTTCTGCGTTTATGTGGCGGTTAGAGAGAATTGGCCTTTAATCGCCTGCAAGCTGACTTGGACAGCAATTGGAAGCATTGATCCACAATATTGGCCTGCAAGCAATTAACCGAATAAGCTAATTGGCTGGTGCGGAAAGGTAACCGCGTCGGCAATGTTTGCAACTTCTCATTCACTTGTTGCAGTAACTGCCTCCTGACTATCCAGCGAGAATCATTGGGAGCTACCTATCTCGTTTACATTCTGACATCTCGAGTTATGTCGTTTCCAACAGATCTTTTTGTTCAGATGTCATTGAAGAAGTACTTAGTAGTTTTGAATTGTTATAAAAATCCTTACACTTACTACCAACCTGGCCAAGGTTGAGGATTCCCTGATAAAACATCCTCTTTTAGATTGTGCTTAAGATTTGGAATCCTTCCCTTGAAGGAAGCCCTTGTTAAATCGAAATAATTTCGGTATATTGAGCCTATACCCTGGCCCTATCCCCATAACCCCACATTTGCCCTGCTAGTCCCCCTGACATTAAGGGGCAGTTTAGCATGGCTAATCAACCTGACCTGCACATCTCGGAATGTGGGAGGAAACCAGAGCACCAAGAGGAAACCCGTGCAAACTCCAGTCACCCAAGGCTGGAATTGAATCCAGGTTCCTGACACAGTGGCAGCAGTGCTAGCCATTGTACCAATGTGCTGTCCACTATTCTGGGCTTTTCGCTTGATGCTTTGGTGATCTAGGTATATTTTTAATAAAGTACTTTTCCTGGAATGTTAAATGGCTGGGAGAGAGTCCATGGATGCAAGTCCTGTTCCCTTGGGAGTTTTAAAATATTTTTTGAACATGGGTATCCATTAGGGTCCAGATGTACCTTGCACCAGTGCAGCCCACATAATGGAGATATTCCACAGTGCGCTTGGAGTTCCAGGATCTTGATCCAGTGACGATGAAGGAATCGTGGCATGAAAGTTGATGGAATTTGGTTGGGGTAGTGTTCCCGTATACCCACCCTGCTTGGCCAGAGTGCAGCATGTAGATGGCAGTCAGAGCAACCATAATGCAGTGGAGTGAGTGTTTTAAGATTTTGAGCTTCGCCAGAGTGGTTTTTGTAGCTGCACCCATCTGAGGAAAAAGGCGAGCGTTCCATCACTCCTCCTGCTATTAATGCCTTGTTGGTAGTATTGCATTTTATCATCGTTCTAAAACCATTCAAGAATTACATTGACTGACTGCATGTCATGGGAGGAGAACAAAGACATTTCACCGATTTTAAATAGGCAATTTATTTCGTTCAACATTTTGAGGTAAACTATCGCTGTGCAAACTACAACTGGTGATTTTTACCCAGGATCTAGCAAGCTAATTTTAAAAAGCTTGTGCGCAAGCGTTTTGTCTGCCTGAAGGTAATCTTAGCCTTTGTGTGGCACATGACTTCTTGCAATTGAAAGCAAAATGATGCACTTGACTCTTAATTGCTTGATTCCCTGAAATGTTCTGATCCCTTACAAAATGCCAGCAAGCAGTGGGGCTGCTGCTGCCTTTACAATTTTTTAAACTTAAAAATAGAATTCTCGGCACAGCCACTACCACGTTAGCTGCGTTGTAGTTTGAGATGGGAGGGTTGCCTCCTGTTGCTGGCCTTGACTTGGCCCGTCAGGAAAGAGGCAGTGTTTCCATCTCTGATGTAACCTCGGGTGATCCTGGAAGAGACCTGGCAGTAGGTCTCCACTGTTTCCTGTCGACTGGCTACTGACTCACGATATTTTGGGACGGGGGTTCCGGATTGCCGCCGGAGGGAGGTAAATAACTTCAAAAAGCTACATCTGGACTGAGTGCTGTTGATGCCTGGTTTGTGGCACTGCTGCAGTGTAGCTTTTAATTAGCTGCTCACTGTGCTGCTATTTAATGAGTGATGCACATGTCATCAACCATCCCAGTTTTGGAGTGTAACTTTGGGTGAATATAGTCAGACACTGTTCAGACTGCTTAATGATTCACAAGAATTGGATAAATGGTTTGTAGGGTACAAATTGGTGATTAGATAACTTGTGTCTCCGGACTGAGCTGTAGGATAAAGAAAAGGTTGCATGAGGGGGAGAGAGAGACTTGCATTTGTGTAGCGGGCCACTGGATGTCTCCAATGAAATGTAGTCACTGTCATAATATCCGAAACATGGTGGCCAATTTCCAAACTCCCACAAACAGTAGTGAGATTGACTTGAGAAGCACAGCCTGTCGAGCAATAGGGTCTTTTCATCCACCAATGCATTGACAGTCTTTACCTCTGTGCTTGGACCCAGAAGAACCCCTGTGACTCTTGAGCTGGGAGTATTATCCACTGAGCCACAGTTGACACTGAGGGCCAAGTGGGGTCAAGGTAATTTTTGCTGGTGTTTCCTTCCAGGACTTTTGCCCCCACAAGAGTGGATAAAAGTCCACATGTAGAATGAGGATTGGTAGTAGTTGCAAATTCCAGTTCCTGAATTAAGGTGCTAATTTTTCCAACTTCACAGCATTACAAGTAAATCTTAATTAAATGAAGACTGTGGAGGAACAGAGAGATCTTGGGGTCCGTATCCACAGATCTCTAAAGGTTGCCACTCAAGTGGATAGAGCTGTGAAGAAGGCCTATAGTGTGTTAGCTTTTATTAACAGGGGGTTGGAGTTTAAGAGCCGTGGGATTATGCTGCAACTGTACAGGACCTTGGTGAGACCACATTTGGAATATTGTGTGCAGTTCTGGTCACCTCACTATAAGAAGGATGTGGAAGCGCTGGAAAGAGTGCACTGGAGATTTACCAGGATGCTGCCTGGTTTGGAGGGTAGGTCTTATGAGGAAAGGTTGAGGGAGCTAGGGCTGTTCTCTCTGGAGCGGAGGAGGCTGAGGGGAGACTTAATAGAGGTTTATAAAATGATGAAGGGGATAGATAGAGTGAACGTTCAAAGACTATTTCCTCGGGTGGATGGAGCTATTACAAGGGGGCATAACTATAGGGTTCATGGTGGGAGATATAGGAAGGATATCAGAGGTAGGTTCTTCACGCAGAGAGTGGTTGGGGTGTGGAATGGACTGCCCGCAGTGATAGTGGAGTCAGACACTTTAGGAACATTTAAGCGGTTATTGGATAGGCACATGGAGCACACCAGGGTGATAGGGAGTGGGATAGCTTGATCTTGGTTTCAGATAAAGCTCGGCACAACATCGTGGGCTGAAGGGCCTTGTACATATCAGAGGGGAAAGATTTAAAAAGGACCTGAGGGGCAACTTCACGCAGAGGGTGGTGCATGTATAGAGTAAAGCTGTGGAGATGCCAGTGTTGGACTGAGGTAAACACATCAGAAGTTTAACAACACCAGGTTAAAGCCCAACAGGTTTATTTGGTAGCAAAAGCCACAAGCTTTCGGCCCTGTTTGTGAACAGAATTCCCACTCGCCTGAAGAAGGAGCTAAGGCTCGAAAGCTTGTGGCTTTTGCTACCAAATAAACCTGTTGGACTTTAACCTGGTGTTGTTAAACTTCTTACTAGAGTAAAGCTGCCAGAGAGTGGTTGAGGCAGGTTCAATCATAACACTTAAAAAACATTTTGGATAAGTACATGGATGGAAAAGGATTAGAGGGATATGGGCCAAATGCAGGCAATTGGGACTAGCTGGGAGGATAGCTTGGGCCTGAAGGGCCTGTTTCTGTGCTGTACTACTCTGACACATGTTGCTTTTGCTGTGCTTGCTGTTGGGAGGGTATAAATATTGCTACTACTTTCCTACATTTAAAAATAAGTCCCAAAAGCAGGGTGACTTGGCTGTTGATCTTTTAATGATATCGATTTTGGTTGTCTTAAACTTTTGAGTTGATGAAGGAAAGCCTGTCCACCATCTACAAGGCACAAGTCAGGAGTGTGAAGGAATACTCCTCACTTGCCTGGATGGATGCAGCTCCAACAATACAAGAAGCTTGACACCATTCAGGACAAAGCGGACTGCTTGATTGGCACCACAATTACAAGCATTCCATCCCTCCACCACTGACACTCAGTACACACTGCTGCTACTATCTAAAAGATGCACTGCAGCAATTCACCAAAGGTCCTTGGACAGCATTTTCCAAACCCATGACCACTTCCATCTAGAAGGACCAGGACACCAGATAAATGGGAACACCACCACCTGCAAGTTCCCCTCCAAGTCGCTCACATTCCTGACTTGGAAATATATCGCCGTTCCTTTGCAGTCGCTGGGTCAAAATCCTGGAACTCCCTCCCTAACGGCATTGTGGTTCAACCCACAGAACATGGACTGCAGCGATTCAAGAAGACAGCTCACCACCACCTTCTCAAGGGCAACTAGGAATGGGCAATTAATGCTGGCCAGCCAGCAATGCCCATATCCCATGAATGAATTTTTTTTTTTAAATCTTCTCAGTTCGGTGATGGCTAAAGTTATTAGCAACTTGTAAAGTTTGCAACAATCCAAGGCAATAGAATGATGGGACACTTTTTTTTTGAAAAAACAAGATATTGGGGGCGGGGGGCGTGTAAAAGTTGGGTTAAAGGCAGTGACCAATATTTTAGTCAACTGTCCTAATAGTTACGTGGCCTGAGGTCAAATTTTGTTTTGTTAGCTCCTGTGAAATTCTGTGTTAAAGGCATTGTGTAAGTAATAGTGGTGGCTGTCAGAATGTTGGTCTTTCCCAATTCTGGTGTTTGCGTCACGACCTGCATGTTCTTTCATTCCATTCAGAAGTGGTGTGAATTTTTTTTTTCTGTAATTCGATAGCTGAATGTTCTGTGCACCAACTTGACCTGGAATGTGTATCTTGGTCCTTTTGGATATTCTGTCTGAAGTGCCTATGCCAAACAATTTCATTTTGGAATGGTTTGGACTATTTACGAAGTGGATTGTGTTTGTTCTGAGTTCTCAAGTCAGTGTTCTCGTTAATACTGATGTGCTCCTTTTTTCTCTATAGCTAGAGCCAGCTGCTACCTGGTCCTTCAAAAATTTTATTGGTATCACAAGTAGGCGTACGTTAACGCTGCAATGAAGTTACTGTGAAAATCCCCTAGTTGCCCCGCTCCGGCACCTGTTCGGGTACACTGAGGGAGAATTTAGCATATCATAGAATCATAGAAACCCTACAGTGCAGAAGGAGGCCATTCGGCCCATCGAGTCTGCACCGACCACAATCCCACCCAGGCCCTACCCCCACATATTTACCCACTAATCCCTCTAACCTACGCATCCCAGGACTCTAAGGGGCAATTTTTAACCTGGCCAATCAACCTAACCCGCACATCTTTGGACTGTGGGAGGAAACCGGAGCACCCGGAGGAAACCCACGCAGACACGAGGAGAATGTGCAAACTCCACACAGACAGTGAACCGAGCCGGGAATCGAACCCTGGAGCTGTGAAGCAGCAGTGCTAACCACTGTGCTACCGTGCCGCCCGTCAATGCACCTAACCAGCACGTCTCTTGGATTGTGGGAGGAAACCGGAGCACCTGGAGGAAACTCACGCAGGCACAGGGAGAACGTGCAGACTCTGCATGCAGTGAGCCAACGCAGGTCCCTGGCGCTGAGGCAGCAGTGCTAACCACTGTGCCACCCAAATTCAGTACAGACTACCTGTATGATTTTCATCTTATCTTCTCTAATCATCCGTGGAGGAAACTGGATGGGATAGTTCTGTATTAATGCAGGAAATCCTTGGTTGAGGAAGTAGGATTTGATTGTCACATGTATTGGGATACAGTGAAAAGTATTGTTTCTTGTGCCCTATACAGACAAAACGTACCATTCACAGAGTACATGGCGAAAAGGATAGGGTGCTGGAAATAGTGTTACGGTCATAGCTAGGGTGTAGAGAAAGATCAACTTGTAGGTCCATTCAAAAGTCTGATGGCAGCAAGGAAGAAGCTGTTCTTGAGTCGGTTGATACATTTTCTCAACACGTTTCTTTTTCCTGATGGAAGAAGGTGCAAGAGAGTATGTCTGGAGTGCATGGAGTCCTTGATGCTAGCTGCTTTCCCAAGGCAGCGGAAAGTGTAGACCGAGTCAATGGATGGGAGTCTGGTTTTAAGGGTGCTTTGAAAGAAGAGGTTTTAGGGTTAGGGCTACTTTTATAGATGCACCATAGAAAGCATTCTTTCTGGTTGTATCACAGCTTGGTATGGCTCCTGCTCTGCCCAAGACTACAAAAGGTCGTGAATGTAGCCTAGTCCATCTTGCAAACCAGCCTCCCATTCATTGACTCTGTCTGTACTTCCCGCTGCTTCGGCAAAACAGACAGCATAATTAAGGACCCCCACGCACACCGGACATTCTCTCTTCCACCACCTTCCGTCAGGGAAAAAGATAAAGTCTGAGGTCACATACCAACTGACTCGAGAACAGCTTCTTCCCTGCTGCCATCAAACTTTTGAATGTTCTTGCCTTGCATTAAGTTGATCTTTCTCTACACCCTAGCTATGACTGTAACACTACATTCTGGACTCTCTCCTTCCCTTCTCTATGAACGGTATGCTTTGTATAGCATGCAAAAAAACAATACTTTCACTATCCCAATGCACATGACGACAAATCAAATCGAAGGATGGAATTCCAGCTTGTAGGGTTGAAATAAAACCCAGAGAGGAAAGCTTGCTGTGACTATGGATTTTTTTTTTTTGAACTGGCAAGCAACCGGTTAAAACATGACACACATGTAGTGTAAAATTGCAGTTCCCAAATCACTGGCTGTATAGTCTGAAGGTAGAATACAAATTTCTGATTGCAATTGCAATCACGTCACCTATTGTTTAAAAACGGAGCATGACTGTACCGGAATCCTTCCCAGACTCCAGACAGCTACAGAGGCAGCTTTTAATTTAATTCTGATTCTGTCTCCGTTTTTTTTTTAAGAAAAAGGATGGAACCAGTGTCAGCAATAATGAAGATTATATGGCAGGAGAGGGAAGCTTGACACTAATCCTTGCATGACACGGGTTGGGGGGGGGGGGGGAATAGAAAGAGGGAAATGATGTAATTCTGTCAAGATCTTTTAAAGCCCTGTATCATTAGTTGCAATGTCAAACCACCACATACAATTGTTTTGAGGCATTGCATCTATTTACAGTCAAGTATTCTTCTGAAAAATGAGGACCAGCCCACTGTCTAGACTGCTTGTGAACTAACTCCTAACTTCCTGGCATGGTGTCCTCGAACATTTCTTGGTATAGCATTTGTGGGTGGTTTAATCATGAGAGACTCAAAGTCTGCTAATTCGAAGCTTGTGAATTAAGTTTTTTTTTTAAACTGGGGCCATCCTAGTGTGTAGGTGGTTTTGAATGTTTTTTTTAAACTAAACTAAATGGAATTTAAAAACTGCTCCCTGCGTGATCTGTGCGAATTTGTTAAACCAAATGCAAGTTTGTCAAAGAGGCGCTATGGGCGGCATGGTGGTTGGCACTGCTGTGTCAGCGCCAGGGACCCTGGGTTCAATTCCCAGCTTGGGTCACACACTCTCCTGTGCGGAGTTTGCACATTCTCCCCGTGTCTGTGTGAGTTTCCTCCGGGTACTCTGGTTTCCTCCCCACAGTCCGAAGTGCTGGTTTGGTGTATTGGCCACGCTAAATTCTCCCTCCGTGTACCCAAGCAGATGCCACAGTGTGGTGACTAGGGGATTTTCACAGCAACTTCATTCATGGTGTTAATGTAAGCCTATTTGTGATACTAATAAATAAACATTAAAAAAACGTTCTGACCGGTGGTGTCTAGCTCAATTGTTGACGGTTAACGGTACCAGTTTGCAGGGTAGGAGGAGAAAAGTCAGACTTGTTACTGATTGTGTTGAACTGTCTAACTCTGATCCAATTTGTCTGGTACACTCAGTTAGCAATGGGTGTGGATTGCCATGCTGGGAGATGTCAGTCCACATATAATAAAAAGGCTCACTTGTGTGTTGCTTGGGCTGGTGTTAATGCTTTGGTGATGTCAGCTTCTGCGGTGAAGGTCATGGGTAACCGTTTTGTTTTAATGAGCTTTGCTCCACATTGCTTTGCAAGTCACAGTCCATCTCTGAAATGCTTAAAGTTTATTTATTAGTGTCACAAGTAGGCTTGCATTAACACTGCAATGAAGTTGCTGTGAAAAATCTTCTAGTCACCACACTCCAGCGCCTGTTCGGATGCACGGAGGGAGAATTTAGCACGGCCAATGCACCCTAACCAGCACGTCTTTCAGACTGGGAAGAAACCAGAGCACCCGGAGTAAACCCACGCAGAGACAGGGAACATGCAAATTCCACACAATCACCCAAGCTGGGACTTGAACCCAGGTCCCTGGCGCTGAGGCAGCAGTGCTAACCACTGCCACTATGCTGAAATGATCTGTACAAAGGTGATTGGATGCTTGGCAAATTGGTTTTGTTATGTTCTGCAAGTGATGGTTGAAAAATTGGACTGGATGTAATTGTGAATCTGTGCAACTTGTTCTGACAGGAAGGTTGCGGAACAGTTCGTGTCTCTTGGAGATGCGTTGACTCCAACTTTCCATTTCACATTGTGCTATTGTGCACAGCCAGTTGGTTGTCCAGGGAAATTTGTTCGTATGCACATTAGATTACATGTTTACAGCCGTAAAAAGATGTTGCAAACAAGCTGTCACAATACCCTGGTGTGAGAAACTACTTTGAAAATGATTTGAGCCAATGACTTGAACTGTTCCCCAAAGAGAACGTGGCCCCAATGTTTCACCTTCAGCAAACGCGTATAAATGAAATTTGGTCTCATTCGTGCAAGCAGCCTTGACATTTGTACACTCTCTTTTTTAAAAATAAAAAGAATGGAATTCTTCATTGTCCTCGGGGAGATCTCTAAGCACTAATGGATTCGTGTGCTAATCAGTTACATTTCCCTTGTAAAATACATAATTGATTCCCACAAATGCAATTTACACAATAGTATTTGCAGCACTATACTATAAAGGAGCTCCTGGAAAATGCAATTTGATCCCATTCTGCATTTATTGGTGAATAAATCATTAACAGCCAGTGAAGGGACAACACAGTTTGTCCTTGCGAGTTGACAATACGAAGATGAGAACTTGCTGAGGTGAGAGCTGGAAGTATAAATGGAAGCTCAGTTGGGGTTTTACGAGCTTAATTGGTATGTTTCACTAGCAATCTGTGGAAATATATGCCAGCTACATGGAAACCTTGATTTATTCCTATTCTGTTAGCCGCTCAGTGGCTAAGACCAACTTGCTGTCCTATGGCAACGTTGAAGGATTAATAATAGATTGCAACAAATTGTGGCATTCCAACTGCATTGGTCACTAATGACTAGTCCCACTTGGTGACATTAGCCTTGTGATGTGGGACCTGGCGTGCAGTTTGATTCCACATCCTGCAGCCCAGTCACTGATCTGATGGCCAATAAACATACGGAACATGTTAATACCAACATGTTCCGTAGCCTGCATTGAGAGTAAAGTTAGCGCTGCAAAGCGGCGGAAGTCTGATTTGTGGATCCTTTTTTTCTGGTGGCTTTCTTGCCAATAGTCATTGTGTTTTTGTTTTAAATTGCAATGCAAACTAGTCGCCCACATTGGAAGCAAATTCAAGTTTTGTAACTTGAGAAGGTTATGCAGCACGAATAACTTGCGTCACTAGCCTGGGATTTGCATGCCTAGTGCTGTAGTGTGACCAGCAAAACCATGCACTTCCTAGCTATACAGTATGTACTATGAAGTTTTTAATTACAGCAATACCAGACCAGTGGAACCAGATGTATTTTCCATGTTAGTTTCTTCACCGTGATTTCAAAATTGGAATTAAAATTCAGTTTATATAGTTGAGAAACATTTCTCGTAACTAATCCATTTTGAATCCAAGGGACACTGGATTTTGTCGTTGCTTGCTCTCCCTACACCTCCATTAAGTAACAAGTATATTTATCGATCAGGGGGACTCCCAATATGAGTGGTGCTGGCTCAAGAATGGCTACAGGGATGTAGCAATTCATTTTGGTATCTCTGGATTAGATTGGGAATAATCTGCCACAGTTTCCACTCTGGGTCACCCCCAGTCAGGGACCCGCACTGAAATGCTGAGGTTCGTTCAGAAATTGGATGAAGCTCTTTTTTTGCCTTTTCTAAGGGTTGCATTTGGTCAGGTACTGGAGGGTGACCTCCATTCTCAGTGTCAGCCTTGGTATTGATTCTGAGAACAAAATCCACTTCTGTAAACTCCCATTGTGTCAAAATATAATTTTGTATCGTGAAAATGGGGGGGGGGGGGGGGGGAGAGAGCGTTGCGCCTTCATCAGGTGAGTGAAGAGTTCAGTTCACAAACAGGGCATAGATAGACACAGATTCAATGACAAGATAATGGTTGGAATGCGAGTCTTAACGAGTAATCAAGTCTTTATTGGTGCAGACAATGTGAGTGGAGAGAGGGCTAAGCACAGGTTAAAGAGATGTGAATTGTCTCCAGCCGGGACAGTTAGTGAGATTTTGCAAGCCCAGGCAAGTCATGAGGGTTACAGATAGTGTGACATGAACCCAAGATCCCGATTTGAGGCCGTTCTCGTGTGCGGAGCTTAGCTATTAGTTTCTGCTCAGCAGAAACGGTGTCCCGTGTGGCCCTTGGTTCCACTAGGGACGCTTCTTTTTGCCTCAAGTCAGAAGGTGGTGGATTCAAGTTTGACTTGAGCACAAAAGCTTAAGCCCAGGCTGACTTACCAGTGCATATTTAATGAGTGCTGCAATACTGGGGGAGCATCTGCCAAATGTGGCATTAAACCAGAGCTCCATCTGTATACTCAGGAGTTATCCCTACTGATATTTATCCCTCCAACATCAAGAAAAATGTTTTTCAAATTGCTGTTTGTGGGAGCTTGCTGTGTACAATTTATGCTACACTTTCAACATTGTAACCGTGACTATATTAACTTTTTGAAAGTGCTTTTGGATATGAGGTCATGAAACACAATGTATGAATCGATGTCCAATATTTTCTGGTTTGAAGTTCTGTGGAACATTTCTTTCCTCGAGGCACAATGTAAACGCAAGTTGTCATTGTTATTTCTCTGAACACACATTCCACTGTTCTGTGAATCTTTTTCTGGTTTTCCCCAAGTTGTTGAACATTGAGCTACAAGCTAATGCGTGCAAATGCAGGTCAAAAATGTAGGGAGACGCCATTTGAATTGCCTTTAGTTATAAACTCCACCCAATCTAATTGGTAAATTCTTTCAGCCGAATTTTTCCAGTTGGGAGAACATTGGAACAAAGGTTAATTTGTCCTCTAACAACTTGTTCGATCTCCTGAAGATCCTCTCCAACTTGTTATATAAAGCCAACACCTTGTGTTTATTTTAGCTTCCAAGCAGGAGACAAATGATGTTCAGCTGGCACCAATCTTATGCAAGCCACCTCCATTAATGCACTGATGTCTAACATTTGTTCCAAATGCTGTCACAACATTCAGCCTATGTTTGGAGCTACAAGGGGCAAAGTTTTCCACCACCACCTGCCGTGGCATGTTTTTGGAGGTAGCCTACCATTGGCTACTGGTGGGATCTTCTGGTCCTGCCACGGTCAACAGAGATTTGGTTTCGCCATCAGTGGGACCGGAAAAGTTTTTAAAAATTTCAGTTTATTCTGTTCCTTTTAGGGTGGCAGAGTGGTTATCACTGCTGCCTCAGAGCATCAAGGAACAGGGGTTCAATTCTGGCCTTGGGTGACTGTCTGCATGGAGTTTGCACATTCTCCCCATGCCTGCGTGGGTTTCCTCCCACAGTCCAAAGATGTGCAGATTGGGTTGATTGGCCATGCTAAATTGCCCCCTGGTGTCAGTGGGTAAATACGCAGGGTGACAGGGATGGGGCCTAGATGGGATTGTTGGCACAGGCTTAATGGGCCGAATGGCCTCCTGCACTGTAGGGATTCTATGATTCAAAATCCTAATGTTATAGAGTGGATTTTCTGATGCTTTCCAGCAGGGCCCAGAACCACACCTCCAAACCTGGTCCACGTATGATTTGAAATGGTTTTGGGTGAGGCAGAATGAGCATGGTCAAAAGCTTTCTTCCTTAATGAAGTTTCTGGAGTTGGACTTGGAACATAGAACAGTACAGCACAGAACAGGCCCTTCGGCCCATGATGTTGTGCCGAGCTTTATCTGAAACCAAGATCAAGCTATCCCACTCCCTATCATCCTGGTGTGCTCCACGTGCCTATCCATTAACCGCTTAAATGTTCCTAAAGTGTCTGACTCCACTATCACTGCAGGCAGTCCATTCCACACCCCAACCACTCTCTGCGTAAAGAACCTACCTCTGATATCCTTCCTATATCTCCCACCACGAACCCTATAGTTATGCCCCTTGTAATAGCTCCATCCACCCGAGGAAATAGTCTTTGAACGTTCACTCTATCTATCCCCTTCATCATTTTATAAACCTCTATTAAGTCTCCCCTCAGCCTCCTCCGCTCCAGAGAGAACAGCCCTATCTCCCTCAACCTTTCCTCATAAGACCTACCCTCCAAACCAGGCAGCATCCTGGTAAATCTCCTCTGCACTCTTTCCAGCGCTTCCACATCCTTCTTATAGTGAGGTGACCAGAACTGCGCACAATATTCCAAATGTGGTCTCACCAAGGTCCTGTACAGTTGCAGCATAACCCCACGGCTCTTAAACTCCAACCCCCTGTTAATAAAAGCTAACACACTATAGGCCTTCTTCACAGCTCTATCCACTTGAGTGGCAACCTTTAGAGATCTGTGGATATGGACCCCAAGATCTCTCTGTTCCTCCACAGTCTTCAGAACCCTACCTTTGACCCTGTAATCCACATTTAAATTAGTCCTACCAAAATGAATCACCTCACATTTATCAGGGTTAAACTCCATTTGCCATTTTTCAGCCCAGCTTTGCATCCTATCTATGTCTCTTTGCAGCCTACAACAGCCCTCCACCTCATCCACTACTCCACCAATCTTGGTGTCATCAGCAAATTTACTGATCCACCCTTCAGCCCCCTCCTCTAAGTCATTAATAAAAATCACAAAGAGCAGAAGACCAAGCACTGATCCCTGTGGCACTCCGCTAGCAACCTGCCTCCAGTCCGAAAATTTTCCATCCACCACCACCCTCTGTCTTCGATCAGATATGATGTGGAGATGCCGGCGTTGGACTGGGGTGAACACAGTAAGAAGTCTCACAACACCAGGTTAAAGTCCAGCAGGTTTATTTGGTAGCAAATTTGCTACCAAATAAACCTGTTGGACTTTAACCTGGTGTTGTGAGACTTCTTACTTCGATCAGATAGCCAGTTACCTATCCAATCGGCCAACTTTCCCTCTATCCCACACCTCCTCACTTTCATCATAAGCCGACCATGGGGGACCTTATCAAACGCCTTACTAAAATCCATGTATATGACATCAACTGCCCTACCTTCATCAACACACTTAGTTACCTCCTCAAAAAATTCAATCAAATTTGTGATGCACGACTTGCCCTTCACAAATCCGTGCTGACTATCCCGGATTAATCCGCATCTTTCTAAATGGTCGTAAATCCCATCCCTAAGGACCTTTTCCATCAATTTACCAACCACCGAAGTAAGACTAACCGGTCTATAATTACCAGGGTCATTTCTATTCCCTTTCTTAAACAGAGGAACCACATTCGCCACTCTCCAGTCCTCTGGCACCATCCCCGTGGACAGTGAGGACCCAAAGATCAAAGCCAAAGGCTCTGCAATCTCATCCCTTGCCTCCCAAAGAATCCTAGGATATATTTCATCAGGCCCAGGGGACTTATCAACCTTCAGTTTATTCAAAACTGCCAGTACATCCTCCCTCCAAACATCTATTTCCTTCAGCCTATCAGCCTGTGACACCTTCTCTTCCTCAAAAACATGGCCCCTCTCCTTGGTGAACACTGAAGAAAAGTATTCATTCATCACCTCGCCTATCTCTAATGACTCCATACACAAGTTCCCACTACTGTCCTTGACCGGCCCTAACCTCACCCTGGTCATTCTTTTATTCCTCACATAAGGGTAAAAAGCCTTAGGGTTTTCCTTGATCCGACCCGCCAAGGACTTCCCATGTCCCCTTCGAGCTCTCCGAAGCCCCTTTTTCAGCTCATTCCTTGCTAACTTGTAACCCTCAATCGAGCCATCTGAACCTTGTTTCCTCATCCCTACATAAGCTTCCCTCTTCCTTTTCACAAGACATTCCACCTCTTTCGTGAACCATGGTTCCCTCACTCGGCCATTTCCTCCCTGCCTGACAGGGACATACCTATCGAGGACACCCAGTATTTGTTCCTTGAAAAAGTTCCACTTTTCATTAGTGCCTTTCCCTGACAGTTTCTGTTCCCATCTTATGCCCCCTAATTCTTGCCTAATCGCATCATAATTACCTCTCCCCCAATTGTAAACCTTGCCCTGCCGTACAGCCCTATCCCCCTCCATTACAATAACAAAAGACACCGAATTGTGGTCACTATCTCCAAAGTGCTCTCCTACAACCAAATCTAACACTTGGCCCCGTTCATTTCCCAGTACCAAATCCAATGTGGCCCCACCTCTTGTCGGCCTATCCACATATTGTGTCAGGAAACCCTCCTGCACACACTGCACAAAAACTGCCCCATCCGAACTATTTGACCTACAAAGGTTCCAATCAATATTTGGAAAGTTAAAGTCTCCCATGACAACTACCCTGTGACCCCCACACATATCCATAATCTGCTTAGCAATTTCTTCCTCCACATCTCTATTACTATTTCGGGGCCTATAGTAAACTCCTAACAACGTGACCGCTCCTTTCCTATTTCTAACTTCAGCCCATATTACCTCAGTGTGCAGATCCCCCTCGAAGTGTCTTTCCACAGCCGTTAAACTATCCTTGATTAACATTGCTACTCCTCCACCTCTTTTACCAGCTTCCCTACACTTACTGAAACATCTATACCCCGGAACGTCCAACAACCATTCCTGCCCTTGTTCTACCCACGTCTCCGTAATGGCCACAACATCGTAGTCCCAAGTACCAATCCACGCCCCAAGTTCATCTACCTTGTTCCGGATGCTCCTTGCATTGAAGTAGACACACTTCAACCCACCTTCCTGTCTACCGGTACCCACCCTTGACCTTGATACCTTCCCCAATACCTCGCCACCCTCAACACTGACTTCTGGACTACAACCCCTTTTCCCACTCCCCTGACAAATTAGTTTAAACCCCCCTGAAGAGCCGTATCAAATTTCCCTCCCAGGATATTGGTGCCCCTCTGGTTCAGGTGCACCCCGTCCTGTTTGTACAGGTCCCCACCTTCCCCAGAATGTGTTCCAATTATCCATGTATCTGAAACCCTCCCTCCTACACCATCCCTGCAACCACATGTTTAACTGCACTCTCTCCCTGTTCCTCAACTTGCTATCACGTGGCACCAGTAACGTACCAGAGATGACCACATGCTTTGTCTTGGCTCTCCGCTTCCAGCCCAGCTCCCGAAATTCCTGTTTTAAATCCCTGTCCCTTCTCTTACCTATGTCGTTGGTACCAATGTGTACCATGACTTGTGACTGTTTCCCCTCCCCCTTAAGAATCCGGAAAACACAGTCCGAGATGTCATGGGCCCTGGCATCTGGTAGGCAACATACCATCCTCGAGTCTCGTTTGCTGCCACAGAACCTCCTATCTATCCCTCTAACTAACGAGTCCCCAATAACTATTGCCCTCCTGCTCTTCCCCTTACCCTCCCGAGCCACAGAGACGGACACAGTGCTGGAGATCCTCTCACTGCGACTCACCACTGGTATGTCGTCCCCCTCAACTGTATCCAAAGCGGAATACTTGTTGCTAAGGGGAACGACCACAGGGGATCCCTGCACTGACTGCTTCCTCCCAGCCCCTCTCACCGTCGCCCATCTATTTTCATTCCTCGGAGTAACTGTATCCCTAAAGCTTCTGTCTATGGCTGCCTCTGCCTCCCTAATGATCCTACGTTCATCCAACTCCAGCTCCAGTTCCCTAACACTGTTTTGGAGGAGCTGCAGATGGGTGCACTTCCCACAGATTTAATCAGCAGGGACACTGACGTCGTCCCTCACCTCAAACATAGTGCAAGAGGAACATTGCACTGCCTGCACACCCATCCCCTCTGGATACTCTAGACTTGAATGTATGATTTTCCCCCACTGCGCACACAGTTCCACTCCCTAAAATTAACCCACTGGGTTTCGTAGTTGGATTGATCGGGTGCCAATACAGGTTGAGCAATATGATCAGGAAAAGTTTGCAAATCTTGTTGCTCCATACATGTAGAACAATATCAAAATGTGAGCATGAAGATGACACTGTGTAAATGTAAGAGGAAGTTGGCAGGCTACACAATGAAGCAATTGGGTAGTGGGATTTGTCTTGTGACATTTCCTGTCTATAGTTGGGATGGCAGCTAATTGTCTGAAAATTAAAGACTCTCTATTGTAACTTGTGTCTGCTTGAGTCTTGTAAAGGTTGGCTGACTGCCCTCAGAGTGATGCAAGGGAATCTTTTCTTAAAAATGCTTTGGTGTACCCAAAGAGCTTTGTGTGTATTTGGCTGAATGGTTTAACTGGTCTGACATTTGCCTGTTCTGGTCTATAGATTTTACTTCAAGTCATTTGAGAGCATAATTTTGGGTGAATCTAGTGATGAGATTCTGTTGAAGGCTAGGCTGGGCCGAACTGTCCTGGGCTTGGTTCTAATCCTGCTATGAAGCATCAGAGTTGGATTAACCACCACCTCTCTCCCATCACTCACAGTTCAACTGTGAAGAAACTGACACTAATATCCAGGTCTGACCAAGAACTTATTACTACTGAAGAGGATCAGTTCCGATATAAGGTCATCCAGACTAAATGCTAGCTCCACACTCTCTCCTCAGATGCTGTCAGACCTGTTGAGATTTTCCAGCATTTTCTGTTTTTTTTTCCAATATAGAGTTTCAAAGCAAGATGGCATTGGAGCGAGGTGACTACTTGCAACCTTTGCCCAGCCTACCTTCCAATTCTATCTTTTACACGTTCTATGCTTCTAAAACTTCATTCCAACTCTTTCAAACTCTCTAGCAATGCTCTTTCTCTACACCCTAGCTATGACTGTAACACTACATTCTGCACTCTCCCCTTTCCTTCTCTATGAACAGTATGCTTTGTCTGTATAGCACGCAAGAAACAATACTTTTTACTGTATGTTAATACATGTGACAATAAATCAAATCAAGAAGATGTGGTATTGGACTGAATCAAGCTATTATGAACTAAGCTGAAGGGAATTACTCCTAGTCACTTGGGTAGTATAGAACTGAATATTGAAAAAGAACCATCCCATTGCAGTACAGAGTTTGTGCAGTTGGAGGTGGCTTCTCTTTCGGATACAGGCTCCCGCTGTTGCAAGTTTTAAATACCATCAGAACAGATGTCCCGGAGGGGCTGAATTAACACAACTTTTTGTTTTTGTCAATGAGTTTGACTGTTGCACTTCTTGGGTTTAGGATCTGTCTAGAAAGGTCAGTCTGCTTTTCTTGGCAGTATGCCCTGCATCCGTCGGAACAATGACTGGACTTTAGCTGTCACTGAACAGTCAGTTTCTCCAGGGAGGCGTACAGTGGGGTCAGCTGCTATTCCAAACCTAGTAAGTCTATCCTTTTGAGGGCATCCGTAGCATTTCTTTCTGCCAGTTTACAGTTTATTCAGAGATTGCCCCTACAAGTTCTTTAGGCTTAGTGATTCTTTTTGTATTTGACTTAAGAATTTTACAGCGCCTGTTGCATAAATATACTGTTCTATTTATTCCTCCCTGAAGCTTTTCAATTGTCCTGTGTTTGCCAGTTTTGTTTGGATAGTTGGGCTGTTTACCTATAAAACATATTTACTTTGTACACTCAGTGTACAAATCAGTCATCCTGTCCCTGGGTGATAGAGCTGTTTATGTATACAACCCATTGCTTTGCACATGTAGTGTGCGATCAGTCATCCTGTCCCTGGCTGATGAACTAGGATACGATCAGATTTCCAGAGCTGATTATCAAGATTAGAGACAGTAGGCAGCTGGACACCAGCTGTTCAGTTCCTGACCCTAACTAAAAGCACTGGTTTCACATGTAAAAGTAAAATTTATTAACCACAAGTAAGGCTTACATTATCACTGCAATGAAGTTGCTGTGAAATTTCCCTAGCTGCCACACTCCAGAGCCTGTTGGGGTCAATGCACCTAACCAGCATGACTTTTAGAACGTGGGAGGAAACTGGAGCACCTAGAGGAAACCCACGCAGACATGGGGAGAATGTGCAAACTCCACACTGACCCAAGCTGGGAATCGAACCCAGATCCCTGACTCTGTGAAGCAGCAGTGCTAGCCACTGTGCTGCCCTGTAACTTGCTGTACTTGCACCTGTGAAAGGCTTTTTTGAACATAATGGCTTTTAGAGGTATTTTGGGGAGGGAGGGAGAAATGAGCAGATTGCAATGATGTATGTTAGTAACTGAAGTGTGAACATCTGTATGATAAAGTGAATGGTGGACACCAATCTACAATGTCCTCTCTTGGTAGGTCACTCGGGCTCAACATGGGTTTGCTAGGGTACATAAACTATTTTTCCTAATGGGTGAAGTCCAGAACATGGATACCATCAGAGCAGCAAGGTGATTAGCACTGCTGCCTCAGTGCCAGTTCAATTCTGGTCTTCGGTGACTGTCTCCCTGTGTCTGTGGTTTCCTCCCGGGCGCTCTGGTCTCCTCCCACACTCCAAAGATAAAGTTTACTTATTAGTCACAAGTAGGCCTACATTAACACTGCAATGAAGTTACTGTGAAAATCCCCTAGTCGCCATGCTCTGGCACCTGTTCGGGTACACCGAGGGAGAATTTGGCGTGGTCAATGTACCTAACCAACACGTCTTTCGGACTGTGGGAGGAAACTGGAGCACCCGGAGGAAACCCACGCAGATACGGGGAGAATATGCAGACTCCGCACTGACAGTGACCCAAGCCGGGAATCGAACCCGGGTCCCTGGTGCTGAGCGGCAGCAATGCTAACCGAGTTAGATTGATTTGGCCATGCTAAATTGTCCTTTTTAGTGTCGGGGGATTAGCAGGGTAAATAACATGGGGTTATGGGGATAGGCCTGGGTGGGATTGGTGCAGGCGCAATGGGCTGAGTGGCCTCCTTCTGCACTAGGGATTCTATGGTAGAAGCATAACCTTTTATAAATAGTGATGTCAGGATGTGCAAGGGTGGTGGACATCTGTAATGCTGTCCCCAAAAGCTGTGGAGGCTGGGAATCACTTGAGAATTTCAGAACCGAGATCGATTAGATTTCTGTTGTCGGGGAATTAAGGATTATTGAGCCAAGGGGGATGTATAGCATGAAGATGTAGATTGGTCATGCTCACTACCTAGCTCAAAGTCTGGTGTGGGTTTCAGTTCATGGGGCACTGGCATCAGTACTAGGGGAAAGTGGAGGTTGTACTGTTGGGGTGGCCAAGAGAAAAGCAGCATGGGGTCAAAAAGGGATGAGGCAAAATTACTGGCTCTTAAATGCACACAATATTCAGCAAAAAGTAAATGAATTAAGGACCCACAAATTGAGGTTAATGGGTCTGATCAAAGATCAAAACTAGGAGCTAAATATTCAAGGGTGTGGGACTTTTAAGGAAAGGGTGGAGCAGTAGCTTTGTTAGTACGAGATGGAATAAGTACGATAGCAAGGAATCTTGGACCTGAAGATGCAGAATCCATATGGGTGGAGGTAAGAAATAGAATAAATCTGGAGATAATGTGGGTATACTAAAAAGGCAGTACTTCAATCATGAATATCTTTAATCATCTTGTAGGTTGGGGAAAATAAAATTGATGGGGTCGCCATGTGGAAGAGGTCATGAGTGTGTTCAAGACAATTTCCTAGAACAATATGCTGTTTAAACTGCCTCTTGTGAAGGTTTCTGCACTGCCGTGGCGCCAGGACTTGGGATGTAAGCCTAGACCCCTGGGTGTGAATTGTGGACTGGCATCTTGGCTTGAGATGGAAACCAGTCTGCCTATTTCTAAGGGTGCTGGTAATATCAATTTTCCACTTCTCTGCATTCTATACGTGGCTATCTGCACCTTTCAAGTTCTTTGATTCTAGAAATTAGCAAGGGTACACCTACACTGATCTCCCAGTTATCTTGGTAAGCTGTTTCCTATCAATAGGACGATTTACACCTAGTTCTGTCTAGATGCCTGCTAATCTTGTTACTGGGAAAATCAAATCTTGTGAATGCTGGGTTACTGCTATCACTAGGCAGATTTCTACTTGTTGCTGGACATCCTATCATGTCGTGTTAAATTCTTACTGCTGTTACTAGGTGGATCCATGACAGTATTATTGACAAGTTTGCAGATGACACCAAAGTAGGTGGGAAGGCAGAGTCTACTGAGGGATATAGACAGCTTAGGTGAGTGGGCAAAAAATTAGCAGATGGAATGTAATGTAGGAAAATGAGAAGTCATGCACTTTGATGGGAAGAAAAGGAGCTGAATATTTAAATGGATAAAGACTGCAGCACAGAGGGATTTGGGGATTCTCATGCATAAATCACAAAGCTAGCATGCATGTTCAGCACATAATTGGGAAGGTAAATGGAATATTGGCTTTAATTTTAAAGGGAATGGAGTATAAAATTGAGACGCCCCGCTAAAACTAAACAAGGCATTAGTTAGACCACACCTGGAGTACTGTGAGCAGTTTTGTGCCCCTTACCCAAGGAAAAATATATTGGCATTGGAGGCTTGGCAGAGAAGGAATTTCTTGAAGAGGTTGAATAGGTTGGATCTGTACTCATTAGAGTTTGGAAGAAATGAGAGGCAACCTTATTGAGACATAGGATTGATAGGTTGGACAGTGAAGTTGTTTCCTCTTGAGAGAAGGGAAAATCTCCGAGTAAGAGGTTACCCATTTAAGACTGAGAATTTCTTCTCTCAAAGGGTAGTGAATCTGTGCAATTCTTTACCGTAGAGGCTGGGTCATTAAGTATATTCGAGGCTGAGAGAGATTGTTTTTATAGGGGGAATCAAGGTTATGGGGACAAGGCAGGAAAGTGGGGTTGAGGATTATATCGGGTGAATAATTATCTTATTGAATAGCAGAGCAGACTCTATGGGTCAAATGGCCTACTTCTGCTCTTGTGTTGTCTTGGACGCAAGTTGTGGCCGTGTGCTTGCTCTCACTTGTCTCGTTATGTATTTACTTGTAATTCACCTGTTCATTTAATGTCCTGACTCCAGACTCTCCTTTGAAGATTTAAGATTGCCACCCCCTCTACAAGCATTTTTTGTGATTATTGGTTTACAATAAAAATGGCCATCACTAATTTATTTGGCACTTAATTGGCCAAGTCATTTGGGCCACAAGGTCAGCTGGTTTGGGGGGCGGGTAGTGGGAAGAGAGAAGAGTCTGTTTTTAGGTTGCTTTTCTTCAGCTTGGAGTGAGTGTCCTTTGGAACAATGGAAGGATCTTTTTTTTCCACTGGCACTGATCGCAACTGATTTTTGGAATGTTTGATTCTGATACTGACTGACCTGTGACATGAAGGACGTTGAGAAAAGCAAAATTATCCACACTTGTAAAGATTAATATTCAGTTTACTTTGATAATTAAACTGCACTGAAGCAGTTAATGTCCTTTTTGGTATATTCTGTAGGAGTTGGCCTACATTGTGAGAGGCACCAGCATTCTCCTTGATTTTTATTTTGGTTTATAGTGGAATAAAATGACACAACGAATCTTGTTCCTCACTCAGTTATTCAGTTCATAGTTTGTGGAGATCAAATGGGACCATTCCATGAAAAGTCTGAGCTTTATTCCAATAGCTGCATTTAACTTGGATGGCACAGTGTGTAGCTCATTGTAGGTGCTACGGAATTAATCTGTTTCTGATCCTAGCCAGGCTGTCAAACTGCCAAGGGGGAATTAGACACTTGTTTCTGAAAGCAAGGAAAATTTGACTTGAGCAAGTGTAGCACCATATTATTCAACTCTCAATATAAATGATTAATTATACCAAGGGCTGAGAGGCTGTGGAACACATTACCAGCATTGGCAATGAAAGCAGAAAGACAAATGTTAACATACAAGGAGAGTTTCGTTCTGATGTTGGGTATTAGCTAGGTTATAATGAAGTCTTGGTTCTTGTAGTTACTACTGCGTGTGTGTGTGTGTATATATATACAGTAAAGGATTTAAGCTAGGTGCTGTCTCCAAGCTTGCTTGTGCGCACAGCTCTGTCCAACACTAGATTACCCCCCCCCCCCCCCCCCCCCCTAGCTGTGGGTTATTTGTTCTCTTGCTTCACTGTGTGGGCAGCAATGTACTCGGTCCCACATTAACCTTTTGTACGGCAGACCCTTGTACTAGAAGTTCCATGCTTTCTTAAAGGAAAAGGGAATGCAAGGGTGTGGGACCCAGGCAGACAATCCATGGGGAGGATAACCATCAACAAAGACTGTTTGGGTGAAACAAGCTATTTCTGTTATGCTTTCTCTTTAACAGCTGAATCAAAAGATCCATTTGGCTGAGGTCAGTTAACAAGGCCTGACTTATTGACTGGGTAGATGGTACTTTCTTTAAAACACAATGCCAGCAAGGCCAAGGATAACTACTACCTTTTGCTGACAATGTTAAGCTTATGTAGTGTCGAAACTGGATATTATGGAACAAAAGCTACTCCATCTAAGTGTAAAAAAAAATATTGGAAATCCAACAGTTCTGAGCTGTCATGCGCAGCTTGTTCAGCCAATACGTTATAACCTTTCCTATTTTACTTCACTGTTCTCTGTTGCACCCACCTACCTGAGGAGGGATTGCCAAATACTAGAAATTGAACTGATGTTAAAGACCAGGACTGGAATTCTCCGATCTTGCCCGCCGCTGGGGTTCTCCAGTCCCACTGCAACGAATGGAGATTTGGCCGAGCGGCAAATTCGCTGTTCCTGCTGGCAGCAGGGACTGGGTGTGCGAGACTGGAGAATTCCAGCCCTGATGATGTGACCAGGTCACCACTGGGTAAGTGTTCTTGTTTACAACTGCACTCTGACAGGAAAACTCAAATCCTAGACCTCAGCAGGTCGGGCAGCATCTGGAAAGAGTGAACGTGTGTTTAGGGCCAATTGCCTTTACTCAGAACTGGGAAAAGTTAGAAGACCTGTAATAGATTTTAAGCAAACTCATACGTTGTGTTTAATTCAATTTTGGAAAAATTTACAAAAGTGCAGTGTCATCAGATTGCACTAAAGTTATAATTTTGTGGTTATTACAATTCCATGTTCTGATTTCATATGAGCACATTTTATGGTGACCCCCTTAAATCAGGCTTTGTTCTAAATAAGGAAGGAACTTTGCCTTCAATGTCCAAGTTGCTGGTGAAGTAATTTTTTTTCTTTTAATAACTTGCTGCTGAGCTTGTGATGGAATAACCTTTGTGGGAATGGAGCAAAGTGTGGTAAATAGTTAAAAGGGCAAGGACAAATACTTAGAATGTTTACCTTTGCCAACTTGCCCATTCAAGATTGGGAACTTCTCTTGGTTTTGTTACTATCTGTTTTTCAATTCCTTCAATGAAGCCATTCCATTGTCTTTATTGTCTAATTCAAAGTTTCAGAATCTGCTTTATCAGTTTTCAGTACTGAACATTCACACAGCCAGCTGAAGGGACAGTTCCTCCCAATTGATTTGGAATGAATACTATTTTTCATTGCTAAGTACTTTAATTCAATTTCTCTTGTGCAAAGTTGGTTTAATCGTTAGGACTTGACCGTAATCTGATAGTGTTGCTTTCCCTGTAGCATGACCATTCATGCAACCTCTTTAAGGATGTTAAATGTCACAAACGCTACACGCATTGCAAGATACAAGACGGTGGGAGCAGAAAGCAACATAGTTGAGTTTAAATTGAAACATCTGTCTAATCCCATAAACCAAGCTTATTGTGTGTGTATACAAGTACCTAGTATCGATGCAACTTAATGTCATTAATCTTTGAAAAGTTAACCTGGTGTTCCCTACACTACGGTATTTCACATGGAAATATTTTCGCATTTCCTAATTGGTGTTAACCGTTTCATCACAAACCCAGGCGCACAAATGGATTGTAGTAATCAGTTGTGTGGCAAGCAATGATTGAGGGGAATAAGTGTGTGGTAGGAGATGTTTTTAATTTTGCATCTTTGACATTGGTAATGCCTTTTGAAGTTGAAACGCATTCTGAATAATTACTTTTGGAATGGTTACTCGAGACACTAAAGATACAAAAGTCTGAGGTCACGTACCAACCGAATCAGGAACAACTTGTTCCCTGCTGCCATCAGACTTTTGAATGAACCTACCGTACATGAAGTTGATCTTTCCCTACACCCTAGCTATGACTGTAACACTACGTTCTGCACCCTCCTTTCCTTCACCACTATGTACTCTATGAATGGTACGCTTTGTCTGTATAGCGTGCAAAAAAACAATACTTTTCACTGTATACCAAGACAATAAATCACATCAATATAATTTTATGTAACAAAAAACCCCGTGTTCACACTTTTTTTTCCCCCCTCTTTTATTTCAGCTGAACCACTGCCACTGATGGATCTTTGTCGACGTTCAGTACGGGTCGCTCTAGGCAAGGATCGCTTAAATGAAATCCACTCGCTACCACTACCAGCCTCCCTGAAGAGTTACCTTCTGTACCAGTGACAACTTTAAAACAATGGACTCTTTAAAAAGACATGTATGCAGGCAAATACGATGTTTATCCTCCATCCATCCGTTATGCGGTGGGCATTATTTTCAAACTCATCCGATCATCATTCTCCTCCCACCCCACCTAAGTGCAGCAACTCAACAAAATATTTTTTGTTTAAACTTTTAAAAATACAATTATTTTGAGGATCTAAGGAGGTTTTACGTCTTGCGGGGGGGAAGGGGGTGTGAATATTTCTTTTGGTGTATTGTCGATGCGAACATTTCCATTAATCTTTTCCAAAATCAAAATGCAGAACTAATTCTTCCAATTTGGGGATTTGCTTGTTGTTGATTTCAGAAGCAGCTTTTCCTTTTTTTTTTAATTTTTAAATTTGGTGCAAAAAATTTTCTTTTTCAAAAAAAAATTAGAAATCTATCCCTATTTTCTGCTGTCAGCAAATAGCGCTGAGCGACCAGTATATTAGCTGCTATAGAAGTCTTTAAGGATCAATAGTGCCAGATGGTAAACAGGATGGGGCAGGGAGGGGAAGAGGGAATGATAAAACTTACATTGGAGATTTTTGAAATGCAGGGGAAATATTTGCAGACTGGTCCAATTCTAGTTGAGTCCTTGAAGGATCCAAAGGGAACCGTTACACTATCTAACATTGATTTCCTTACCTCCGTGGTTTTTTTCCAGGTAGAAAACTAAACCAAATCTTTTTTTAAATTATTAAATTACCTCACCTCTTTTGGTCCAATCTCTTTTTTTTTTAGTTGACTTATTGCTTTTTTTGTGGTAACTGCAATGCACAAGAATATATCTGCATTGTGAATTAAAGGACTGCTATCTCTTTTCAGCCAAACACTTTATTAAAAGTAAAACAACCCACAAAGAATCTTACTAGCAGGTCTGGTAGAAAGCTCCTATAATAGCTTCACTTCACAAACTGTATAAGTGACTAGTTTTGGGGACTGTACCTGATGTGTCCGAATGTGATGCAGCATCTATTGGTTTTAAATGTGCAATATGTGAATGAAATGGTTGTTTTAAAGCTATCTTGAAATAAAATTTAACTTTTCAGTTGGGTTTTGTTTACTTCTAGAGCAGAAAGTGGTTGTGATGGAGTTGAAATCCTACAGATGTCTGCAATAGGGCATTGACAGAATGCCTGTTAAATATGCCTCTTGCTTCGTTCCCTGCCATTGTCCAATGCTTTCCATATATATTCTCCAACATGTAACAGTGCTAATCTTTTTCACTATCTTTGCACTATCTTGCTGTTTTTCCAAATATCTACATTTTTCTATAAAGGCACTACTGATGCAAGTTTGTACAATTTCCTTGTCTTTGACCTGTTTCGGTTTAGCAGCAAGGTATTAACCTGATTAAGAGAACAGCCAAAATAGACTCTTTACAGGCCATGTATAGAAGAATAAGCATCCATTGAAAGCTGCTGTCGGGTGCCTTTTTTAGTAAGCCTTAAGCAATTTAATTTGCCGTGTATCCAGGGAAGGGGGAGATTGTTTAAAGGGTGAATTTTAAGCTGACGATTTTACCAAGCGATGTTCATAATTGAACTCTCTGCATTAAACAATATTGAGACAGAGGCTGGCCAACCTAATCATTTACAGTCAGCATGACCATGTACCTCGTCTAATGTGACAGCAAATAAAATGTTGGTCCAAATGCTTATATTGGCTTAAAGCTCCAATATGGAGTAGATCAGGCCCGCAGAGGAGTAATTTGATTTGGATGTACCTCTATGACTTATTCAATTTTCCTGATTCCTTTGGAATACAGTATGTAACTGCCTGAACTTGCATCAAATGTTAACTGTATATACCTACCAACTTCATCCTTTACTGTAATCTCACGAAGGGGTGTCATCTGTAAAGGGTTGTTTTTTTTCTTGAGTACTTCTGGTCTGGGGAAACTGAAGAACTGCCATCTTCCATCACTCTGATCTCCTCCTGTGCAAGTAAGGAAATGCCTGCCAAAAACTTTTTGAAGAATTCTCCACCTTTCATTCATCTGCTCCCTCTTAAAATGAACATTTTCTAAAAGGAGCAGTGTTGGAGTCTCAAAGCAAAGAATTTTAGCCTATTGGCTGTCTTACAAGAAAATGAAAATGTATCTGACACACACACACATGGTTGCAGTAATTGCCGGGTGAACTCTAAGATCTTGGGGAAAAACCTGAAGGGGAATCTCATCAACCAGAAAAGGCTTTGTACCAGTTGAATGCTTTTCTAATTGTACCTTTTTTTTGAAAAACCCCAATAAGAAAATCCCGCTGTTCCTTGAACATCCTGAAGTGTTCGAGTGATTGCAGCAGTGATCAGGATCTTTTTAAATCTATTTAAATATCCTGCTTGTGGCAGGGGTGAGAGTGGCCTGTGCCAATCTAGATTGTTAAAACCAGTTTTAATTTATTGCAAGACTATCTAAGTGGTTACCTTGTGTTCCCCTTGGAACGTTGCACAGACTGAAGGGATGCATCTGTTCTTGATTTCAGCCATCATTGTCTATCATTTGAACTTGCTTTTCACTAATCCCATGCAACATGTACATGAACTTGAATCTATTGAGCTGTCCTCAACAATATTCCATCATTGCAGTCCTGTATGATTTGGAAACATTAACTCTTTATCCACTATGCTGTAGATATTGTATACAACCTAATAAAGTCTATTAAGAATAGAAGAAATGTGGTACTCTTCATTGCAAATGTCTAATTCATTAATAGCTTGCTCTCAAACTACACTAGTTGAATTAGATGATGAAAGTGCTGTAGTTAGTAAGGTGTTGACAAATCTGCAGCAGCATATTTCACCCCCTCCAACCCCATTTCTTCCTCTTTCCCCCTCGCCCAAAACCTATTGCACTCTGATAGTCTGGTAATAGAAATATCCAAAAACTCTGCCAATTCCTTTTAGTTCTGCGCATAAATTTTAAGTCCTGGACTTGGTTTCATTTCATTGGAACCTAGCTGGACTGGCCAGTTTGTTTTTTGTTTAATTGGTTCTTGGGACGTGAGCATTGCGGGCAAGGCCAGCATTTATTGGCCATGAGCAAGTGGTGGTGAACCACCATCTTGAACCACAGCTGTTCATGTGATTATAGGTACATCAACCAATTTGGGCCTGTTGGGGGCTTCCAAGATTTTCACCTCTACAGTGGGAGAACAGTATTTACAGTTCTAAGTCTTAGTGGTGGTGATCCCATGCATTTGCTGCCCTTAGTCTGCCACCCAGAAAGACATGTGGATTTGGAAGGAGCCTTGGTGAATTGCTGCAATTCATGGTGGGGTACACGGCTGCCATGATGCACCAGTGATGGAGGGAGTTGATGTTCAAGGTGGCCGATGAGGTGTTGATCAAGCCGATGGCTTTGAGTGTTGCAGGGGCTGCGCTCATCCAGGAAGAGAAGCACCAAAAGAAAATACATAACTAGAAGTCTAGTGTCGCCCACTAATAACCAGCCAAACTTGTCCTGTGACTCATTGTACTTGTTGGAAGTGACGCACATTCATACGCCCAGACTTGTCTTCTGCAAACAAAAGAAATATGTTCAAGTCTTGCACCTTGCCCAGGAGCGCATGTTCTCCATGATAACACTTCAACCAATCGGAGTTGACTTGCTAACCAATTGGCACCCTTTGCAAATTGGTTAGCAATAGTGCAAAAATAACAATAGTGCAAATTGTTACAATTGTTTTGGCGTTCTTGCATCTGACCTGGTCAGTGCGAGTTGAAAAACTTCAGCGACATGTTTTGTTTTAGCAAACAATGCTCCAGTTGAGTAAAGATTCTTTGGTTCAGAGACTGGGATGGTTTTGTTTTTGGAGATGCATGATTAATCAAGTGTCTCACCTTTTCCCTTGTCCAGAAAAGGTGCATTGAGGACTCCAACTTGCATACAGACCGAAACATCTGTATGCAAAAAGATTATTTTGTCCTTCGAATCCCTACAATGCAGAAGAGGCCACTTGGCCCATTGAGTGTGCACTGACTCTGACTTTTTTTACCCAGGCCCTCTTCCCCTGCCCTATACCTGTAATGCCACACATTTACTGTGGCTAATCCACCTAACCTGCGCACCTTTTGGAATATGGGAGTAAACCCACACAGACACGGAGAATGTGCAAACGGCATAGTCACCCAAGGCTGGAATTTAGTCTGGGTCCCTGGGGCGGTGAGGCAGCAGTGCTAACCGTGCTGCCACCGTGCCACCCTGATCAATTGAAAGATGATGCTGGATTAAATTAGCTTTGTAAGATCTGCCAATGGGTTCCTTATTTCTCGTCTCCTGAGGTTTAAGTCACTATCTTAAGATCAAGTTGATTGGAACTGCATTTCCATCTGAATGCGAGGGTGTTTTTGTGCATACGTTGGAATCTGTCTTCCACTGAGGCTGCAAATAGGTGAAAATACAGTTGGGCTGAACTTCCCATGCAATATACCTTGCTGCCATTTGTTCTTGAGGCAATACAAACAAGAGTCTGAGCTGTGATACCATGGGCCTGTATCACAGGAGCCAACACGTTCAGGGGATTGATATTTAAAACACCAATGATGTTGAACAGAAAAAAACAGTTGACCTCCGTTAGATGTAGAACCTGCACTAGATATGGCATGGGCAAAAATAGTATTAAATAAGAAAATGCTGTTTTGCTCAACAACGCCGCTCATTATCTTTGTGGGTTGAGACTGCGTTGCATTGAAATAGGATAATTCTATAAAGTAGACAAAGTTCTGATTTGAATATGTTCTTCCAACTGATTTTAAACAGTTTGGGCTTATACTTGCTGGAGTTTAGAAGGATGAGGGGGCGGCGGGGGGAGGAGGATCTGATCATGGTGTATAAAATTTTAAAAGAGATTATTGATAGAGTAAATGTAGACCAAATGTTTCCTCTAATGGGACAATCTCGCACAAGAGGTCACAGGTATAGGTTGAGAGGCTGTAGATTTAAAACTGAGATGAGGAGGAGCTACTACTTGCAGAGGATGGTGACTTTGTGGAACTTGCTGCCTCATAGCGCAGTGGATTCTGAATCATTCAATGATTTCAAGAGGGAGATGGATATAATTCTAATTTTTTTAAAAAAAAGATAAGGGGAACAGGTGGATTTGAGTCTAGGGGGCGATTAGCCATGATCTGAATGAATGGTGGAGCAGACTCGAAGGGATGAATTTACCTATTTCTGCTCCTAATCCCTATGTTCCATCCATCATAAATGGGCTTGGGTATCTGTGTATAACTCTGGTTGGGAAATAGTGAGTGGAGCTTGTTAAATGCTTGAAAATTAGTGCGATTTGGAGAGTTAACCAACCTGGCCGGCCAGGTTTTTCATCAGCCAATAAGAACCACCTGCTCAGCCATACTGTGGAGGGCAACGGCAAACCCTGGCAATACTTTGCCATGTATACTCATTGACCAATCCAATGGGAGTCACTGCCCTCGTGGTGTACAGCACCAAAAGCAGGAGGATTTAGGAGGTTTATTGACGATACAGTTATCCCAAAGCCACTCAACTGGAAATACTCTAACATTTTGTTAATCGAAATATTCTTGCCCTGAATTTACTTTTTGGGATGGGACAACATGATTAATGTGGGTGGTGGTAGTGATTTTCTCAAGGGTTGGCCCTCTGCTCACTCCTTGCCATTCCTTGGTGGCGGTTTCCTCTAGGCGCCTTTTGCTTTCAATTTCAGTGGGCAATATGACAAGGGAAAAGCATCTGAGGTGTTTTCTATTGCCTTCCTTGGGAGGATCCGCACGCTTGCAGACAGCTAATGTCCCTCGATTTGTAATTCTTCTGCCGCCATAACTGAAATTTTACTGGTTCTGTCATTGGCCATGGGTCATGCCCCAAGAGGGGCAGCATAGTGGTGAGCACTGCTGCCTCGCAGCGCCAGGGGCTCGGGTTCAATCGCAGCCTTGAATGTGTGAAGTTTGCATGTTTTCTGGTGTCTGCATGGGTTTCCTCCGGGTGCTCCAGTTTCCTCCCACACTCCAAAGTTGTGCGGGTTAGGTGGATTGGCCATGCTAAATTGTCCCTTTAATGTCCCAAGGTGTGTAGGTTAGATGGATTGGTGAGGTAAATACGTGGGACTACAAGAATAGGGCCTGGGTGGGATAATATGTTGGAGAGTTGGTGCAGACTTGGTGGGCTGAATGGCCTCCTTCTGCACTGTTGGGATTCTATGATAACCCTGAGCGTGGGATCCTTGTCCAGAGCAACTCTTTAAAATGGAAGGTGCAAACAAGCATTGACACCCGTGTTAAGTTTAAAATCGACTCCAGGAAAACCTCTTTTGCCAAGTCGCTGTCATCTTCAGACTCCTGCTCTTCGGGCTACTAAGGAAAATATTTTAGAGACTAGGCCAAATCTAGGCCTGTGCTACACACGGCAATGATGAAAGTAACATTCGGTAGAAATACCTGATAGCTAATTCTCCTGCTACTGAAGTTTTGCAGGTTCCATCATAGGTTATGACCAATGAGGAACAGCTTGGTATGGGCTCCTGCTCTGCCCAAGACCGCAAGGAACTAGAGGGTCATGAATGTAGCACAATCTATCACGCAAACCAGTCTCCCATCCATTGACTCTGTCTACACTTCCCGTTGCCTCGGCAAAGCAGCCAGCATAATTAAGCACCCCACGCACACCGGGCATTCTCTCTTCCACCACCTTCTGTTGGGAAAAAGATGCAAAAGTCTGAGGTCGCGTACCAACCGACTCAAGAACAGCTTCTTCCCTGCTGCTGTCAGACTTTTGAATGGACTTGCCTTGCATTAAATTGAACTTTCTCTACACCCTAGCTATGACTGTAACACTGCATTCTGCACTCTCTCATTTCCTTCTCTATGAACGGTATGCTTTGTATAGCGTGCAAGAAACAATACTTTTCACTATGTTAATACATGTGACAATAATCAAATCAAAATCAAATTGCTTTCTTTTACATGGTAGTTCTTTGCTTCTTTTAGTAAAGGCTGTTGAGGGCCTTTGCTTGAGTGCCCAGGTTACATTCACAACACAAGTAATCACTCTTTTGCTTTTTTAAATAAAAGTTTTCATTTATATATAACTCCTTAAAATTAAAATCTTCCCAATATCTGAGCCCATTGAGCACTCATGCAAGGAGAGTCACTTACGAGACTTGACTTCCTCCAAACTCCCGAAGCTGACTATTTTTAAAATGTGTACACATGACAACACTAACTACTTGCTAGACTAGTTTAAGTAGCCATGGATTTTAAATATTCTGTTTTGGAATGAATCTTGCATCGGGAGGGGGGTGCGGGGTTAGTGATAAGATATTGTCAAATAATCATAGAACCCTTACAGTGCAGAAGGAGGCCATTCGGCCCATCAAGTCTGCACCGACCACAATCCCACCCAGGTCCTATCCCCGTACCCCACATATTTGCCCTAACTAGTCCTCCTGACACTAGGGTCAATTTAGCATAGCCAATCCACCTAACCCACACATCTTTGGACTGTGGGAGGAAAGCCGTGCAGACATGGGGAGAAAGTGTGAACTCCACACAGACAATGACCTGAGGCCAGAATTGAACCCGGCGCTGTGAGGCAGCAGTGCCTGCCACCGTGTTACCCAAATAATATTGACTTATTTTGGTGTGTATGTTGTTGGCTGTCCCCTGATTTTGAGGATGATGTCTATTCAGGGTAGCAAGTCCCACGCCACGGGCCTTCATGGGACTGAACAAGTTAATTCGCGCCCCACAGCTGATCATTGGGTATTTGAGGCAGGGCGTCCCACCAGGGAGAGGGATCCCAGGTGCGTCTTTGTTTGCTCTGCTGCTGCCCTGCCTCCCTCAATAAGGCGTTGGGACTAAAGCATGATGCAACTTGATGGATAAGTTGACATTTGAAAGAAATACTTTCACAATGTAAAAACTTGCCAAGGCACTTCGCGGAACATAAGACTTTAAAACATTGATGTCAAGCCAAAGAGGGAGCGGTTCAAACAAATGCCCAAATATTTGATCAAAGCGGTAGGTTTACAAAATGCCTTGAAGGAATAATGAGAACTTCAATGTTTCGATATGTGAAGATGGCTGCTAGTTTTTTAAAATTCATTTGTGGGACATGGGCGTCGCTGGCTGGCCAGCATTTATTGCCCATCCCTAATTGCCCTTGAAACCGAGTGACTTGCTCGGCCATTTCAGACGGCAGTTGAGAGTCAACCACATTGCTGTGGCTCTGGAGTCACGAAGGTCAGACCGGGTAAGGATGGCAGATTTCCTTCCCGAAAGGACGTTAATGAACCAGATGGGTTTTTCCGACAATCGGCAATGGTTTCATGGTCATCAGTAGATTCTTAATTCCAGATATTTTTTTATTGAATTCAAATTCCACCAGCTGCCGTGGCGGGATTCGAATGCGGATCCCCAGAACATTAGTTGAGTTTCTGGATTAATAGTTGAGCGATAATATCAGTAGGCCATCGCCTCCCCTGAAGTGGTGGGGTGAAAGAAATCGTGGATGTACAAGAAACCAACGTTGGAAGGCAAAATTCTTAAGGGGTTGTAGGGCTGCAGGAAGTTATAGAAATTGGAAGGAGCGAGGCTATGAAGTGATTTAAATGCAAGAGTGAGGATTTTCAGTTTGAAGCATTGGTGAATTGGGAGCCAGTGAGTACGGGTAATGATTTTGATTTGATTTATTATTGTCACGTATTAACATACAGTGAAAAGTATTGTTTCTTGCGCACTATACAGACAAAGCATACCATTCATAGAGAAGGAAACAAGAGAGCGCAGAATGTTTAGAAGCATAGAACGTGAGTAAAAGATAGAATTAGAAGGTATGCTGGGCACAGCTAGCAAGAAGTCGCCTCACTCCAGTGCCATCTTGGATTCATAGTTCATAATGAGCTAGTAATGTGAGCTGGCACACAAGTAGGAGAGTTTTAGATTAGCTCAAATTGGTGGAGATAGAAAGATGGGATATCGGGCATGAGAACCTTGGGATAGTCCAGTCTGGAGGGAGCAAAAACAATAATGAGAGTTTCCACGGCAGACGGACTGAGCCAGGGCTGGAGACATAATGGAGGTGAGTAAGAGTTAGTGGTCTTGATGATTGGGGTTAAATAGGACACCCAAGATTGCTAACAGCCCAGTTCAGCCTGAGACAGTGGTGAGGAAAGTTGTTGCAAATGGAGTTCATGGCGGGGTCCAAAGATAATGGTTTCAGTCTTCCTAATGTTTAATTGGCTGATATTGAGAACAGTGTAGAGCCTTGTTAACAGAGTGTTAGTTGTCCTTTATGGAATCTATCCATCTGCATGAAACCTGTCAATTGTTTTGTATGGAAAAATTCCAATATAAATCTCACTCAGGGCTATGGGGAAAGAGCAGGGGATTGGAACTAATTGGATAACTGTTTTCAAAGTACATGAAGAATTGAATGGCTGCTTTCTGTGCCGTACAATTTTATGATTAAATGGAAATATAACTTTCACTCAGAGTGGACTTTTTTGCAATTTTTGTTTAAATTGCTTTCAATTCTGACTTCTAGAATGCGCTTTATTTTCATTGATGGCAGTGCCTTCAGCTGCCTGGATCCTTAACTTGGGAATTCCCTCCCAAACCTAACCTCTCTGCCCTTCCACTTCGCTGCCTTCCTGTAAGGCACTCCTTAAAGCTTTAACTCGACCTTTAGCTATCTAAGAAGCCGGCCCCAGTTGTATTCTCTAAAGTTTTGAAGAATGAATCATGAAATCCCTACAGTGCAGAAGCAGGCCATTTGGCCCATCAAGTCTGTACCAACCACACTCCCACTCAGGCCCTATCCTCATAACCCCACTTATTTACCCTAGTAACCCCCTGACACTAGGGTCAATTTAGCATGGCCAATCAACCTAACTTTCTTTGGCGTGTGGGAGGAAACCAGAGCACCCGGAAGAAACCCACGCAGACACAGGGAGAATGTGCAAACTCCGCACAGACAGTGGTCCAAGCCAGGAATCGAACCCGGGTCCCTGGCGCTGTGAGGCAGCATGCTAACCACTGTGCCACCGTGCCATGTGATCTCATTGAAACTTGCAAAATTCTTTCAGGTGGATGCAAATAGGATGTTTCTCCCTGGGCTGGTGAGTCTAAAACCAGGGCACATCGTGTCAAAATAAGGGGTAGGACGTTTAAGATTGAGATGAGGTGGAATTTCTTCAGCCAGAGGGTGGTGAATCTCTGGAATTCTACGCCACGAGAGCCGTGGAAGCCCAATCATTTAGTATGTTCAAGACAGAAATCAGTACCTTTCTGGATACTAAAGACACTGAGGGATATAGGAGTAGTGGGAAATGTAGGGTCGCGGTAGATCATAGAAACCCTACAGTGCAGAAGGAGGCCATTTGGTCCATTGAGCCTGCACAATCCCACCCAACCCCTATCCCCGTGACTCCATGTATTTACCCTGCCAATCCCCCTGACACTAATTAATTGTCAATTTAGCATTGCCAATCAACCATGGCCAGATCAGCCATGATCTGTTTGAATGGTAGAGCAACTTGATGGGCTGAATGGCCTATTCCTTCTATTTCCTATGTTCCTAATAATATTGCTTTTCACATGGTTCAGTGTTTTGTTTAAGTGCCATGGGGTATTTTATTACAGTAAAGGTACTATACAAGTTGCATTATTAGGTAATTATCTCTAGTCATTTATATTGCTAACTGGAGCACAGTTAAATTCTGGTCCTCCTTGACTTTGAAGTAAATGATTGTTTTGCGCTCTAACAACACTTTTAAGGTCATGTGGGTGGCATGGTGGCACAGTGGTTAGCACTGCTGCCTCACAGCGCCAGGGACCCGGGTTCGATTCCTGGCTTGGGTCACTGCCTGTGTGGAGTTTGCACGTTCTCCCCGTGTCTGCGTGGGTTTCCTCCGGGTGCTCCGGTTTCCTCTCTCAGTCCGAAAGGCTGGTTAGATGCATCGGCAGTGCTAAACTCTCCCTCAGTGTACCCGAACAGGCACTGGAGTGTGGTGACTAGGGGATTTTCACAGCAACTTCATTACTTGTGACATTAATAAATAAATAAAAAATTTAAATGAAAATGTAAGTTTTCATCTTGTCGGCTTTCGAACCTTCACAGTTTACCTATCTTGAAATTGGGCCTTAACAATTGGGTTAAACCATGTGGGATTCTGCAGGTACATTTTTACACTTCTAAAGCCAATTATTAGTTAATTATTGCCCATGGAGTTGTTTGCCTCTTCTATGCATCACAGCCTTAGTGGTTCTATGACCCTGGATTTCAATGAGCTTTCTTGCGGGAATGCATGGACAGCACAGTGGCACAGTGGTTAACACTGCTGCCTCACCGTGCCAGGGACCTGTGTGTGATTCCAACCTCGAGTCACTGTCTGTGTGAAGTTTGCATGTTCTCCCCGTGTCTACATGTGTTTATTTGGGTGCTCTGGTTTCCTCCCACAGTCCAAAGCTGTGCAGGTTAAGTGCATTGGCCTTGCAAAATGGCACCTTTAATGTCCCAAGGTGTGTAGGTTAAGGGGATTAGTGGGGCAAATGTGTGGAGTTACGGGGGTAGGGCTTGGGTACGATGCTGTGTTGGAGAGTTAGTGCTGACTCGACGGGCCGAATGACCTCCTTCTGCCCCATAGGGATTCTATGTAAAATGAAAAGTATTGAAGTGTGCAATTGAACTTAATAAAAGCAAAATACGCAGATGCTGGAAATCTGAAGTAAGAACATAAAATGTTGTAAATACTCTGCAGGTCAGGCTGCATCTGTGGAGAGAGAGAGTTAACGGGCAGGATTTTCTGTTTGTGCCTACCCCCAGGTATTCCGGAAATTCCCACCTGAGGTCAACAGACCTTTAAACGTTCCATCCGGTTGTCTGTTTGCCCACCACAATTCACACGGCGGATGGGACCAGAATATTTATCCCAATGTTTCGAAGGCAAATGGGATGTTGGCCTATATCGCAAGGGGGATAGAATATAAAAGCAGAGATGTCTTGCTGCATCTGTACAGGGCATTGGTGAGGCCGCAGCTGGAATACTGTGTGCTGTATTGGTCCCCTTATTTGCGGAAGGATATATTGGCCTTGGAGGGACTGCAGAGAAGGTTCACCAGGTTGATACCAGAGATGAGGGGTGTTGATTATGAGGAGAGACTGAGCAGATTGGGTTTGTACTCGTTGGAATTTAGAAGGCTGAGGGGGGATCTCATAGAGACCTATAAGATAATGAAGGGGCTGGATAGGGTAGAGGTGGAGAGATTCTTTCCATGTAGAAAGGAAGCTAGAACTAGAGGGCACAGCCTCAAAATAAAGGGGGGTCAGTTTAGGACAGAGTTGAGGAGGAACTTCTTCTCTCAGAGGGTGGTGAATCTCTGGAATTCTCCGCCCACTGAAGTGGTGGAGGCTACCTTGTTGAATATGTTTAAATCACGGATAGATGGATTCCTGATCGGTAAGGGAATTAGGGGTTATAGGGATCAGGTGGGTAAGTGGAACTGATCCACTTCAGATCAACCATGATCTTATTGAATGGCGGGGCTGGCTCGGGGGTGGGGGGGGGGGGCTCGATGGCCTACTCCTGCTCCTATTTCTTATGTTCTTATGACTCCAAAGCAACTCCCACATGGGCACTTTGTTACCCTGTAGGTTTGGAGATGGCGAGACAGGTACCCTCTTTTTTTATAATCATTCATGGGACATGGGCGCCACTGGCTGGGCCAGCATTAACTGCCCATCCCTAGTTGCCTGAGGGCAGTTGAGAGTTAACCACATTGCTGTGGCTCTGGAGTCACATGTAGGCCAGACCAGGTAAGGACGGCAGATTTCCTTCCCTAAGGAACATCAGTGAACAGATGGGTTTTTCCGACAATCGACAATGGTTTCATGGTCATCAGTAAATTCTTAATTCCAGATTTTTTTTTTATTGAATTCAAATTCCACCATCTGCCATGGCAGGATTCGAACCCGGGTCCTCAGAATATGAGTTTCTGGATTAATAATCTAGCGATAATACCACTAGGCCATTGCCTATTATTCACTCAATCTGATGTTCAACCAGAGTGAGTGTGCGAAGAATCGCACAGTAGATAAAATCTGAACTGATCTCTTTCTAGTTGAAAGGTCTTCCTGAATTTAATTCCTGCAAAGGTCAGGTTATTTTCACGGTGGGACAATGAATCCTCCTGGAACAAATGACTGTTTTATGGTTATTTGTCAAAGAGGGCAGAGATGGGTTGTTGCTTTACTTCCGCTTGTGTGCCTGTTAATTGTGCACTGGCTAAAGCAACGTTAATAATACTTTCTGAGGCCCCTGGCAGGAGATTTTGTGTGCGGGGGAGGGGCGGTGTCCCTGTCTCTGATTTGGGGAGGAGGGGGGTGGGATGCCTGATGATGCCATCCAGTTGGCTGGATGGTTGATGTGGATCAGACTGGTGCCAACACCATCAGGTTTGATCCCCGTTCCAGTTGGGAGTTAGGTTTGGGGTGATCCTCCCACCTCCTTGCCCCCTTCTCTGGTGGAGGTAGCCGCGCCATAGGCCCAACCAGCCTTCAAAAACTGAAGGAGAAGCTTCAGCTGCTTAATGCTAGCGGCGGGATTCTCTGACCCTGCATCTGCCAATGGGAATTCCCATTGAAGTCACCCCCACGCCGGCGGGGAGCCGGTGGGACTGGAGAATCCCGTCGGAGTGAACGGTTGGAGAATTCCGGTCAATATTTTTTTGAAATGGACAAAAAGAAGAGGAACACAAATGGAATTTTATTCTGAGAGGCTCAGTTTTAAAGTTCAATCGAGCTGGGAGGCTTAAATCAGAGCAGGGGATAGAATCATAGAATCCCAACAGTGCAGATGGAGGCCATTCAGCCCATCGAGCCAGCACCGACAACAATCGCAGCCAGGCCCAAACCCCGTAACCCCATGCATTTATCCTAGCCAGTCACCCTTTTGTTTTGATTTGATTTGATTTATTGTCACATGTATTGGTATACAGTGAAAAGTATTGTTTCTTGCGCGCTATACAGACAAAGCATACCGTTCATAGAGAACGAAATGAGAGAGTGCAGAATGTAGTGTTACAGTCAAAGCTAGGGTGTAGAGAAAGATCAACTTAATGCAGGGTATATCCATTCAAAAGTCTGATGGTAGCAGGGAACAAGCTGTTCTTGTGTCAGTTGGTACGTGGCCTCAGAGTTTTGTATCTTTTTCCCAACGGAAGAAGATGGAAGAGAGAATGTCTGGGGTGTGTGGGCTCCTTAATTATGCTGGCTGCTTTGCCCTGACACTAAGGGTCAATTTAATATGGCCAATCCCCTTAACCTGTACATCTTTGGACGGTGGGAGGAAACCGGAGCACCCGAAGGAAACCCACGCAGACACAGGGAGAATGTGCAAACTCCACACAGACAGTGACCCAAGCTGGGAATTGAACCCAGGGTCCCTGGCGCTGTGAGGCAGCAGTGCTAACCCACTGTGCCACTGTTATTGCAACTGCATTCCCCAAACGACTCTTTGCAAACCTTCACATAGTTTTTTAAAAAGGTTTTGATCAGGGTGTGGATGCCAGCAGGTGAACCTTGATAAAGTTAAGAGGAAAGCAGTTTATTAAAAGGAAGTTGCAGTCAGAATTAAAATCCAAGTAGTGCATCACTTGGAAACAATAGCAATGTAAAGTCGCCAGTGTTCATTTATAAACTGTCTCTAGTTGCAGGAAAAGCCCCCAAGTTAATCCAATTCTGTCAGTGGTTAAGTTCTCGCTTTGCCATATGTGGTAAAATAATCAGGTTCTAACTGTCTTTTTTTTTTCTTCCTAAAATGTTTTCTCTGGAATGTCTGTTTTTAAAATCTAAAAGCTGTCTCAGAACAAAAAAATTGCACTGTCGAACCCAGACACCCAAACAGGATTTGGTTCCAGTTACGCTGAATATTTGAAATGAATGACCTCTTCTCTCAGCCTGACGTGTTCACTGTTCAAACAGGACAATGTAGCAACCAAGACTGCAGTCGTCAGTTGTTCCCAGACATTTTAATTGGCAATTGCTGTCGAAGTCTATCTATAAACAGTTTTTAAAGGAATCACATGGCCATATCTGAAATGCTGACACATTACACAAGCGTAATTAACCTCCAGCAGATTCCCCGACTGTCTCTTCTTGTTTAGCTGAACTGTTGGGCGTCAGTGTGAACACTCCAGCCTATGATTTGGCAGCAGTCTTTATCCACCCCAATGTCTTCTGCTTATCTCACTATCGGAAAATGTTTTTAGAAGTTTATTTATTAGTGCCGCAAGTAAGCGTACATTAACACTGCCATGGTGTTACTGTGAGAGTCCCCTATTCGGGTGCATGGTGGCACAGTGGTTAGCACTGCTGCCTCACAGCGCCAGGGACCCGGGTTCGATTCCCGGCTCTGCACGTTCTCCCCGTGTCTGTATGGGCTCCCCCCCCCCCCCCCCCCCCACCCGCCGCCGGGGTGCTCCAGTTTCCTCCCAAAGTCCAAAAGATGTGCTGGTTACTTGCATTGACCATGCTAAATTCTCCCTCAGTGTACCCGAACAGGCACCGGAGTGTGGCGACTAGGGGATTTTCACAGTAACTTCATTGCTGTGTTAATGTAAGCCTACTTGTGACACTAATAAAACTTAAAGCTTAAACTAGTCACCACATTCCGATGCCTGTTCGGGTACACTGAGGGAGAATTTAGCACGGCCAATGCAACTAACCAGCAGGTCTTTCGGACTGTGGGAGGAAACCGGAGCACCCGGAGGAAACCCAGGCAGAAACGGGGAGAAAGTGCAGACTCCACACAGACAGTGACCCAAACCGGGAATTGAACCCGGGTCCCTGACGCTGTGAGGCAGCAGTGCTGACCACTGTGCCACTTTTGCAAATACAACCAATTTTTGATTTGATTTGATTTGTTATTGTCACATGCATTAGTATACCGTGAAAAGTATTGTTTCTCGCGCGCTATACAGACAAAGCATACCATTCATAGAGAAAGAAAGGAGTGCAGAATGTAGTGTTACGGTCATAGCTAGGGTGTAGAGAAAGATCAACTTAATGCGAGGTAAGTCCATTCAAAAGTCTGACGACAGCAGGGAAGAAGCTGTTCTTGAGTCGGTCGGTGCGTGACTTTTGTATCTTTTTCCTGACGGAAGAAGGTGGAAGAGAGAATTTTTTTTGAAGGCCCAGGTGTTCTTTAGCAAATTAAACTTAGACCTTTAACACCTTCTCAAAGGAGAACAGAACAAAGTATTTTACTATTTACTGTCATTTTGACAATCGGAATCTTGCCCCCCGCCCATCCCCCCCCCCCCCCCCCCCCCCCCCACCCCCCACCCCCCACGCCCTGCTCCCAGAGAATGCTGGCACTTTGCTGGGCTGTAGTGCCCTCAGTGTCTATCTCGTGCCCCACAAGGTGCCACCGTTTGGTGTGTGAGCCTTGGTGAGAGATTGGCAGGTGGTTTGGTTGCAGAAGCCGACATGTTGATGCTTGTATCTGTTAGGCAGTGTTTATATTGTAATGGGTAACTGGATCGCAATCAGGAGAATCTTTGGAAATCCCCTCTACCTGTGGCGGCCGCAGCTAATTGTGCCACATTCCCCAGCACTGAGGGTGCGATCAGTTAACTCTGCACAGACTCTAGACTGAAATTGGGAATTACTTGCTCTCTCTCTCTCTCTCAGCTCCTGCTGTTGGAAATTGCTGAATCACTGAAATATTTGCATTTATATTGCGCATTGCGTGACACAATTAGCCACCGAATGAGACATTAGTGCAACACTTCCTCAGCGCTGCATTAACACGTCAGCTTAAACTGGGCAGGAGGAGGGGAAGAGAAAGTCTTCAATCCATGACCTTCTGCCTTAAAGGCAATTGTGCTCTCCCCGACTGAGACATGGCTGACATCGGGGGAGCTGTTTTTAAGGGTTTCTTTGATCTAAAGATTGGCGACTTGCTCCTCTGACCTCACACTGATTCCATTGTTTAGTCGTCTGCAGAGAGAATGAAAGAGTGACTACACGGATTCAATAAGGGGCGGGCGGCACAGTGGTTAGCGTCACTGCACTGCCTCACAGCGCCAGGTACCCGGGTTCGGTTCCCGGCTTGGGTCACTGTCTGTGTGGAGTTTGCATGTTCTCCCTGTGTCTGCGTGGGTTTCCTCCGGGTGCTCCGGTTTCCTCCCACAGTCCAAAGATGTGCAGGTTAGGTGGATTGGCCATGCTAAATTGCCCCTTGGTGTCCAAAGATGTATAGGTTAGGTGGATTGGCCATGATTAATGTGTGGGGGTGGACCTGGGTGAGGTGTTCTTTTGGAGAGTGGGCACAGATTTGATGGGCAAAATGGCCTCCTTCTGCACTGCAGAAATTCTGTAGTTCTAAAACTGTTTGCCTGTTTGGAAGAAGAATTAAACAATGGATTCACACTGGGTAAAAGCTGGAAAAAAGTTATTTTCTCTCCTTACAGACGCTGCCAGACCTGCTGAGATTTTCCAGCATTTTCTCTTTTGGTGAATGGATTCACACTTCCTGCTTTACAGAATTTACACGGGGGACAGAATCTGTTCCTTTTAGCTGCAAACTCTACAGTTTGTGGGAGGCATTCACGAAGAGAGAAATAACTTTTATAAAATATACAATTATTTTTCATTTGAAAGCTAAGTTGAAAAGTTTCATTTGAAAAGTTTCATTTGAAAGCTCAAAGACTAAGTTGGATATTCGCCACCATGGAGAGTAAGGCTACAAGTGATAAATCTGTTAGCCACTTAACTGAGTTATTCCAAAGTTAAAGAATGGGGCTTAAGTATTTATTTTTCATTCTCCATTTGCAAACCCACTTAATGGCCCACCAGAGATTGAAATTTATTTCTGAAGAAAATCCAATTCTAATTTTTTTTCCAAAGCTGGAAACCAACTACACTCTCAATCCATCTAGCAACAAATTATCACACAAATCACATCATTTTCAAAGATGTAGTTCCGATAGACCATAAGACACAGGAGCAAAATTAGGCCACTCGGCCCATTGAGTCTGCTCTGCCATTCAATCATGGCCGATATTTTTCTCATCCCCATTCACCTGCCTTTTCCCCATAACTCCTGATCCCCTTATTGATCAAGAATCTATCTATCTCTGTCTTAAAGATACTCAATGACCTGGCCTCCACAGCCTTCTGAGGCAGGTTAGATTTAATTTTGCAGACGTGTGAATCCGTTATTGAAATCATATAGTAGTTGTGGGGCAGAATGAGGCCATTCAGCCCATCGTGTCTGCACCAGCTCTTCAAATGTGCATCATGACTTAGTGCCATCCCGCTGCCTCTTCCCCCAAACCCCTGCACATTGTTTCAATTCAAATAATCGCCTAATTTCCTTTTGAAAGCCTTGATTGAAGCTGCCTCCACCACACTTCCAGGCAGCGCGTTCCAGACCCCAACCACTCGCTGTGTGAACAAGTTTTTCCTCACATCACATTTGCTCTTTTTGCAAATCGCTTTAAATCTATGCCCTCTTGCTCTTGAACCTTTTATGAGCAGGGACAGTTTCTCCCTGTCTAAACTATCCAAACCCCCCTCATGATTTTGAAATCGCTATCAAATTTCATGTTCCTTTTTTTTCTTCTGACGAGATACAGTCCCACCTTCTGCAATCTCTCTTCAGAACTGAAGTTTCTCACCTCTGAGCCGTTCCCGTAAACCTCTTCTGCACTCTCTTCAACGCCTTCACATCCTTCCTAAACTCCAGCAGGTTAGTTAACCACAATTTCCTCTTTGGTAATCAATGCTGGCTCTTACTAGTCAACCCACATTTTTCCATTCTATCCCAAATGATTGTTCCCAGAAGCTTCCTTACCATCAAGGTGGCATCAGGGTGGCACAATGGCACAGCGGTTAGCACTGCTGCCTCACAGCGCCAGGGACCCGGGTTCAATCCTGGCCTTGGGTCACTGTCTGTGTGGAGTTTGCACGTTCTCCCCGTGTCTGCGTGGGTTTCCTCCCACAACCCGAAAGACATGCTGGTTAGATGCATTGGCCATGCTAAATTTTCCCTCAGTGTACCCGAACAGGTGCCGGAGTGTGGCGACTAGGGGATTTTCACAGTGACTTCATTGCAGTGTTAATGTAAGCCTACTTGTGACTAATAAATAATCTTTGTTAAAAAACAAAGTTAAACTGACAGATCTGGAATTGTTTGGCTTATCCTTACAACCTTTTCTTGAATGAGGATGCAATGTTTGCAGTTCTCCAGTCCTCTGGCAGCTCCCCTGAGTCTGAGGAAGACTGGAAGTTTATGGCCAGCCCCCCTGCAATTTCCACTCACTTCCTTCTACATCCTTGGATGCATCTCACTCCATTGTAATGTCAACTTTAAGTACTAACAGCCTATCCAAACCATCTCCTTATCAATTTTGGACCTTCCTAGTGACAGAGTTTCCTCATCTGTCCTCACTTCCTGGGTAACATCTGTTTCCTTGGTAAAAGACAGATGCGCCAAAGTATTCATTTAACATCTCAGACTTAATGTGTAAGTCCGCCTTTTGGTCCTCCATTGGCCCCATTACTCCTTTCACTAACCTTTTATGATTTATCTGCTCATAGAAGACTTTGAGATTCCTCTTTATGCTGGCTGCCAGTCTTTTCTCCTAATCTCTATTTGCCCCTCTTATTTGCTTATTCACCTCCTCTCTGACACCTGCAATAAGCAAACTTTCTTTATCGTAATTTATTCCAGGCAGTGCTGGATTAGTTTGCCCTATTTTTTCCTTTTGAGGGAATATATTTGATTTGATTTGATTTATTATTGTCACATGTATTAACATACAGTGAAAAATATTGTTTCTTGCGCGCTACACAGACAAAGCATACCGTTCATAGAGAAGGAAAGGAGAGAGTGCAGAATGTAGTGTTACAGTCATAGCTAGGGTGCAGAGAACGATCAACTTAATGCGAGGTAGGCCCATTTAAAAGTCTGACAGCAGCAGGGAAGAAGCTGTTCTGGAGTCGGTTGGTACGTGACCTCGGACTTTTGTATCTTTTCCTGACGGAAGAAGGTGGAAGAGAGTCATACCTTGACTGTGTGTGAACCATTTCTTTTTTGAAGGTTGCCCATTGTTCTGCTACAGTTTTTCCCGCCAACTTTTGACTCCAGACTTTTCGGTCCAGCTCCATTCTTGTCCCATTGAAGTTGGCCCTCCCACAGTTAATTATTCTTATTCTGACTTGCCCATTGCCTTTTTCAACCGTCATCCTAAACCTTTTATGATGCAATGATCACTGTGTAGAGGAGATTCATGTGGATGCTGCCTGGGATGGAACATTTAAGTTACAAAGAGAGGTTGGGTAGGCTTGGGTTGTTTTCATTGGAGCAGAGAAAACAGAGGGGTGACCTGATCGAGGTGTACAAGATTATGAGATGATGTGGAGATGCCGGCATTGGACTGGGGTGGGCGCAGTAAGAAGTCTCACAACACCAGGTTAAAGTCCAACAGGTTTATTTGGAATCACAAGCTTTAGGAGCACTGCTCTTTCATCAGGTGGACTCATCACTCACCTGATGAAGGAGCAGCGCTCTGAAAGCTCGAGATTCCAAATAAACCTGTTGGACTTTAACCTGGTGTTGTGAGACTTCTTACTGCGCCCAAGATTATGAGGGGCATGGACAGAGTGGATAAGGAGCAGCTATTCCCCTTAGTTGAAGGGTCAGTCACGAGGGGACAGATGTTCAAGGTGAGGGGCAGGAGGTTTGGGGGGGATGTGAGGAAAATTTTTTTTTGTTCAGAGGGTGGTGAGGGTCTGGAATGTGCTGCCTGGGAGGGTGGTGGAGGTGGGATGCCTCACATCCTCTAAAAAGTACCTGGATGAGCACTTGGCACATCATAACATTCAGGGCTATGGGCCAAATGCTGGCAGATGGGATTAGATTCAGGGGTTGGTGCAGACTCGATGGGCCAAAGGGCCTCCTCTGCGCTGCATGATTTTATGATTCTATAAATGTTTCCCCACTGACAGAGTGTCATGGTTAGATGGATTAGCCATGTGAAATGTGTGGGGTTGTGGGGATAGGGTGGGGGAGAAGGCTTGGGTGGAATGCTCTGTTGGAGAGTCAATGCAGACTCGATGGGCCAAACGGCCTCTTTTGCACTGTAGGGATTCTACGACACTTGATCTACTTGGCCCATCTTATTTCCAAGAACCAGGTCCAGCCATGTCTCCTTTCTTGTTGGCCTGGGCACATACTGCTGTTGGAAATTCTCCTGAAAACACACTAGGAACTCTTCCCCCTCTCTGCGCTTTGCACTGACACCATCCTAGTCTAAAAGTAATTAAACTCCCCCTTATGACTACTCTACAATTTTGGCATCTCTCTGAAATTTCCCCATAAACATGTTCCTCTATATTCTTCCCACTAGTTGGGGGTTTGTGTACAACACCAAACAAAGTGCTTGCACCCTTCCTGTTCCTGAGCCATAGCTAATTTGATTCTATCCTCCATCCTCTTTCTCCAGCACTGTGAAGCTCTCCTGAACCAATACGCCATCCCTCCCCCTTTCCCTTCTTTCCTATATTTGCTGAACACCTTGTACCTGGGAATATTTAGCACCCAGTCCTTGAGCCAAGTTTCTGTTATCGCCACAACAATCACAGTTCAACAATCATGGGGCGGCGTGGTGGCACAGTGGTTGGCACTGCTGCCTCACAGCGTCTGTGCGGAGTTTGCACTTTCCCCCCGTGTCTGCATGGGTTTCCTCCGGGTGCTCTGGTTTCCTCCCACAGTAAAAAGATGTGCGGGTTAGGTTGATTGGCCATGCTAAATTGAGCCTGGTGTCAGGGGGATTAGCAGGGTAAATATGTGGGGTTATGGGAACAGAGCCTGGGTGGGATTGTGGTCAGTGCAGACTCGATGGGCTGAATGGCCTCCTTCTATGAATTCCACATGGCAATCTGTGGCTGCAACTCAGCAGTCTTACTTGCTATACTCTGTGCTCTCACATACCTGCAGAATAACCCTGTTTTATACTTCATTGCTTTCTCCCTTACTCCCACTCCACCTAATAACTTGCAATTCTCTATTCAATTGCTATCACTCTCTCTCATATATTTTGAGCACTCTGGTATTCCTCTTTGACGTTTTCTCTACAAGTAAAGGAATTAATCTCAATACACAGGCCTGGCAGCAACTGCAGGGAGCGAAAACAGAATTGACGTTTTGAGCCCATTTGGCTCTTCACCAGAACCAGGGCGGCATGGTGGCACAGTGGTTAACACTGCTGCCTCACAGCGCCAGGGACCCGGGTTCAATTCCGCCCTGGGGTGACTGTGTGGAGTCTGCATGTTCTCCCCGTGTCTGCGTGGGTTTCCTCCGGGTTTCCTCCCACAGTCCAAAGAAGTGCGGGTTAGATGGATTGGCCATGCTAAATTCTCTCTGTGTCAGGGGGATCAGGAGGGTAAATATGTGAGTAAAGACTTGGGCAGAGAGATGGCAGTTGGAGTTTAATCCAGACAAATGTGAGGTAATGCATTTTGGAAGATCTAATACAGAGAGGAAATATACAGTAAATGCAGAACCATTAGCAGTATTGATAGGCAGAGGGATCTGGGTTATACAGGTACACAGGTCACTGAAAGATGTAAAGCAGGTGGAGAAGGTAGTCAAGAAGGCGTACGGCATGCTTTCCTTCATCAGCCGGGGCATTGAGTTTAAAAATTGGCAAGTCATGTTGCAGCTTTATAGAACCTTAGTGAGGCTGCACTTGGAATATAGTGTTCAATTCTGGTCGCCACACTACCAGAAGGATGTGAAGGCTTTGGAGAGGGTACAGAAAAGATTTACCAGTATGTTGCCTGGTATGGAGGGCATTAGCTATGAGGAGAGGTTGGAGAAACTTGGTTTGTTCTCACTGGAACGACGGAGGTTGAGGGACGACCTGATAGAAGTCTACAAGATTATGAGAGGCATGGACAGAGTGGATAGTCAGAAGCTTTTTCCCCAGGGTGGAAGAGTCAATTCTAGGGGGCACAGGTTTAAGGTGCGAGGGGCAAGGTTTAAAGGGGATGTGTGAGGCAAGCTTTTTGCACAGAGGGTGGTGGGTGCCTGGAACTCGTTGCCGGGGGAGGGAGTGGAAGCAGATACGATAGTGAGTTTTACGGGGCTTCTTGACAAATATATGAATCGGATGAGAATAGAGGGATATGGTCCCCGGAAGGGTAGGGGGTTTTAGTTCAGTCGGGCAGCATGGTTGGTGCAGGCTTGGAGGGCTGAAGGGCCTGTTCCTGTGCTGTAATTTTCTTTGTTCTTTGTGGGGCTATGGGGATAGGGCCTGGGTGGGATTATTGTCAGTACAGGCTCGATGGGCCAAATGGCCTCGTTCTGCACTATAGATTCTATGACTATGACTCTATTCATAAATTTGTAGATTAAGATCATGAGGGATTTCAGCATTAAACTTGTTTGTTTCTTAATCTGGAAATAGACTCATTTTATTGCCTCAAAAATACAAATTTTAAGATCATTACTCGAGCATTTCCCGACAGGAGAAGGTTAATTTTCCCGCCACTGAGAGATCCTTCTACCCTCAAAATGTTTAACCTTTGATCTTCCCAGGCCCCGATGAGCGAATATTTTAAACCATCTGTTCCGTGCCTAATAAGAACTGGATTCCATTAAATTGCTTGCGATGCTGATTAAAAACTCCCATTTTTCGGAACCGAACCTCTTGAGAAGGAAAGGTGGCTTCAGAGAGGGGTTTAGGAATGTGCTACATCATTCCCCAGCCCAGGTGGCCGCCTGCAGGCCCCCTTCACACTGTCAGTGTGTGAGATTATCCAATTTGTTCGCTGTGGGATCCATGCTGTCTGTATTTCATTCACTTTGCTGATTTTAAAAAAAAGAAACATGTTTTAATATTATCTTTCCCCGGGATGTTTGGCCTCTGATGTGGAAACAGCCTTGGCAGACTTTAACAACTGCTGTAAAGACTATGTTGTTGACAGATTAAGATGTGTCTGGGGTTTATAATTTGCTGCTCGATTTTTTTTTTCCCGAGAAAGATGATAATTATTTTTCTAGCAGGTTGGTTGGATGAGTTTCAATCTGGGTGTTAAAGATCCTCAAACACAGGAGAAAAGGGAGTGTAATTGTAGACCTCTCTCCACTGGCTGATTAGATTCTCAAACTGCTGGCACGTGAGGTATTTGGAAAGATGGGAAATTTCTAAACGGGCTATTTGGTCCGTGGAAAATTAAAAACAAGCGCCTCATTAAATTGAGCTTTCCCAAAGTCAAATCACAGCTTCCTCCTTGCAAACATCCTTCTTCAAGTCTTCAGCATCCATTTCAATGGGCCATTGATTCCAAGTGGCAGAGTGTGGCACAGTGGTTAGCACTGCCACCTCACAGTGCCAGAGAGCCGGGTTCCATTCCAGTCTCGGGTCACTGTCTGTGTGGAGTTTGCAAGTTCTCCCCGTGTCTGCGTGGGTTTCCTCCGGGTGCTCCGGTTTCCTCCCACAGTCCAAAAATGTGCAGGTTAGGTTCATTGACCATGCTAAATTCTCCCTTTGTGTCCAAAGATGTGCAGATTAGGTAGATTGGCCATGGTAAATTGTCCCTTAGTGGTCCAAAGATGTGCAGATTAGGTAGATTGGCCATGGTAAATTGTCCCTTAGTGGTCCAAAGATGTGCAGATTAGGTAGATTGGCCATGGTAAATTGTCCCTTAGTGGTCCAAAGATGTGCAGATTAGGTAGATTGGCCATGGTAAATTGTCCCTTAGTGTCCAAAGATGTGCAGATTAGATTGATTGGCCATGGTAAATTGTCCCTTAGTGTCCAAAGATGTGCAAATTAGGTTGATTGGCCATGCTAATTTGCCTGTTTGTGTTAGGGATTAGCAGGGTAAATGCATGGGGTAAATACGGGGATAGGGCCTGAATCGGATTGTGGGCGGTGCAGGCTCACTGGACTGAATGGCCTCCTACTATACTGTAGGGATTCTATGAAATGTTGGTGACTTTAGACTGGACCAATGGCCGATGGACATCAGGCCAACTTTGGGCTTCTTTCCTGATCCTTTTCCACGTCTCTTTGTTTTGCAACATAATTCTTTATCCCACTAACCAAATATTCCAATTGTAGGAATACTAATTATTTTTAAAGCATATGTTTTATTGTAAAGTGGTATCTTTTATCCAGTACAAATTGTTAATTTGATTGAAATTTGTGAGGAATTCAACATTCCAACCTGTTTATTTTGGTTTTATTTGAACCGAATGCTTGATTGCAATGGAATATTTATATTGAAGTTGTTTCAAAACTGCACCTGAAGCTTTGCTTCCAGCCGCGGCCATGCCTGAAGACTCGCTCAGTTCATATATTCAGCTTGAAGCCACTAGCTCTGGTCAAAAAATCAAGTCTAAGCCCAGGCTTTCTCGTAAGTAGGAGGCCTTCAAATGTTGAAGACATTACAAAGGACACAAAGAACAAAGAACAATACAGCACAGGAACAGGCCCTTCAGCCCTCCAAGCCCGTGCCGCTCCCTGGTCCAAACTAGACCATTCTTTTGTATCCCTCCATTCCCACTCCGTTCATATGGCTATCTAGATAAGTCTTAAATGTTCCCAGTGTGTCCGCCTCCACCACCTTGCCTGGCAGCGCATTCCAGGCCCCCACCACCCTCTGTGTAAAATATGTCCTTCTGATATCTGTGTTAAACCTCCCCCCCTTCACCTTGAACCTATGACCCCTCGTGAACGTCACCACCGACCTGGGGAAAAGCTTCCCACCATTCACCCTATCTATGCCTTTCATAATTTTATACACCTCTATTAAGTCTCCCCTCATCCTCTGTCTTTCCAGGGAGAACAACCCCAGTTTACCCAATCTCTCCTCATAACTAAGCCCCTCCATCCTGGTAAACCTCCTCTGTACTCTCTCCAAAGCCTCCACGTCCTTCTGGTAGTGTGGCGACCAGAACTGGACGCAGTATTCCAAATGCGGTCGAACCAACGTTCTATACATCTGCAACACCAGACCCCAACTTTTATACTCAATGCCCCGTCCTATAAAGGCAAGCATGCCATATGCCTTCTTCACCGCCTTCTCCACCTGTGTCGTCACCTTCAAGGATCTGTGGACTTGCACACCCAGGCCCCTCTGCGTATCTACACCCTTTATGGTTCTGCCATTTATCGTATAGCTCCTCCCTACATTATTTCTACCAAAATGCATCACTTCACATTTATCAGGACTGAACTCCATCTGCCATTTCTTGCCCAAATTTCCAGCCTATCTATATCCTTCTGTAGCCTCTGACAATGCTCCTCACTATCTGCAAGTCCTGCCAATTTTGTGTCGTCCGCAAACTTACTGATCACCCCAGTTACACCTTCTTCCAGATCGTTTATATAAATCACAAACAGCAGAGGTCCCAATACAGAGCCCTGCGGAACACCACTAGTCACAGGCCTCCAGCCGGAAAAAGACCCTTCCACTACCACCCTCTGTCTTCTGTGACCAAGCCAGTTCTCCACCCATCTAGCCACCTCCCACTTTATCCCATGAGATCCAACCTTTTTCACCAGCCTACTATGAGGGACTTTGTCAAACGCTTTACTAAAGTCCATATAGACGACATCCACGGCCCTTCCCTCGTCAACCATTGTAGTCACTTCTTCAAAGAACTCCACCAGGTTAGTGAGGCATGACCTCCCTCTCACAAAACCATGCTGACTATCGTTAATGAGTTTATTCCTTTCTAAATGCGCATACATCCTATCTCTAAGAATCTTCTCCAACAACTTCCCCACCACGGATGTCAAGCTCACCGGCCTATAATTTCCCGGGTCATCCTTCCTACCCTTCTTAAATAACGGGACCACATTAGCTATCCTCCAATCCTCTGGGACCTCACCTGCGTCCAGTGACGAGACAAAGATTTCATCTCTCGTTTCCCTGAGCAGCCTTGGATAGATTCCATCAGGCCCTGGGGATTTGTCAGTCTTTATATTCTCTAACAAACCTAACACTTCCTCCCTTGTAATGGAGATTTTCTCCAACGGTTCAACACTCCCCTCCAAGACACTCCCATTCAACACATCCCTCTCCTTTGTGAATACCGACGCAAAGTATTCATTTAGGATCTCCCCTACTTCTTTGGGCTCCAAGCATAATTCCCCACTTTTGTCCCTGAGAGGTCCGATTTTTTCCCTGACAACCCTTTTGTTCCTAACGTATGAATAAAATGCCTCGGGATTCTCCTTAATCCTGTCTGCCAAGGACATTTTGTGACCCCTTTTTGCCCTTCTAATTCCCCGTTTGAGTTCTTTCCTACTTTCTTTGTACTCCTCCAGAGCTCCCTCTGTTTTTAGCTACCTGGACCTAACATACACCTCTCTTTTCTTTTTGACCAGTCCCTCAATTTCCCTGGTTATCCACGGTTCTCGAATCCTACCCTTCCTATCCTTCTTTTTTACAGGCACATGCCTGTCCTGCAGCCCTAACAACTGTTTCTTACAAGACTCCCACATGCCAGATGTGGATTTACCCTCAAACAGCCTCTCCCAATCAAGAGCTGCCAATTTCTGCCTAATCCCACTAAAGTTAGCCTTCCCCCAATCCAACACCTTACCCTTGGGGCACCACTCATCCTTTTCCATCACTATCCTAAAGCTAACAGAATTGTGGTCACTATTTGCCACATGTTCCCCTACCGAAACTTTGAAGACCTGACTGGGCTCATTCCCCAGTACTAGGTCCAGTAGAGCCCCCTCTCTAGTCGGGCTATCTACATATTGTTCCAAAGAACCCTCCTGTACGCATTTTACAAATTCCTCCCCATTCAGAGTCCTAGCTCTCAGCGATTTCCAGTCTATACCAGGGAAATTGACGTCTCCCACTACAACAACCCTATTTTTCCTGCACCTATCCAGTATCTCCTGACATATCCATTCTTCCACTTCCCTTGGGCTGTTGGGGGGCCTGTAGTATACCCCCAACATAGTGACTGCGCCCTTCCTGTTTCTAAGCTCCACACAAAAGACAATGGGATGAATAAATATAATCGTTAAACTTAATTTTGATTTTTGATTTATTATTGTCACATGTATTAACATACAGTGAGAAGTATTGTTTCTTGCGCGCTGTACAGACAAAGCATACCATTCATAGAGAAGGAAAGGAGAGAGTGGTGATTGTAGCGTTACAGTCATAGCTAGGGTGTAGAGAAAGATCAACTTAATGCGAGGTAGATCCATTCAAAAGTCTGACAGCAGCAGGGAAGAAGCTGTTCTTGAGTCGGTTGGTCCGTGACCTCAGACTTTTGTACCTTTTTCCCCACAGAAGAAGGTGGAAGAGAGAATGTCCGGTTTGTGTGGGATCCTTGATTATGTTAGCTGCTTTAATTTATTTTGATTAAACCCTTTTGGGAAATAAAATTATTTTACCTGAGTAAAAAATTTCTAAAGAAGCAAGACTTTTATAAACTATTTGTAGGAACTTTTTGGTCAGATTGCAACACCAGAGTGGTCGGTTCACATAGAATCCCCACAGTGCAGATGGAGGACATTCGGCCCATCGAGTCTGCACCAACTCTCTGACAGAGCATCTTACCGAGGCCTACACCCATCCTATCTCCGTAACCCCATGCATTTACTCCAAATGGGACAAAATCCATTCTCAATGTAAGCATAGAAATTTATCATGAGCGAAAAATGTTGACGGTAAGGTGATCTAAATCAGACTATAAGTCCAGTGGACAATTCATGTAGACAGAAGAGTTTGATGTAAGTGGTTAACAATATGGGAAAGGCAGGGGCAAGACTTCAAACATGAATGGAGATTCTGACTCAAAGCAGTAACGAGCAGCCTGACCACGGATGTGAGGAACTTCCTTCGCAGAGTGATCAACACGCAAATGGCCTCTCAGCTACAACGGGAGGAAACTGGTCTGGATTCACTTAGGGCCTGAATTAATGTTGTTACAGGAGGGCTGTGGATTCTTGGTGGATGAATGAGCCATCTCAACATGTGCATTAGACTTGTGAAATTAAGAAAAGAAAGGCGATAGTCATCAACTTCAGGAGGTGTAGAGGAGGACATGCCCCTGTCTACATCACTGGGGATCAATGGGACGGCACGGTGGCACAGTATTTAGCATTGCTGCCTCACAGGACCGGAGACCCGGGTTCGAATCTGGCCTTGACTCACTGTCTGCGTGGAGTCTACACGTTCTCCCCGTGTCTGTGTGGGTTTCCTTTGGGTGCTCCGGGTTCCTCCCACACTTTAAAGATGTGCAGGTTTGGTGGATTAGCCATGCTAAATTGACCCTTAGTGTCAGGGGGACTAGCATCGGGTAAATGCATCAGGCTACTGGGATAGGGTCCGGGTGGACTTGTGGTCGGTGTAGAAACCATAGAAAATTACAGCTCAGAAACAGGCCTTTTGGCCCTTCTTGTCTGTGCCGAACCATTTTATGCCTAGTCCCACTGACCTGCACTTGGACCATATCCCTCCACACCCCTCTCATCCATGAACCCGTCCAAGTTTTTCTTAAATGTTAAAAGTGACCCCGCATTTACCACTTTATCTGGCAGCTCATTCCACACTCCCACCACTCTCTGCGTGAAGAAGCCCCCCCTAATATTCCCCTTAAACTTTTCTCCTTTCACCCTTAACCCATGCCCTCTGGTTTTTTTCTCCCCTAGCCTCAGCGGAAAAAGCCTGCTTGCATTCACTCTATCTATACCCATCAAAATCTTATACACCTCTATCAAATCTCCCCTCAATCTTCTACGCTCCAGGGAATAAAGTCCCAACCTATTCAATCTCTCTCTGTAACTCAGCTTCTCAAGTCCCGGCAACATCCTTGTGAACCTTCTCTGCACTCTTTCAACCTTATTTACATCCTTCCTGTAACTAGACTCGATGGGCCAATTGGCCTCCTTCTGCACTGTAGGGATTTTATGATTCTAAGTGTTAATGGTCGAGAGTTTCAAGTTTTTAGATGTCTAGATCACCAACAACCTGCCCTGGTCCCTCCAAGCTGACGGTATAGTTAAGAAAGCCCACCAACGCTTCCACTTTCTCAGGAGGCTAAGGAAATTTGGCATTTCAACTATGACTCTCACCAACTTTTACAGATACACTATAGAAAGCATTCTTTCTGGTTGTATCACAGATTGGTATGGCGCCTGCTCTGCCCAAGACCACAAGAAACAACAAAGGGTTGTGAATATAGCCCAGTCCACCACGCAAACCAGCCTCCCATCCATTCACTCTGTCTACACTTCTCGTTGCCTCGCAGCCAGCATAATTAAGGACCTCACGCACCCTGGACATTCTCTCTTCCACCGGGAAAAAGATACAAAAGTCTGAGGTCACGCACCAACTGACTCAAGAACAGCTTCTTCCCTGCTGCTGTCAGACATTTGAATGGACCTACCTTGCATTAAGTTGATCTTTCTCTACACCCTAGCTATGACTGTAACACTACATTCTACACCCTCTCCTTTCCTTCTGCCCTATGTGCTCTGTGAACGGTATGCTTTGTCTGTATAGCGCGCAAGAAACAATACTTTTCACTGTATCCCAATACATGTGACAATAATAAATCAAATCAAATCAAAATATTGAAGCAAAGACCATTGTCCAGTAACACAGCAGCGGTAAATGAGCTGCGTTACTGCACATCTCGGGTTTTTTAAAAGTTTAATGACTCATCCAGGTGATCTGGTTAGCTCAGTTGGCCAGACAGCGAATGTGTGGTTCAGGATAATGCCAACAGTGTGGGATTTGATCCCAGTTCCTGCCTCTGTGCCCTTCCCCCACAATAAAACCACAGTGTAAACCGTGGTTTGGTGACCATTAAATATTCGAGGATGTGACCTGGCGAGGAAGAAGGAATGATGAATCTCTTATTCATTTTGTTCTTTTTCCCATTCTGATTTAACTCAAAGTGCCTCAGTGATTGGCCAGAGTTAGTTGGGGCCCAGCACGGCACCAGCAGATCCAGACAGACCATTGCTGTACATGCCTGTAATCAGAACATTTGGATTGGGTGTTACCGCTGGTTACTAATGGTTACCGCTGGTTACCGGTGGTTCACAGCATGAAAACATTATTCTAATAAATGTCAAAGTAGTGATGTGATGAATGGTGCTCTTTGAATCATATTTATTTATTTTTATATTAGTGTCACAAGTCGGCTTACATTAACGCTGCAATGAAGTTACTGTGAAATTCCCCTAATCGTCACACTTCGGCGCCTGTTCGGGTACACTGAGGGAGAATTTAGCATGGCCAATGCACCCTAACCAGCACATCTTTCGGACTGTGGGAGGAAACCGGAGCACCCGGGGGAAACCCACGCAGACACGGGGAGAACGTGCAGACTCCACACAGACAGTGACCCAAGCCGGGAATCGAACCCGGGTCCCTGGCACTGTGAGGCAGCAGTGCTAACCACTGCGCTACCCTGCCACCCATTGCACACGCATGCACACGCACAATTACACACACACTCACATACACACACAAATACACACAATTACACACATGTACACACACAATTACGCACAATCGCACACACACACACACAATTACGCACAATCGCACACACACACACACAATTACGCACAATCGCACACACACACACACATGCAATCAGCTGTAAGCAATACGATGTGACGTGTACAATGCATTTTTGTCACATTCAAGTGTCAGAAGTATGAACAAAATAAAGAAAAGCAATCACTTCCTGCATTGTTTCTGCTCTCCATCTTTGAATTTGTGAACTCAGGAGTTGGCAACTCTAATCTGCAGGGCATTCCGGTTTCTTCACAGTGCCGTCCGTACTGTAAACAGGAGCACAAAAGATCAACAATGTGGTGTTTCTTTCTGAAAGGAATTCTTCAGTGTTGAAGGAGCTCTCTTGGGTACATCAACATTTTCTTCCCCGCCTGTCAGAGCTCCATCTCATTCTCCACCACCCATCGGCACAGCTCGCCCTCTGACCGAGTGTGTGGGCAGTTGTCTTGAGAGCAAGCACCTACCCATCCAATCGGCAGCTCACATGACTCACCTTCCAGAGCTAGTTTGCCTCTGGGAAAATGCGTGGACTTACCAAAGATGATGGAAGTGCCAGTAAATTAACATAACAAGACAGGAGTTAGAATAGAATTACTGCCTTTCCAGGTTAGGCCAAAGCTTTTAAAAAAAGATTTGCATTTATACGGCACCGTTCCTGACAACTTTACAGGCAATCAAGTATTGATACTGTCAGAATAATGAATAAAAAACATCTGGAAAAATTGGACTTTAAATAAGACCCGGGGGGAGTTTTAAAAAAAATAGATGCACAAGTCCAAAGATAGCTGAGGATCTACAATCATTCATTGGCTGATTGCTGAAGGGTGAGGGGAGTGGGGGGAGGGTGGGGGGTGATACTCAGGAGACAATGAAACCACCCCGTTTCCAGACAAAGGGCTGCGATTCTCCCATTTTTTAGCGCAGGGGGCCGGGAGAATCTCACGGCGGACGGTGCACGGGGTTTGTGTGTGTGTTTCTGCCCCAATAACATCTCACAGCACTGGATTTCCGGAGGTGTCTGCTCCCTGTCGGAAATCGGGGGGGAGGTGTGGGAGTAATTTAAATACTCATTTAAATATATTTTAAATGTGATTAGCGGGCCCGGGACTGAGGTCTCTGGGCCTGCGAGCATCTCAAACCTGTGCATGACAATGTTGGCATGTTGAGTGCGAATTTGGTCCCCATGGCTGTTCTGTATGTCTGGATGAAGAACTGGTTGTTGAAGGTGAAGACATTGTGGTCCAGGATGAAGCGGATGAGTTGTAAAATTGCATCTGGAAACTGGCAGTTGTCAGCGTTGAGTACTGAGGCAGTTGCAGCAATGCCGTCGTCGTGGGGGATGCTGGTGTAGAGTGCCGAGACATCCATTGTGATGAGGAGTGCTCCTGGTTCAACTGCTCCATGTGTGCTGAGTTTCTGTAGGAAGTCCACAGTGTCGCAACAAAAGCTGGGGGTTCTTTGTACAATGGGTTTCAAGATGCCCTCGACATAGCCAGAGAGGTTCTCGCACAGTTCAGACACGCCACAGCGAAAAACCACACCGACCTCCTCAGAAGACAAACACGGGACACGGCGGACAGAGTACCCTTCGTCGTCCAGTACTTCCCCGGAGCGGAGAAGCTACGACATCGTCTCCAGAGCCTTCAACATGTCATTGATGAAGATGAACATCTTGCCAAAGCCATCCCCACACCCCCACTTCTTGCCTTCAAACAACCGCACAACCTCAAACACACCATTGTCCGTAGCAAACTACCCAGCCTTCAGGAGAACAGTGACCACGACACCACACAACCCTGCCACAGCAACCTCTGCAAGACGTGCCGGACCATCGACACGGATGCCATCATCTCATGTGAGAACACCATCCACCAGGTACACGGTACCTACTCTTGCAACTCGGCCAACATTGTCTACCTGATACGCTGCAGGAAAGGATGTCCCGAGGCATGGTACATTGGGGAGACCATGCAGACGCTACAACAACGGATGAATGAACACCGTTCGACAATCACCAGGCAGGAGTGTTCTCTTCCAGTCGGGGAGCACTTCAGCAGTCACAAGCATTCAGCCTCTGATCTTCGGGTAAGCGTTCTCCAAGGCAGCCTTCACGACACACGACAGCGCAGAGTCGCTGAGCACAGACTGATAGCCAAGTTCCGCACACATGAGGACGGCCTCAACCGGGATCTTGGGTTCTTGTCACACTATCTGTAACCCCTACGACTTGCCTGGACTTGCAAAATCTCACTAACTGTCCTGGCTGGGGACAATACACAATACACAATAACCTGTGCTTAACCCTCTCTCCACTCACATTGTCTGTACCTTTAAGACTTGATTACCTGTAAAGATTCGCATTCCAACTATTATTTTGTAAATTGAGCTCGTGTCAATATATACCCTGTTTGTGAACACAACTCCCACTCACCTGATGAAGGAGCAGTGCTCCGAAAGCTTGTTGCTTGTGCTACCAAATAAACCTGTTGGACTTTAACCTGGTGTTGTGGGACTTCTTACTGTGCTTACCCCAGTCCAACGCCGGCATCTCCACATAATGGTCAAGGGGCCAGCGATCGGGCCGTGGGGGAGTGGTGAACCGGCGTTGCGGGGGTCGTGGGGCTGGCCAGCGATCGAGGTGGCCAGCAATCAGGAGGTCAGCAATGTGGGACCACTGCACATACACCAATCTCAGCACTAACAGATCTTGGCACTAACAGATCGGCGCACGCACAGTGGCTCCCTCAGTGCGCTGGTTTCAGCCTCTCCAGCGGGAATAGGCCCCGCCCCCTGAAATTTAATGATATTCACGCACTGCAGAGTTTGGGAGATTCTTCTCCAAACTCCCACTGAAGAAAACAGCGTGAATTACTCCAGTTTTCACACAAATTTGACACTTAGAATTATTTTGGGAGAATTCCAGCCAGATGCTTTGAAAACATACAGAAACTAATCACCATCCGGGAGAGAAAATGGGACATAAAGAGAGATGAGTGTCGTCTCATCAAGTGACAATTTGTGCGTAATTCTGTGTGCGTGCACACGCATAATTGTACGTGTGTGTGTGTGTGTGCGCATGTAATCATGCGCACGCATGTATAATCGTGTGTGTGTGCATGTGTAATCGTGTCCGTGCCCATATAATTATGTGTGCATGCGCATGTGCGCATATGTGTAATTGTGTGTGTATGTGCACATACATGTATGTGTGATTGTGTGTATGTGTGTGTGTGCATGTGTGTGTGTCTAATTGTATGCATGTGCACTTGCGTGTGTGTGTGCGTGCACACATGTGCGCATGTGTGTAATTGTGTGTGTTTGTAATCACATGTGTGTGTAATTGTGTGTGTGCACATGTGTGCATGTGTGTAATTGTGCTTGTGTGATTGTGTGTGTGTGTGATAGATGCTCTCCGTACCATTACACAAATAGATGATCAGCAAATTAGCAGTAAAGTCTCCACCTTTATTTTCAAAGCATCAAGTACTCACCAGAAAGTGATTTGTGTGATCATTTGAGTTGACAACAATTGTTCCACATCTGGCAGCAGTTAGCACTTGTGAGTGATAGGGTTTAACCCGAACCCCGTGTCCAATCAGATCGTCATTCAGCTCTTTTTTAACCAGATTCAACTCATAAAGTATTCATTGCCTTGTTTTTGTATCCCCTCATTGTTTCTTCCTGGGCAACACGGCGGCACAGTGGTTAGCGCTGCTGTCTCACAGCGCCAGGGGCCTGGGTTCGATTCCCGGCTTGGATCACTGTCTGTGTGGAGTTTGCACGTTCTCCCCGTGTCTGCGTGGGTTTCCTCCGGGTGCTCTGGTTTCCTCCCACAGTCCGAAATATATGTGGGGTAGGCAAATTGGCCATGCTAAATTGCCCCTTAGTGTTCGTGTCACCCCTTAGGGCCTGGGTGGGATTGTGGTCGGTGCAGACTCGATGGGCCGAATGGCCTCCTTCCTTCTGCACTGTCGGGATTCTATGATTCTATATTGTGAAGGAGCTCCTTCCATGATAACTATTTTGTCAGCCAATAAGTTAGTCCTAAAGTCTCTCACAACCTGTACAATGGGGGAAGGTGTCACCCCCCCCCCCCCCCCCCCCCCCACCCACCGCCAATCCCACTCACTGGTCACAACTATTCCCACTGGATGTTAACGCGGGAACATGGGCACCTGTCTCCACTCATGGGAGTGTCTGGAACCTTGCACCATCTGACTCAAGAGGCAAGCATGTTACCACAAAACCAAAGACTCACTCTGTCAACTGTTTCATTATAAAGTAACTGTCAGTGTTTCTCAGACACATTTGTCTCTCGCATTGCTGAAATCTCGATTGAATGAGTTTTGCACCTGATGTGTCAGGCTGTGGCTCAGTGGACAGCACTCACCCTCTGAGTCAGAACGTTGTGGGTTCATATAACATTCCAAAGGCTTGGGCACAAAAATCTATGTTAACCTGGGGAGATTTTGATTTGATTTGATTTATTATTGTCACATGTCTTAGTATACAGTGAAAAGTATTATTTCTTGCACGCTATACAGGCAAAGCATACTGTTCATAGAGCACATAGGAAAGGAAACGAGAGAGTGCGGAATGTAGAATAAGAAACTTAGAACTTTCTAAGTTCTAAGTTTCTAGTGTTACACTCATAGCTAGGGTGTAGAGAAAGATCAACTTAATATAAGGTAGATCCATTCAAAACTCTGATGGCAGCAGGGAAGAAGCTGTTCTTGAGTCGGTTGGTACGTGTCCTCAGACTTTTATATCTTTTTCCCAACAGAAGAAGGTGGAAGAGAGAATGTCTGGGGTGCGTGGGGGTCCTTGATTACGCTGGCTGCTTTTCCGAGGCAGCAGGAAGTGTTGACAGAGTCAATGGATGGGAGGCTGGTTTGTGTGATATATTGGGCTTCATTCATGACCCTTTGTAGTTCCTTGCGGTCTTGGGCAGAGCAGGAGCCATACCAAGCTGTGAACAACCAGAAAGAATGCTTTCTATGGTGCATCTTTAGAAGTTGGTGAGAGTCATAGTTGACATGCCAAATTTCCTTAGTCGTTTGAGAAAGTAGAGGTGTTGGTGAGATTTCTGAACTATAGTGTCGGCATGGGGGGACCAGGACAGGTTGTTGGTGATCTGGACACCTAGTAACTTGAAGCTCTCGATGATTTCTATTTCATCCCCATTGATATAGACAGGGGCATGTTCTCCTTTACGCTTCCTGAAGTCAATGACTATTTCCTTTGTTTTCTCAGACATTGAGGGAGAGATTATTGTCGCCGCACCAGTTCACCAGATTTGGATGTTCAAGGCAGCACGTGGTGAATCAACATTGGTGGCAACTGAAGTTTCTACTCAATATCCAACACAATGAGACTTGTTTTTGCCTGTGCCCATGCTGGCCCACCAGCAAGATTCACATCCCATGAAAGAATATAAAGGCAGAATAATGGCAATAGGTGAATTGCTCTCTCTCAGGATCAGTATGAATATGATAGGCTGAGTGGTCTCCTTCTGTGCTGTAACCTTTCTATGATTCTATGTCCAATTATCTTATACAGTTCTACAGATGTTTTATTGAATTTAAATTCCATGATCTGCCGTGGTGGGACCAGGTGCCCTTGGTCTCTGGATTACTAGCCCAGTGACAATAAGCACTGCACCACCTCCTGCCCTGGATCTTGTCCCTCAAAATTGCTCCTGTTCAGATAACAATCCAATTCTCTTTAAGAAGGTGCCTCCGCCACATTTGCATTCCAGATCCTAATCATAGAATCACATTAAACATTACATGAAAGAAAGATTCTGAAACAGGACAACACAACTAGGTGAGACCAGTTGAATGGACCAGTGGACATTTTACTGTCCGATATTTTACACGTGTTTGTAACTTGTTCTGTGGGCTCATGTTAGGGGGAGAAAGCATTGGGTAACTAGAACTTTATTGTTGCCTTCCTTGGTTTTTTTTTAAGCAATAGACCTGTTACTCTTCCTCTCTCCATTTGAGAGTGGGGCTGATTGTTTGCCGAGTCCCCATTTCATAAAAGCTTTCAATGTTGGAAAATACTTCTAAGTTGGAAGTGCACTCACACACACACCCATTCTGGCTCGAATCTTCCTTCTAAGGTGTTTTGAATAAAAATATTGAAAGGTATTTAATGGGCGTAAGGCCACTCAATCTTAGTTTCTCGCTGAAAACCAACACTTAGTCTGTGAGCCCTTGGAAGGTTAAATAGCATCAACCATACCACTGGCAAAATATGAAAAACATAACTTAACAGTGAATTTTCCAATATCCAGCAGTCAATAAGGTTCGAACTGTATTCTGTATAGGATAATTGGACATGGAGCCATAGAATGGTTACAGCACAGAAGGAGACCATTCAGCCGATCATATTTGTGCCGGTCTTCCGAGAGAGCAATTCTCCTAATGCCATTTTTCTGTCTTTCTATTCTTCCACGGGATGTGAACATTGCTGGTGGGCCAGCATTTATTGCCCTAATTGTCCTTGAGGGGGTCATTTAAGAGTCAACCCACGTTGCAGTGGCTCTGGAGTCACGTGGAGGCCAGACCAGATAAGGATGGCAGATTTCTTTCCTTATAGGATATTAGTGAACCAGATGGGTTTTTTTGACAATTGACAATGGTTTCATGGTCATCAGTCGGCATTTAATTCCAGATGTTTCATTGAGTTTAAATTCCACCATCTGCTGTGGTGGGATTTGAACCCAGGTGCCCGGAACATTACCCTGAGCCTCTGGATTACTAGTCCAGTGACAATAAGCACTGCGCCACCTCCTGTCCTGGATCTTGTCCCTGAAAATTGCTCCTGTTCAAATGATAATCCAATTATCATTTGAGAAGCTTATTGAACCTGCCTCCACGACACTTGCCTTCCAGATCCTAATCATAGAATCCCTGCACTACAGAAGGAGGCCATTCGGCCCATCGAGCCTGCACTGACAACAATCCCACCCAGGCCCTATCCCTGCAACCCCACATATTTAACGTTTATTTATTAGTCACAAATAAGGCTTACATTAACACTGCAATGAAGTTACTGTGAAATTCCCCAAGTCCCCACAGTCTGGCACCTGTTCGGGTCAATGCACCTAACCAGCACGTCTTTCAGACTGTGGGAGGAAACCATGCAGACACGGGGAGAATGTGCAAACTCCACACAGACAGTGACCCAAGGCCGGAATTGAACCCGGGTCCCTGGCGCTGTGAGCTAGCAATGCTAACCACTGTGCCAATCTTATAGATAGGGTGCAGAGATATTGTTTTTATGAGGAAGCCACTTCACAAAGACAGATTGTTCTCATTGTGCAGACATGGCTTAACTGCAAAACCCATCAAAACTGCAAATTTAACTGAACTGTGTCCTCAAACTGATCAATGTAGAATGAGGATCGTAGGAGCCACAATAAAAATGGTTTGTATCTGGCGAATGAGTGAACTTCAGGGAACCTTATTTTAATTTGATAATTTTGTTTGAATTTCAAACAGTGCAAAATTCCTTGCCAACAGCAACTATTTAATTCTTCTGGGCAGAAAAAATACGAATATCCAGAGCCCGTAGGAAGGGAGATAAGAGCTCCTGTATAAATTTCTATCCCGATTCTGGCCCAGATTTGATGGTATTTAAAGAGTTGGCTATGTGTTGTGTATTTTAACTTTTATATCTAATGAGAAAGTGTAATTTAAAAATCGTGAAAGTAAAATCTGATTTTCTGCTTCTCTGTAATCTTTATATTTTAATAAATTCCACTGATACTTTAAGCCTGCAACACATTGCTGATTGACCATGTGTTCTTGCACTCCCTGAAGGCTTGGACTCTTGTCAGTTGCAGTGAGTGAATTACAGTAGCAGGGCTTTCTATTTGACCGTGGCTACTTCTACATTATGGATACAGCATGCACAATTGGCCACAATTTTACCCAAGTCTGTCAGGAATGGAGCAGGTGAACATTGCAATAGGGGAAATCTACCAATATAAAGGGGCAACTTGAAAATAAATCATTCTCCCAGTTTTCTCTCCAATCCTCACCAATGCATATTTCCAGCGGGGATCAGGATGAGAACGCCAGCTGACTATTTTTTCTATTGGATCTTTAGCTCAGGGACGCTGTGCCTGACCGAAACATTTCCGGAACTTTCCCTTTGAAAAGAAAGTTTAAACAAAAATGGCATCCCAACATTGAAAACTGCTGCTTGATGTGTAACACAAGTCATCACTTGCACCGACGGAACTTAGAACTCACACAGCGGGTTAGCGTACACGCCCACTTTTAATTGTATTTAAACTCGGGATGTTGGTTTGGTGAGGTCACCGTTTCGTTAATGGAGTTTGGTGAACAAATAGAAACAGGGTGGGTCACGCTCGTTTGGATGGATGAGGGCGTGGAATATTATGCTTGGTCTGTTCATGTCCTCTTGACTGTACTGGGAACATTATTCTAACAAATGTAGAATAAGATAATATCTCATCCACCTCTTCCTGTGCATAGCATTATATAGAATATATGACACAGCTATTCGGCCCAACAGGTCCATGCTTGTTATGGTCCGTTTGAGGCACTCCTTATTTTTCTCATTTAATTGTAACCCTCTATTCCCTTCCAATCTTGTTTCAATAGACTCATAATCCAACGACCCAGGGTAATTCTCTGAGGACCCGGGTTCGAATCCCACCACGGCAGATGGTGAAATTAGAATTCAATAAAAATATCTGGAATTAAGAATCATGATCATGAAACTATTGTCGATTGTTGTAAAAACCCATCTGGTTCTCTAATGTCCTTTAGGGAAGGAAATCTGCCGTCCTTACCTGGCCTGGCCTACGTATGACTTCGGAGCCACAGCAACGTGGTTGACTCTTAAACACCCTCAAGGATGGGCAATAAATGTTGGCCCAGCCAGCGATGCCCACATCCCATGAACGAATAAAAAAAACAGCCGCTATATGGGATGGAGGAGTGACGAGGATAAATATCAAAGAATCTGAGCTCATCTTAGACATATGATTTTCATGTTGACCTGAGCAGGATATAGGAAAGTGCTGGCTCATCTGGGGTGGAATTTTGGGCCGGACCATGCAAAGGTCCTTTGACCTCAAAGAACAAAGAAAATTACAGCACAGGAACAGGCCCTTCAGGCCTCCAAGCCTGCACTGACCATGCTGCCCAACTGAACTAAAACCCCCTACCCTTCTGGGGACCATATCTCTCCATTCCATCCAATTCATGTATTTGTCCAGACGCCCCTTAAAAGTCGCTATCATATCTACTTCCACTACCTCCCCCAGCAGTGAGTTCCAGGCACCCAACATTCTCTGTGTAAAAAGCTTGCCTCGTACATTTCCTTTAAACCTTGTCCCTCGCACCTTAAACCTGTGCCCCCTAGTAATTGACTCTTCCACCGTGGGGAAAAACTTCTGACTATCCACTCTGTCCATGCTCCTCGTCATCTTGTAGACTTCTATCAGGTTGCCCCTCAACCTCCTTCGTTCCAGTGAGAACAAACCAAGTTTCTTCAACCTCTCCTCATAGCTAATGCCCTCCATACCAGGCAACATCCTGGTAAATCTTTTCTGTACCCTCTCCAAAGCCTCCACATCCTTCTGGTAGTGTGGCGACCAGAATTGAACACTATATTCCAAGTGCAGCCTAACTAAGGTTCTATAAAGCTGCAACATGACTTGCCAATTTTTAAACTCAATGCCCTGGCCGATGAAGGCAAGCATGCCGTATGCCTTCTTGACTACCTTCTCCACCTGCCACTTTCAGTGACCTGTGTACCTGTACACCCAGATCCCTTTGCCTATCAATACACTTAAGGGTTCTGCCATTTACTGTATATTTTCTATCTTTATTGGACCTTCCAAAATGCATTACCTTACATTTGTCTGGATTAAACTCCATCTGCCACCTCTCCGCCCAAGTCTCCAACCGATCTATATCCTGCTGTATCCTCTGATGTTCCCCATCACTATCCGCAAATCCACCAACCTTTGTGTCCTCCACACACTTACTAATCAAACCAGTTACATTTTCCTCCAAATCATTTATATATATTACAAACAGCAAAGGTCCCAGCATTGATCCCTGAGGAAGGCCACTTGTCACAGCCTCCATTCAGAAACACACTCTCCCACTGCTACCCTCTGTCTTTGACCGAGCCAGTTCTGTATCCATCTTGCCAGCTCACCTCTGATCCCGTGCGACTTCACCTTCTGCACCAGTCTGCCATGAGGGACCTTGTCAAAGGCCTTACAGAAGTCCACGTAGACAACATCCACTGCCCTACCCTCATCAAGCATCTTCGTCACTTCCTTGAAAAATTAAATCAAGCTAGTGAGACACGACCTCCCCTTCACAAAACCATGTTGCCTCTCGCTAATACGTCCACTTATTTCCAAGTGGGAATAAATCCTGTCTTGAAGAATCCTCTCCAATAGTTTCCCCTACAACTGACATAAGGCTCACCGGCCTGTAATTACCTGGATTATTCTTGCTACCCTTCTTCGGGTGGAAATTTCCGGCCTTGGGGTGAGCGGGCTGGAAAATCCCACTCCTGAGCATTCATACGGACACGCTATCACATCCGGATGTACTCTTCAGCCAGTGAATTATTTTGACGTTGGTCACTTTTGCTTTGGAGGCAAAGGTGGCATTCCCTTGATGCACAGCAAGATCCCACAAAGAGTAACTGAAGTAAATGGCCTATTAATACTTTCGGTGGTGTTGATTAAGGGAGGAGAATTTCAACCTATTCTCTGAATTGTGCCATAAGAGATCCCTAGTATTCACTCAATAGAAGATCCCTAGCTCTTGGTTCTACAATGTCTGCCCCATAGTCCCTTCAACAACGCAGCACACCCTGGGTACTCCATTGAAATGTCAATTGAAGACCAGATTTTTAGCTACTGTAGTTGATATGAAGGGTGGGAGTTTCTGGCTGCGTAAAATCCCGCCTGAGGTATGGTGCCCCCCCCCTCCCCCTCCCCCCCGCTGCCCACTACGATTCCCATGCTGGGCGGGATGAGAAAATTCACCCCAAAGGGTGTATGCATGTGACTATTTCTGATGTAGAGTCCATAGAATCCCTATCGTGCAGAAGGAAGCCATTCGGCCCATCAAGTCGACACCAACAACAATTCCATCCCACCCTGCTAATCTCTCAACCTCCACACCCCAGGACACTAAGGGGCAATTTAGCACGGCCAATCAACCTAACCCGCACATCTTTGGACTGTGGGAGGAAACCGGAGCACCCGGAGGAAACCCACGCAGACACGGGGAGAATGTGCAAACTCCCTACAGACAGCCACCCAAGGCTGGAATTGAACCCGGGTCCCTGGAGCTGTGAGGCAGCAGTGCTAACCACTGTACCACCGTGCCACCCAATATACTTCAATAATTGGAAAGAGAGAAGCCGCCAGACCCCACTGAATGCAAGAATTTGATTGTGAACAGTTTCTGGGGAATGTCAGCAATGCTGCACACTGAACTCCTTTCATAACTGGAGTACGAATAAATGTGAGGCAAATATTTGAGTAAAATGCACTGGGCACATCATAGAAAGTCAATTCTTTTTAAAGCCGGTGTCCTTCAGTGGAAAGGTGCTGAGCGAAGTAATAGGTAACTGATGGAAATTCAGTGTTAATTTCTGCATCTTTTGCAGCTTCATGCCAATGTCCTTCCATCAAAAGGAATTTCTGGCTTCGCAATCCAAAAATATTCCCCGGATACAGCTTCGAAAGGGCAGTGTCTAAAGTTAAAGGGCCCTATTTTACCATTGGGTCACGCCTGTTTTCAGACGCGAAAACGTGGTAAAGTCGGGTGTGAGGCCATTAACGAAATTCGCGCCCGCATCCGCGCAGATGGCCACTTTACTGAGACCCGGGAATGGCCGCGATCCGATTTATTTTGACATTGGTCACATTTGCTTTGGAGGCAAAGGTGGCATTAAATTGAATTAATGAACTGCCCGCCCAACTTTATCAGCATTTCCCCCTTTACCATCGCGTTCGCCGATCTGGAACCGCGCCGTAATGGACCTGCTAAATAAAAGTCTGAATTGGGCGCTCCATCTGCTGAAGAGGTGAGTTCAGAGCTTCCAACGGCTCCCTGACTCAGATCAGTGGTGCGGGGGGGAGGGAGACCTGACCATTCTCTGGCTGGAGGTGGGGGGGGAGAGTGAGGCCAGACTGTTGTCTGGTTGGGGATGGGAAGGGCCGATCGTTGTCTGGTGGGGGTGGGGGGGAGGGGGGTTGGGGTGGTGGGTAGGGCCGGTCGTTGTCTGGTTGGGGTGGAGGGAGGCGGGCCAGGTCATTCTCTGGTGAGGGGGTGGGGAGGGAGGAGGAGGCGGGTCAGATGTTCCTCTCGGGGGGGGGGGGGGGGGGGGGGGAGGGAGAGTGAGGCCAGATCATTCTCTTGGCGGGGGTGGGGGGAGTGAGGTCACATCATTCTCTTCAGGGTGGGCAGTGAGGCCACATCATTCCCTTGGGGGGGAGGAGGGAGGTGGGTAAGATGTATCTCTGGTGCGGTGGGGGAGGCCCGATTGCTCACTGGTGGGGGGACAGGGGGTCTGCTGCCACTCTGCGGGCGATCGGTGGGGGGGGGAAGGGCGTCGGGATTGGCCTGGGTAGCGGGGAGGTGGATGGATAAGGGGGACAGTGATGTCTTTGGGGGCCATCGCTCCCGTTTTTCGGGCCACAGAAAGCGGAGAAAGCGGCCCGGGAAGTGATCTGACACGAGCGCACTTTTTTCAAATTTTTTTCTAACTGCACATGCGCAGTTCAGAGCTCCGATCGTTTCGGCCGTGCTAAGCCCCGCCCACAGCGCGATTCAGACCCACGATTTTTTTTTCAGGCTAAGTGCGAATGGGGGCGCCTGAAAGCAGATTTCCGAGTCGGATCTGAACTGCGCCCAGATTCAGCACTTAGAATGAAAATGGTAAAATCAGGCCCAGAATGTATTTACTAATGTCAGAAGTAAGGCTTACATTAACACGACAATGAAGTTACTGTGAAATTCACACTCCGGCGCCTGTTCGGGTACACTGAGTGAGAATTTAGCACGGCCAATGCACCCTAACCAGCACGTCTTTCGGACTGTGGGAGGAAACCAGAGCACCCGGAAGAAACCATACAGTACAGAAAGAGGCCATTCGGCCCATCGAGTCTGCACCGACCACAATCCCACCCAGCCCCTATTCCCGTAACCCCACATATTTACCTTGCTCGTCCACCTGACACTATGGGACAATTTAGCATGGCCAATCAACCTAACCCACAAATCTTTGGCGTGTGGGAGGAAACCGGAGCACCCGGAGGAAACCCGCGCAGACACGGAGATCCTCAGCTGCTTTTTCATTGCGTGCATGAACATGTAGGTAAAAAGCAAAGCTTTGTTTTGAGGCCTTTTTAACTTCTTGGCTTGATGAACAGTGTTATCCAGTCCTGCAGCTAAGAAATTGGCTTCATTAGGATCTCTTGTGCTGGCACTGAACACAACAGGAAACCTTTAATTACAACAACACTAGTCCCAGTTTGGCTGCAGTTAGGCAGCAGATGTAAAGCACATTTAACTGAGAAATGAAAAGAGGCTACTTCACATTGTTTACTGATTCCAGTCGTGTGACCCTCAGGGTGGGATCAGCCCCCCACAACCCTCCCTGTGGCGTGCTTTGCAGTGGAGGCCTTTGGCGGCTGGCAGGATCATCCGGTCCCGCCAATGTCATAGAATCACAGAATCCCTACAGTGCAGAAGGAGGCCACTCGGCCCATCGAGTCTGCATCAAACACAATCCCACCCTGACCCTATCCCTGTAACCCCATGCATTTACCCTAGCTAGTCCCCCTGACAATAAGGGGCAATTTAGCACGGCCAATCCACCTAACCCGCACGTCTATTGGACTGTGGGAGGAAACCGGAGCACCCGGAGGAAACCCACACAGACATGGGGAGAACGTGCAAACTCCACACAGACAGTGACCCGAGGCTGGAATCGAACCCGGGTCCCTGGCGCTGTGAGGCAGCAGCGCTAACCACTGTGCTGCAGTGCCGCCCCTATGGCGTTCTGTGTGGCTTGCCCATTCCGCCGCCTTCAGCGGAACCGGATATCCCAGCAGTGGGAAGGGCAGGAAAATCCCGCTCTCGGTTATTGCGGACTCAGTGTTGTTTGTTATTTAGCGAACGCAAATCCCTGTCGCCGAGCGACAGTCTCCTCATTTCCTGAGTCGATAGTGATCAGTCCCACCGCTCAGGGTGCAATTGTCCAGCCCCACGCTCGCCACAAGGTCAGAAAATCCTGCCCGAGGTCAATGGAATTTTCCATGGTCCACACCACGCCCGCTACGATTCCCAGAGCAGGTGGGACAGGAAATTTCCACCCTCAGAGTCTGCAGAGAGGATCACTCTTTGCGCCACTCTTTGTGTCTATCCACAAGTGCATCAGGGCTTTGTACTCTGGGCCCCAGCGGTGGAGATTGGCTGCACAGGGGCCCTGTCCTGTCCTAATCCTGTTTAGCAAGCACCAATCTTGCCGTGGTATTTTGAAGCCTACCGTTCAACAGATGCAATAGTGTAGAGTGTACAAGACAGAAAGCGGCCATTCGGCCCCTCTCAGCCTTTGCTGGTATTTCCTTCCCCATTTAACTCTTACCAACATTCTCTTCTCACTCACGAGCTTCCTCTTCAATGTATCTACGTTCTTCACCTCTGTTATTCCTGTGGTAGCAAGTTCCACATTCTCACTCTTTTGTCAGGATGAATATGGGCTTCTCAATCTCCAAATGAGTGCAGCTAGTTACACTGAAGACCTTGGAGGAGCTAACCAAGGCACAGAATTCAAGTTGTCCCTCTAAATATTGAAACAAAATCTGGGATTGGCTGCCCTGTCAAAACATCTGGATCCTTGCATCTTGTATGACAGGGAGACATGGTGGCACAGTGGTCAGCACTGCTGCCTCACAGCACTAGGGACCCGGGTTCAATTCCGGCCTCGGGTCAGAGTTTGCATGTTCCCCCTGTGTCTGCGTGGGTTTCCTCCGGGTGCTCCGGTTTCTCCCCAAAGCAGGTGTGCAGGTTAGGTGGATTGACCATGCTAAATTGCCCTTTAGTGTCCCAAGATGTGTAGGTTGGATGGGTTAGCCATGGTAAATGTATATCTTTTTTATTCATGGGACATGGGCGTGGCTGGCTGGCCAGCATTTATTGCCCAACCCTAGTTGCCCTTGGAGGACAGTTGCTGTGGTTCTGGACAATTGACAATAGCTATCAGTAGATTCTTAATTCCAGATATATTTTATTAAATTCAAATTCCACCATCTGCCGTGGCGGGATTCGAAGCTGATTCCCCAGAACGTTAGCTGAGTTTCTGGATTAATAGTCTGGTGGTAATACCACTAGGCCATCGCCTCCCTAGGGTACAGGGATTGGGTGGCGGAGAGGGCCTGGCTAGAATACTCTTTCAGAGAGTCAGTGCAGACGTCAATGGGCCGAATGGCCTCTTCTGCACTGTAGGGATTGAATGATTTTATGACCCCAAAACTACATCATGAGGAATATTGTCAATACCTGAGTATTTACCCTTTGCCAGGAGGGCTGCAGTTATAATAAAGTCTTGGTGGGTGGTATGGCACATTTAACATACTAACTTGCTGTGTGGATTGTCAAAGGTTCATTCCTTGTGACCCCACACCAAGAAAATTCCAGAACTCTGCAACGGAATGAGAGAGAAAATTCCTGGGAGAGGCCAACCTGAGACATTCTCTCACAGCTCCAAGTGTTGAGCTGAAGAATAGTGTAGCCTCAGGTTGAAGCCTCGGGCACTATGACCAGGGAGAGGTGATGGCCTCGTGGTATTATCGCTAGACTATTAATCCAGAAACTCAGCTAATATTCTGGGGATCCAGGTTCGAATCCTGTCATGGCAGATGATGGAATTTGAATCCAATACAAATATCTGGAATTAAGAATCTACTGATGGCCATGAAACCATTGTCGATTGTCAGAAAAACCCATCTGGTTCAGAACCTTAGTTAGGCCTCATTTGGAATATTGTGTACAATTCTGGTCGCTACGCTGCCAGAAGGATGGGGAGGCTTTGGAGAGGGTACAGAAGAAGTTTACCAGGATGTTGCCTGGTCTGGAGGGCATTAGCTATGAGGAGAGGTTGGATAAACTTGGTTTGTTCTCACTGGAATGATGGAGGTTGAGGGGTGACCTGCTAGAAGTTTACATGATTATGAGTGGCATGGACAGAGTGGGCAGTGAGATGCTCTTTCCTAGGGTAGAAAAGTCAAATACTAGGGACATAGGTTTAAGGCGCGTGGGGAAAAGTTTAGAGGAGATGTGCGAGGCAATTTTTTTACACAGAGGGTGGTGAATGTCTGGAACGCGCTGCCCAGGGAGGTGGTGGGAGCGGGTACAATAGTGGCATTTAAGGGGCATCTAGACAAATACATAAATAGGATGGGAATGAAAGGATATGGATTCCATAAGTGCATACAATTTTACTTTGGGCAGGCATCATGATTAGTGCACACTTGTAGGGCTGGATGACCTGTTCCTGCGCTGTTCTTTGTTCTTTGTTCGAATATCCTTTAGGGAAGGAAATCTGCCGTCCTTACCCGGTCTGGCCTACATGTGACTCCAGAGCCACAGAAATGCGGTTGAATCTCAACTGCCCTCGGGCAACTAGGGATGGGCAATAAATACTGGCCCAGCCAGCGACGCCCATGTCCCACGAATGAATTTTTAAAAATTTACAGTTTGAATAGTGCAATTCTTCCAGAAGATGATTTTGAACATGGCCATGTTTCGATTCCAATCCAATCTGAGACTGACTGGGGGTAAACATTAAAAATATCACAGTGTTCAGGTCAGCAACTTGCTGCCCTCAGTCTGAGAATGCTTTATATGGCAAGACAGAGATACCCTTTCGGCTCCTCGTTATCTTGGCGAGCGATCAGTGAGTCAGGTGCCTGCTTTATGCGACTGAAATTTTGTGCAGGAAACTCATTAGTTGCTGAGGCCAATGTCCGCTTAAACACGCAATGTGGACACAGCTTGTGGTTTGCACCTCCTTAAATAAACAGTCTCGTGATCATTGAGTCAGGTGCTGTTGTCACTTGGCGACGTGACATGAAAGTGATCCATCAACTTGCTTATTTATTTTTCTGACGAGGTGTCTTGTCTTCTTTGACCTCTACCCTCTGTTGGCTTTGATTAGAGTCCAGTCACGTAGAGTTCTGTAATACAGACCCATCCCACAGCTCTACATGGGGGAAGAATACACAGAGGAGCCCTGCATATTAAAAAAAGTCAAAAAGTTGAAGAGTTGCCATTGGTAACTCACTGTAATTATCTGTCTCGCTAAACACAAACGTAATTTATAAAGTGTTTTTATATTTCAATTCAAGTGCGTGTATTTTCATTTTTAGAAATGGCCAGAGTCAAACACTGACCTATAGTTAAGAAAGCCCCACCAACGCCTCTACTTTCTCAGGAGACTAAGGAAATTTTCATGTCAGCTACAACTCTCACCAACTTTTACAGATGCACCCTAGAAAGCATTCTTTCCAGACGTATCACAGCTTAGTCTGGGTGCTGCTCTGCCCAAGACCGCAAGAAACTACAAAGGGTTGTGAACGTAGCCCAGTCCATCACTCAAACCAGCCTCCCATCCATTGACTCTGTTTACACTTCCCACTGCCTTGGAAAAGCAGCCAGCATAATCAAGGACCCCACGCATCCTGGACATTCTCTCTTCTACCTTCTTCCATCGGGAAAAAGATACAAAAGTCTGAGGACACGTACCAACCAACTCAAGAACAGCTTCTTCCCTGCTTTTGAATGGACCTACCTGGTATTAAGTTGATCTTTCGTTACACCCTAGCTATGACTGTAACTCTACATTCTGCACCCTCTCCTTTCCTTCTCTATGTACTCTATGAATGGTATGCTTTGTCTGTATAAGCACGCAAGAAACAATACTTTTCACTGTATCCCAATACATGTGACAACAAATCAAATCAAAAAACCAATTCTGGGTTCAAATTGCAGCAGTGACTTGAATGAACAATCTAAGTTGGCAATTAAGGCGGCATGATGGCACAGTGGTTAGCACTGCTGCCTCACAGCGCCAGGGACTTGGGTTCGATTCCCGGCTTGGGTCACTGTCTGTGTGGAGTTTGCATGTTCTCCCCATGTCTGTGTGGGTTTCCTCCGGGTGCTCCGGTTTCCTCCCACAGTCCAAAGATGTGTGGGTTAGGTTGATTGGGGTAAAGTGCCCCTTAGTGTCAGGATAAATAAGTAGGGTTATGGGGATAGGATCTGGGTGGGATTGTGGTTGGTGCAGACTCAATGGGCCGAATGGCCTCCTTCTGCACTGTAGGGATTCTATGATTCTCCTATTCTAGGTGCAGCACCAAGGGAATGCTGCATTTGTCGGTTATAGCTCCGGTAATCAATTTGAACTCAGGCACCCATTTGCCTTCTCAGTTGGTGTAAAACATCCCATGGTACTGTTAGAAGGAGTGCCTGTGTTCTGCCCAACATTCTTCCTTCAATCAGGTTTTCCAGTGCAGATGGTTCTTGATGTGATGTTTGAGCTAGAACTTTGTCAGGTTTGTATAGAAAATTGCTGAAAGTACTTTGCTTCTTAAGAATGTGTAGAAGACTGGTTATCTGGGTCATTCATCCATCTCCATAGAGGTCATTTCGGCCTGAGGAACAACCTCAGTTTTGATCTCAAAGTAAAGTTAAAGTTTTTTTATTAGTGTCACAAGTAGGCTTACATTAACACTGCAATAAAGTTACTGTGAAAATCCCCTAGTCGCCACACTCCATCTGCCACATTTTGGCCCACTCTCCTAACCTAACTATATCCACTTGTAAGGTTCTTATAAACGCAAGTTGCTGTTGTGGGACCTTGCTGTTGCATATTGGCCACTGCACTTTGGACTGCGATTAATTTTCACAAGTAATTAGTTGGTCACAGTGTTCGGGTACACTTAGAGAGAATTTAGCATGGCCAAAGCACCTAAACAGCTCGTCTTTCAGACTGTGGGAGGAAACCAGAGCACCCGGAGGAAACCCACGCAGACACGGGGAGAACGTACAAACTCCACACAGACAGTGACCCAAGGCTGGAATTGAACCCGGGTCCCTGGAGCTGTGAGGCAGCAGTGCTAACCACTGTGCCACCATGCCGCCCATCTCGCCACCATTGCTGGTCGTGCTGCTTGGGCCCTACGCTCTAGAATTCACTCCCTAAACCATTCTGCCCTCTGCCCTCTCCATCTTTTAAAATGTTCCTTTAAAATTGACCTCCTTAACTAAGCATTTGATCATTTGCCTAAACAGCTCCTTCTGTAGCCAAGGTGTCTGATTTTGTTTGCTAGGCTCCTGTGAAGCCTCTTAGTGTCGGGGTAAATAAGTAGGGTTATGGGGATAACCCATTGAGAGTTTTTTAACCACATTAAAGTTCATAACATATAGGAGCAGAAGTAGGCCATTCGGCCCATCGAGTCTGCTCCGCCATTCGATCATGGCTGATCTGCTCCTCATCCCCATTTTCCTGCCTTCTCCCCATAACCCTTCAATCCATTACCAATTAAAAATCTGTCTAACTCCTCCTTAAATGTACTCACGGTCCCAGCATCCACTGCACTTTGGGGTAGTGAATCCCACAGATTCACAACCCTTCGGGAGAAGTAGTTTCTCCTCAACTCTGTTTTAAATTTGTTGCTCCTTATCCTAAGACTATGACCTCTCGACCTAGAATGCTCCACAAGAGGAAGCATCTGCTCCCCGTCTACTTTATCCATACCTTTTATCATCTTGTATACCTCAATTTGATCTCCCCTCATTCTTCTAAATCCCAGAGGGTATCGGCCTAAACTGTTCAATCTCTCTTCAAACGGCAAACCCCTCATCTCTGGAATCAATCTAGTGAACCTCCTCTGAACTGCCTCCAATGCCACTACATCTTTCCCAAATACGGGGGGCCAAAACTGTGCGCAATACTCCAGGTGCAGTCTCACCAATGCCTTGTATAGTTGCAACAATACTTCCTCACCTTTATATTCTATTCCTTTAGCTATAAATGCCAACATTCCATTTGCTTTCTTCATTATCTGCTGTATCTGCATGCTTGTTTTCTGTGACTCATGAACCCAGGACACCCAGACCCCTCTGCACCGGGGCACCCCGAAGTTTCTCCCCATTTAGATAATAAGTCGCCTTCCCATTTTCCCGACCAAATGCATGACCTCACACTTATCCACGTTAAACTCCATCTGCCACATTTTGGCCCACTCCCCTTACCTATCTATACCCACTTGTAAGGTTCTCATAAACGCAAGTTGCTGTTGTGGGATCTTGCTGTTGCATATTGGCCGCTGCACTTTGGACTGCGCTTAATTTTCACAAGTAATTAGTTGGTCACAGAGCACACCAGGACGTCCTGAGGACTGGATTAGGAGCTACACGAATTCTGTCTCGCCTGCACTGCGGAATGTACGTCACAGCCTGACTATAAAAATACACGCGTGCGTTCAAAATATTATTTTACATAATTAGAAGGTTGGAGGGAGGTACCTGGGGGTTACCCTCTGGAAGATCCTCAGTGATGCTGCGGACATCTGACTCCGTGTGCTAAAACACGACACGTGTTTAAATCATTCGAGCAAAGTCTCATTCCACCATCATCAGAATAGACTCGATCCCCGTGGGTGGGTTGGGGGTGGAATGTGTCATCTCTTTTTCAGTTTAGGATGTTGTTACAGACTTTGGACGTGGGTTCGAGTACAGAGACTGAGCCAGCAGCCTGCTGGAACCTCTTTCTTGGCTGTCACCGAGTCTAGTGAGTGAACAGCTCAACTGGCAATAGTCCTGACCCCTGTTTGAACCCCCCCCCCCCCCCCCCCCATCTCTTGCTGGATTACTGCTGCAGGTAGTTTTTTTACAACGGTTGTTTTTGGAGTCCGTGTTATTTACACACCAGAGGCAGGGGAAAGGATGATCGCTTGAAATGGGAAACAGGAAGAGGCCATTCAGCCTCTCGAGTCTGCTCCACTGATCAATGGCTAATCATAGCTGATCTGTATGGGAAAGGCAGTGCTGATTTTGATTTGATTTCTAATTGTCTGCGTGGGTTTCCTCTGGGAGCTCTGGTTATTTAAGAACATAAGAACATAAGAAATAGGAGCAGGAGTAGGCCATCTAGCCTGCCCCGCCATTCAATAAGATCATGGCTGATCTGAAGTGGATCAGTTCCACTTACCCGCCTGATCCCCATAACCCCTAATTCCCTTACCGATCAGGAATCCATCTATCCGTGATTTAAACATATTCAACGAGGTAGCCTCCACCACTTCAGTGGGCAGAGAATTCCAGAGATTCACCACCCTCTGAGAGAAGAAGTTCCTCCTCAACTCTGTCCTAAACTGACCCCCCTTTATTTTGAGGCTGTGCCCTCTAGTTCTAGCTTCCTTTCTAAGTGGAAAGAATCTCTCCACCTCTACCCTATCCAGCCCCTTCATTATCTTATAGGTCTCTATAAGATCCCCCCTCAGCCTTCTAAATTCCAACGAGTACAAACCCAATCTGCTCAGTCTCTCCTCATAATCAACACCCCTCATCTCTGGTATCAACCTGGTGAACCTTCATCTCCGGTATCAACCTGGTGAACCTTTGATTTGATTTATTATTGTCACTTGTGTTAGTATATAGAGAAAAGTATTGTTTCTTGCGCGCTATACAGAGAAAGCATACCGTTCATAGAGAAGGAAAGGAGAGGGTGCAGAATGTAGTGTTACAGTCATAGCTAGGGTGTAGAGAAAGATCAACAAAAAAATAGGTAAGTCCATTCAAAAGTCTGATGGTAGCAGGGAAGAAGCTGTTCTTCAGTCGGTTGGTACGTGACCTCAGACTTTTGTATCTTTTTCCCGACGGAAGAAGGTGGAAGAGAGAATGTCCGGGGTACATGGGGTCCTTGATTACGCAATCATACAAACCAGCCTCCCATCCATTGACTCCGTCTACACTTCCTGCTGCCTCGGAAAAGTAGCCAGCATAATTAAGGACCCCACGCACTAATAAAATAAACTTTAAACTTTAACAGAGATAGGTTTCAATCGAGTGCTTCAAAGAGAAGTTATTTGAAGAGATGCGCAGGTTAGGTGGATTGGCCATGGTCAATGCATGGGGATAGGGGGATAGGACGGAGGGGAAGGCCAGGGTGGGATGCTCTACCTGAGGGTCGGTGTAGACTTGATGGGCAAATGGGGTCTCTTTCTGCACTGTAGAGGTTCTAAGGTTCGGGGGAGGTTTAATACGGATATCAGAAGGACGTATTTTATGCAGAGGGTGGTGGGGGCCTGGAATGCGCTGCCGGGCAAGGTGGTGGAGGCGGACACACTGGGAACGTTTAAGACTTATCTCGATAGCCACATGAACGGAGTGGGAATGGAGGGATACAAAAGAATGGTCTAGTTTGGACCAGGCAGCGGCGCGGGCTTGGAGGGCCGAAGGGCCGGTTCCTGTGCCGTATTGTTCTTTGTTCTATTCAATGGTTAAAAAATGTTTGCAGGGCTGGGTGGGGGTGGGTGGCAGAAAGGGGGAAGAACTGGGGAGTGGGACGAGGTGAGTTTCTCTTGCAGTGAGCCAGCGCAATATTTGACAAGCTGACCTTGGGTGGTACGGCAGCACAGTGGTTAGCACTCCTGCCTCACACCTCCAAGGACCTGGGTTCAATTCCTGGCTTGGGTGACTGTGTGGAGTTTGCACGTTCTCTCCGTGTCTGCGCGGGTTTCCTCCGGGTGCTCCGGTTTCCTCCCACAGTCCAAAGATGTGCAGGTTAGGTGCACTGGCCATGCTAAATTGCCCCTTCGTGTCCTGGGATGCGTAGGTTAGAGGGATTAGTGGGATAAATATGCGGGGTTACGGGGATAAGGCCTGGGTGGGATTGTTGTTGGTGCAGACTCGATGGGCCGAATGGCCTCCTTCTGCACTGTGGGGATTCTATGGTTTCTATGACTGTTTGGTACTGTAACCATTCTGTGATTCCACATCTTGGAGAAACTACTTTTATTGGGCCTCAACTAATCACAAACATTTGAATTATAATTACAATGAGATGTTTGGGAGACGTGAACTAATTGTTGTGGTGTTATTGGAGAAGGATCTTATACAGCATGGCGTAGCAATGCGATTTGATGTAAGCCCTTTTGATCTTCACGTATCCTTGCTGTGATCTTCAGCTGCCCTCGGAAGCATCACATAAATCACTTCATCAGCCAGACGTCCCCCTCGTGGGTGGCACGGGTTTATTTTCATTCCTTGCGCAGGCAATCCATAATTCACTGACTTGTCACGAGCAAATCATCCGCTGGTATGTTCAGTCACCCAAATAATAACGGGAGCAAGTGCCCTGGAAATGAATCACTCAATCATCGTCCCTGTAAGATCTGGAAAAAATATCGGAATAGAGCGAGGGAGGGAGGGGGGAAACTACTCATCAAAGTATTCACAGAGTTGAGTATGGATGAATCAGACCTCCTACTCTGCAATAGAATCATAGAAACTCTACAGCGCAGAAGGAGGCCATTCAGCCCATCGAGTCTGCACTGACAACAATCCCACCCAGGCCCTATCCCTGCAATCCCACATATTTGCCCTGATATTCCCTCTAACCTACGCATCCCAGGGCACTAAGGGGCAATTTAGCATGGTCAATCAACCTAACCCGCACATCTTTGGTCTGTGGGAGGAAACCAGAGCACCCGGAGGAAACCCACCCAGACACGGGGAGAACGTGCAAACTCCACACAGACAGTGACCCAAGCCGGGAATCAGACCCAGGTTCCTGGAGCTGTGAGGCAGCAGTGATAACCACTGTGCCACCGTGCCACCCAATTCTCTTGGTGTTCCAATGTTCTACTCTTAATCAACAATGCCAAATACCCAGTAACGGGCAACATAACTCATTGCTCTTTGTGTTGTCTGGTTCAAGGGAGGGAGTAGCATAGTGGCATTGTCACAGGACTTGATATCCAGAGACCCAGGGTAATGCTCCGGGGACCTGGGTTCGAATCCCACCACAGCATTGAATTCAATAAAAACCTGGAATTAAAAGTCAAATGATGACCATGAACCCAATCATGATTGTCATAAAAACCCATCTGGTTCACTAATGTCCTTTAGGGTAGGAAAGTTAAGGTAAGGATAGATAAATTTTTGAACAGTAATGGAATTAAGGGTTACGGTGAGCGGGTGGGTAAGTGGAGCTGAGTCCACGAAAAGATCAGCCATGATCTTATTGAATGGCGGAGCAGGCTCGAGGGGCCAGATGGCCTACTCCTGCTCCTAGTTCTTATGTTAAATCTGCCGTCCTTACCTGGTCTGACCTACATGTGACTCCAGACTCACAGCAAGGTGGTTGACTCTCAATTGCCCTCTGACCAAGGGCAACTAGGGATGGGTAATAAATGCTGGCCCAGCCAGCGACACCCACATCCTGTAAAATGAATAAAGAAGAATAAAAAATCTCTCACATTCTCAACGTTCGGACAGTTCAACATCATTCTTTGTACAACAAGTGTTTTGGGATAATTGAGAGAAGTTGCTGCTGAGGTGTAGTTTCCTTCTTTGCTGCATGTCTGGTCCAGGGAACTCTTACTTTCATGAAGGGATCGAGGAACAAAGTTCCTCGATTCCCAAAAAGGAAAAGGTGGTCCACTTCGTCATTTTAGAGACAGAAAAGGAAGAACAAGAGTTCTTCTTAAAGGGTGGCATGGACAAGTTAGGCCAAAGAGCCAGTTTCCGTGCTGTAAACCTCTATGTCTCTAGTTTCTGGTTGGAATGAAAGGCACCAGTCTCGAAGAAATTTCTAGAAAGTTGTTCAGACTGTCAGTGCACAGGCACATAATGTGACGTCAGATTGAAGCAAGATGTGTGAGTGAGTGAGTGTGTGAGTGAGTGAGTGAGTGAATGAGTGAGTGAAATCATAGAATTGTTCCAGCAGTGAAGAAGGCCATTCAGCCCATGCTGTCTGTGCTGGCTCTACTAAGGAACAATACACGTAATGTCACTCCCCCGCCCTTTCTTTGCATTCTTGCACATTCCTCCTTTCCAGATATTTAGAGCATTTTGACAAATTTAGAAAGATTCATGGCACAGAAGGAGGCCACTCTGCCCATCGGGTCTGCATTGGCCAAAACACAAGCACCCCCCCCCCCCCCACCCCCCGCAGCCCCCTCCACCCCGTCAGCAAGCCTAATCCCCTTTTCCAGCACTTGGTCTGCAAGTTACAAGGCTCAAGGTACAATCCAGATACCTTTTAGGTGAGTTGAGGGTTTCTGCCTCTGCTACCCTTTCAGGCAGTGAGTTCCAGACCCCCCCCCAACCCTCTGGGGAAAAGCAATTTCCTCGCCTCCCCTCTAATCCTTCTCTCAATCACTTTAAAGCTATGGCCCCCAGTCACCAACCTCATTGCCAAAGGAACGAGGAACAGGTGCCATATACAGAAAATGCCTAGGCATGTATCTGTGTTTGATGTATAAAATTGTGTATTTTATTCCTTTAGATGGGCGTAAACTAGTACGTTGAATTACTTTTTGAGTGCAGTGACTGTCCTGCACATAAATCATAGAATCCCTACAGTACAAAAGGAGGCCATTTGGCCCATCGAGTCAGTGCCGACCACAATCCCACCCAGGCCCTAATCCCATCGCCCCATACATTTACCCTGCTAATCCCTCTGACATTAAGAGGCAATTTAGCATGGCCAATCAACCTAACCCGCACATCTTTGGAGTGTGGGAGGAAACCGGAGCACCCGGAGGAAACCCACGCAGACACGGGGAGAAAGTGACCTGAGGCCGGAATTGAACCCGGGCCTCTGGCGCTGTGAGGCAGCAGTGCTAACAACTGTGCCACCTTGTCGCCCATAAAACAACCATTCAGTCAACATCACACATAAAGTATTAAGATAGGTGACCAATGACTCACCTCCTTATAGAGGTTTATCAAATCCTGAGGAGTGTAGCTAAGGTCAATAGCCAAGGACTTTTTCCTAGGGTACGGGAGTCAGAATTAGAAGGCATAGGTTTAAGATGTGAGGGGAAAGATTTAAAAGGGACTCAAGGGGTAACTTTTTCACATCGAGGGTGGTGTGTGTATGGAATGAGTTGCCAAAGGAGGTGGTAGAGGCGGGTACAATTACAACATTTAAAGTACATTTGGACAGGTACATGGATGGGAAAGGTTTTGAGGGATATGGGCCGAACACAGGCAAATCATCACACAATGCAAAATCACACAAACCAGCCGCCCATCCATTGACTCTGTCTACACTTCCCGCTGCCTCGGCAAAGCAGCCAGCATAATTAAGGACCCCACGCACCCCGGACATTCTCTCCTCCACCTTCCATCGGCAAAAAGATACAAAAGTCTGAGGTCACGTACCAACTGACTCAAGAACAACTTCTTCCCTGCTGCTGTCAGACTTTTGAATGGACTTACCTTGCATTGAGTTGATCTTTCTCTACACCCTAGCTATGACTGTAACACTACATTCTGCACTCTCTCTTTTCCTTCTCTATGAACGGTATGCTTTGTCTGATTAGCATGAAAGAAACAATACTTTTCACTGTATACTAATACATGTGACAATAATAAATCAAATCAAATTAAATGGGACTAGTTCAGTTTAGGAAACCTGGTTGGCATGGACGAGTTGGGCCAAAGGGCCTGTTCTCGTGCTGTATATCTCGACGAATCATTTGTTTAAGTGGGAATGGTTTGCGAATGTTTGTGCACCAACAGAGATCCATCTGAGTTTGTTGAAATATCTTAATTTCGAATCTGATCTGAAAAGCGAAACACCGTCCGATATTACAGTGGGTGTCAGCCTCGATTCTGGTGGCGACTTTGGCCGCTGACCCCAAATCTTCTGATCTGGAGGCAAAAAACAATGCAAATCTTCTATTTAGCCCAGAGTGAGGTTCCTGTTGTAAAACATGGCTGGAAGTTTCAGTGAAGCATTTCCCCCACTGTTCAATCTCTGTTTAATTGGTTCTGGGTGATAAGTAATAACTAACTGTTCATGCTGAGTGAAGTCTGAACTGGGTCAGAAACCAGCTGTGTACCTGCAGTCCAAAAATAATAGCCAATGTTGTTAATCCACCAAAATCAATATATCACTCGGGAAACCATTGACGAACGTAACCAAGTCCAAAATTTTCATGAAAAATGGACGGAATTGCTTGATTATCAAAGATACGGATCAAAATTCTGTAAATATATAAGTAGAAACAAGACACATTGCAGAAACTTTTCATCTTACACTCATCAGGACAAACACAAGAATGCCAAGTTTCAAACGATCACAACAATTTGTACTACAGGGTAAGAGTGCTGACTGGTTGGCAAATTGACTGTGGCTGAGGTGTTAGTGCGGAGAAAAAAACGGGGAATGATAAGCTCCCCAAGTTCCCAGGTAATTCTAAAAAGACGCAAGGCTGGAACATATTCATGTTTTGGCAGCGAATCAGTCCCTCTTTACAAATGTATGTCGCTTCTAGAAAATGTAAAGAAACCACGTTACGAGCTTGACTGATCACCTTAAATTGGTTGTTAGTGTACTTATTAGCACACTCAGCATTGTTCAACAAGTGCTGCCCAATGGCGGAATCACAGCTAATGGATGTTTTGTTTTGGGCTTTACAAGCACGAGCTGGTTGAGTACAGCCTGTACTCTTCCAATCGCAAAGAGCCAAAAGAACACACTGCTTGATTTACCCTTGAATTACCCCAGAAAGGCAAAAGTGTCTGAATTTGAACAACACAGAGTTAGGTAAGCTGCTTTATGCTGCTGTTATGCAGTGGCTATTTCACTAACATGATACTGTCTTCAGTCCAAAAAAACATATCCTGCTTACCAAACAATGTAGCAACACCATGTATGAATTTCAATGCCTGCATGATGCCAAGTATGAATGAAGCCCAGTCCTTCACTCAAACCAGCCTCCCATCCATTGACTCTGTCTACACTTCCCGCTGCCTCGGCAAAGCAGCCGGCATAATTAAGGACCCCACGCACCCCGGACATCCTCTCTTCCGTCGGGAAAAAGATACAGAAGTCTGAGGTCACGTACCAACTGACTCAAAAACAGCTTCTTCCCTGCTGCCATCAGACTTTTGAATGGACCTACCTCACACTAAGTTGATCTTTCTCTACACCCTAGCTGTGACTGTAACACTACACTCTGCACTCTCTCCTTTCCTTCTCTATGAACGGTATGCTTTGTCTGTATAGCGCGCAAGAAACAATACTTTTCACTGTATGTTAATATATGTGACAATAATAAATCAAATCAAATCAAATCAATAATTGACTGATAGAAAGAAATATGGGGAGAGAGGATTTTCCTTCATGGAAATCTCTGCTGGAGGAGGTCACTAGGCTTCGCGTTTGCCGGTTTGACCCTGTCCCATTTCGAGTTTAATCAAGCAGATCCCCACTCTGTGGATAATATTTAATGTTTGCAACAGTGACCTTATCCACTGAACTGAGAGCCATCAAAAGCTCCATCACCTCCTTCGGGGAAGGCCCGTTGAATGAAACGTCTCTGGCCAATGGTGGCTTTCCCCCGAATTGAGGATCATGGAGCAGAAATCCCACCCTGCCCCCGCCCCAGGAGCTGCTGGCCAATCAGAGGGGGGCTGCTGTCCACTGTGTGCTGCGCCACTGGGAGAGCGGTGGCAGCGGCCAGCAATGCATTCTGGGAGAGGCCTAGGATCCACAAGAGGTGAGTGAGGGAGGGAGGGGTTGGAGGGGAGAGGTTGGAGGGGAGGGGTGAGGGGGAGGGGTTGGAGGGGAGGGGTTGGAGGGGAGGAGTGGGGGAGGAAGAGTTGGAGGGGAAGGGTTGGAGGGGAGGGGTTGGAGGGGAGGGGTTGTATGGGAGGGGTGGGAGGGGGGGGGTTGGAGGGGAAGGTTTGGAGGGGAGGGGTTGGAAGAGTTGGGGGGGAAGGAAGATTGACAGCAAAAGCTCTCAGTGGATCCCTCCTTTTCATCCCTTGGTTAGGCTTGAGTATCTTTGAACAAGGGAACTCCCACCCCCTCCCCGAAGACCGTCCAAGAACTAATCGGCAAGAATTAATCGAGGCAGATACAGGTAGGCCGGATTTCCACCCTCCTGCCCCATTTGACCTCCCCCTGCCTCCAAACCCATTTTGGGAGAGGCCATTAAATTCCCCCCTACCAGCAGAGTCCCTGACTGCAGAGAGTGGAAATCACGCACTCCTGTAGTGGGACACCTGAATTGAGCAGGGCAAAGGTCAAAGGGAGGAAAGGGTCAAAGCTTCCAAACTGTCATAAAATCGAGCATTGCAATGGCACTGAATGAGCACAGTGGCCAAGGAAACGTCGACTTGAGTTGTGTGGCGAGAGTAACTCGGTGGAATGAAAAGGGGGGCAGTGTCCGAGAAATCCAAATCGGTTAATAAGACTGTTACTCGCCGCAGGATTCCTAGCCAGTGACCTGCTCTTGTGGTCACAGAATGAATATGGATTAGCAATATAAATACTGCGGCTACAAGGGCAGGTCAGAGGCTGAGAATCCTGTGGCGAGTAACTCACCTCCTGACTCCCCAAAGCCTGTCCATCATCCACAAGGCACAAGTCAGGAGTGTGATGGAATACTCTCCATTGCCTGGATGGGTGCAGCTCCAACAACACTCAAGAAGCTTAACACCATCCAGGACAAAGCAGCCCCGCTTGACTGCTACCCCTTTCACAAACATTCATAAGAACATAAGATAAGAACATAAGAAATAGGAGCAGGAGTGGCCATCTGGCCCCTCGAGCCTGCCCCGCCATTCAATAAGATCATGGCTGATCTGAAGTGGATCAGTTCCACTTACCCGCCTGATCCCTATAACCCCTAATTCCCTTACCGATCAGGAATCCATCTATCCGTGATTTAAACATATTCAGCGAGGTAGCCTCCACCACTTCGGTGGGCAGAGAATTCCAGAGATTCACCACCCTCTGAGAGAAGAAGTTCCTCCTCAACTCTGTCCTAAACTGACCCCCCTTTATTTTGAGGCTGTGCCCTCTAGTTCTAGCTTCCTTTCTAAGTGGAAAGAATCTCTCCACCTCTACCCTATCCAGCCCCTTCATTATCTTATAGGTCTCTATAAGATCCCTCCTCAGCCTTCTAAATTTCAACGAGTACAAACCCAATCTGCTCAGTCTCTCCTCATAATCAACACCCCTCATCTCTGGCATCAAAATGGTGAACCTTCTCTGCACTCCCTCCAAGGCCAATATATCCTTCCGCAAATAAGGGGACCAATACTGCACACAGTATTCCAGCTGCGGCCTCACCAATGCCCTGTACAGATGCAGCAAGACATCTCTGCTTTTATATTCTATCCCCCTTGCGATATACGCCAACATCCCATTTGCCTTCTTGATCACCTGTGCACCTGCAGACTGGGTTTTTGCGACTCATGCACAAGGACCCCCAGGTCCCTTTGCACAGTAGCATGTTGTGATTTTTTTCCATTTAGATAATAATCCAATTTGCTATCATTTCCTCCAAAGTGAATAACCTCACATTTGTTAACGTTATACTCCATCTGCCAGATCCTCGCCCACTCACTCAGCCTGTCCAAATCTCTCTGCAGACCCTCCCTCCACCACCAACGTGCAGTGGCAGCCGTGTGTACCATCTACAAAATGCACTGCAGCAACTCACCCAGGTCCTTAGGCAGCACCTCCCAAGCCCATGATTGCTATCGCCTAGAAGAAAAGGGCAGCAGGCACATGAGTTCCCCTTCAAGCCACTCACCATGTCAACTTGGAAATATATCGCTGTTCATTCGCTGTCGCTGGGTCAAAATCCTGGAACTCCCTCCCTAACAATATTGTGGGTCTATCTACATCGCATGGATTGGAGCGATTCAAGAAGGCACTACCTTCTCATTAGGGGTGGGCAATAAATGCTGGCCTAGCCAAAGACACCCACATCCCTGGAATGAATAAAATAAAGATGAAATAAGTCTGTAGAGAGCAAAGTTAGGAAAACCAAGCATAATGTGTGCATGGTACGCCCAAAACCTATTGGCTGTCTTGCCCAGTTACTGAAAGACCAGTAAAAATAATGGTAGGAAGTCAGTACAGAAGGCAAAGTGGGTTATATTATCCTTCAGTCCACTGCCTGAACAGAGAACTCTGAAAAGTTACATGAGGTTAATCCAGAGATATCTAACAACAATTTTTTTTTATTCATTCGTGGGACATGGGCATCGCTGGCTGGCCAGCATTTATTGCCCATCCCTAGTTGCCCTTGAACTGAGTGGCTTGCTGGGCCATTTCAGAGGGCAGTTGAGATTCAACCACATTGCTGTGACTCTGGAGTCACATGTAGGCCAGACCGGGTAAAGACAGCAGATTTCCTTCCCTAAAGGACATCAGTGAACCAGATGAGTTTTTCTGACAATCGACAATGGTTTCATTGTCATCAGTAGATTCTTAATTCCAGGTATTTTTTTACTCGGGTGGCACGGTGGCACAATGATTAGCACTGCTGCCGCACAGCGCCAGGGGCCTGGGTTCGATTCCCGACTTGGGTCACTGTCTGTGTGGAGTTTGCATGTTCTCCCCGTGTCTGTGTGGGTTTCCTTCAGATGCTCCGGTTTCCTCCCACATTCTGAAAGATGTGCTGGTTAGGTGGATTGACCCGAACACGCGCCGGACTGTGGCGACTAGGGGAATTTCACAGTAACTTCATTGCAATGTTAATCTAAGCCTTACTTATGACTAATAAATAAACTTTACTGAATTCAAATTCCACCATCTGCCGTAGTGGGATTCGAACCCAGGTCCCCAGAACATTAGCTGAAGTTCTGGATAAATTGTCTAGCGATGATACCTCTAGGCCATCACCTTCCCTATCTGTCTGGAAAAACTCACTTCTAGATGGTATTGGTTAATTGTAGTTTCATCCTGTACAGAAATAGAATCTAATAGAACGAGACACTATTACCTAACTCTCAGTTTCTGACTGTCAGTTTGTGGCTTTCCATTTTATGAGCTGTTCTCTCTCACACTATGTTGCCATAAAAACTGACTTCAAGAATCCAGTATGGCTACAAGTAGTAACACCAGCTGTCTAGACTGGGTCAGACACATTGACATTGCAATAAATTAAACTAGGTTTGCTTTTACTCTCAACAATAAAAGTCAAATAACTCCGCTTGATGCCTTGCTGAACAGAAGAACAAGACTTCCTTCATTTTGCTGATAATAGATCATTTACTTCAGCTCAGACTGAGTCTCCAGGCTGAATAATGGACCATGACTCTGACCCCTCGAATTAGATCCCGGCATCACTTTCTAATGAGCGTGACGGGGTCCACGTTTAGCCAAAGGTTTGATTCTGATGAACACCAGGTCAATGCGATCGTGTCTGAGTCAAAGGCAGCATTTACTGAACTTGGTGCCATGTGTTTTTCTTCTCTTCTGCCTTGATCTTGTAGCAATGGGCGGCACGGTAGCACAGTGGTTAGCACTGCTGCCTCGCAGCCACCACGGACCCGGGTTCAATTCTGGCCTTGGGTGACTTGTCTGTGTAGAGTTTGCACCTTCTCCCTGTATCTGCGTGGGTTTCCTCCCACATTCTGAAAGACGTGCTGGTACATTGACCCGAACAGGCGCCGGAGTGTGGTGACCAGGGGAATTTCACAATAATTTCATTGCCTGCTTGTGACACTAATAAATAAACTTTACCGCAAGGCATGCCATCTACAGGTCCAGGCAGCGGGCAATTAAGAGGATCGTCCAATCTGTCTGCCCCTCTACTGTGGCTATATTCACAGCCGGGTGTCCCTGGAGAGGGAACACGCGGTGTCCGAGGGCACAGTTGATGCCTTCCATGCCCGCTGGGTACCGCAGGGATGGGAGTGCATTATTGACCCCTTTAATCACATCTTAATTTGATGTTTTAAGTTTCCTTTCTGCTTAGGTTTTTGTTGTGGGCGGTTCCCCTCCTTTTAGGGAGCTGCTCCTTTTGGGTTGTCCCTAAGTTAATTTGATTTTGTTTATTTGGTTCACCACGAAAAGATGTCCCTGATTAAGGATCCAATTGATGGGCCAATCAGGGAGTCTTTGCCTTGTATTTAACTGGGAGTGCCAGTTCCTCTGGCACCCTCAGGGGGTAGACTGCTGACTGCGAGCACTCTGCGTACTCCTGTTCGAGTTTGTAAATAAAGGGATTTTGGTGACGGGACGGTTGTCCCCATAGACTTAATACAATAGGCCACACTAAATTGCACTAGGGGACTGGCAGGGTAAATAGGTGGGGTTACAGGGATAGGGGCTTGAGTGGGATTATTATTGGTGCAGGCTCGATGGGCCGAATGGCTTCCTTCTGCACTGTAGGGATTCTATGATTCTAACTAGTTCTTTCATTCAGATGCGTTCTCCCATTGTTGCTACTCATGGGAACAGGAGTGGGACATTTGGTGCCTAACCCAGTTAGATCAGTGCTTGCCAACCTTTATAAAAACAAGATCACTTTTAGCATCAAAATGCACCATGAGATCCACTCTTTAAAAATTCGACTTTACTAAAACCCCCCAAAAATGTACTTATGTGTAACACTCACCACACCCTCGAACAACAGTTCCACCCTTCCGACTGCGGTTAAAGCACCAAGTGGCACTCTCTTGATGGCTCTCATTATTTCATTTCTTCTTAAGTCTTTGAACACGACGTTTGTTGGCAGCGACCATCATAACCTCCTTTCGATTTCCGGCGTGGGCCACTGTCTGTGTGGAGTCTGCACGTTCTCCCCGTGTCTGCGTGGGTTTCCTCCGGGTGCTCCGGTTTCCTCCCACAGTCCAAAGATGTGCGGGATTGGCCATGCTAAATCGCCCCTTAGTGTCAGGGGGACTAGCTGGGTAAATGTTTGGGGTTGTGGGAATAGGGCCCAGGTGGGATTGTGGTTGGTGCAGACTCGATGGGCCGAATGGCCTCTTTCTGCATTGTAGGGATTCTATGAGATGGCTAAAGTGAAAAGACGCCTCTTTGCTGCCTTGCCTTCAGCTGGGGGTTTTGGAAGAGTGAATACTGGGCTTGCATCATTCCCTTTAACTCCCCAACTCTCTTTGTCTGAATGGCGCTGTTTAAAGGGGAGTTTTCTTGAAATGTTGCCTGCATTGTCGTGTGAAGCCATTCCGAATGACCTCTTCTACTCAAGGCTACACTCCATGGACAAATGGGATGAATGGGCCAGAATTCTCCAGCTGTTCTCACCCCGCTGTTGCTGCCAGCAAGGATGGAGAATTTGGCACTCAGCCAAATCTCTGTTCACTGCAGCGGGACAGGAGAATCCCACTGCCGTGAACAGCTGGAGAATACTGGCCATGGTCTTGCCTTTGACGTTCGTAAAAGAAATTCACTTACCCATTTCTGGCGGAAGTGGTAGGTTTTTGCCCACTTGGAGGGCACTGGCTCCTCAATCATTATTTTGTCTTCACCCACGTTTGCCACCTGCGGTTCGGCAGCCAATGAGCTTTATTTCATTTGATTTGATTTGATTTGATTTGATTTATTATTGTCACATGTATTAACATACAGTGAAAAGTATTATTTCTTGCACGCTCTACAGGCAAAGCATACTGTTCATAGAGAAGGAAAGGAGAGAGTGCAGAATGTAGTGTTACAGTCATAGCGAGGGAACAGAGAAAGATCAACTTAATGCAAGGTAGGTCCATTCAAAAGTCTGATGGCAGCAGGGAAGAAGCTGTTCTTGAGTCGGTTGGTAGGTGACCTCAGACTTTTGTATCTTTCTCTGGTTAGAAAAGATGGAAGAGAGAATGTCCGGGGGTGTGTGGGGTCCTTAATTACGCTGCCTGCTTTGCCGAGGCAGTGGGAAGTGTAGAGAATCGATGGATGGGAGGCTGGTTTGTGATGGATTGGGTTACATTCACGACCTTTTGTAGTTCCTTGCGGTCTTGGGCAGAGCAGGAGCCAGACCAAGCTGTGATACAACCAGAAAGAATGCGTTCTATGGTGCATCTGTAAAATTGGTGAGAGTCATAGCTGACATGCCAAATTTCCTTAGCCTTCTGAGAAAATAGAGGCATTGCTGGACTCTCTTAACTATAGTGTCGGCATGGGGAGTTGGGGGAGGTGGGGGGGGGGGGGGACACCAGGACAGGTTGTTGGTGATCTGGGGAGGGGGGGAGGGGTGGACCAGGACTGGTTGTTGGTGATCAGCCCTCGACCATTTCCACTTAGGCCTCATTGATGTAGACAGGGGCATGTTCTCCACTACGCTTCCTGAAGTCAATGACAATCTCCTTCGTTTTGTTGACATTGAGGGAGAGATTATTGTTGCCGCACCAGTTCACCAGATTCTCTATCTCATTCCTGTACTCTGTCTCGTCATTGTTTGAGATCCGACCCACTACGGTGGCATTGTCAGCAAACTTGAAAATCGAGTTGGATGGGAATTTTCCGCACAGTCATAGGCGTATAAGGAGTATAACAGGGGGCTGAGGACACAGCTGATTCGCTCGTCATCACGAGAAGCCTGGGTTGCGCGCATTTTTGGTGTGATTCGGCAGCCAATGAGCTGATTCGCTCATTGCCATGGGAAGCACGTTTCGGCAGGGGTTGGACAGCCAATGAGAATTGACTTTTCGAGACTTCACGATCGACCTGTCGATTGTGACCGACCGTTTGGAGACCACGGAGTTGGCACGTCGTGGATCTGCACGTTCCCTCCATCTACTTTCCATTGTTCTGTAACTTTTTTCTTAAAATATGGCATTTATATAGCAACTTCCATGATCACTGGATGTGTAAAGTGCCCTAAGTCCATTAAGCTCTGTTTTGAAGTGTAGTCATTATTCTAATCTGGGAAACTGGAAGTGTTTGCAGACAGCTCGCACACACTGACTGATTCATCTGTTTATGTGATGCCTGAAGAATGAATAATGACCAGGATGCTGAGGATGGCACTGTTGCTCATGGGATCTCTTACTTTCACCTGAGGGGGCAGATGGGGCCTTGATAGATGGCACCTCCATCAGTGCAGGAATCCCTGAGCACTGCACCAAAATGGCAGCCTTGATATTGTTTTGTGCTCAACCCTTGGGAGTGGAATCTGAATCTGCCTGGAATCTTCCACCGCGCAATGGGGGCAAACCCTCACATACTCTGCTGGTCCCTGCTCTCTCTGTCGATGGGGCAACACAGACTGGGTGGAAATTTACATGTTCTCCCCGAGTCTGCGTGGGTTTCCTCCGGGCGCTCCGGTTTCCTCCCACAGTCCAAAGATGTGTAGGTTAGGTGGATTGGCCATGCTAAATTGCCCCTTAGTGTCAAAGATATGTAAGTTAAGTGGATTGGCCATGCTAAATTGTTCCTTAGTGTCCAAAGATGTGCAGATTAGGGGGACTGGCCATGCTACATTGCCCTTTAGTGTCCAAAGATGTGCAGGGTAGGTGGATTGGCCATGGTAAATTGCCACTTTGTGTCCAAAGATGTGTAGGTTTCTAGGATTAGCCACAGTAAATGCGTATGGGGTTATGGGGATAGAGCAGGGGTAGGGCTTGGGTAAAATCCTGTTTCGGAGAGTCGGTGCAAACTCGATGGGCCGAATGGCCTCCTTCTGCACTGTAGGGATTCTATGGACTCTTCCAAGTTGAAGCAGTTGACCTTTTTAAAGATGCTATAAAAATGCAGGCTATTGTTACAGGTGCAATGCTTATTCCCCTGATCCGCAGGCTAAGAGCTAGAATAGAAGTCAATGTTAGTGCGGTGAAGCTGAACAAACAAAACTACATTTGTGTTTTTCTGTCCGTTCAATCGAAGCTACACTTTCTTCGTCTTTTCAAACTCTGAGACAGAATTCCACTGACCAACCTGAGGGGCCCCCGCTTATAAAGAATTTATACTTTTTGCATTTACAAAACATCTCGTTAAAGTGGCTCGAGGCTCCTTTATGCAATGGAATACTTCTGAAGAGCAGTAGCTGTTGTTTCAGGAACTTATTTGGCTGAACACCTTAGTTATTTTAAATAGTTACAGATTGAAATTTCTTCATGATCAGCAAGAGGTTTCTGTTTCGAGGGGATATAATTGGAATCAGATCTGCATTTCGCAAAAATCTGCTTTGTCCCTGTCTGACCTACTGAACTATTTTCGGGAAGGAGATGGGATTTTTTTAATGAAGTTTATTTATTATTGTCACAAGTAGGCTTACATTAACACTGCAATGAAGTTACTGTGAAAATCTCCTAGTCGGCACACTCCAGCGCCTGTTCGGGTACACTGAGGGAGAATTTAGCACAGCCAATGCACCTAACCTGCACGTCAGGCTGGAGAGGTTGGAGAAACTTGGTTTGTTCTCACTGGAGCGACGGAGGTTGAAGGGTTGACCTGATAGAAGTCTACAAGATTATGAGAGGCATGGACAGAGTGGATAGTCAGAAGCTTTTTACCAGGGTGGAAGAGTCAATTACTAGGGGGCACAGGTTTAAGGTGCGAGGGGCAAGGTTTAAAGGAGATGTATGAGGCAGATTTTTTACACAGAGGGTGGTGGGTGCCTGGAACTCGTTGCCGGGGGAGATAGTGGAAGCGGATAGGGTAGTGACTTTTAAGGGATGTCTTGACAAGCACATGAATGAGATGGGAATAGAGGGATATGGTCCCCGGAAGGGTAGGGGGTTTTAGTTCAATCAGGCAGCATGGTCGGTGCAGGCTTGGAGGGCCGAAGGGCCTGTTCTTGTGCTGTAATTTTCTTTGTTCTTTGTTCTTTGTCATTCGGACTGTGGGAGGAAACCGGAGCACCTAGAGGAAACCCACGCAGACACAAGGAGAACGTGCAGACTCCGCACAGACAGTGACCTAAGCAGGAAATCGAACCCAGGTTCCTGGCGCTGAGAGGCAGCAGTGCTAACCACGGTGCCACTATGCCATCCACTGTATTTCCAATATGGTCTGGATTACAGGGCTATTCAGCATCAAGGGGTAGAACTTCTAGCCCATAATAGGCAGGCTCCTTTTTCTGCCAGGTTCACCTGGATGTTGCCTGGTCTGGATGGTTTTAGGTACAAGTTGAGGTTGGATAAACTCGGATTGTTTTCACTGGAAAGACAGAGGCTGAGGGGAGACCTGATAGAGGTGACAAAATTATGAGAGGCACAGACAGGGTGGATAGTCAGAGGCTTTTTCCCCAGGGTGAAAGATTCGACTACAAGAGGGCACAGGTTTAAGGTGAGAGGGGGTAAGTTTAGGGGTGATGTGCAGGGTGGCATGGTGGATAGCACTGCAGCCTCACAGTTCCAGGGACCCGGGTTTGATTCCTGTCTTGGGTGACTGTGTGGAGTTTGCACGTTCTCCCTGTGTGTGTGTGTGTGTGGTTTCCTCCGGGTGCTCCGGTTTCCTCCCATCCAAAGATGTGCCGGTTAGGCTGATTGGCCATGCTAAATTGCTCCTTAGTGCTAGGGGGATCAGTAGGGTAAATACGTGAGGTTATGGGAATAGGGCCTGGGTGGAATTGTGGTAGGTGCAGGCTCGATGGGCCGAATGGCCTCCTTTTGCACTGTAGAGATTCTATTCTATGAAAGTTTTTCACACAGAGGGTGGTGGGTGCCTGGAATGCACTGCCAGTGGAGGTGGTGGAAGCGGGTACGATAGCAACATTCAAGGTGTATCTTGATAGACACATGAATGGAAGGTGAACAGAGGGATAGAAACCGTGTATCGACACAGGACTGGCAGGCCAAAGGGCCTGTTCCTGTGCTGTATCGTTCTTTATACTTTGCTGATGCCGCCTTCACAATCCAGGTGTCAATGTTCAGATCTTGGCTAGGTTTTATTCTAGATTGGTGTTAAAAAAATCCCCAAATTTAAACTGCATTAGTAGTCCAGCGATTCACAGCGGAACTCAGTGGTACCTGTGAGAGTGTGAGCACAATTTAACTTGCATTTATGTAAAATCCCAATAAAAGTGAATTGAGGTCCTTCATTCAGTGAAACGTTTTTGAAGAGTAGGAGCTGATTCGGCTGAATGCCTTAGTTATTGCTGAATAATTGCACTCTGATTACAACACAATGCTTCATGATAACCTTCTCCCTTTGTACACAGGGAACACCAGGCAAATATAGACGCAATGTGTCAACAACCCCTTTATAACTTCGGTAAACATCCCCAAGCACTTCACGGCAACGTCATCCAACACTCAGCCAAAGAAGGAGATGGCAGAACCTGTGAACAAAAGCTTCGATGTGGAGATGCCGGCGTTGGATTGGGGTAAACACAGTAAGAAGTTTAAAAACACCAGGTTAAAGTTTAACTGGTGTTGTTAAACTTCTTACTAACAAAAGCTTCGCCAGAGAAGTAGGTTTTAAGGAGATCATAAAGAGAGATGTTTAGAGAGAAAATTCCAAACTTAAGACCTAAATGACTGCTGCCATGATCTCCGCTGATGGCGTGCAGGATGTGAGGGGTACACATGAGAATTGGAGGGATGAAGAGTTCTCGGAGGGTTGTCAGGCCTACGGAGTTACAGGACAGGGAGAGGACAGACAAGGTTAATAGAAATATAAACACTGGATAAAAGCAAATTACTGCAGATGCTGGAATCTGGAACCAAAAGAGAAAACGCTGGAAAATCTCAGCAGGTCTGGGCAGCATCTGTAAGGAGAGAAAAGAGCTGACGTTTCGAGTCCAGATGACCCTTTGTCGAAGTATAAAGTATAAACAGGATGGATAAGGGTAAACTGTTTCCACTAGTTGAAGGCTTTAAAACGGGGCGGCAGAGTGGTTAGCACTGCTGCCTCACAGCGCCAGGGAGCTGGGTTCGATTCTCAGCTTGGGTCACTGTCTGTGTGGAGTCTGCATGTTCTCCCCTGTATCTGCATGGGTTTCCTCCGGGTGCTCCGATTTCCTCCCACGGTCCGAAAGACGCGCTGGTTAGGTGCACTGGCCGCGCTAAATTCTCCCTCAGTGTAACCCAAACAGGCGCCAGAGTGTGGCAACTAGGGGATTTTCACAGTAACTTCATTGCCGTGTTAATGTAAGCCTACTTGTGACACTAATAAATAAACTTTAAACCAGGGGCCATAATATAAAAATTAGGGCTAAGCCATTCAGGAAAAATGTAAGAATACTATACCCAGAGGGTGGTGGAGGTTTGGAATTCTGTTCCTCGGACAGTGCTGGATGCTGGTTCAATCGTTAGGTTTAAGTCTGAGGTAGACAAATTTATTTTGAGCGGGGATCAAGGGATATGGGTCTAGGGCAAGTACATGGAGTTAGACCATAGATCAGCCATGATCGTATTGAATGGAGGAGTGGGCTCGAGGGGCTGAATGGCCTACTTCTGTTCCTATTATCTGATTGCAACCTCATGAGGAAGTCTTGCCTATTGCAACACCCAATGTGGCATTGATATATGACTGACTATTCTGCTAACTTGAGTATTGTAGAAAAAAAGAGACATGGTGTCAAAGCTTTTCATCTTGTACTCATCAGATCAGGGCAGATTCAAGAATACCAAATTTCAAAGGGAGACAGCAGTTGGTGCATTCTCCACAGCAACACTACAGTTAGGGATGTCTTGCCAATAAATCAGCACCCTTTTCTCATGTAGCATAAATTGTCTCTCCCTTTGAAAATTTGGCATTCTTGCACCTGTCGCAAGTTGAAAAGCTTTGACAGCAACACGCTGTACCACTAAGCAACTCGCCCTGCTAGCCATTTTAACTGAGATAATACACCAAGAAGGAATTGAAACGTCCCAACTCACCAATGAAGTGGACTTTCCAATGGGAGAGGAAGAGAAGACATCGGAATTGGAGGAACAAGAAGTGGTCCCTCGATTCAGCCCCTGGAGCCTGCTGCCCATTGAAGTAGCATTTGGGTCCTATATACCTCAAAATCATAACTGTTGTAGCAACATAGTCTTTTCCACCCTTACCGTTCATTTAGTGAGTAATTTTTTTTATGACAGCCAGAAAAATATAGCTGGCCAATTTTCACAAGTAACACACATGTCAAAATAATTAAGGGGAGGCAGTGGCCTAGTGGCATTATCATTGGACAAGTAATCAGGGGACCTGGGTTCAAATCCCACCAAGGCAGATGGTGAAATTTGAATTCACTAAAAATTTGATTTATTTATTATTGTCACATGTATTAGTATGCAGTAAAAAGTATTGTTTCTTGCACACCATAGAGACAAAGCATACCGTTCATAGAGGAAGAAAGGAGAAAATGCAAAATGTAGTGTGACAGTCATAGCTAGGGTGTAGAGAAAGCTCAACTTAATGTGAGGTTGGTCCATTCAAAAGTCTGACGGCAGCAGGGAAGAAGCTGTTCTTGAGTCGGTTGGTACGTGACCTCACGCTTTTGTATCTTTTTCCCAACGGAAGAAGGTGGAAGAGGGTATGTCCGGGGTGCTGAGGTCTTCAATTATGCTGGCTGCTTTGCCGAGGCAGTGGGAAGTGTAGACAGAGTCAATGGGTGGGAGGCTGGTTTGCGTGATGGATTGGGCTACATTCACGACCTTTTGTAGTTCCTTGCAGTCTTGGGCAGAGCAGGAGCCATACCAAGCTGTGATATAACCAGAAAGAATGTTTTCTATGGCGCATCTGTAAAAGTTGGTGAGAGTCGTAGCTGACATGCCAAATTTTCTTAGTCTTCTGAGAAAGTAGAGGCGTTGGTGGGCTTTCTTAACTATAGTGTCAGCATGGGGGGACCAGGACAGGTTGTTGGTGATCTGGACACCTAAAAGCTTGAAGCTCTCGACCATTTCTACTTCGCTCCTGTTGATGTAGACAGGGGCATGTTCTCCTTCACGCTTCCTGAAGTCGATGACAATCTTTTTTGTTTTGTTGACATTGAGGGAGAGATTATTGTTGCCGCACCAGTTCACCAAATTCTCTATCTCATTCCTGTACTCTGTCTCGCCATTGTTTGAGATCCAACCCACTGCGGTGGTGTTGTCAGCAAACTTGCAAATCGAGTTGGAAGGGAATTTGGAATTAAAAGTCTAATGATGACATGAAACCATCGTTGATTGTCGTAGAAACCCATCTGGTCACTAATGTCCTTTAGGGAAGGAAATCTGCCGTCCTTACCTGGTCTGGCCTACATGTGACTCCAGAGCCACTGCAAGTGGTTGACTCTTAAACCCCCTCAGGGATGGACAGTAAATGCTGGCCCAGCCAGCGACGCCCACAACCCATGGACAAATAAAAAAGATTATCCTCATTTCAACTGTCTGAATGTCTTTTTGAGATGATATTTCAATGGAATTTATAGCATTCTTACAACTAGAATCTTGCATTCTAGTGAGTGAATACAATCCTCATGGCATTCCTGTCTGAATTGCTCCAATGACTTGACCTTCAGCTGAGGTATTTTTGACGGGGCAGGTTTACTTAAAAAAAGAATTCTTGACTTTTTTTTATTTTGCTTTAATAAGCTTACGTTTAAGCTACAAAGGCAAATCTTCAAAGCTGTCACAAATCAAAGCTTGGGCTTTTATCACTTGCCAGCATTTCTGATAACACATTTAAAAACTTTGCAAGGGAAGAGGTGGTCTGCATTTACAGAATTACTGCCGATCTTCTTGATTACATTTACACAGTCCACAAAAAAATAAACCATTTAACATTCTTTTATCGAAGGCATGTTTTCATGTGGGCAAAAAGTGTACATTTTCCCGCTGAAAGTTGTTACGGATCTGAGCACTGGGAGTGATTTCTGAGGCAAGGAATCCTGTTCAAATCTGCAACGCAGTAGGATCATAGAATCATAGAATCCCTACAGTGCAGAAGGAGGCCATTCGGCCCATCGAGTCTGCACCGACCACAATCCCACCCACACCCTAGTCCCGTAACCCCACATATTTACCCTGCCACTCCCCCCAACACCAGGGCCAATTTAGCATGGCCAACCCACCTAACCTGCACATCTTTGGATTGTGGGAGGAAACCGGAGCACCCGGAGGAAATCCACGCCGACACGGGGAGAACGTGCAAACTCCACACAGACAGTGACCTGAGGCCAGAATTGAACCCGGGTCCCTGGCGCTGTGAGGCAGCAGGGCTAACCACTGTGCCACCGTGATGCCTGTAAATCGGCTCGGAATGGCTGGTCGCTATTCGCATGTCCAATTTGATCCACCGTTGTTTTTCACGGACAACTTTCATCAAGACTTTAAGATGAGGGTAGTGGCTATTTGCAGTGACGGTCAGTCTGTACATTCAGGCTCCATCTTTAAGTAAAGGCAGAATGATTCGAAAACTAATGTTACCCTAAAAACCATGGCATGTCCTAGCTTTACGCAACGTTTGGGTTGAAAGACTTGGTGAGTTACCAATGTCAGCAACGTGTTTCAAATCAAATCCACTCTTGTTTATTTTAAAAGAGCGAAAGGAAAGGTTTGCATTTCTGTGGCACTTTTTATGACTACCGGATGTCTCTCTTTTACAGTGAAGAAAGTATTTACGACAGTGTAGTCTTTGTTGTAATGCAGGAAATGAGTATAAGTGTTTTGTTATCTAACTGGAATATAAAATAACGGCTGAATGTTATTGCAGGTGAAGATCACTGCTCACCAATACACTTTCGAACCTTCACTGTTTGTTCTTCTTATCATAGAATAATAGAATCCCGACAGTGCAGGAGAGGCTTTTCGGCCCATCGAGCCTGCACTGACTCTCTGACAGAGTATTTTACTCAGGCCCTCACCCCCCACCCTATTTTGGTAACCCCACACACTTATGATAGCTAACCCATCTAACCAAACATTCTGATTTGATTTGATTTATTATTGCCACATGCATTAGTATAAAGTGAAAAGTATTGTTTCTTGCACACTATACAGACAAGGCATACCGTTCATAGAGAAGGAAAGGAGAGAGTGCAGAATGTCGTGCTACAATCATAGCTAAGGTGCAGAGAAAGATCAACTCAGTGCAAGTGACACTAAGGGGTAATTTAGCGTGGCCAATCGACCCAACCCGCATGTGTTTGGACTGGGGGAGGAAACCGGAGCACCCGGAGGAAACCTATGTAGACACAGGGGGGGGGGGGGGAACGTGCAAACCCCACACAGTCACCCGAGGTTGGAATGGAACCCAGGTCCCTGGCGCTGTGAGGCAGCAGTGCTAACCATTCTGCCACCGTGCCACCCGTGGGGTACAGGGAGGGAATGTCGGAACTCAGGGCAGCTGAAGGCATGGCCACCAGTGCTGGAGCAATGGACATCGGGATTGCTCATCAGGCCAGATGAACGTAGGTATCTCAGAGGGATGTTAGACTTGAGGAGATGACAGAGATAGGCACCACATTGCTGTCAGTAACAGAGATTAATCAGAGGCACAGGATTTGTGTTGTGTAACCATTCTCTGCTCAGACGATGGCAATCACAACACTATTATTTATTTTCCATGCCATGTCATGGGAAACATGCTCATGGGATATCATTATTTTAGACTAGATTTTTGAAGGGAAGTAATTTAGAGTAATGGAATTAAAGTCATAAACATTTAATCTCACCTTTCCCAATGTCTGTGCTTTGAGGATATTTGTAAACTGATTTTTGACATTTAGTTATATAAATACGTCTTTTTTTTAAAGTTTCTCCAGTTCATCTGCCTTCTGAAGTTGCACTGAAAATTACGATGCGTATTAATCGAATTGGATAGAATGTCCCATCAAATCAAGTGGAAATATTTCCCACATTGATGCGTGCCTGAAACGCTTGCAAAACCAAGCTGCCCCACTGGCCAGGAGAAGTTGATGTCAGAAGCTATAACATGTTAAGCTGTGGCGTATTTTCCCTCAGGTGATTTTGGCATTATTTCTTTTGAGGCAGCACGTATTCAAGCGACACCTTCTTTGATGACTCTATCAAAACCTTTCCTGGTTTTCAATGTCCTTGTCCAATCTCCCCTTACCTTTCTGTCCTCCAAGGAGAGCTACTCCAGCTTCTCCAGTTCAGGAACCTTGGTGGAGGACATGCCCTTGTCTACATCAATGGGGATGAAGTGGAAATGGTCGAGAGCTTCAAGTTTCTAGGTGTCCAGATCGCCAACAACCTGCCCTGGTCCCCCCATGCTGACTCTATAGTTAAGAAAGCCCACCATCGTCTCTACTTTCTCAGAAGATTAAGGAAATTTGGCATGTCAGCTAAGCCAAACACAAATGTAATTTTAAAAATGTTTTAATGTTTCGATTCAAGTGCGTGTATTTTCATATTTAAGTGCAAGGCAGGTTAAATGACCAGAGTCAAACACTGACGCTATAGTTAAAAAAGCCCACCAACGCCTCTACTTTCTCAGGAGACTAAGGAAATTCGGTATGTCCATTACAACTCTCACCAACTTTTACAGATGCCCCATAGAAAGCATTCTTTCTGGTTGTATCACAGCTTGGTATGGCTCCTGCTCTGCCCAAGGCTGCAAGAAACTTCAAAAGGTCATGAATGTAGCCCAATCCATCACGCAAACCAGCCTCCCATCCATTGACTCTGTCTACACTTGCCGCTGCCTCAGAAAAGCAGCCAGCATAATCTAGGACCTCACGCACCCCGGACATTCTCTCTTCCACCTTCTTCCGCCGGGAAAAAGATACAAAAGTCTGAGGTTACGTACGAACTGACTCAAGAACAGCTTCTTCCCTGCTGCCATCAGAGTTTTGAATGGACCTACCTCGCACTAAGTTGATCTTTCTCTACACCCTAGCTATGACTGTAACACTACATTCTGCACTCTCTCCTTTCCTTCTCTATGAACGGTATGCTTTGTCTGTATAATGTGCAAGAAACAATACTTTTCACTGTATCCCAACACACGCGACAATAATAAATCAAATCAAATCAAACCAGTTGTTCTCCAAGTCATGCGCATTTCTCTACAGTTGCCTGTAGGAGCTTCCCATATTTCATTTCAAGTTGCCTAACATCATCTTTGGTCTGCATCCTTCTCATCTTTCCTCAACCTCCACCCTCTGCAAGCTTTTACGCATTAGAAAGTGGCCAGTCCAACCTTGCTGCCTTTTCCGGATGACATTCACGAACAATCTTTCCACCCTCCTGAGAAACTCAACCGTTTGATTAAATCTCTTCTGTGCCCTCGCCATGGTTTCTGGTCAGCTGTGTGGCTCGAGTCATGTGATATCTGATGGTAAAGGTGGCATAAACCCCTAATTCCAATTTCCATCAGCGAAACCCGAACAGGGAAGTTGGCAGATGAGAAAAGAAAGGTTATATCAGAGCTTCCTACTGAAAGCAAAATGCATTCCTGGAATCCCAGAGAAGTGTAAGTGCGTGAGCTTCCCTCTTTGACTTGATAACAAAGTCAGTCCCAAACTGTGTTGAGACCAAATAATGCATCCCCAGTCATCTTTTATTCCATCCTTTGGACAGATTCATAGAATCCCTACAGTGCAGAAGGAGGCATTTTGGCTCATCGAATCTGCACCGACCACAATCCCACCCGGGCCCTATCCCTGTAACCCCACATATTTACCCTGCTAATCTCCCTGACACCAAGGGGAAATCTATCATGACCAATCCACTTCACCCACACATCTTTGGACTGTGGGAGGAAACTGGAGCACACCGAGGAAACCCACGCAGACACGGGGAGAATGTGCAGACTCCGCACAGACAGAGACCCAAAGCCGGGAATTGAACCCGGGTTCCTGGTGCTGTGAGGCAGCAGTGCTAACCACTGTGCCGCCGTGCCTGAGTTAATGGTTTCCATCCTTTGTATTAAGATGTCCATCTGTGCTATTTTTTGATCTATTAGTTAAGTTTCTTAATATATCTGTACATGTGTTTTAATCATAGAATCATAGAATCCCCATCGTGCAGAAGGAGGCCATTCAGCCCATCAAGCCCACCCAGGCCCCATCCCCGCAACCCTAACTCTCAACTTCCCTCTGAACAAGGGCAACTCGGGATGGGTAATTAATACTGGCCAGCCAGCGATGCCCATGTCCCACAAATGAATTAAAAAAAAGAAAGGAAGTATATCTATCTCGAGGGTGGCACGGTAGCACAGTGGTAGCACAGTGGTTAGCAGTGCTGCTTCACAGCTCCAGGGACCTGGGTTCGATTCCCGGCTTGGGTCACTGTCTGTGTGGAGTTTGCACATTCTCCTCGTGTCTGTGTGCTCCTCCCACAGTCCAAAGATGTGCGGGTTAGGATGATTGGCCATGCTAAATTGCCCCTTAGTGTCCTGAGATGCGTAGGTTAGAGGGATTAGTGGGTAAAATATGTAGGGATATGGGGGTAGGGCCTGGGTGGGATTGTGGTCGGTGCAGACTCGATGGGCCGAATGGCCTCTTTCTGTACTGTAGGGATTCTATGATTCTAAGTACCCACCTCGCTAGTCTCCCTGACACTAAGGTGCAATTTTGCATGGCCAACCAACTTAACCCTTTGGAGTGTGGGAGGAAACCCAGGCAGACACGGGAAGAATATGCAAACTCCACATAGTCACCCGATACTGGAATTGAACCCGGGTCTCTGGCACTGTGAGACAGCAGTACTAACCACTGTGCCACCGTGCCACCCTAGAGATAGATATACTTCCTTTCTTTTATTTTATTCATTTGTGGGACATGGGCATCGCTGACTGGCCAGTATTAATTACCCATCACGAGTTGCCCTTGTTCAGAGGGAAGTTGAGAGTCAACCACATTGCTGTGGCAATCTTTAACCCTTTCTCAATTCCAGAAACGTAGGAACAGGAGGGGTCATTCAGCCCCTCAAGCCTGTTCCACCATTCTGTTAGATTACAGCTAATTAGTACCTCAACTCTGTGATGTTAGTGTACCTTTATAATGTTTTCAATTATGGTCGCAGCCTTGGGTGATGTCATTGCTGGATGGAAAAAAAGATTGTGTGTAGCTCAGGTGATAGGGATCTCATTTACAGCTTCCGTTTTGGCTGCAGTATTAGAAGCATAGCTGAAAGAAGTTTGTCTCTCTCTGTTTTTATTTGGAAAGTTTTATTAGTTAGCTGAAAACAAGAACTTGTTTATCTGAAGGGTGAAAATCTGCTGTTTTTGAGGGGCTGGACCAGAGTCTCTCAGGTGTCTTGGAGACCTGCCCTGTTTTCCAACTGCTCTGATTCCCAGGAGCATTTGACTGCAGCCTCATGAGGAAAAGAATCAATTCCTGTATCGAATGAGCATTAACCTATGTTGCATTAAAACTGTTTGAAAGGTTTTATCTATGGAAGGTTTTGGTTTTGATTGGAACATCATTAGATATATGCATGAAGGGTTAGACATTAGTGTGATGGGTTTTTTTGGGTTGCAATTGATAAAAGTTCTTGCTAATTTTCTTACTATACATGTTAACTATATTCTTAAATAAACTTTGTTTGATAAAAGCTCCCTGGTGGGTCACTGGATTCATACCTGAAGTGGAACATCTCATGCTTATCCTAGCCAAATTCAACATAAAAATCTTATGATCCATGCGGGCTTCATTAAACACTTTGGAGTTTCTAACCTGAACCATAACAACTCCATTTCACTGTATTATTTCCATGTGTCTGACTTAATGATAATCTATGGGCTGAATTCACCCATGTCCCACTGGCAGGTGCAATGAAGGGCCATCGGCGATGGTTGGGGGAGGGGGGGGGGGGGGTGGTGGTGGTGGGAGAGTGGGGGGGGGGGGGCAGAATTTGGCAGGGAGCTCAAAAAACACTTTTGCGTTGGCGTGAATTTCCCACAGGACGTTGCACTGGTGCCCACCATGGCAGACTGGGGTACCTGCTGGAGGCTGGCATGGAACTGATTTGAATCCCACTAACGAAATGCAGATGAAGGCCCGATCACACGGGCCTGATTCTACAACGTGCCAGCAGGATAGTATGCCGGAACCATACGTGCGTGCAGACGTCAGGACTTACCTGAACAATGTCTGAGGTTGCCTCCGGAATTCAAGATGGAGGCCGTTGGCAACCCTGGACCCATAACACCACAGCAGTGGGTGGGGGGAGCATCTACAGATGGATCTTCCAGATTCGGTATTTAGCGATTTCCCTTGGGTGAGGTTCGTAATATCCCACCCGAGGCCAATGGAGAATTCCGTTCTGTGAACATCACCCGCTTCGCGGTAAACTTCCAGCCAGTACCATGGAGGAGGTCCATCTTCCAGCCTCAGAATGTTCCGGAGTTCCATCTTCTTTCTTAATGGGTCAGTGATGTTAGACACCTTTTCAATATGGCGCCCAGATACGACGGTGGACTAAGCGCCAATCAGGCCCGCCCCATGACGAATATGGCGCAAAACATCCTGGTGCGTAATTTGACCGGACGGTTTGGCGTGTTTTCCTGCCAGCCTGCAGAGCAACAAACCAACCAACATCTCGTTCCTGCCACGGAACCTGGTCCCAAATGGAAGAATTCTGCCCAATCAAACTCAGTCTTGGAAAGATGCAGCTTGAAAATATATAGCTCTTGGAGCTTAAGGGATCAAAGGATATGTGGAGGAAGGGGGGGTCAGGATATTGAATTTGATGATCAGCCATTATCAAGATGAGTGGCGGAGCAGGTTCGATGGGCCGAATGGCCTCCTCCTGCTTCTAGTTTCTATGTTTTGAGGGGGCGAGTTCCTGATTTCTGCATTATTGTGCTTTCCAATTTAACTTGGAAGTGTTTTAGTTCTAATTTTAAGATGATCCCCTTTCTGTGTGACCTCCTTATCTTTGTTTACACTTTCTCTATCCTTATCTTTAACTCTATCCATCTGCATCCATCCCTCTGTCCATCTATCCTCTTTACTTACCTTCATATCTTTATCTTGCTATTGCTATCTTCGTTCTTTCTCTCCCTTTATCACTTGTTTTATTTTGTCTTTTTCTTTTTATTTCTTCTCTTCCTCTTCCACGTGCAGCATTCTTCAGATTTGTGATAGAATTCGGGTCTTTGGTGTGCTGTCTGAGCAGTTGGAGACCTCCATTCTACCAGAGGTACGCAGGGAAACAAAACCATTGCCGTTGCTTTCTTGCTTTGCTGTTGCGATTGATTTGAACATGATGCACAGAATTCAGCCAACATTGAATGTTATGGTGCACTTTCTGCTTTGCCAAGCTCTAACAAGAAGGGCGGGACAGTGGCACAGTAGTTAGCATTGCTGCCTCACAGCTCCAGGGACCCGGGTTCAATTCCCGGCTTGGGTCACTGTCTGTGCGGAGTTTGCACGTTCTCCCCGTGTCTGTGTGGGTTTCCTCTGGGTGCTCCGGTTTCCTCCCACAGTCCAAAGACGTGTAGGTTAGGTTGATTGGCCATGCTAAGTTGCCCCTTAGTGTCCCGGGATGTGTAGGTTAGAGAGATTAGTGTGGTAAATGAGTGGGGTGATGGGAATAGGGCCTGGGTGGGATTGTTGTCGGTGCAGGCTCGATGGGCTGAATGGCCTCCTTCTGCACTGTAGGGATTCTATGATGGTTTCTATGATAACAAGCAGCTAGAATAGGATGCTGTACATTACAGCGGCCTCTAGAAGGTTGCAGGAGGTCCTGAAAAATATGGAAGTATTAATTGACTTCTTCAGTTTTGCTTTGCGAGCGTGTTTTGCAGCAGCAGTGATCGTTCCTGGAAGAGCGGGGATGGGGGGAGGGTGGGGGGGAGGGTGGGGTGGGGGTGCGGGGGGTGGGGGGGAGTGGGGGGGTGGGGGTGCGGGGGGTTGGGGGTGGGGTTAGGGGGAGTGGGGGGGTGGGGGGGCAGTGGAATGCCAATTTAGGTTAGGTGGATTGGCCATGCTAAAATTGCCCCTTCGTGTCAGGAGGACTAGCTAGAGTAAATGCATGGGATTACGGGGATAGGGCCTGGGTGGGATTGTGGTCGGTGCAGACTCGATGGGCCGAATGGCCTCCTTCTGCATTGTAGGGATTCTATGATTCTTGAAAAAAAAATTGGAGAATTAGAAATTTGCAGACGACACAAAGATTGGCCGTGTAGTGGGTAATGTAGTGGATTGCTATAATCTACAAAACAAGCTCGCTGGGTTAGTGGAATGGACAGTAAAGTGGCAGGTGGATTTTAACACAGAGAAGTGTGAGGTGATGCATTTAGGGAGGTCAAAACAATAAATGGAATTATACTAAGAGGGGTCGATGAAGTGAGAGATCTTGGTGGACAAGTACACAGGTCCCTCAAGGCAGCAGTTCAAGTAGACAAGGTTGTAAAGAAGGCTCTTGCTGTTTATTCACACAAGCCTTCATTCTGCTGAGATGCAATTAAAGTGGACACTGACCGCAGATAAAAAAGAGGCTTCCACACCTTAAGGTGGAACTCCAGATCGGACCAGATATTTCACTTGTTTTTCCTTCTGGAAGCATTTTAACACATAAAATTCCACAGGGCCCGATGCCCTCCCACCACCCTCCACCTCTGGCAACTCACTGCACACATTTTTATGGGTATTTCAGAATGGAATTCGGATTGGGCTGAATGGCCTTTCTGCCAATTAATTCATAAAAATAATAACTCTGGTTATTGTTGAAAGCAAATAAAATGGAGGTACTCCTCTGGAGATGGACATAACGCCACATGCGTTTGCGTGTTACATGTAAATGAACATTTATGCATGTGTGTAATCGGAGTGCACACTGATGCACTATCAATCAAGCAAAGACTAGTTTGTATGCAAGAACAAATAGGCTTTTATTAGCAAAAGACTTGGAGCACACCCATGCCGATGAACTGGTCCAGAGACTGAGGCAGGGGGTGGGGAGCAGTCACCTTTATACCTGGACCAGGGGGGGAGGAGTCCCAGGCAGGGCCGGCAGGGGCATGTCCAGGCATGTCACACACACACACAGGCAATAAGCTAACAGTGGTTTACCACACACACCTGTACCTGTGTTGGGTGCAATGTGTTTATGTTTCTATCTGTGTGTACGGAACACGTGTATGTGACGGCCACCTTTATTGTTTCTGCTGGATGGGAGATGGGTGAATCATAGAATCCGACAGTGCAGGAGGAGGCCATTCGGCCCATCGAGTCTGCACCAACCACAATCCCACCCAGGCCCTATCCCCATAACACTATGTATTTACCCTACTAACCCCCTGAAAATAAGAGTCAACTTAGCATGGCTAATCAATCTAATCTGCATATCTTTGGACTGTGGGAGGGAATTGGAGCACCCGGAGGAAACCCACGCAGACACGGGAAGAACGTGCAAACTCCACACAGACAGTGACCCGAGGCGGGAATCAAACCCAAACCCCTGGCGCTGTGAGGCAGCAGTGCCAACCACTGTGCCACAGTGACTCAGTAGGTTAACTGCCCATTCACACTTTAACCTCTGTCAGCGCCAGCCTGACGTGGCTCAGTTGCTAACAGTCTCATCCCTGAACCGCAACGATCCAGGTTCGCATCCCACTCCCGAGCTTGAGCGCGAAAATCAAAGGCTGACACTCCTGCCGTACTGAGGGAGGGCTGCACTGTCACAGCTGTCGCTTTGCAGATGAAATGTTAAACCAAGTTGGCTGCTGGGGGGTGTATTAAAGAGCCCAGTTGGAATAAGAGCAGATAAGCATCCTGGCCAACGTTCATCCATTAATTGACGTCACAAGAAACAAGTAATCAGTTCAGTGTCGTATTGCGGTTTAAGGGAGCTTGCTGTGTACAAATTGAGTGTTGTGTTTCCTGTGTTAAAACAGTGACTCCACTTCACAAATTATTTCATTGGCTCCAGCATTTCGAAATGTTAGTGAAAAGCGCTATATAAATGCAAGTCTTTCTTTGCTTTGGCTGAGGGCAAGTCAACGACCAATAATCTTTGCCATGTACCTCCCGCAGCAGAGTGCTTCCTGTTCTTGCTGCCTTTCATTGGATGTTCGAAAACACCGGAGGACTTTGGGACCAATCAATAGGAGCCCATGGTTGCCAACACCCTCTTAGGGCAAGGTTCATAAGTTCATAAAATATAGGAGCAGAATTAGGCCATTCGGCCCATCGAGTCTGCTCCACCATTCGATCATGGTTGATATGCCCCTCGTCCCCATTTTCCTGCCTTCTCCCCATAACCCTTCAACACATTACCAATTAAAAATCTGTCTAACTCCTCCTTAAATTTACTCACTGTCCCAGCATCCGCCACACTTTGGGGTAGCGAATTCCCCAGATTCACAACCCTTCGGGAGAAGTAGTTTCTCCTCAACTCTGTTTTAAATTTGCTGCCCCTTATCCTAAGACGATGACCTCTCGTCCTAGAATGCCCCACAAGAGGAAGCATCCGCTCCACGTCTACTTTATCCATACCTTTTATCATCTTGTTTACCTCAATCTGATCTCCACTCATTCTTCTAAATTCTAAGGTGCCCGAAAGAGGAGTGTATTTCTGAGAGAAGAAATTCCTCCTCATTTCCATCTGAAACGGAGACTCCTTATTTAAAAGCAAGGGAAAAAAAAGAAAAAGGATAACAGATGGTCGACCTGTTTCTGTCGGTTCCCCATCTGGTGAACTGTTAAAATTGATTATCTCGGTGTTTTTTAAAATCTGTATCTTTGTGTACATATCTGGCTGTGTTTTTGTGTTTCCACATGTATGTACTACATGTACCTGTGTATGTTTTTATGTTTTAAAAATGTGTGTGTGTGTGTGCAGGATTTTAACTGCGTGTTTACATGTTTCAGTGTGTGCTCATGTACAAAGGTAATTGATTCTGTGTGTGTGTATTTATCTGTGTGCCCCAGGTGAGATGAGTTGTTTTGGGTGCGTGTGTGAATGAGTTGGCTCCATGGAATCCCTATAGTGCAAAAGGAGGCCATTTGGCCCATCAAGTCTGCACCGACTCTCCGACAGGGTATCTTACCTAGTCCCTCCCCTCCACCCTGTCCCTGTTACCCCACACACTTACCATGGCCAATCCACCTAACCTGCACATCTTTGGACACTAAGAGGCAATTTAGCATGGCTAATCCACCTAACCTGCACATCTTTGGATACTGATGAGGGGTGTTAATTATGAGGAGAGACTGAGCAGATTGGGTTTGTACTCGTTGGAATTTAGAAGGCTGAGGGGGGATCTTATAGAGACCGATGAGATGATGAAGGGGCTGGATAGGGTAGAGGTGGAGAGATTCTTTCCACTTAGAAAGGAAGCTAGAACTAGAGGGCACAGCCTCAAAATAAAGGGGGGTCAGTTTAGGACAGAGTTGAGGAGGAACTTCTTCTCTCAGAGGGTGGTGAATCTCTGGAATTCTCTGCCCACTGAAGTGGTGGAGGCTACCTCGTTGAATATGTTTAAATCATGGATAGATGGATTCCTGATCGGTAAGGGAATTAGGGGTTATGGGGATCAGGCGGGTAAGTGGAACTGATCCACTCCAGATCAGCCATGATCTTATTGAATGGCGGGGCAGGCTCGAGGGGCTAGGTGGCCTACTCCTGCTCCTCGTTCTTATGTTCTTAATTTAACATGGCTAACCTACCTAATCTGCACATCTTTTGACACTAAGGGGCAATTTAGCATATCCAATCCACCTAAATTGCACATCTTTGGACACTAAGGAACAACTTATCATGGCCAATCCACCCTAACCTGCACCTCTTTGCAGTGTGGGAGGAAACCGGAGCACCCGGAGGAAACCCACGCAGACACAGGGAGAATGTGCAAACTCCACACAGTCACCCAAGAACGGAATTGAACCCGTGTCCCTGGCGCTGTGAGGCAGCAGTGCTAACTACTGTGCTACAGTGCCGCTTGTTGAAGACATGTGGTTGTCACAAGTTCTTTGGCTAGCGGAGTGGGTGGGGGGGGGAAACCACTTTCCTTTAAACCACCGCCAGCAGGACCTCAGTACCTTCAAGTTCCACAGGCACTGCAGACCAGGCATTTTTGCTGTAGTAGTCTAAACAATTCACCCAGTGTTCTGCGTCCTGTCCTTTGACACTTGCAGCTGTGAGATCGTGAGTTCCTAGTTTACCTGTAGCATCAGGTTCATCTGCACCCACGGACCAATACTATTCGGACTAAAGCCTTTACTTCTGAGCTGCTTGGGGTCAGTGATTCTGAACACATGTGACAGAAGCAGAAGAGGTTAATGTGCCCATTTCTGTCTAACACTGGGCTGGGAAGAGTTGTACTGTCTCCAATTAATTTTCCATTCGGCAAAATCCTGGAAAATCAACGGGGATTTTCCCTGTACATTACGCGGTCTTTATAAAATGCAAATTTTGATGTTCTTCCTGCAACACACCTCCTGACAGGCAAGAACGGGCATGACAATTGCAGTTTCCAGCATAATTTACACTCCACTTATTGCTTTTAGGGTGAATCATTGTGGAAATCTAAATTCCCCCCCCAACCCAGTTTCCTGGCACATTCTGCCAGCTCATTGTACAGCGAGCTTCAATTCTGCATTGAGATTCGCTTTTAGTGACAGGAGGAATTGAAAGTTGCACAGTCGACCCACAGCTGCAGTGCCCCGTCACCCTCACTCCTCTTCAACAGCTCTGGCTGCGTCATCTTTATTTCTGCCGTGGGGAAGTTGAGGAAGTAAAAGTCAATGGAAGTCTGACTGTAACCTCACCTGTAATTTGGGACAATGTCAGCCTTCTAGAAACACAGAAACATAGGGGCGGCACGGTGGCACAGTGATTAGCGCTGCTGCCTCACAGCGCCAGGGACCCGGGTTCGATTCCTGGCTTGGGTTGCTGTCTGTGTGGAGCTTGCACATTCTCCCCATGTCTGCTTGGGTTTCCTCTGGGTGCTCCGGTTTCTTCCCACAGTCCAAAGATGTGCAGGTTAAGCGGATTGGCTGTGCTAAATTCTCCCTCTGTGTGCCCAAACAGGTGCCGGAGCGTGGCGACTAGGGGATTTTCACAGTAACTTCATTGCAGTGTTAATGTAAGCCTACTTGCGACTAATAAATAAGCTTTACTTTACTTCAGAAGATAGGAGCAGGAGGAGGCCATTCGGCCCTTTGAGCCATTCATCACGATCATGGCTGATCATTCAATTTTAATCCTTCTTTTTCCCTATAACCTTTGATCCCATTCACCCCAAGTGCGCTCAGTCATCTTACAGGGGCCTAGGTGTCATGGCGGTACAGAATACCAATAGTAAGAGTTGCTCTCGATAATTTAAAAAGAGAAGAGTTAACATGGTACGATAGAAAGTAAGAACAAAGAACAAAGAACAATACAGCACAGGAACACTTGGGGTGAATGGGATCAAAGGTTATAGGGAAAAAGAAGGATTAAAATTGAATGATCAGCCATGATCGTGATGAATGGCTCAAAGGGCCGAATGGCCTCCTCCTGCTCCTATCTTCTGAAGTAAAGTAAAGCTTATTTATTAGTCGCAAGTAGGCTTACATTAACACTGCAATGAAGTTACTGTGAAAATCCCCTAGTCGCCACGCTCCGGCACCTGTTTGGGCACACAGAGGGAGAATTTAGCACAGCCAATCCGCTTAACCTGCACATCTTCGGCCCTGCAAGCCCGCGCTGCTCCCTGGTCCAACTAGACCATTCTTTTGTATCCCTCCATTCCCAGTCTGTTCATGTGGTTATCTAGATAAGTCTTAAATGATCCCAGCGTGTCCGCCTCAATCATCTTGCTTGGCAGTGCATTCCAGGCCCTCACCACCCTCTGTGTAAAATACGTCCCCCTGACATCTGTGTTGAACCTTGCCCCCCTCACCTTGAACCCGTGACCCCTTGTGTTCGTCACCTCCGACCTGGGAAAAAGCTTCCCACTGTTCACTCTATCTATGCCCTTCATAATTTTATACACCTCTATTAGGTCGCCCCTCATCCTCCGTCTTTCCAGGGAGAACAACCCCAGTTTACCTAATCTCTCCTCATAGCTAAGACCTTCCATATCAGGCAACATCCTGGTAAACCTTCTCTGTACTCTCTCCAAAGCCTCCACGCCCTTCTGGTAGTGTGACGACCAGAACTGGACGCAGTATTCCAAATGTGGCCTAACCATCGTTCTATACAGCTGCAACATCATATGCCAACTTTTATATTCTATGCCCCATCCAATAAAGGCAAGCATGCCATATGCCTTCTTCACCACCCTCTCCACCTGTGCTGCCACCTTTAAGGATCTGTGGACTTGTACACCCAGGTCCCTCTGTGTGTCTATACTCCTGAGAAATTAATGATGGAGAATCCAAAGATGTGTGGGTTAGGTTGATTGGCCATGCTAAAATTGCCCCTTCGTGTCAGGGGGATTAGCAGGGTAAATGTGTGGGGTTAAGTGGATAGGGCCTGGGTGGGATTGTGGTCGGTGCAGACTCGATGGGCCGAATGGCCTCCTTCTGCACTGTAGGGATTCGATGAATAAGGAGATGGCAGATGAATTGAACGGGTATTTTGCATCAGTCTTCATTATCGAACACACAAGTAACAAATACAGAAAAAGCTGTAAACCAAGGTCAGGATTTTCCAGCCCCGGGCCCCCCAAAGACTGGAAATTCCCGACCGATCTCAACAAACCTTTAAATGGTCCACCGGATTTTCTACAATTCCCACGGCGGGCGGGAGGGGAGATTTCCAGCCCAGGAAATAGAAAGCAGGGAGGAACCCAATACAATTGCCCTCACCAAGGAAGTGGTTCTGAGCAATATGTTGGAATGGCGAGCTGAGCGGGACTTGATTATTTCATCCTAGGGGGGCTTGGGTCTCTGTCTGTGCGGAATCTGCACGTTCTCCCCATGTCTGCATGGGTTTCCTCCGGGTGCTCCAGTTTCCTCCCACAGTCCGAAAGACGTGCTGGTTAGGTGCATTGGCCATGCTAAATTCTCACTCTGTGTACCTGAACAAGGTGCCAGAGTGTGGCGACTAGGGGATTTTTAGTTTAGTTTATTTGTTTGTGTCACAAGTAAGCTTACATTGACACTGCAATGAAGTTACTGTGAAAATCCCCCAGTCGCCACAATGTGATCAGCCATGATCAAATGGAATGGCAGAACAGGCTCGAGGGGCTGAGTGGCCTACTCCTGCTCCTATGTATAGTCATAGACTATCTGCACCCAGATAGTTCACCAGCTGATTCAGCCCCCATCTTGTGTAATGTTCATATGGTTTTGGTTGAAGACAACATTCCCAAATGCTGCATCAAACCATATGGACCAGGAACATAGGAAGAGGAGTACTCCACTCAGCCCTCGAGACTCTCCTGACATTCAATATATTATCACAGGTGTAATAAGGTAAGTCAGCTATGGTTTTATTGAATAGTGGAACCAGCACGAGGTGTTGTATTACCTGGTGTGATATTACCTGGTGTGATATTGCCCGGTGTGATATTGCCTGGTGTGGTATTATCTGGTGTGGTATTGCCTGGTGTGATATTATTTGGTGTGGTATTATCTGGTGTGATATTGCCTGGTGTGATATTGCCTGGTGTGGTATTATCTGGTGTGATATTGCCTGGTGTGATATTACCTGGTGTGGTATTGCCTGGTGTGATATTACCTGGTGTGATATTACCTGGTGTGATATTACCTGGTGTGGTATTATCTGGTGTGATATTGCCTGGTGTGATATCACCTGGTGTGATATTACCTGGTGTGATATTACCTGGTGTGATATTGCCTGGTGTGATATTACCTGGTGTGATATTTCCTGGTGTGATATTGCCTGGTGTGATATTGCCTGGTGTGATATTACTTGCTGTGATATTACTTGGTGTGATATTGCCTGGTGTGATATTACCTGGTGTGATATTGCCTGGTGTGATATTGCCTCGTGTGATATTGCCTGGTGTGATATTGCCTGGTGTGATATTGCCTGGTATGATATTGCCTGGTATGATATTGCCTGGAGTGATTTTACCTGGTGTGGTATTGCCTGGTGTGATATTGCCTGGTGTGATATTGCCTGGTGTGATATTGCCTGGTGTGATATTGCCTGGTGTGATATTGCCTGGTATGATATTGCCTGGAGTGATTTTACCTGGTGTGGTATTGCCTGGTGTGATATTACCTGGTGTGATATTGCCTGGTGTAATATTACCTGGTGTGATATTGCCTGGTGTAATATTGCCTGGTGCGATAATATCTGGTGTGATATTCTCTGACAAGCGAGTCAGCATCTTCAAGGGAGAGAGCAGAATGGGAGCAAATCAGCCAAAATCAAATGAAATTTCACACCCAGCTATGGTTTTATTGAATAGTGGAACCAGCACGAGGTGTTGTATTACCTGGTGTGATATTACCTGGTGTGATATTGCCCGGTGTGATATTGCCTGGTGTGATATTGCCTGGTGTGGTATTATCTGGTTTGATATTGCCTGGTGTGATATTAGCTGGTGTGGTATTATCTGGTGTGATATTGCCTGGTGTGATATCACCTGGTGTGATATTACCTGTTGTGGTATTGCCTGGTGTGGTATTATTTGGTGTGATATTGCCCGGTATGATATTGCCTGGTGTGATATTGCCTGGTGTGATATTATCTGGTGTGATATTGCCTGGTGTGATATTGCCTTGTGTGATATTGCCTGGTGTGGTATTATCTGGTGTGATATTGCCTGGTGTGATATTGCCTGGTGTGATATTGCCTGGTGTGATATTGTCTGGTGTGATATTACCTGGTGTGATATTGCCTGGTGTGGCATTATCTGGTGTGATATTGCCTTGTGTGATATTGCCTGGTGTGATATTATCTGACGTGATATTGCCTGGTGTGATATTGCCTTGTGTGATATTGCCTGGTGTGGTATTATCTGGTGTGATATTGCCTGGTGTGATATTGCCTGGTGTGATATTGCCTTGTGTGATATTGCCTGGTGTGGTATTATCTGGTGTGATATTGCCTGGTGTGATATTGCCTGGTGTGATATTGCCTGGTGTGATATTGTCTGGTGTGATATTGCCTGGTGTGGCATTATCTGGTGTGATATTGCCTTGTGTGATATTGCCTGGTGTGATATTATCTGACGTGATATTGCCTGGTGTGATATTGCCTGGTGTGATATTGTCTGGTGTGATATTACCTGGTGTGATATTGCCTGGTGTGGTATTATCTGGTGTGATATTGCCTGGTGTGATATTGCCTGGTGTGATATTGCCTGGTGTGATATTACCTGGTGTGATATTGCCTGGTGTGGTATTATCTGGTGTGATATTGCCTGGTGTGATATTATCTGGTGTGATATTACCCGGTGTGATATTATCTGGTGTGAGATGGCCCGGTGTGATATCATCTGGTGTGATATTGCTTGGTGTGATATTATCTCGTGTGATATTGCCTGGTGTGGTATTATCTGGTGTAATATTGCCTGGTGTGATATTGCCCAGTGTGATATTGCCTTGTGTGATATTGCCTGGTGTGGTATTGCCTGGTGTGATATTACCAGTGTGATATTACCTGGTGTGATATTGCCTGGCGGGGTATTGCCTGGTGTGATATTGCCTGGTGTGGTATTGCCTGATGTGATATTGGCTGGTGTGGTATTGCCTGGTGTGATATTACCTGGTGTGATATGGGCTGTTGTGATATTGCCTGGTGTGATATTACCTGGTGCGATATTGCCTGGTGTAATATTGCCTGGTGTCATATTGCCTGGTGTCATATTGCCTGGTGTGATATTGCCTGGTGTGATATTGCCCGGTGTGATATTGCCTGGTGTGATATTGCCCGGTGTGATATTACCTGGCGTGATATTTCCTGGTGTGATATTACCTGGTGTGATATTGCCTGGTGTGATATTGCCTGGTGTGATATTACCTGGTGTGATATTTCCTGGTGTGATATTGCCTGGTGTGATATTGCCTGGTGTGATATTACCTGCTGTGATATTACTTGGTGTGATATTGCCTGGTGTGATATTACCTGGTGTGATATTGCCTGGTGTGATATTGCCTCGTGTGATATTGCTTGATCTGACCTTACCTGGTGTGATATTACCTGGTGTGGTATTGCCTGGTGTGATATTGCCTCGTGTGATATTGCTTGATCTGACCTTACCTGGTGTGATATTACCTGGTGTGGTATTGCCTGGTGTGATATTACCTGGTGTGATATTGCCTGGTGTGATATTGACTCGTGTGATATTGCTTGATCTGACCTTACCTGGTGTGATATTACCTGGTGTGGTATTGCCTGGTGTGATATTGCCTGGTATGATATTGCCTGGTGTGATATTACCTGGTGTGATATTGCCTGGTGTGATATTGCCTGGTGTGATATTACCTGGTGTGATATTTCCTGGTGTGATATTGCCTGGTATGATATTGCCTGGTGTGATATTACCTGCTGTGATATTACTTGGTGTGATATTGTCTGGTGTGATATTACCTGGTGTGATATTGCCTCGTGTGATATTGCTTGATCTGACCTTTCCTGGTGTGATATTACCTGGTGTGGTATTGCCTGGTGTGATATTGCCTGGTGTGATATTACCTGGTGTGGTATTGCCTGGTGTGATATTGCCTGGTGTAATATTGCCTGGTGCGATAATATCTGGTGTGATATTCTCTGACAAGCGAGTCAGCATCTTCAAGGGAGAGAGCAGAATGGGAGCAAATCTGCCAAAATCAAATGAAATTTCACACCCAATTTTACATTCCCAGCACAGTGTCATAAACCTGATTCACTTCCTTATTTATGCAGCATGTGACTGCACATTTACTGACTTTACAGGTTTATCATCTTGGCTGAATTGCAGCAACTGATTGTACATGAATTGTGGAGAGCTTTATACTGAGAGTGTTTAACAAGGTTCATATTTTACCTCAAGATATTTACTCAGGTACAACAGTGTGGGGGCAGTGTGTGGGGTAGTGTGCGAGGCAGTGTGTGTGGGACATGTGCGGGACAGCATGTGGGTCAGTGTGTGGGGCAGTGTGTGGGGGTTGTGTGTAGGGCAGTGTGATGCAGCGTGAGGCACTGTGGGGCAATGTGTGGGACAGTGTGTGTGTGGCAGTGTGTGCGAGACAATATGCGGGGACAGTGTGTGTGGCAGTGTGTGTGTGGCAGTGTGTGTGTGGCAGGCAGTGTATCTGGGACAGAGTGTGTGTGTGGGACAGTGTGCGTGTGGCAGTGTATATGGGACAGGGTGTGTGGGACAGTGTGTGCGGGACAGTATGCGGGGCAGTGTGTGTGGGGCAGTGTATGAGGCACTGTGGGACCCTTGTAGGCAGTCTCAGGCCGTTAACATTTAACACACACTCGTGCTGTTGAAGGATCTGATTTTGCAGAAACATATGGTAATTACATAAAAACCACCATCTCAAAAACTTTCCAAAATGTTTCACCGGGCACCAATAGCAAGACAGCAAGCTAAGATGTGTAATAATAATTTGGTCAAAGTTGTCCACATTCTGGAATTCTTTAAATCCCTCTGCCTCGCCAACTCCCACTCCTCCCGAAAAAACCCTGTGCCTCGCCAGCCCCTGTCTTTGTGCAAGCTTTTCGTTGCTGCTCCTAAGGTTCCTGTATTTTTATTTGATTGTTCCTCAGTGTTTTTGTCACAAGATGATGGACCAAGATGAGGAGGAATGTAAAGGATACTTTCAATCAGTGCCTAGAGGTTGAGCTGGAAAAACATTTATTAAAGGTCTCCATTAGAGTTTCAAACATCTCTTTCTCATTTTCCGAGACAACCTTTCGAGTCTAGATGACTCTTGAAGGGTCATCGAGGCTCTATTCTCTCCCCACAGATGCTGTCAGACCGGCTGAGATTTTCCAGCATTTTTCTGTTTTGGTTTCAGATTCCAGCATCCGCAGTATTTTATCTTACTGCTGATAGCTGGATCTCCTGTTAGGGCTGGGAAGCCGGAGCTTGAGATGTGCTGGCTTAAACAGCGTGGAGAAATCCTCCAGGAACTGGTGTCTGCTTACATTCTACTGACACATCATTATGAGGTATCAGGGCAAAGGGAGATGGTGGCGTAATGGTACTATCACGAGGCAGGTAATCTAGAAGCTCAGACTAGTGTTCTGGGAACACGGGTTCAAATCCCAATTTAAATTCAATTGATAAATCTGGAACTGAAGCTAGTCTCAGTCAATGGTGACCAAGTACATCGATTGTCAGGAAAACCCATCTGGTTCACTCATGTCTTTTAGGGAAGGAAATCTGCTGTCCTTACCTGGTCTGGCCTACATGTGACACAGTAAGAAGTTTAACAACACCAGGTTAAAGTCCAACAGGTTTATTTGGTAGCAAAAGCCACACAAGCTTTCGGAGCTCCAAGCCCCTTCTTCAGGTGAGTGGGAACTATGCAGACACTGCGACAATGGATGAATGAACACCGCTCGACAATCACCAGGCAAGACTGTTCTCTTCCTGTTGGGGAGCACTTCAGCGGTCACGGGCATTCGGCCTCTGATATTCGGGTAAGCGTTCTCCAAGGCGGCCTTCGCGACACACGGCGGCGCAGAGTCGCTGAGCAGAAACTGATAGCCAAGTTCCGCACACACGAGGACGGCCTCAACCGGGATATTGGGTTCATGTCACACTATCTGTAACCCCCACAGTTGCCTGGACCTGCCGAGTTTCACTGGCTGTCTTGTCTGGAGACAATACACATTTTTTTAGCCTGTCTTGATGCTCTCTCCACTCACATTGTTTTGTTTCTTAAAGACTTGATTAGCTGTAAGTATTCGCATTCCAACCATTATTCATGTAAATTGAGTTTGTGTCTTTATAAGCTCTGTTTGTGAACAGAATTCCCACTCACCTGAAGAAGGGGCTTGGAGCTCCGAAAGCTTGTGTGGCTTTTGCTACCAAATAAACCTGTTGGACTTTAACCTGGTGTTGTTAAACTTCTTACTGTGTTTACCCCAGTCCAACGCCGGCATCTCCACATCATGACTACATGTGACTCCAGAGCAGCTCACCACCACCTTCTCAAGGACAACTAGGGTTGGGCAATAAATGCTGGCCTGCCCTCCGAGGGCAGTCCTGCACCCAGGGTCACGTGACCCATTCCCTTAAAGGGACCACAGCCCCAAAATACATAACAGTTTTGTTCTAGTATTTTGTACAAACCAGCTTAGGGCCCTTTATAGAATGGGGCAGCTTTGAAATTTCAATGTTGCTATGGTTACAAAGCACCCAGCCTAATGCTGTTGATGCATTTTTCACCTATCTACAATTGCCCTCTGAAATGGCCGACCGACCAACTCAGTTCAAGGGCAATTAGGGACGGGCAACAAACACCCACATCTCATGAGAAAGTGAAAACATGTCGATATTAAAATTCACATCCGATTTATCACACCTGGACATCAACGGAGCATGGCTTGGTGTTGGATTACGGAGAGGTTTCTGAATTCTCTGCAACTGTGGCGCATCCCCAGGAACTCACTCAGCGACAGGGATCAGGGAGCACAGTATCTATTGCAGGTCTTACTCGCTCCTCACTCCAAACTACAACTGCCCTCCCAGGCGGTCCCACACCCAGGGTCACGTGACCCATTCCCTTAAAGGGACTATGCCCCCATAATACATAACAGTTTCATTCTAGTATTTTGTACAAACCAGCTTAGGGCTGCAGAATGGGACTGCTTTGAACTTTCAATGTTGCTATGGTTGCAAAGCACCCAGTCTGATGCTGTTGACCTGAGTCAATGCAGGGAGTCGGGGGGGGAGCAACATGAAGATAAATCTTCGCCTTCGATGCAGCCATTTCTTGTGAAGAGCTAAGATTCATGCTTTGAAAGAATGTCAGTGGCACCACATCTGCAGTCAGTCCGGTTGTTGTAGAAAATAATCACTAATAAATCAATAAGTAACAGTGAATTCAGGCGAAACCATGCTACCCAGCGAGTGGTGAGAATGTGGAACCACAAGAAATGGATGAGACAAATCACATCGGTGTATCAAGAGGAAGTTAGATAAGCAAATGAGGAGGAAGGAAAAGAAGGCTTTGCTGATTGGATTAGATGAGGTGTGGGAGGAGCATAAATAGCAGCATGTGCGTCGCTGGCTAGGCCAGCATTTATTGCCCATCCCTAGTTCATAGAAATCATAGAAACCCTACAGTACAGAAAGAGGCCATTCGGCCCATCGAATCTGCACCGACCACAATCCCACCCAGGCCCTACCCCCATATCCCTACATATTTACCCACTAATCCCTCTAACCTACACGTCTCAGGACACTAAGGGGCAATTTTTAGCATGGCCAATCAACCTAACCCGCACATCTTTGGACTGAGAAGTTGCTCTTGAGAAGGTGGTGGTGAGCTGCCTTCTTGAATCGCTGCAGTCCACGTGCTGTGGGTTGACCCACAATGCCATTAGGGAAGGAATTCCAGGATTTTGACCAGTGACTGTGAAGGAACGGCGATATATTTCCAAGTCAGGATGGTGAGTGTCTTGGAGGGGAACTTGCAGGTAGTGGTGTTCCCATGTATCTGCTGCCCTGGTCCTCCTAGACGGAAGTGGTGATGGGTTTGGAAGGTGCTGTCTAAGGATCTTTGGTGAATTGCTGCAGCGCATCTTGTAGATGGTACACACTGCTGCTACTGAGTGTTGGTGGTGGAGGGAGTGGATGTTTGCAGATGTGGTGCCAATCAAGCGGGCTGCTTTGTCCTGGATGGTGTCAAGCTTCTTGAGTGTTGTTGGAGCTGCGCCCATCCAGGCAAGTAGGGAGTATTCCATCTCACTCCTGACTTGTGCCTTGCAGATAGTGGACAGACTTTGGGGAGTCACGAGTTACTTGCTGCAATATTCCTAGCCTCTGACCTGCTCTTGTAGCCACAGTATTTATGTGGCGAGTCCAGTTGACTTTCTGGTCAATGATAACCCAAGAATGTTGATAGTGAGGGATTCAGTGATGGTTACACCATTGAATGTCATGGGGCGGTGGTTAGAGTGTCTCTTTTTGGTGATGGCCATTGCCTGGCATTTGTGTGGCACAAATGTTACTTGCCACTTGTCAACCCAATTAGGGTTGAATGGCCTATTTCTGTGGTGTTCTGCACATTCTGGGTGGAATTTTCCAGTACTGCCCACCATGGGAATCTTGAAGAGTATAGGGGGTGTAGGAGTAGAGTTAAGAGAGAAATCAGGAGGGCAAAAATGGGACACAAAATTGTTTTGGCAGATAAGGCAAAGGAGAATCCAAAGAGCTTCTACAAATACATAAAGGGCAAAAGAGTAACAAGGGAGAGAATAGGGCCTCTTAAGGATCAACAAGGTCATCTATGTGTGGATCCACAAGAGATGGGTGAGATCCTAAATGAATATTTCACATCAGTATTTACTGTTGACAAAAGCATGGATGTTAGGGAACTTGGGAAATAAGTAGTGATGTCTTGAGGAGTGTACATATTACAGAGAAAGAGGTGCTGGAAGTCTTAAAGCGCATCAAGGTAGATAAATCCCTGGGACCTGTTGAAGTATATCCCGGGACGTTGTGGGAGGCTCGGGAGGAAATTGCAGGTCCCCTTGCCGAGATATTTGAATCATCGATAGTCACGGGTGAGGTGCCTGAAGATTGGAGAGTGGCAAATGTTGTGCCTTTGTTTAAAAAGGGCTGCAGGGAAAAGCCTGGGAACTACAGGCTGGTGAGTCTCACATCTGTGGTGGGTAAGTTGTTGGAAGGTATTTTGAGAGACAGGATCTACAGGCATTTGGAAATGCAAGGACTGATTAGGGACAGTCAGCATGGTTTGTGAGTGGAAAATCATGTCTCACAAATTTAATTGAGTTTTTTGAAGGGGTAACCAAGAAGATAGAGGAGGGCAGTGCAGTTGATGTTGTCTACATGGACTTTAGCAAGGCCTTTGACAAGGTACCGCATGGTAGGTTGTTGCATAAGGTTAACTCTCACGGGATCCAGGGTGAGGTATCTAAATGGATACAAAATTGGCTTCTTGACAGAAGCCAGAGGGTAGTTGTAGAGAGTTGTTTTTCAAACTGGAGGCCTGTGACCAGCGGTGTGCCTCAGGGATCAGTGCTGGGCCCATTGTTATTTGTCATTTATATTAATGATTTGGATGAGAATATAGGGGGCATGGTTAGCAAGTTTGCAGATGACACCAAGATTGGTGGCATAGTGGACAGTGAAGAAAGTTATCTCCAATTGCAATGGGATCTTGATCAATTGGGCCAGTGGGCTGACGAATGGCAGATGGAGTTTAATTTAGAAAAATGCGAGGTGATGCATTTTGGTAGATTGAACCAGGGCAGGACTTACTCAGTTAATGGTAGGGCGTTGGGGAGAGTTACAGAACAAAGAGATCTAGGGGTACATGTTCATAGCTCCTTCAAAGTGGAGTCACAGGTGGACAGAGTGGTGAAGAAGGCATTCGGCATGCTTGGTTTCATTGGTCAGAACATTGAATACAGGAGTTGGGACGTCTTGTTGAAGTTGTACAAGACATTGCTAAGGCCACACTTGGAATACTGTGTGCAATTCACCCTATTTTAGAAAGGATATTATTAAACTAGAAAGAGTGCAGAAAAGATTTACTAGGATGCTACCGGGACTTGATGGATTGAGTTATAAGGAGAGACTGAATAGACTGGGACTTTTTTCTCTGGAGCGTAGGAGGCTGAGGGGTGACCTTATAGAGGTCTATAAAATAATGAGGGGCATAGACAAGGTAGATAGTCAATATCTTTCCCCAAAGGTAGGGGAGTCTAAAACTCGAGGACATAGATTAAAGGTGAGAGGGGAGAGATACAAAAGTGTCCAGAGGGGCAATGTTTTCACACAGAGGGTGGTGAGTGTCTGGAACAAGCTGCCAGAGGTAGTAGTAGAGGCGGGTACAATTTTATCTTTTAAAAAGCATTTAGATAGTTACATGGGTATAGAGGGATATGGGCCAAATGCGGGCAATTGGGATTAGTTTAGGGGTTTTAAAAAAATAGGGTGGCATGGACAAGTTGGGCCGAAGGGCCTGTTTCCATGCAGTAAACCTCTATGACTCTATGACTCTATAGCGGGCGGGACATGGACCATGCAAAGGTCCGTTGACCTCGGTTGGGAATTTTGGGCCTGGGTGTGAGCTTTGCCGGAACATCTTGCCCTCTATATAAAAAACATCAACGTTGTCCTTTTGAAAAAAGCCACTTTCTTTATTTTAGTTTTGGTTTTCTACTTTTGGGGTGAATATTTTTTTAAAAACCTCTCAATTTCCTTAATCATTTTCCTTCGCAGTCGCTGGGTCAAAGTCCTGCTGATGTTACAGGTGGGTGAGTAGACAGAAGGATTTATAACTTTCTCCTTCCTTACTGTGGCTAGAACCGCACACATCAGCTGCTGGGAAGAATACTTGCTCCTTAAGAAGAAAAGGCTTTGACTGAAACCAAGCAGTGTGAAATGGGGGAAATTTCTGTACAATTATTTTTATGACTCTAGATAGATAGCGAAGCAATTTGAAAATTAGCACTGCTGAGCGATCATTTTGATTTTTCCCTCATTGTGACCTGGAGATAATTAACACCTAAAAGTGTCCAAGGTTCATGTACAATTTGTATGAGAGACCCACAGGCTGTGTGACGGAACGAGGGCTTTTGAGATGTAAACCATCCAGGAAACAATAGGGTGCTTCCAAGAGAATATTATAATCTGTGTTCCCGAGTGAACAATGAGTGTTTTACTTGGAAATTCTAATCAAATATTAACATGTCTCTCTGACGTAGTCACAGAGCAAAAGCAGGTGAACCAGGAACGCTGTTGATCACACTATAAAATATTAGAAATTGGTCATTTTTGATGAGTTAGAAATGACGGCACGGTGGCACAGTGGTTAGCACTGCTGCCTCACAGCACCAGGGATCCGGGTTCGATTCTGGCCTCGGGTGGAGTCTGCACGTTCTCCCCGTGTCTGCGTGGGTTTCCTCCAGGTGCTCTGGTTTCCTCCCACACTCCAAAGATATGCAGGTTGGTTGGATTAGCCATGCTAAATTGCACCTCAAGTGTCCCGAGATGTGTAGGTTAGGGGGATCAGCGGGGTAAATACACGGGGAGTGGGCCTGGGAAAGATGCTCTGCCGGAGAGTCGGTTCAGACTCAATGGGCCCAATAGCCTCCTTCTGCACTGTAGCGATTCTATGAAAGCATCGATTTGCCTTTCGAAGGAGCCAATTTCAAAGTCGACGAAATGGTTGGTCAACAATTCTGATACCTTCGGTTCCTGCACTTCAAAGCCATTCATTGGTTGAGATTTTAACTTATTCAAAAGCCATCCACTTGCACAGAGTCTAAATTGGGCCACTGTGTTCATCTCTTGGATGTTTCTGAGAGTTGTAATCGGGCGCTATATAAATGCTTTAATCAGAAATTCGGTTAAAGGAATACTCAGGTATCTGACCGATTGTTTTGAAACAGTTTATGGAAAGTGTATTGGAGTGTTGCTTGTTTCTTGTTGTACTCTTCAACCTCTGTGTAAATATCTTCCTGATAAATAAATCTGACAATTGGTTTTAATCTGATTTTAATAGCACGACAGTGTGGCATTTATTATTTATTGGACACCCCAAAACACAATTCTCCACACATATTTCTAAACCTTTTGAACCATGACCCCACCACCGCCCCCTCCCCAAGTCGGCCATCTTTAATTTGCTCATGATCACCACATTTGGTGGGTAACCATGTTGCCCCTCCCTCTCACCCCCTGCCAAATCTAGGATTGATATCAAGAATTCCTTCTTAAAAAGGCATGAATAATGGTGTCATTCAGACAACAATCCGCAAATCGCTTACGAAAAATTTTTTTGTGATCTTATCAGGACTTCTTTCAGGACGGCTGACTGAGAATGGACCACATAACCTTCCTCATTTTTCTCAATCTTGTGACATTGCGTTAACTATTTTAACTGGCAGTTATTTCCTCATATTCGCTGAATGATTTTTCTTTCCTCGGTGTGGGATGTTACAAGAGAAAGATCTTGGAGTAAAATTATATTTTATTTTTACGTGTTTTTTTGTAAAGTTTCAACTTATTCAAGGCTCATTCACACACAAGTTGGTCTTGACAATAAATCTGGAAACATTCTGCTCCAGGAGTTCAGAAAATCTTTATTTTCTTTAAAAATTGATTTCAGGGAAAGCAACCTATTGTCCCCTAATGAAGCCACCCCACAGTGAGAGAGACCAGAAAGTCCCAGCCAAGGTAGAATCATAGAATCCCTACAGTGCTGAAGGAGACCATTCAGCCCATCAAATCTGCACTAACTCTCTGACAGAGCAACCCACCCAGGCCCTATCCCCGTAACCCCACACACTTACCCCACTAATCCCTCTAATTTATGCATCTTTGGACACTAAGGGGCAATTTACCATGGACAATCTACCTAAACGGCACATCGTTGGACTGTGGGAGGAAACCAGAGCACTTGGGGGAAACCCACACAGACACGGGAAGAATGCGCAAATTCCACATGGACGGTCAAGGCTGGAATTGAACCCAAGTCTCTGGCGCGGTCAGGCAACAGTGCTAACTATCCACTGTGCCACCGTGCCAGTATGGAGTAAAGTTGATTAAAAAATCTCTCCATTTCCCATATCCTTCTTCACTTTCTCTCTCCCCACCTTCTTTTCTGTCTTTTCCACTTCCTCTCCAGCTCCCGTGGTCTTAAACTTCCGATGTGGAGATGCCGGCGTTGGACTGGGGTAAACACAGTAAGAAGTTTAACAACACCAGGTTAAAGTCCATACCATCGACACCGCAAACTGCCGGCTCCAAGTGGAGAGGATCGCCAAGAAGATCGCGCATATCGACACAGAGGTGTGGCTTTTGCTACCAAATAAACCTGTTGGACTTTAACCTGGTGTTGTTAAACTTCTTACTTAAACTTCCGACCAGCTTTACCTCAGTGAGTGGAAACTCTGGCCGGAATTCTGCAATGTTGCACGTCCCGCCGCCGCTGCCAGCGAGAACGGAGAATTTGGCACTCAGCCAAATCTTCATTCGCAGCAGTGGGACTGGAGAATCCCGGCCACTGAGTCGGAAGATTTGTGGGTTGAAATCCAGAGACCCAAGCATCAAAATCCATGCTAACAGCGCAGTGCAGCACTGAGGGGGTGCTTCACTGTCTAAGGTGTCTTTTCAATGAGGTGTTAAACTCTGCTCAATTAGACATAAAATGTTCCATGGCAACATTAAAAAAAAGCAGGGTGTGTTATTCTCTATTCAACTGTCATAGAATCCCTACAGTGCAGAGGGAGGCCATTTGGCCCATCAGATCTGCACCAATCGCAATCCCACCCAGGCCCTATCCCTATAACCCCACTTATTTACCCTGCTAGTCCCCCTGACACTAAGGGTCAATTTAGCATGGCCAATCAACCTAACCCACACATCTTTGGAGTGTGGGAGGAAACCGGAGCATCCAGAGGAAACTCACGCAGACAGGGGGAGAATGTGCAAATTCCACACAGACAGTCACCCGAGGCCGGAATCGACCTCGGGTCCCTGGTGCTGTGAGGCAGCAGTGCTAACCACTGTGCCACCGTGCCTCCCATAAAGACAAGATCACCCAGCTTGCCCATGTCACTCGGCCTCTGTCATCATGACCTACCCATCATGCAGTGGGGTCCTATTGGACGGTGAAGAAGAGGGAGACGCTGGATGAACTGGTGCCAGACTGAGATCTCCAGCAGGTCAACAGACACTTGAACAATGTGGGACGTTTGGCGTGGAAAGGAGAGATTGGAGTGTTCTATCTGCCCCACGCATCTCCAGATGTGAGACTAACATATCTAAATCAGTCTTTCCACTGAAACAGTGACTATACTTCAAAAAGTACGTCATTGTTAAAGAATTCATTCATGGGATGTGGGCGTCACTGGCTAGACCAGAATTTATTGCACATCCCTAATTGTCCTTGAGAAGGTGGCGGTGACCTGCCTTTTGATTTTGTCACATGTATTGGTACACAGTGAAATGTATTGTTTCTAGCGTGCTATACAGACAAAGCATACCGTTCATAGAGAAGGAAAGGAAAATGTGCAGAATGCAATGTTACAGTCATAGCTAGGGTGTAGAGAAAGACCAACTTAGTACGAGGTAGATCCATTCAAAAGTCTGACAGCAGCAGGGAAGAAGCTGTTCTTCAGTCGGTTGGTACGTGACCTCAGACTTTTGTATCTTTTTCCCGATGGAAGAAGGTGGAAGAGAGAATGTCCGGGGTGCGTGGGGTCCTTGATTATGCTGGCTGCTTTGCCGAGGCAGCGGGAAGTGTAGACAGAGTCAATGGATGGGAGGCTGGTTTGCGTGATGGATTGGGCTACAGTCATGACCTTTTGTAGTTTCTTGTGGTCTTGGGCAGAGCAGGAGCCATACCAAGCTGTGAACAACCAGAAAGAATGGTTTCTATGGTGCATCTGTAAAAGTTGGTGAGAGTCGTAGTTGACATGCCAAATTTCATTAGTCTTCTGAGAAAGTAGAGGCTTGAACTGTTGCAATGCCTGAGGTGTAGTTACACCCACAGTGCTGTTAGGGAGGGTGGTCCAATATTTTGACCCAGCAACAGCAAAGGAACGGCAGATATATTTCCAAGTCAGCATGGTGAGTGACTCTGGGGCTCTGAAAGGTACAGAAATATCAAAAGATGCTTTACAAGAGCAAGTCTTTCCCACAGCCAACCTGACAAATAACACGTGGACGTAGATGATGGGAATGTTTAGTGTTGCTGAGGCGACAGACCTGCAGCTATGTGTGGAATCTTACTAGTCACAACTGGACATTGCGGGTTGTGAGATTTTGTGTACTTTTGATTGATTGACAGTTGAGTTAAGAGAAAGTTTAAATATTTTTCTTTCTGAAGTGGTTGCCTTCCTCAAGAGATGGAGAAGGTTTGGTAGATCCCAGAGGGTAACTAATTGTTCAGTGACCAGTGGAGAGAATTGGGCTGGTGGGATCACATAGATTTACCATGTTCTATGCATTCTATGCTTATGTCCAATCCAGCCTCCCACCCATTGACTCTGTCGACACTTCCCGCTGCCTTGGCAAAGCAGCCAGCATAATTAAGGACCCCACGCACCGCGGACATTCTCTCTTCCACCTTCTTCCATTGGGAAAAAGATACAAAAGTCTGATGACACGTACCAACCGACACAAGAATAGCTTCTTCCCTGCTGCCATCAGACTTCTGAATGGACCTACCTCACATTAAGTTGATCTTTCTTTGTACCCTAGCTATGACTGTAACACTACATTCTGCACTCTCTCCTTTCCTTCTCTATGAACGGTATGCTTTGTCTGTATAGCACACTAGAAACAATACTTTTCACTGTATACTAATACATGTGACAATAATAAATCAAATCATATTTTATCCTCCTTACTCAGCCAGTTGTCTGACCATGTATCAGTAAGCACAGTAAGAAGTCTCACAACACCAGGTTAAAGTCCAACAGGTTTATTTGGTAGCATGAGCTTTCGGAGTGCTGCTCCTTCCTCAGGTGAATGAAGGAGCAACACTCTGAAAGCTTGTGCTACCAAATAAACCTGTTGGACTTTAACCTGGTGTTGTGCGACTTCTTACTGTGCCCACCCCAATCTAACGCTGGCATCTCCACATCATGTATCAGTATGCAGTGAAAAGTACTGTTTCTTGCGTGCTATACAGACAAAGGGTGGCATAATGGTTACCATCGCTGCCCCACAGCCCTCTAGCCCTCAAAGATACTGTGCAGTTGTATGATTTACACCATAAGAACTTAAGAAACGGGAGCAGGACTGGACCACACGACTCATTGAGAACCTGCTCTGCCACTCAACACGACCATGGCTGATCTTGGCTTTCAACTCCAGAGCTGGAATCTTACCATTCTTCACCCCAGCGGGATTTTCCCATCCTGGCCACAAGGAACGGAGATTTGGCTGGTCGCCAAGTTCTCCAGCCTCGCTTCAGCAAGGGCATGAACGGCTGGTAAGATCGCGCTCCAGATCTGGCAGCATCTGTGGAGAGAGAAACAGAGTTAACATTTCGAGTCCGTGTGACTTATCATCAGAGCAACCAAAAATAAACTGAGGAAAGGAAATATATTTTTAAATATGTCTGCGTTTACTGGCAGTAACAGTGCAGAGAGCACATACAAAACCTAAAGGACTGCAGAGCCAATTCAAACCAGTAAAACCAGCAGAGCAAGTAGCACAAACCGGCATTGTGGGACAACAATGCAAATCTGCATTTGAAAATGGCAAAGAAATGTGTACCTGTATCAAAGTGCCCTGGTGTCCAAAAGCTGACGCAGGAAGTAGCAAAACTCACTGCTTGCCTGCTGCCATCAGACTTTTGAATAGACCTACCTCGCACTGAGTTGGTCTTTCTCAACACCCTAGCTATGACTGTAACACTACATTCTGCACTCTCTCCTTTCCTTCTCTATGTACGGTCATAGAATCCCTACAGTACAGAAGAAGGCCATTCAGCCCATCAAGTCTGTACCAACCATAATCCCACCCAGGCCCTATTCCCATAGCCCCACACATTTACCCTGCTAATCCCCCTAACACTAAGGGGCAATTTAGCATGGCCAATAAAGCTAACCCGCACATCTTTGGTCTGTGGGAGGAAACTGGAGCACCCGGAAGAAACCCACGCAGACACGGGGAGAACATGCAGACTCCGCACAGACAGTGACCCGAGGCTGGAATTGAACCCGGGTCCCTGGCGCTGTGAGGCAGCAACGCTAACCACTGTGCCACCGTGCTGTCCTTTGTCTGCATAGCACGCAAGAAACAATACTTTTCACTGTATACTGATACATGTGACAATAATAAATCAAATCAAACCAAATCAAAATCAAATGTGTTGGTGGGTCAGTGACCCGTAACTGTTGTAAACACGTTCTCCCCGTGTCTGCGTGGGTTTTTTTGGGTGCTCCGGTTTCCTCCCACTGTCCAAAGAGGGTTAGGTTGATTGGCCATGCTAAACTGCCTCTAGTGTCAGGGGGATTAACAGGGTAAGTATGTGCGGTTACGGGGATAGGGCCTGGGGGGATTGTGGTTGGGGCAGGCTCGATGGGCCGAACGTCCTCATTCTGCACTGTAGGGATTCTATGATTCTATGTTGTATTGTGAACCAACGTTGGGCTCCACCTCTGTTTATATTTGACTATTTAAGGGGCGGGACTGCTTAACAAAAAGCAATCGCCCAAAAAAGAGTAGTCGGAGCTTAAACATCTAAATCCTGTTCCACCACTAATATAGTGAACTGAAATTCGATGCATTGTTGACCTGGTAAATAGCAATTATACCAGACTAATCGCAGCAACTCCCTGGTAACACGATTCCTATTTGTGCAACAATCTTTTAATAAAAGATGAACTGCTTTGTGCATGTTTCAAACCTGTTTCTTTTCACTCGCTGTCAATAATTTGAATGCTTTATAATTGCAAGGAAAATAGCCCATTTGCTTCCCGAGTCTTGGTTCATTGCTGACTTATTTGTGGTGACTATTAACAGCGCTGCAACTCAGCACGTTACAGGGAACAAACTGGTCTCTACGCTTCTTTATAATTCCATCTGTGGTCATCCACCAACAATCTTGCCCTTTCCCCTCTCTCCTCCCCACCCTCCTCTCCCTAGATTTCTCTTCTGATATTAAACAAAATCTGCCCCACACCACGTTAGGAAGTCTCACAACACCAGGTTAAAGTCCAACAGGTTTATTTGGTAGCACGAGCTTTCGGAGTCTCGCTCCTTCTTCAGGTGAGTGAAGAGTTGTGTTCACACACAGGGCATATATAAACACAAACTCAATTTACAAGATAACTGGTTGGAATGCGAGTCTTTACAGGTGATTAGGTCTTTACAGGTATAGACAATGTGAGTGGAGAGAGGGTTAAGCACAGGTTAAAGAGATGTGTATTGTCTCCAGACAGGACAGTTAGTGAGATTTTGCAAGCCCAGGCAAGTCATGGGGGTTACAGATAGTGTGACATGAACCCAAGATCCCGGTTGAGGCCGTCCTCATGTGTGCGGAACTTGGCGATCAGTTTCTGCTCGGCGACTCTGCGTTGTCGTGTGCCAAACCTTTCCCCAGCTCTCTGAATGTCACCCAGATACTGCTGAACCCTTTGGCTTTTAATCAGTACTTCGTTCCTCTCTTCTATCACCCTCCAGCAGACTTCTCTGTTACTTCGGTTTCTTGATTATCAGTTTAAGTTTATTTATTAATCATAAGTAGGCTTACATTAACACTGCAGTGAAGTTAATGTGAAAATCCCCTAGCCGCCACACTCCGGCACCTGTTGGGTTACACTGAGGGAGAATTTAGCATGGCCAATGCACCCTAACCAGCACGTCTTTCGGACTGTGGGAGGAAACCGGAGCACCCGGAGGAAACCCACGCAGACACGGGGAGAACGTGCAAACTCCACACAGACAGTGACCTGAGGCCAGAATTGAACCCAGGTCCCTGGCGCTGTGAGGCAGCAGTGCTAACCACTGTGCCACCGTGCCTCACAGATCCAGGGACCTGGGTTCGATTCCCAGCTTGGGTCACTGTCTGTGTGGAGTTTGCACATTCTCCCCGTGTCTGCGTGGGTTTCCTCCAGGTGCTCCGGTTTCCTCCCACAGTCCAAAGATGTGCAGGTTAGGTGGGTTGGCCATGCTAAATTGCCCCTTAGTGTCCCGGGATGCGGTTAGAAGGATTAGCGGGGTAAATATGTGGGGTGACAGGGATAGGGCCTAGGTAGGATTGTTGTTGGTGCTGGCTCGATGGGTTGAATGGCTTCCTTTTGCACTGGAGGGTTTCTATGCTTTCACCATGAAATATTTGGTGTGTGTTAAATGTATTTAGTCTTATTCATGGCGTCACGCTTAGTGAATATGCCCAATGCCAATCTTATGGCCCATCGAAATAACAGAGGGCCACTCATGTGCCTCATTCACCAGCCTCGCTTGCCTATCGCTGCTTTAACTGTTATCTCCACATTCTGAACACTCTCCCTGAAGTTCTTTGCCTCCACTATTTTCTCTCCATTTTTAGAAACCTTCTCTAAATCCATCTATTTAACCAAACTCTGAAGGAGGAGATTTCCTTTTATTCATTCATGGAATATGGGTGACGCTGGCTGGGTCAGCATTTATTGCCCATTCCTAGTTGCCCTTGGAGGGCAGTTGAGAGTCAACCACATTGCTGTGGCTCTGGAGTCACATGTAGGCCAGACCAGGTAAGGACGGCGAATTTCCTTCCCTAAAGGACATTAGTGAACAGGACAGGTTTTTCCGACAATCGACAATGGCTTCATGGTCATCAGTAGATTCTTAATTCCAAATATTTTTTATTGCATTCAAATTTCACCATCTGCCGTGGTGGGATTCGAATCCAGATCCCCAGAACATTAGCTGAGTTTCTGGATTAATAGTCAAGCGATAATACCACTAGGCCATTGCCTCCCCCATCCTTGTCCTCCCACATGGCTAAGTGTGTGTGTTCCTTTGCCCTTCCAATCTAGATTTTTACTCCACCCTGCAAGCACCGTGTGATATTTTCCATTTTAATATTGCTCCATAAATACACGTTGTTGTTTTTCGATTCCAGTGCATGAAACGTGGTTTCACTTTGTAATCCAAAGCTAATGGGTTCACATCCTGCTCTAGGCTAGGCCATGGTTTATATCCTGGCTTCATCCTTTCTGGCTGCCATTAAAAGATTATTTTTCTCCCCTTTGTTCACCCATAGCACACTCTATAATGCTTTTATTCAATTGCCTGGCACTTGAATCTGTCTGACTCAGTTAAGACGAGATTTGACATCAGACCTCGAAGAGAAATTCTTGTGATAGAGGGTGTTTATAGTTCAGGGGGCAATCCATCAGAATATATTGCGTCCTGCTCTGATGACATGTCAAGAGGAAACAAGAAACCTACAGCTTGGAACTACTTTCTCCTTGCAGTCACCATTCAACACACATCCATGTGAGATACTAGTGTTATACAACTTTTAATTTAAACACCTTCCAAGCTTTCCAGTTTAATTACTTTTTTGATTCGATTTATTATTGTCACATGTATTAACGTACAGTGAAAAGTATTGTTTCTTGCGCGCTATACAGACAAAGCATACCATTCATAGAGAAGGAAAGGAGACAGTGCAGAATGTAGTGTTACAGTCATAGCTAGGGTGTAGAGAAAGATCAACTTAATGCGAGGTAGGTCCATTCAAAAGTCTGACGGCAGCAGGGAAGAAGCTGTTCTTGAGTCAGTTGGTACATGATCTCAGACTTTTGTATCTTTTTCCCGACGGAAGAAGGTGGAAGAGAGAATGTCCGGGGTGTGTGGGGTTCTTAATTATGCTGGCTGCTTTGCTGAGGCAGCGGCAAGTGTAGACAGAGTCAATGGATGGGAGGCTGGTTTGTGTGATGGACTGGACTACATTCATGACCTTTTGCAGTTCCTTGCAGTCTTGGGCAGAGCAGGAGACATACCAAGCTGTGATACAACCAGAAAGAATGCTTTCTATGGTGCATCTGTAAAAGTTGGTGAGAGTCATAGCTGACATGCCAAATTTCCTTAGTCTTCTGAGAAAGTAGAGGCGTTGGTGGGCTTTCTTAACTATAGTGTCGGCATGGGGGGACCAGGGCAGGTTGTTGGTGATCTGGACACCGAAAAACTTGAAGCTCTCGACCCTTTCTATTTCGTCCCCATTGATGTAGACAGGGGCATGTTCTCCTTGCGCTTTGTGAAGTCGATGACAATTTCCTTTGTTTTGTTGACATTGAGACAAACAAGGACAGTAATTCAATTATTTCTTTCTTTAACACTTCTAGTACCAACTCAAACATAAACAGTTGCAACTCATTAACTCTTTACTGAACTTTAGCTCAAACTGAACATCAACTTTCAACTGAACTTTAACTCTTAAACTGCATATTAACCTTAACTGAACATCAACTTTAACTATTTAACTGAAAATAGATACTACCAAGCTTAGGAAAACTTGGCCAAGAAATATTCTTGATGTAGAATCTATCTTCTTCTTCTCTGAAGCATTCTTCAGGGTACAGGTCTTCTTGCGATGGTTGGTATTTTTGAGTTATCCCTGGCAAACAAAGGCTCATATGTCTTTTTTATCCACAATTCTCCACTTGCTTCCAGAAGATTCTCTATCATCCAGCCAATGAATTGATCAGAACTCTCCAATTGCACCATTCGATTAGGCCAATCAAATACAGCCAAAGTAGTGGCATTGGTCACTCCAGACCTTAAGTGCATGTTGTTTATATTCCAAAATTCAAAGAAGGAACACTGGCTCCAAAGGTCTGTAAAGAACTTTTCCCTGCCAAGGATAAGCTGTTAACTCTGACACCTTCTGTCCTTTGACAAATTCCAGGCCACAAGAAATCCCAGCATAGTGACAAACAACTTTAACGAAAAATCAGCTTTGCTTGATTAAAAATCTTTCAGCATATTAAAAGGTAAAACTCTGCAAACCTTTCAGCCACACTAGTAAGCTGTTGAATCTATGGGAAGTAGCTTATCAGACTTCCCCAGAGTAGCATCTGGGGACTGCACGGTGGCGCAGTGGTTAGCATTGCTGCCTCACAGCGGCAGGGACCCAGGTTCGATTCTGGCCTTGGGTCACTGTCTGTGTGGAGTTTGCATGTTCTCCCCGTGTCTGAGAGGGTTTCCTCCGGTTTCCTCTCACAATCCAAAGATGAGTAGGTTAGGTGGGTTGGCCATGCTAAATTGCCCCTTAGTGTCCAAAGATGTGTAGGTTAGGTGGATTGGTCATGGGAAATGCCCAGGGTTATGGGGACTAGAGCGGGGTAGGATGCTCTGTCAGAGAGTCAGTGCAGACTGAACGGGCTGAATGGCCTCCTTCTGCACTGTAGGGATTCTATAGATTCTGCACTGGCCGGTCTTGCCTGTGGGGGAAGGAGAAGGGAAATGAAGAACAAATATGAAATACTCTAGTATCTCCCAACCATCTACCTCACCCAATGCCTTTTGAATGCTTCATCTATAGGTTGAACACATGTCAGCAGTTTAGGTGGAATTTTACACGCACCCTTCCCAGCTAAGGAAATAAGCACACAGCTGTGTTATATTAATGGAAAATTGAATTCTGTATAACAATCTCTGTTGTTACGATGACTGAGAAATTAGCCTATCAGGGAAAATGGAGAAGCAATGGCCTAGTCCCACGAGTAGGTAAAGTAAAGCTGATCAGACATCAGATTGTGGATATCCTACCTCACCCCCTGTTCAGGGCTGCGATTAAATCACATGACTGGGTGAGTTGGGGTTGCTGGCAAGCCTTACTCAAAATTCCTTATAAGAACTCCACGTAGATTCTGGATAAGGTTAGGAAGCTGGGGGGTAGAAAGGGCACTCTGCGGGGGAAGAGGTGATTTCTGAGTGTGGAAAGGGTAAGTACTGAGTGGGGTACTGAGCGTTGGAATTGTACAAAACGCTGGTGAGACCACAGCTAGAGGTTTGTGTGCAATTCTCGGGCAGCGCATTACAGGAAGGACATAATTACTCTGGAGAGAGTGTGGAGGAGGTTCACAAGAACATTGCCAGGGCTAGAAAAGTGTAGCTATGAGGAGAGATTGGATAGGTTGGGGTTATTTTCCTTGGAACAAAGAAGGCTGAGGGGTGATTTGATAGAGGTGTACAAAATTATGAGGGGAAGAGGTGATGATAAAATTGTTTTCCTTGTGGAGAATTCTAGATGTGGAGATGCCGGCGTTGGACTGGGGTAAACACAGTAAGAGTTTTAACAACACCAGGTTAAAGTCCAACAGGTTTATTTGGTAGCAAATACCATTAGCTTTCGGAGCGCTGCTCCTTCATCAGATGGAGTGGAAATCTGCTCTCAAACAGGGCACAGAGACACAAAATCAAGTTACAGAATACTGATTGGAATGCAAATCTCTACAGCCAACCAGGTCTTAAAGATACAGACAATGTGAGCGGAGGGAGCATTAAGCACAGGTTAAAGAGATGTGTATTGTCTCCAGACAATTCTCCAGACAGAATTCTAGAACCAGGGGTTATAGATTCAAGATCAGTGGCAGTAGGTGTAGAGGGGACATGAGGAAGGACTTTTTTATGCAGAGTGAAGTGGGTGTCTGGAATTCGCTGCCCGAGTTGGTGGTGGAGGCACAGACCCTAAACCCTTTAAAAAAATACCTGGATCTGCACCTTAAGTGCTGTAAGCCGCAGGGATATGGGCCCGGGTGCAGGAAGGTGAGATTAGAAAGGGCACCTGGGTGTTCTCGGGCTGGCATGGACAAGATGGGCCGAATGGCCTCTGTCTGTGCAGTAATCTTTCTGTGATTCTAGGTTGAAATATTACAGTCAGCATGTGTCTAAATTTGTGACGTGGGCGTGTTAAAGTTAAAGTTTATTTATTAGTTACAGGTGAGGCTTACATTAACACTGCAATGAAGTTACTGTGAAATTCCCCTAGTTGCCACACTCCGGCGCCTGTTCAGGTCAATGCACCTAACCGGCACGTCTTTCAGACTGTGGAAGGAAATCGGAGCACCCGGAGGAAACTCACGCAGACACGGGGAGAACGTGCAGACTCTGCACAGACAGTGACCCAAGCCGGGAATCGAACTTGAATTCTGGAGCTGTGAGGCAACTAAATTCTCCCTCAGTGTACCCGAACAGGCACCAGAGGGTGGTGACTGGGGGATCATAGAATTCCTACTGTGCAGAAGGAGGTCATTCAGCCCATCGAGTCTGCACCGACCACAATCCCACCCAGGCCCTATTCCCGTAACCCCACATATTTATCCTGCTAATCTTCCTGACACTAGGGTCAATTTAGCATGGCCAATCAACCTAACCCGCATATCCTTGGAGTGAGAGGGGAAACCGGAACACCCGGAGGAAACCCACACAGACACGGGGAGAACGTGCAAACTCCGCACAGACAGAGACCCGAGGCTGGAATTGAACCCGGGTCCCTGGAACTGTGAGGCAGCAATGCTAACCACTGTGCAACCGTGTGGGATTTTCAAGGTAACTTAATTGCAGTGTTAATGTAAGCCTACTTGTGACACTAATAAATAAACTTAAACTTGTGTGTGCAATTCTCTTAATCTCGGAACTTTTAGTCAGTCTCATTAAATCACCACTTGCTAATTATACAACTTCCTTATTGATTTTGATGTCCTGCCGTGTATCATTGTCCACTCTTCTCCCCCTTTGCTTCCACTTTTCTAAATTTTACCTCTGTCCCATCCATTCCCCCCCAACATCTTCATCTGTCACAGCTTATCCTCTCATTTTAGCTTCTCTGTTGTTTGGCCATTCACACCTTCTATTCTCTCTATGGGCTGCCATTAGCAGCCTTCCCCCTGGTTTCTGTGGCTATGACTCATCTTTCATTCCCTCACCCTGCAGTATAAACATCTCCCACTTTCTCTGCCTTTTAGCTTTGACAAAGGGTCATCTGGACTCGAAACGTCAGCTCTTTTCTCTCCTTACAGATGCTGCCCAGACCTGCTGAGATTTTCCAGCGTTTTCTCTTTTTGGTTTCAGATTCCAGCATCTGCAGTAAATTCCCTTTATCCACTCTTCTCCACTTCGGTTTCTCAATGCAAGCCTGAGCTCACGGGACAGTTTCTGGGTTGCGGCTGAGCCCAAGTGTTGGAGCAATGGGTTGACGATGCAGGGAATGGCAATCCGGCTTGTTGCTACCTCACTCGTGAGAAACAGAGAACAACAATGATTTAACCCTGTGGGCACCCTTACAGCAAAGATGCAAACACGCAATTAAGTAGGGCAGTGACGTTCCAACGAACAGTGCTTCTTTTTTTTTACATAATAATATGGCCATAGCTATTTTAGTCACACAAAATCATTTGTTTCCCCCCAGTCTGGTTCCACTTTGTTTTCTTCTTAATCCAGGTTACATTCTCCATTTTAATGATGTTTTGTTGACCTGAGCTACTCCTTTCGATATCCCACATCATGATCACCGATTAGACCTGTGCACCTTCTGTAAAGTTGATGGACAGAGCAGGGAAAGGTACAAAAGCCGCAGTCTATCGCAGCGATCTCTGACCTTCTACTTACCCAACAGAGAAGAGGTGACTGAATCTCAGGTCACTGGAGTATGCAATCGTTATAGTTGCTACGAGAATTTGAAAAAAACACACATTCCTGGCCCAAAGCCCAGCCTCACTGATCTTAACTCCCTCACATGAAAGCACCGCGATAAATTGTGGTTCCACTAAATATTTCTCGGCTAAGCATAAAATACATTGTTGTCCATTTAATTTGGTAAGGATTTTGTATAATCCTGTTTTGCGAACAGCTAGAAACTGGTAATCTTATACATTTTATTTTCCAGCCATCGTACAATGTTTAAGTAGCTAAGGGCGGCACAGTGGCACAGTGGTTAGTGCTGCTGCCTCACAGCGCCAGGGATCCGGGTTCAATTCCTGGCTCGGGTTACTGTCTATGTGGAGTTTGCACGCTCTCCCCGTGTCTGCGTGGGTTTCCTCCGGGTGCTCCGGTTTCCTCCCACAGTCTTAAAGATGTGATGGTTAGGTGCATTGGCCATGCTAAATTCTCCCTCAGTGTACCCGAACAGGCGCAGGAGTGTGGCGACTAGGGGATTTTCACAGTAACTTCATTGCACTGTTAATGTAAGCCTATCCGTGACACTAATAAATAAACTTTAAACAGCTATTATTTTCACAAACTAGTTAGTGGACCGAAACTTAAAAATTACCAATAGCCAATTGCAAAACTATGTCAGTAAATGTCTTCATCAGGGTTACTATTTTGAGCATTCGATGGCAGTTTCATGATGCGGCCGTGGTTATTTTAGTCATCAACAATCATTTGTTTTCCCAGTCAGCTTTAATTTTGTTCACTTCCAGGGTTCCTTGTCCAGGGATCTATCCACAGCCCCTCCCAAACCCACCACCGTGTTTTTGTATTCATTTGTGGGACATGGGCATCGCGGGCTGGCCAGCATTTATTGCCCATCCCTAGTTGGCCCTTGGAGGGCAGTTGAGATGGCAGAGGGCCATTCATTTGGCTCACTCACCAGCCTAGCTGGCCTATCACTGTTTTAATTGTTCGCTCCACCTTCTGAATACTCTCCCTGAAGTTCTTTGCCTCCACTATTTTCTCTCCAGTTTTAGGAACCTTCTCTAAATCCATCTAGATAACCAAACTTTAAAGGAGGAGATTTTCTTTTATTCATTCGTGGGACATGGGTGTCGCTGGGTGACCAGCATTTATTGCCCATCCCTAGTTGTCCTTGGAGGGCAGTTGAGAGTCAACCACATTGCTGTGGCTCTGAACTCACATGTAGGCCAGACCAGGTAAGGATGGCAGATTTCCTTCCCTAAAGGACATTAGTGAACCAGATGGATTTTTCCGACAATCGATAATGGTTTCATGGTGATCAGTAGATTCTTAATTCCAGATTTAAAAAAAATTGATTTCAAGTTCCACCAGTTGCTGTGGCCGGATTCGAATCCAGGTCCCCAGAACATTAGCTGAGTTTCTGGTTTAATAAGAGACGATAATACCATTAGGCCATCACCTCCCCACCACTGTTACCATCTAGAAGGACAAGGGCAGCAGATACCACCACCTGAAAGTTCCCCTCCCAAGATTTGGTTTGATTTATTGTCACAAGTACTGGGATACAGTGAAAAGTATTGTTTCTTGCGCACTATACAGACAAAGCATACCGTTCATAGAGTACATAAGGGAGAAGGAAAGGAGAGGATGTAGAGTGTAGTGTTACGGTCACAGCGAGGGTGTAGAGAAAGATCAGCTTAATATAAGATAGGTCCATTCAAAAGCCTGATGGCAGCCGGGAAATAGCAGTTCTTGAGTTGGTTGGTATGTGTTCTCAGGCTTTTGTATCTCTACCCAGCATAATCAAGGACCCCGCGCACCCCAGACATACTCTCTTCCACCTTCTTCTATCAGGACGAAGATACAAAAGTCTGAGATCACGTACCAACTGACTCAAGAACAGCTTCTTCCCGACTGCCATTCGACTTTTGAATATATATCGGCCGTTCCTTTACTGTCGCTGGCTCAAGGTCCTGGAACTCCCTCCCGAACAGCATAGTGGGTAGATCCACACCACAGCAATTCAAGAAGACAGCTCATCACCACCTTCTCAAGGGCAATTAGGGAATGGGCAATAAATGATGACCTATCCAGCGATGCCCACATCCTGCAAGCGAATTTTAAAAATCAAACACACCCTGACTTCATTGTAAAGCTTAGTCCCAATTTAAAGTCCACGCTGAAACCAAGCAGCAACAGAACTCCGCATGGTAGATTAGTGCATCTTATCTGGCTGGCCAGGTACCTTTGCATCCACATTCTATCTGATGTTAATTGAGCTCCATATAACCACGAGCATTTTTTGTAACCAATCGGCAATACTGAGAGCTGCTCACATTCTCTGCTGTCACTGGATTTTTCCAGACATTTTCGAAACATAGAAACTAGAACCAGGACTAGGCCATTCGGCCCTTCGAGCCTGCTCCACCATTCATTTTGATCATGGCTGATCATCAAATTCAATATCCTGATCCCACCTTCCCCCGCTATATCCCATGACCCCTTTAGCCCCAAGAGCTATATCTAATTTCTCTCTGAAATCACACAAAACTACTTTCTGTGGTAGTGAATTCCACACATTCACCACCCTCTGGGTGAAGAAATTTCACCTCACCTCAGACCTAAGAGTTTTACCCCTTATCGTCAAACTATGACCCCTAGTTCTGGATTCCCCCACCATTGGGAACATTCTTTCTGAATCTACCCTGTCTAACCCTGTTAGGATTTTATAAGTTTCTATGAGATCCCCTCTCACTCTTCTAAACTCCAGTGAATATAATCCTAACCGGCTTAGTCTCTCCTCATATGACAGACCTGCCATTCTAGGAATCAGCCTGGTAAACCTTCGCTGTACTCCCTCTATAGCAACATCCTTCTTAAGATAAGGACACCAAAACTACACACAATATTCCAGGTGTGGCCTCACCAACACCCTACACAATTGCAACAAAGCATCTCAATTCCTATGCTTTACCCAGACCTCTGAGCCCTCGATGGAGTGACAGGACATCTCTCTGCCATGGAGGGCTATTCCTGATCCCAGGCAGACCACCAAATAAATTGGTGATGCAACAGGTAGAAAATACTGAATGGGATGGACAGGGTAGATATGGAAAGAGCTTTCCCGCTTGTGTTAGAGTCCAAAATGTAGGGCCGTAATTAACCAGTAAATCCAATGGGGAATTCGGGCGAAATGTCTTTACTCAGGGGATAGTTCAAATGTGGAAATCTCTACCACCGGAAGTGGATGACGCAAGTAAAGTTCAAAAGAAAAGCAGACAATTACATGAGAGAAAAGGGCGGGGAAAGATATGATGTGGAGATGCCGGCATTGGACTCGGGCAAACACAATAAGAAGTCTCACAACACCAGGTTAAAGTCCAACAGGTTTATTTGGTAGCAAAAGCCACACAAGCTTTCGGAGCGCTGCTCCTTCGTCAGGTAAGTGGGAGTTCTGTTCACAAACAGGGCATATAAAGATACAAACTCAATTTACAAAATAATGGTTGGAAGGTAAGTCTTTACAGGTGTCTGTACCTTTGTCTGTACCTTTGTCTGTACCTTTGAGACTTGATTACCTGTAAAGACTCGCATTCCAACCATTATTTTGTAAATTGAGTTTGTGTCTTTATACGCCCTGTTTGTGAACAGATCTCCACTTACCTGACGAAGGAGCAGCGCTCCGAAAGCTAGTGGCTTTTGCTACCAAATAAACCTGTTGGACTTTAACCCGGTGTCGTGTAACTTCTTACGGAGAAAGATAGGCAGGGGATGAGACCCAGGATAAAAGCAAATTACTGCGGGTGCTGGAACCTGAAACAAATGCTGGAAAAGGTCTGACAGCATCAGCGGAGAGAGAACAGAACCAACGTTTCAGGTCTGAATCGAAGGGTTATCCAGACTCGAAACGTTGGCTCTATTCTCTCTCCACAGATGCTGCCAGACCTGCTGAGATTTTCCAGCATGTTCTGTTTTTGTTTGGGATGTGACCATGTTGATTGCCAGCTCCAGCACGGTGTCTTGTTGGGTTGAGTGTGCTGTTTTGTTCTGCATATTCTAAGTAAAAATTGGGCCTTTGTCTTTACCTGAATTACTGAGTTTGCATGGCTACATTGATTCTTTATTAAAGTGCAATGTTATAATGTTAACCCAGACACTCTTAGCCTGTAAAGATGAAATGCCTTTCCTTTATATCTAAGTTACCACTGACATATAAAACTGATTTTTAACATTTGGTTGGACTTTTAAGCTACTGCACAGGGGGAGGCGATGCCCTAGTGGTATTATTGCTAGACTAGTCCAGAAACCCAGCTAATGTTCTGGGTACCCGGGTTCGAATCCCGTCACGGCAGCTGGTGGAATTTGAGTTCAATAAAAAACATCTTGAATTAAGGATCTACTGATGACCATGAAACCATTGTCGGAATCATAGAAACCCTACAGTGCAGAAGGTGGCCATTCAGCCCATCGTGACCACAATCCCACCCAGGCCCTATCCCCGTAGTGTGGAATTCGCTTTCGGAAGTCGGATCAAAAACTGATGAGACACACGTTTCTCCGCAAACCTTCTTTATTGCACCGGAGGAGAGATCGCTGGACCATGCTCATCAAGCATGGGTTCGTGAGTCTCTGTCTGGCTTACAAAACAGTTTCAGTTATACACGACGGAGATACATCCACATACTTCTGTTAGCCAATAGGGCATAGCTGTATTGTTACATTTTGATTAGATTACTTTCAAGGACAAAAGGCGATAACCACTTAAGGACATGGCTATTAAAGTTTCTGATTAGATTACTTTCAAGAACAAAAGGCCAATTGATAAGGCCCTGCCCTCCGAAGCCAGAACCACAATTACCTATTAGCAGTTTCTTTAACGTGATCATTAGTTTCGGTGAGCCTTGTCACCCTCGCCTCAGGCCCTTTCCATAACCAGTTTATCCCTCAACTGATTCCTAGTTACGCATCCCAATTTTAACCCTTTCCTCTTCTCAATCTACCTCATACACATTCTCAGTAGCACCACATATTTAACCTGCTAATCCCCCTGACACTGGGGTCAATTTAGCATGGCCAATCAACCTAACCCGCACATCTTTGGACTGTGGGAGGAAACCAGAGCACCCGGAGGAAACCCATGCAGACACGGGGAGAATGTGCAAACTCTGCACAGACAGCGACCTGAGGCTGGAATTGAACCCGGATCCCTGGCGCTGTAAGGCAGCAGTGCTAACCACTGTGCCACCGCGCTGCCCTACCACTTGGAATAAATGTCCCATTGAAATGGATACTGAAGACTTGGAAGAACGACAGCTTTGGATTTTTGCAAGGGGGAAGCTATGATTTGATTTTGGAAAAGCTCAATTTAATGCAAATGAGGTGGAATTTGAATTCAATAAAAAAATCCAGAATTATGAATCTACTGTGACCATGAGACCATTGTCGATTGTCGGAGAAACCCATCTGGTTCACTAATGCCCTTTAGGGAGGGAAATCTGCCATCCTTACCCGGTCTGGCCTACATGTGACTCCAGAGCCACAGCAATGTGGTTGACTCTCAACCATCCTCAGGCAACTAGGGATGGGCAATAAATGTTGGCCAGTCAGCGACGCCCACGTCCCACGAATGAATGAAAAAAATACAATCCTTTGCAAACCTTTACTATTTATGAAGTAATTGATCCTTTTTCTTCTGTGGATGTGGGCAAAGCAGGTAAAAGTTTATTACCTAACCCCTGTTTCCCTGAGAGCATTAAGCAGATGGGACCGGAGTCCCATGTAAGGGGGCGGTAGGTTTCCTTCCCTCGAATATTTTAGTGAACCAGTTGGGTTTTCTGGGGTGGGACCTTCCAGCCACGCTCGCCCCAAGTCCGTGAAATCCCGCCTGAGGTCAATGGACCTTTGCATGGTACCCCCGCACCCCTCCACCCCCCCCCCCCCCCCCCCCCCCCCCCGCACCCCTCCACCCCAGCTCACTGATGCGCTATCAATAAGGCGAAAGACTACCGATATGCCAATATAAGTGTAGGCTTTTATTCACAACAGAATCAGGAGCAGATCCCAACAATTAACCGACCTGGACTGAACAAGGGAGAGGAGACAGCCACCTTTATACTAGGTGCTGAGGGGAGGAACCAAACTGGAAGGGCATGTGTCCAGGTATGACAAACACACACAACGGTGGTCCATATAGGACAAAGGCACAACTGAGGTCCACCACACTCACTACGATTCCCATGACGGGCGGGACGGGAAAATTCCGCCCCGGTGTCACTGTTTAACACCAAATTAGCAGAGCTGTTAAATTCAATTATGTCATTAGCCACAGTGGACTTGAACACCCGGTGAATGATACAATGGGTTGGTAGGCCAGCCCCATAATCACTCGGCTAGCTGTGTACCCAGAATATACCTGTGCAATGCCACTGTCTTCAATATTCAAAATTTGGCGGTACGGTGGCACAGTGGTTGGCACTGCTGCCTCACAGCTCCAGGGGCCTGGGTTCAATTCCCAGCTTGGGGTCACTGTCTGTGCGGAGTTTGCACATTCTCCCCAAGTCTGCGTGGGTTTCCTCCGGGTGCTCCGGTTTCCTCCCAATGTCCAAAGATGTGCGGGTTAGGTTGACTGGCCATGCTAAACTGATCCTACTGTCAGGAGGATTAGCAGGATAACTGTGTGGGGTTACTGGAATAGGGCCTGGGTAAGATTGCGGTCAGTACAGACATGATAGGCCAAGTGGCCTCCTTCTGTACAGTAGGGTTTCTATGATGAGGAGCAGGAGTAGGCCATTCAGCCCCTTGAGCCTGCTCCACCATTCAATAAGATCATGGCTGATCTTTTCATGGACTCAGCTCCACTTACCCGCCCGCTCACCATAACCCTTAATTCCTTAACTGTTCAAAAATCTATCTATTTATGCCTTAAAAACATTCAACATTCACTGCAGACCCTCTCTTGTGGTCCACACTTTGCTCAATACAGTGACTGCTTTATTTTCTGAATTTTAGCCTTTGTAAAGCAGTGTAATAACGTTTCTTTCCATACCAACCTTAACACAGCCGTTAATGTATGTGTTCATGCGTGTATTTGTGTACACGTGTGTGCACCATTTGTGTTTGTCTATTCATGTGCGTTTGTGCGTATATGAGTGGAAGTGGTTGGACAGGTATGGTGTTTAGCGGGTAAATATATAGGCATATGGGGTAGGACCTGGGTGGGATTGTGGTCGGTGCAGACTCGATGGGCCGAATGGCCTCTTTCTGCACTATGGGGTTTCTATGATTCTGTGTCATTGTTTTTTGCTCATGGGATCTGTCGTTCTTGTATTTTAAAGACATCTTTCCACTTCCGGCTTCGCAATGTCTTAATGTTTAGTTTGCAATCGATAATGTGCCGTATTTGGATCCTGGATAAATTGGTGAGTAAATGAGAGGGGAATTGCATGCCAAAACTTTATTGATTTATCAGTATTTTTATCATGGAGAAATGTAATTGTCTCTCGCATTATAAAACTATATGATATCGGAGCAGAATTAGGCCATTCAGCCCATCGAGTCTGCTCCGCCATTCAATCATGGCTGCTAAGTTTCTCAACCTCGTTCTCCCGCCTTTTCCCTGTAACCTTCGATCCCCTTACTAATCAAGAACCTATCTATCTCTGTCTCAATGCCCCGGCCTCCATAGCCTTCTGTGGCAATGAATTCCACAGATTCCACCCCCCTCTGGCTGGAGAAATTCATTTTCATCTCAGTTCCAAAGGGTCTTCCCTTTACTCTGAGGCTGTGCCCTCGGATCCGAGTCTCTCCTAATAATGGAGACACCTTCCCCACGTCCATTCTATCCGGGCCTTTCAGTATTTTGTAAGTTTCAATGAGATCCCCCCCCTTCTAATCTGAATCGAGAACAGACCCAGAATCCTCAAACACTCCTCCTATATCAAGCTTTTCATTCCCGTGTACAATAATGTATCATTATCATGGTACAGGAATCCTTTTATATTTCATAGAGCATTCGTAGTTCAAACTGTTACTGTTTAGCAAACGATTCACACTGATACCTGGTCAGTTCAGTAACTGCACATGACACAGTGGATGCTACACCTTTCTCACAAACTGAAGAGCCACAAAGCTTAATCTGGCACAGGTGGTCACTGGTGCAAGAGTTGGCCTCTATCTTCATTTACTGTTCCTTCGTAACAACCTTCATTATTAGCACCCAGGTGCAGTTAGTCCCTCTTAAAGTTAACAGCCTAACGGGCCACTTCTCATAACTGGCACTCACAGCAAAATACCAGCTATAACCCGTGAGACAATTTCTTCCTGCTTGCAATTGCAACATCAGCAACAATTTATATCTATATAACTACTTTAATGTCCCAATGCACTTCACAGGATAAAGCCAAGTATGACACAGAGATATTAGTCGAAATTTAACCGTTCCGCTCGCCGTGGGAATCGGAGCGGGCGAAGGACGGACCATGGAAAGGTTCGTTGACCTCAGGCAGGGTTTTACGGTTTTGGGATGAGCGAGGCCATAAAATCCCACCCGTCAGATCAAAAGCTTGGTCAAAGAGGTAAGTTTTAAGGGGTGTCTCAAAGGAGGAAAGTGTGGCGGAGAGGTGTAGCCAGGGTAATTCAGATCTTGGAGCCTAAGCAGCTGGTGGCATGGCAGCTAGTTTGGAATGATTAAAATCAGGGATGCTCAAGGAGTCAAGCTCAGAGGAACGCAGTTACCTCAGAGGGTCCACAGAATTCCCACAATGCAGAAGGAGGCCATTCGGCCCATTGAGTCTGCACTAGCTTTGCGACAGAGCAATTTACTCCTGCCCTATCCCCTTTATCCCACACATTTATCCCGTTAATCCCTCGACCTGCACATCTCTGGACACTAAGGGGCAATTTAGCATGGCCAATCCACCTAACCTGCACATCTTTGGAGTGTGGGAGGAAACCGGAGCACCCGGAGGAAACCCACGCAGACACGGGGAGAACGTATAGATTCCGCACAGACAGTGACCCAAGCCGAGAATTGAACCTGGGCCCCCGGTGCTGCGAGGTAGCAGTGCCAACCACTATGCCACCCTGCCTCCCCGTTGTGGAGGTGGAGGAGATTACAGACAAAGGACATGACAGAGGATTTGAAAATCAAGGATAAGAACTTTAAAGTCAAGACATTGCTTGATGGGTCAGTGAGCACAGGGGTGACAGGGGAATGGGACTTGGTGCGAGTTAAGGCAGAGAGGCAACGGAGGATTATCTGCAGCGCCATCTGAAGAGGAACTGAGGAGAAACAATGACGGGTCGGATCGAGGATATGAAGAGAAATTGTTTCCACTGGCTGGCAGGCAACAACAGAGGGCTCAGCGAAGGAGGCTGGTGAAAGAATCAGAGGCAACATGTGGAAAAACATATTTGACGCTACAAGTGGTTAGGATTTGGAATGAACCGCCTGTCTTTTGTGCAGAATACAGCATCATCGCTGATTCTTGTTCGCAATTAGAACCATAGAATCCGACAGAGCAGAAGGAGGCCAATCGGCCCGTCGGGTCTGTACCAACTCTCTGACAGAGCATCCGACCCTTTCCCGTAACTCCACGTATTTACCCTGCTATTCCTTCGAACCTACACATCTTGCAACACTAAGGGGCAATTTATCAATGGCCAATCCACTTAACCTACACACCTTGTGAGACTAAGGGGGCAATTTAGCATGGCCAATCAACCTAACCCACACATCTTTGGAGTGTGGGAGGAAACCTACACAGACGTGCAAACTATACACAGGCAGTGACCCGAGGCTGGAATTGAACCCGGGACCCTGGCGCTGTGAGGCAGCAGTGCTAACCACTGTGCCACTGCAGATGTCGGACTCAAGGTTGAAAACGGTCAGATTTCCCGCACTGCTGCTGGACGTCAGGTGAGTAGTGTTTCTTTGTCACCCCCCACCCCCCGCCCACCCCCACCCCGCCCCCCCCCAGAAGAATTTTTGTTATGGTTCCACCAGGTTCAGACTGAGTTTTGTGAGTTTGAGTTACTTTCAACTAAACTGAGCCAAGTACTAGGAGTGAGGCCTTCTCCCTGCACCCACTTGTGCCCAGGTTGTTTAAGAACCTCCTTTAAACATACAGCTTGTAAAACTCATGCCCCCATTCCTGGCGGAGACGTGAACTGCTGTGCAATTGTCGCACTAAATCAAGGAAAGCCATGTAAGGCTAAAGACTCCAGCGTGGCTGTTTTTTAGTATCTAAGAATATCAAAATTAGTTCCTCTGAAGTAGGGCTGGAGGTAATAATCAAGTGAAGCATTAACCATGTCTGTCTAGACTGTCCCACTTCCTGAGTACTGGAATTTCAAACCAGACTGTAGGATTCCACAGAAGTTGATGGGAATAGGGTTTGTACATTTTTTTTTCCTCTCCAGCCCACAAGAAAGATTAAAAGATAAAACTCCAGTATGAGTAAAAGCCTCACCACGAAGACTAATCAACTGGGTAAACAAGTGAACAAGCCACGCACTCCTCCAATCAGCCAGAGATTTGTACCGGTTTTGTCTACGATATTACAGATAATTGAGTCGTGTTTTGTGTTGCAGTTAAGTTATCCAGCTTTTAATTAGGAGCAAGCTCATAGTCCACACCTGGAGTTACTGTTTTGATTTGATTTGATTTATTGTTGTCACATGTCTTAACATACAACGAAAAGTATTGTTTCTTGCGCGCTATACAGACAGAGCATACCGTTCATAGAGAAGGAAATGAGAGAGTGCAGAATGAAGTGTTACAAGTCATAGCTCGGGTGCAGAGAAAGATCCAACTTAATGCAAGCTAAGTCCATTCAAAAGTCTGACAGCAGCAGGGAAGGAGCTGTTCTTGAGTCGGTTGGTACGTGACCTCAGACTTTTATATCTTTCCCGACGGGAGAAGGTGGAAGAGAGAATGTCCGGGGTGCGTGGGGTCCTTAATTATGCTGGCTGCTTTGTCGAGGCAGCGGGAAGTGTAGACAGAGTCAATGGATGGGAGGCTGGTTTGCGTGATGGATTGGGCTACATTCACGACCCTTTGTAGTTTCTTGCGGTCTTGGGCAGAGCAGGAGCCATACCAAGCTGTGATACAACCAGAAAGAATGCTTTCTATGGTGCATCTGTAAAAGTTGGTGAGAGACGTAGCGGACATGCCAAATTTCCTTTTGTGAACTTACTGTGAACAGTTCTGGGCACCACACCTTAGGAAGGACAGATTGGCCTTCGAAGGAGCACAGTGTCAACTTACCAGAATGATACCTGGATCAATTTGGAGAAGAATTATTTTTATTATTAGTGTCACAGGTTGGCTTACACTAACACTGCAATGAAGTCACTGTGAAAATCCCCTAGTCGCCACACTCCTGTTCGGGTACACTGAGGGAGAATTCAGCATGGCCATTGCACCTAACCAGCACGTCTTTCGGACTGTGGGATGAAACCAGAGCACCCAAAGGAAACCCACGCAGACATGGGGAGAACATGCAGACTCCGCACAGACAGTGACCCAGGATGGGAATCAAACCCAGGTCCCTGGTGCTATGAGGCAGCAATGTTAACCACTGTGCCGCATATAGCTGTAGGGGCTAATGGGATCAAGGGATATGGAGGGGAAGTGGGGGGGGGGAATCAGGATATTAAATTCGGCGATCAGCCATGATCAAAATGAATGGCAGAGCAGGCGCAAAGGGCCGAATGGCCTGCTCCTGCTTCTAGTTTTGACGTTTCTATGTGACTCCAAGGGTTAATTTACAAGGAGAAGTTCCACAAACTAAGGTTATAGTCCCTGGAATTTGGAAGGTTAAGGGGCGATTTGATCAAAGTTTTCCAGTTATGGAGGGGAACAGATGGGCTCCTTGTTCACAAATTCGACTCTGTGTTTGAGGTTTAACTCCATATCCAGTACAAGTAAATCTGAAATTCGAGTAGCTCTCCCTGAGTTTCCTCAGCGTTCCAGGGTTTAAGGACGGCTTTATGCATTTTACTCTACAGTTGAAGTTGATGAAGGAAGTTTCTGTACCATCGCTCTCTGGATTTTGCTGTCCTGAAGCTGACGGCTGAATTAAAAATGTATCCACGTCCAATATTTGTTGTGATGTTTACAATGATTTTTCTTGTTATTTGCAGTGTGTCTGGCTCCTGGCTCTGTTACACCTTAAGTACAGAAATAAAATGGATTACGTAAGCTGGGAACGTTAATTTCTACAATTTCAACCTGTAAACAAACACACATCGACGTGGGATGGACACAAACGTTAGCCCACAGCCCGAAAAACACATTAAAAATATCCCAACCCTCATTCAAATGGTGAAAAATGCATTACAGATCGTTCAGAGAAGGTTAATTCAATTGATTCTTGGGATGAAGGGTCTTGGCCAATGAGGAAAGGTTCAGTAGATCAGGCCGATACATTTTTTAATGTTTACTTATTAGCGTCACAAGTAGGCTGACATTAACACTGCAATGAAGTCACTGTGAAAATCCCCTAGTCGCCACACTCCGGCGCCTGTTCGGGTTACACCTGAGGGAGAATTTAGCACGGCCAATGCACCCTAACCAGCACATCTTTTGGACTGTGGGAGGGAACCGGAGCACCCAGGGGAAACCTTCGTAGGGAGGTCGCACGGGGAGAATGTGCAAACTCCACACAGACAGTGACCCCAAACCGGGAATCGAACCCGGGTCCCTGGCTCTGTGAGGCAGCAGTGCTAACTACTGTGCCATCGACCAGTGTTCAGAAGAATGAGGGGTGATCTTATTGAAACATTCAAGAACTTGAGGGGGCTTGACAGGGTGGATGCTGTGAGAACGTTCCCTACCACCCGACTGTGGGGAAATGTGGAACTAAGTGGTACAGTTTAAAAATAAGGAATGTTCCATTTAGGACAAAGACGAGGAGAGATTTAGAGTGTCATTAATCTTTGGAATTCTCTGTCTCAGAGAGTACAGGAGGCTGCTGAATTAGACAGAATTTTGATGTACAGACGAGTCGGGGTAATGGGGGACTGAGGCAGGAAAATTGAGTTTAAAGCCTTTTTATTTAATGGCAGAGCAGGCTCGAGGGGCCGAATGGCCTCTTCCTGCTCTTCTCATGTTCTTCCTTATAACGGCTCAACATTTTCAATGTGCTTCTACTGCTCATCACCATCCACTATCTGGTGACCTTACGATGCCATGCTGCGGGGCTGTGTTGATTTGATATGGGCGCTGCAATATTTTGTTAGGGCAAGGAAGAGTATTATTTTTGCCTACATTTTGCCAGACCCCTTAGAAGTCTTCTTGTGGATCCCCCACTTGAGTGACATCATGGGCAATACGGCAGCACAGTGGTTAGCACCGCTGCTTCACGGCGCCAGGGACCCGGGTTCGATTCCCGGCGTGGGTCACTGTCTGTGCGGAGTCTGCACATTCTTCCTGTGTCTGCGTGGGTTTCCTCTGGGTGCTCCGGTTTCCTCCCTCAGGCCGAAAGCCGTGCTGGTTAGGGTGCATTGGCCATGCTAAATTCTCCCCGAAACAGGTGCCGGAGTGTGACAACTAGGGGATTTTTCACAGTAACTTCATTGCAGTGTTAATTTAAGCCTACTTGTGACACTAATAAACTTTAAAATGTCTTCGAGGTTTAAAAATATGCCTTGAATCATAGAAGTCCTACATTGCAGAAGGAGGCCATTCGGACCATCGAGTCTGCACCGACCACAATCCCACCCCGGACCTATTCCTGTAACCCCACACATTTACCCTGCTAATCTCCCTGACACTGAGGGGCAATTTATCATGGCCAATCAATCTAACCTGCACATCTTTGGACTGTGGGAGGAAACCGGAGCACCCGGAGGAAACCCACGCAGACACAGGCAGAATGTGCAAACTCCACACAGACAGTGACCCAAGCCAGGAATCGAACCCAGGTCACTGATGCTGTGAGGCAGCAGTGCTAACCACTGTGCCACCATGCTGCCCTTAGGGTTAAGGGGAGTTTATGTTGGGGGGGTATTTAAATTTATTAAACTGGATTAAAATCAGGTTCACACTCACGGACGAGGATCCGAGATTGCAATCGTGTCAACGGGATTCGCAACTTTTGGGTTTTGCTGGATCTTGAGCTCCCGCTGCCAATTCCGCGGATGGAGAACGCGGGCGAAAGCTCGCCTCCATCTTACCTGGTGTTCCAGATAAGCAGACTGCATCCACTCTCGACCACAACATCCAGCAGCTATCGGGTAAACAGAGGTTCAGGTCAATCAAAATGTAATGGTCAGTTTAGTCTGGGAGGTCTGTAGATGTAAATGTGCCACAGACCAGCTTCAGGTTGCAGTTTGGAAGCAATCACCATCAGACAACGATCGTGCATCTGTACACAATTCACCAAAGATCCTTAGACAGCACCTTTCAAACCCACGACTTCTTCCATCTACAAGGACCAGGACAGCAGAAACATGGGAACACCACCACCTGCAAGTTCCCCTCCAAGCCACTCACCATCCTGACTTGGAAATATATCGGCCGTTCCTTCGCAGTCGCTGGGTCAAAATCCTGGAATTCCTTCCCTAACGGCATTGTGGGTCAACCCACAGTACCTGGACTGCAGCGATTCAAGAAGGCAGCTCACCACCACCTTCTCAAGGGCAACTTGGGATGGGCAATAAATGCTGGCCCAGCCAGCGACGCCCATGTACCACGAATGAATATTTTAAAAAGCTCCTGAGATATAGGGAGACCAATATAAATGTATGTGTGTTGGACTGAATTTTATTGGATTTACAAAATTGCCTTGAGGTAAATGTCACAACACTTGAGGCAGGATTTTACAGCCTTGCTCGGGTGAGACTGGAAATTCCCGCCTGAGGGTCAACAAAGATTTCCGTTGTCGGACCCTCGCCCACTCCGATTCTGGACGGGTGGGCTGGTAGATTTATGGCCGTGGTTTCTGTTTATATATGGAGGGTGCGGCTGCGGAATTACATTGCCCAGGTAGAATGCACTATACGCATGCATCATGCGGAAAGCTTTCTCATGGAAAATGTTAAATTGAAAATATATATCAGCTTTGTACACAGCGGTCTTCGAAATATTTCACTGCGGAAAATATCTAATGTGGACATGGGCTCCTAAAAAGACGTTGCATCGTGGCTGCAGTGTGGGTTTCCTAATCTAATGGTGACCCTGTGTCCCCTTTTTTTTAATATAATGTCTCGCGGTCGCGCAATGAAACTCTCGACGTATTTAATCTGCTTTTTAAAAGGGCCAGATTTTGTTTGTTTCATCTTCCAGCCCTTTCATCTCGGGCCGACAATTTCCCTCGAGGTGTCTGTCAACCATCAAATGAAACCTATGCTGTTTATTTAAACATTTTCTGTATTGTATTACATTGAATTTTCCAGGTTTCCCTACTTAAAAGCAGATGGCTTCAAAGAAATGTCCCCATGTGCCAAGTGTTGGATGTACAGGGAAAAGCCAAAAGGCTGACTTCTGAGTCAGAGCAATTTCACTTCAGAGTTCTATTTTCCCCCCGGATGGAATTTCCGATTAATTGACTGGATGGGCCGGGTGATCCAAAGTCAGTTGTAGAATACTGATCTTAGTTTTCAAATCTCTTCTGTGGCCTTGCCCCTTCACCGCCCCCCCGTATTTCTGTCAGCTCTCCCACAACACTCGTGTAGCGTTTCTACTCCGCCGTTTCTATTGTGCATCTGTCCACCTCTGGCAGGCACGTCTTCAACTGTCCTCAACCTAAGCTCTGGAATTCCCTCGCTAAATCTCTCCACCTCTACTTCCTCCTTTAGGACTGTCTTTAAAACACAAATCGTTGGTCGATCCTTTGGTTGACCATCTGAACGTCTCCGTACGTGGTTTGGTGGTCAATTTTGTTGAAGAATTTGCTACCGTTAAGAGTCTTGAGAGATTTTTCTATGTTAATGTTAATGTTTTCTATGTGGGATGGCACGGTGGCACAGTGGTTAGCACTGTTCCCTCGTAACGCCAAAGGACTCAGGTTCAATTCTGGCCTTGGGTGACTGTTTGTGTGAAGTTTGCACGTTCGCCCCGTGTCTGTGTGGGTTTCCTCCGGGTGCTCTGGTTTCCTCCCACACTCCAAAGATGTGCGGGTTAGGTTGATTGGCCATGCTAAATTGCCCCTTAGTATCACAAGATGTGTAGGTTAGGTGGATTGGCTATGGTAAGTTGCCCCTTAAGTATCCAAAGGTGTGTGGGTTAGTGGGGTGGAGTTACGGGAAAGGGGTGGATGCTCTGTCGGAGGGTGGTGCAGACCCGATGGGCCAAATGGCCTCCTTCTGCACTGTAGGGATTCCATGATTCTACGTAAAAGGCGGGATATAAATATATTTCGTTGTTGGATAGCCACACTCAAACATAAACCTTCGGGGCCTGAACTTCATGTCTTTGACTCCCAACAGTACAGCTGCTGGAAAGCACTGAGGGACGTGGAGAAGGGGCAGCAATGGCCAGAATCACGGTGACATTAACTCCCCACATCTGCTCAGGATTTCTTTGTTCCTCAGCGAAGGCAGAATTGCTCCTGTTGGAATCTGGAGAATGGAATGGAAAATCTGAAGGCGAGGCAGCAAGTCTCGCACACTTCCTCATCTGCAAGTGAAAGATGCAAAGGTCAACTGCTGGCTTATGTCGTTGAAGAATGAAAATAAAACAAATATTGTGCATAATGAGGCAAAAAACAAAGCATTTTAGCAAAATTATTTGCTTAGAAGTTCAGTTCCCTGGGGACGAACCTAATATTGTTTGCAAACACGAGCCAAGCTTCAGACAGGTTTTGTGCCATTTTCCCTTATGATCCAAAGTCAAAAGACATTTGAGGTTTATACAGCACAGAATGAGGCCAGAGGAGGAGATGTGGCAGAGTGGTAACATCACTGGATTAGCAGTCCAGAGGCCCAGGCTAATGTCTCGGGGTCACGGTTCCAAACCCACTCCCCCCCCCCCCCCCCCCCCCCCCCACCCCCCGGCCCCCGAACCCTGCCACACACACACACACACACAGCAGGGATTTAAAATCAGCATTGCTGAAAAAATACATTTTGTCAAAGCTTTTTGTCTTGTACTCATCAGGCCAATCGCAAGAATACTAATGTCTGAGAAACAACAACTTTATACTGGACGAGAACAGAATACTGATTGGTTGGCAAGTGGACTCTGACTGGTCGAGGTGTTGCCACGGAGAATGCACCAGAGTTTTTCAGCAATACTCGAGTTCTGTACTACCAACCGACAATTTAAATTCAGCTAATAAAAGCTTGGATTGAAACCTTGGCCTAGTGATGGTGACCATGGAACTATCAGCAATTGGGGAAAAACCCATCTGGTTCACTAATGTCATTTAGGGAAGGAAATCTGCCATCCTTACCCAGTCTGGCCTACATTATGGGCAGCACAGTGGCACAGTGGGTTAGCACTGCTGCCTCACAGCGCCAGGGACCCGGGTTCGATTCCGGCTTCAGGCCACTGTCTGTGTGGAGTGTGCACGTTCTCCCCGTGTCTGCGTGGGTTTCCTCCGGGTGTTTCGGTTTCCTCCCACAATCCGAAAGATGTACGGGTTAGTTTGATTGGCCATGCTAAATTAACCTTAGTATTGGGGGATTAGCAGGGTAAATATGAGGTGTTATAGGAATAGGCCCTGGGTGGGATTGTGGTCGGTGCAGACTCGAAGGGCTGAATGGCCTCTTTCTGCACTGTAGGGATCCTATAATTCTATGTGATTCCGGACCCACAGCAATGTGGTTGACTCTTAACTGACCTCTGAATTGGCCGAACGAGGCACAAATGTTGACCTTGCCAGCGACACCCACATCCCATGAAGGAATAAAGATAAGAAAGCTTGTTGTGTCCAAGTCAGCTATTTGCTGGAGCAACCACAAGCCAATCCCACTGTCATTCTCTCCCCATGTTTCTGGATCTTCCTCTGCTGCAAATAATCATCCAATTATTTTCTGCATTAACTATTTCCAAGCAGTCCGTACTCCAACCATCCTCTGCATTAAAGCAACTTGTGACAAGTTTAAATAATCACCTTCATAGAACCATAGAAAATTACAGCTCAGAAACAGGCCTTTTGGCCCTTCTTGTCTGTGCCGAACCATTTTATGCCTAGTCCCACTGACCTGCACTTGGACCATATCCCTCCACACCCCTCTCATCCATGAACCCGTCCAAGTTTTTCTTAAATGTTAAAAGTGACCCCGCATTTACCACTTTATCCGGCAGCTCATTCCACACTCCCACCACTCTCTGCGTGAAGAAGCCCCCCCCTAATATTCACCTTAAACTTTTCTCCTTTCACCCTTAACCCATGCCCTCTGGTTTTTTTCTCCCCTAGCCTCAGCGGAAAAAGCCTGCTTGCATTCACTCTATCTATACCCATCAAAATCTTATACACCTCTATCAAATCTCCCCTCAATCTTCTACGCTCCAGGGAATAAAGTCCCAACCGATTCAATCTCTCTCTCTTTAACTCAGCTTCTCAAGTCCCGGCAACATCCTTGTGAACCTTCTCTGCACTCTTTCAACCTTATTTACATCCTTCCTGTAACTAGGTGACCAAAACTGTACACAATATATTGACCCCTCACCCACCTTAAGGGAATATTCCTTCCTTAGCCGTTGTATCAAAACCATTTATAAATTATGAAAAAAGTATTCAATTTCTTCTCCACCCCAGTAAAACAGGTTGATGGGAACATGTGAAATAGGTGCAAAAATACACCCTCCAAACCATTGAGCCCGTTCTGCCTTTCAATATGACCATGACTGATCTTTCCCACCCGCTCCTCATATCCCTTAAGCCTCAACGAGATCAAAAGTCAGACTTTAATATATTCATAGAATAATAGAGGCCATTTGGTCCATTGGGTTTTGCACCGACTCCGACAGAGCATCTTACCCGGGCCCTATCCCCATATCCCCATGTACTTATCCTGCTAGTCCACCTAACCTGCTCATCTTGGGACATTAAGGGACAATTTAGCATGCTAATCCAACACACCTACACACCTTATCGAGCTCTTAGAATCTCTACAGTGCAGAAGGAGGCCATTCGGCCCATCGGGCGTGCACCGACCACAATCCCACCCAGGCCCTATCCCCATAACCCCACTTATTTACCCTACTAACCCCCTGACACTAACGGTCAATTTAGCATGGCCAATCAACCTAACTCGCACATCTTTGGACTGTGGGAGGAAACCGGAGCACCCGGAGGAAACCCACCCAGACACAGTTAAAGTTTAATTATTAGTCACAGGTAAATCTTACATTAACACTGCAATGAAGTTACTGTGAAATTCTGAATATGTAAACTCCACACAGACCCAAGCCAGGAATCGAACCCGGGTCCCTGGCGCTGTGAGGCAACAGTGCTAACCACTGTGCCACCCATCTTGAGCCATTGAGGGAGAATTTAGCATGGCCAATCCACCTAACCTGCACACCTTTGAACTGTGGGAGGAAACCAGAGCACACGGAGAAACCCCACGCAGACACGGGGAGAACGTGCAAACTCCACGCAGACAGTGGCCCGAGGCAGGAATCGAACCCAGGTCCCTGGCGCTGTGAGGCAGCAGTGCTAACCACTGTGCCACCGTGCCACTCAATGATGGAGCATCCACACATCTGGGGTAGATATCTCCAAAGATGAATAACCCTACGAGTGAAGTAATTTTTCCTCATCTTCGTCCTAAAAGTTCAGCCCCTTATCCTGAGACTGTGTCCCGCCGCCACCCCCACCCCCTCCCCTGCCCCCACTGTGTAATTGCAGTGTTTCTCCTTTTAACCATCGTTCTCCCTCTCTGGAATCGGGCAGTAGACGCTTGGCATGCAAGCACCAAGTGGAATGTATTTGCTAATGAAAGCCAAGATGTCTCTGGAACACTTTATCATGGTGTTACTTTAAAAAAAATGGAGACTGAGTCTCACTGACCGCCACCACCACCCCCCCCCTCGCCACCACCCCCACCCCCCGAAGAAATACTGAATGATGTTATTCACAGGGAAGGGTTAGGGAGGCAGTCTGTGCAAATATCAACAGTGGGGCAATCTGGGAGGGTAAGTGTTGTGGATATGTGCTCCCCACAAGTTGGCTTTGACACTCCAGTGCAGTGCACTGAGGGAGTGCTGCACTGTCAGAAGATATGTTAAATTGAGGTCCAGTCTTCCATTGCAGCTGGATGTAAAAGGGTCCTTGTCCTTAGTTGGAGAAGAGCAGTGGGATTATCCTGGTTGTTCTGACCAAAAAAAAATATATATATATCCCTCAATCAGCATCACAAAAGCTGATTTCTTTGGTCAATATCACATTGCCTTGTGTGGCAGCTTTCTGTACACAGATTGGCTGCCACATTTCCCCCATTGGCAGGGTGACTATGCTCCAGAAATGCTCTGTTGTCTGTAAGAGAGCTCTGAGATATCAGGCGGTCATGAGAAACGCTAAATAAAAACCAATGTTTCTTTCTCAGGGCGAACAGTTAATTATTTTCTGTGACCTAATTCCATTTCGGAAGATGTTGGGTGTGTTTCTCTGGTACTTTGGAACTGTTACAGGGGGCAGGGCCGTTCCTTTAAGTTGTATTTAATGGTGTAAAGTTGGTGGCACGGTGGTTAACACTGCTGCCTCACAACGCCAGGGACCCGGGTTCAATTCCGCCTCGGGTAACTGCCTGCGTAGAGTCTGTACGTTCTCCCCGTGTCTGCGTGGGTTTCCTCCAGGTGCTCCGGTTTCCTCCTACAGTGCAAAGATGTGCAAATTAGATAGATTGGCCATACTAAATTGGCCTTGCACTCTCTAGTTTCCTTCTCTATGAATGGTATGCTTTGTCTGTATAGCGCGCAAGGAACAATACTTTTCACTGTATGCTAATACATGTAACAATAATAAATCCAATCAAATCAAATCGTGTCCCAAGATGTGTAGGTTAGGAGGATTAGCCATGGTAAATATATGGGGTTCCGGGAATAGGGTGGAGAGTGGGCCTGAGTAAGATGCTGTGCCGGAGAGTCAGTGCAGACTCGATGGGCTGAATGGCCTCCTTCTGCACTGTAGGGATTCTATGATTCTATGAAAACAAAGACTTCTCCATTGTTGGGGCTGTCCAGTGCAATAATTTGTTCTTCTCAATGGATATGAACTCAAAACATGCCAGTTATAATAATCTCTCACGCATTCTGACTGTTTTGCAGTGTGTGCCAATTATGAAGATCAAGGCCCCTCAACAATTTCATTTATATAGCACCTTCAATGCAGTAAAACATTCCAAGGTGCTACACAGGAGTGTTATGAAACATAATTTAACAGTGAGCCTTATAAGGCTGTGGAGGCCAAGTCTTAGAATCATAGAATCCCTACAGTGCAGAACAAGGCCATTTGGCCCATCAAATCTGCACCGACCACTATCCCACCCAGGCCCCATCCCCATAACCCCATGCATTTACCCTAGCCAGTCCCCCTGACTCTCAGGGGTCATTTAGTGTGGCCAATCCACCTAACCCGGACATCTTTAGACTGTGGGAGGAAACCAGAGCACCCGAGGGATACCCATGCAGACACGGGGAGAACATGCAAACTTCACGCAGACAGTGACCCAAGGCCGGAAATCGAATCCGGGTCCCTGGCGCTGTGAGGCAGCAGTGCTGACCGCTTTGCCACTGTGCCACCCTGAATATATTTAAGAAAGAAGTAGATTTCTAGACACTGAAGGTGTCAAGGAGCATGGGGAGAGAGCATTGAGATAGAGGATCAGCCATGACCACAGTGAATGTCCGAACAGACTCGATGGGCCGAATGGCCTACTTCTGCTTCTATTTTTGATGTTTCTCTGAATATGTATTAGAATAGTTGACCGAAAGCTTGGTCAAGAAGATTGATTTTAAGGATTGTTTTAAAGGAAGAAAGAGATGTAAAGGTGGAGAGGTCAGATTGTCAGAGAAGGGCAACAGCTCAATGCACGGCCATTGGTAGGTGAGTGATGAAAGTCAGGGATACGCAAGAGGTCAGAATTGGAGGAATGCAGGAATACGATGATGATGCTGACATTGCTGACAAGAGCGGTGTTTATTGCCCCTTCTTAGTTGCCCCTGAGAAGGCGGTGGTAGACATTGGTATGGCCACACTTGGAATATTGCGTACAGTTCTGGTCACCCTATTATAGAAAGGATATTATTAAACTAGAACGAATGCAGAAAAGATTTACTAGGATGCTACTGGGACTTGATAGTTTGAGTTATAAGGAGAAGCTGGATAGATTGGGACTTTTTTCTGTGGAGCGTAGGAGGCTGAGGGGTGATCTTATAGAGGTCTATAAAATAATGAGGGGCATAGATCAACTAGATAGTCAATATCTTTTCCCAAAGGTAGGGGAGTCTAAAACTAGAGGGCATAGGTTTAAGGTGAGAGGGGAGAGATACAAAAGGTCCAGAAGGGCAATTTTTTTACACAGAGGGTGGTGAGTGTCTGAAACAAGCTGCCAGAGGTAGTAGTAGAGGCGGGTACAATTTTGTCTTTTAAAAAGCGTTCAGACAGTTACATGGATAAGATGGGTATAGAGGGATATGGGCCAAATGCGGGCGATTGGGATTATCTTAGGGGTTTAAAAAACAGGGCGGCATGGACAAGTTGGGCCGAAGAGCCCAAAGATCTCAAAGGTAGAGAGGGTGGGAATTTCAAAGCTTAGGATCTAGACACCCATCCATGGTGGGGTGAAGGAGAATTCCAGTTTGAGAGGGTTGTAGTGATCAAGGAAGATTGTCGGGCTGGGGGAGGTTTCAGATATAAGGGGGGAGAGATGGAGCCCTGATGGAGTTTGAACAATTAGGTGAGAATTATGAGTGAATTTTAAATTGCTGATAATGATACATCACAAAGCTTACCTTCCAATCAAGTGCAAACATCACCTGTAGGAATCTGGGTCCCGCAAGGAGCTTCTAGCAAGGAATTAAACAAATTGTGCCCCCAGCACTGTGTTACCCAATCAGATCTTCACAGCAGAATCCAGTTCTTGGTTCCCCAAATGTTGCTTGAACAAATGTGAGGGATACTCTAATCTGCTAACAATTCAATCATAAGACTATAAGGTGTAGGATTAGAAGTAGGCCGTTCGGCCCATCGAGTCTGCTCTGCCATTCAACAAGATCATGGCTGATCTGATGTGATAATCCTCAACTCCACTCTCCCGCCTTATCCACATTACCCTCGATTCCCTTACTGATTAAAAATATCTATCTCAGCTTCGAACATACCCAGCCTCTACAGCCCTCTGCAGTAAAGAATTCCACAGATTCACCACCCTCTGAGAGAAGAAATTTCTCCTCATCTCTGTCTTCAATGGGTGACCCCCTTACTCTGAGATTATACCCTCTGGTCCTAGGCTGTCCCACAAGGGGAAACAATCTCTCAGCATCTATCCTGTCAACCCCCCTGAGAATCCGATATGTCTCAATAAGGTCACCTTTCATTCTTCTAAATTCCAGTGAGTACAGGCCCCAAACCTACTCAACCTCTCCTCATAAGAAAATCCCTCCCTACCTGGGATTGACCTAGTGAACCTTCTCTGGACTGATCAGTAATCTCGAGAACAACACATTACAACTCAGACTCATTTCTGATTTGCAATATGTTGAGGTGAGAGTGACAGCCCGTGACATCAAGGCCATATTCGACCGAGTTTCACTAAGTTTCACTAAGGCTCCTTGATGCCACACTCGGTTGAATGCAGCTTGATGTCAAAGGCTGTCTTTCTCTCACCTCACCTACAAGGCATAAGTCAAGGGTCTGATGGAATACTCCCCACTTGCCTGGATGGGTGCAGCTCCAACAACACTCAAGAAGTTTGACACCATCCACGACAAAGCAGCCCACTTGATTGGCACCACATCCACTAACATCCACTTCCTCCACCACCGCCGCTCAGTAGCAGCAGTGTGTACCATCTACAAGATGCACTGCAGCAATTCACCAAAGATCCTGAGACAGCACCTTCCAAACCCATAACCACTTCCATCTCAAAGGACAAGGGCAGCAGATACATGGGAACACCACCACCTGGAAGTTCCCCTCCAAGCCACTCGCCATCCTGACTTGGAAATATATCGGCCGTTCATTCGCAGTCGCTGGGTCAAAATCCTGGAATTCCCTCCCTAAAGGCATTGTGGGTCAACCCACAGCACGTGGACTGCAGCGATTCAAGAAGGCAGCTCACCACCACCTTCTCAAGGGCAACTAGGGATGGGCAATAAATGCTGGCCAGCCAGCGACGCCCATGTCCCACAATGGAATTTAAAGAAAGTGTTATTATGGACAGATGGTTTAAAGCAAAACCAGAAAGTTTATATTATCAGCTTGTGAGGGTGAACAAAATGGATTTAATTAATTGACCCGCCTTCCAACTCATCTATCAGCGTCCATTAAAATGTGCTGACTCCTCGTGAGTTAATCAGATTGGCTGGCTCAGTTGCAGAAGGTAGAAGCAGCTGTCTTTGCACCTGGTTTGTGGTAACTGGGCGAGGAATTTCACTTTGAAAGGTGGAACCTTTTTGGCAGGCAGTTTTGGCAAGCAATCGGCTTTGCGGAGTGTTCTGCAAGTTAGGAGAATGGCTGAGTTCTTAGCTGAGCCTGGAGGCTCACAGCTTCGGAATGCTCCTTGCAAGTGCTGTGAGAAGCTCTCGCCAGTCTTCACCCTCAGCTCGCGTTACCCTCGTCCGAAAGGGAACCTACACACAGGACCTTTTCAAAAAGCGAGTCGCAAAATATTTTTTTTGAAATTTATTTGTCCGCGAGATGTGGGTGTCGCTGGCTGGGCCATTGCCCATTCCTGTGAAAAGGAAGAGGGAAGCTTATGTAGGGATGAGGAAACAAGGTTCAGATGGCTCGATTGAGGGTTACAAGTTAGCAAGGAATGAGCTGAAAAAGGGGCTTAGGAGAGCTAGGAGGGGACATGAGAAGTCCTTGGCGGGTCGGATCAAGGAAAACCCCAAGGCTTTTTACTCTTATGTGAGGAATAAAAGAATGACCAGGGTGAGGTTAGGGCCGGTCAAGGACAGTAGTGGGAACTTGTGTATGGAGTCAGTAGAGATAGGCGAGGTGATGAATGAATACTTTTCTTCAGTGTTCACCAAGGAGAGGGGCCATGTTTTTGAGGAAGAGAAGGTGTTACAGGCTAATAGGCTGGAGGAAATAGATGTTCGGAGGGAGGATGTCTTGGCAGTTTTGAATAAACTGAAGGTCGATAAGTCCCCTGGGCCTGATGAAATGTATCCTAGGATTCTTTGGGAGGCAAGGGATGAGATTGCAGAGCCTTTGGCGTTGATCTTTGGGTCCTCGCTGTCCACGGGGATGGTGCCAGAGGACTGGAGAATGGCGAATGTTGTTCCTCTGTTTAAGAAAGGGAATAGAAATGACCCTGGTAATTATAGACCGGTTAGTCTTACTTCGGTGGTTGGTAAATTGATGGAAAGGGTCCTTAGGGATGGGATTTACGACCATTTAGAAAGATGCGGATTAATCCGAGATAGTCAGCACGGATTCGTGAAGGGCAAGTCGTGCCTCACAAATTTGATAGAATTTTTTGAGGAGGTAACTAAGTGTGTTGATGAAGGTAGGGCAGTTGATGTCATATACATGGATTTTAGTAAGGCGTTTGATAAGGTCCCCCATGGTCGGCTTATGATGAAAGTGAGGAGGTGTGGGATAGAGGGAAAGTTGGCCAATTGGATAGGCAACTGGCTGTCTGACCGAAGACAGAGGGTGGTGGTCGATGGAAAATTTTCGGATTGGAGGCAGGTTGCTAGCGGTGTGCCGCAGGGATCAGTGCTTGGTCCTCTGCTCTTTGTGATTTTTATTAATGACTTAGAGGAGGGGGCTGAAGGGTGGATCAGTAAATTTGCTGATGACACCAAGATTGGTGGAGTAGTGGATGAGGTGGAGGGCTGTTGTAGGCTGCAAAGAGACATAGATAGGATGCAAAGCTGGGCTGAAAAATGGCAAATGGAGTTTAACCCTGATAAATGTGAGGTGATTCATTTTGGTAGGACAAATTTAAATGTGGATTACAGGGTCAAAGGTAGGGTTCTGAAGACTGTGGAGGAACAGAGAGATCTTGGGGTCCATATCCACAGATCTCTAAAGGTTGCCAGTCAAGTGGATAGAGCTGTGAAGAAGGCCTATAGTGTGTTAGCTTTTATTAACAGGGGGTTGGAGTTTAAGAGCCGTGGGGTTATGCTGCAACTGTACAGGACCTTGGTGAGACCACATTTGGAATATTGTGTGCAGTTCTGGTCACCTCACTATAGGAAGGATGTGGAAGCGCTGGAAGGAGTGCAGAGGAGATTTACCAGGATGCTGCCTGGTTTGGAGGGTAGGTCATATGAGGAAAGGTTGAGGGAGCTAGGGCTGTTCTCTCTGGAGCGGAGGAGGCTGAGGGGAGACTTAATAGAGGTGTATAAAATGATGAAGGGGATAGATAGAGTGAACGTTCAAAGACTATTTCCTCGGGTGGATGGAGCTATTACAAGGGGGCATAACTATAGGGTTCGTGGTGGGAGATACAGGACGGATATCAGAGGTAGGTTCTTTACGCAGAGAGTGGTTGGGGTGTGGAATGGACTGCCTGCAGTGATAGTGGAGTCAGACACTTTAGAAACATTTAAGCGGTTATTGGATAGGCACATGGAGCACACCAGGATGATAGGGAGTGGGATAGCTTGATCTTGGTTTCAGATAAAGCTCGGCACAACATCGTGGGCCGAAGGGCCTGTTCTGTGCTGTACTGTTCTATGTTCTATGTTCTAGTCGCCCTTGAACTGAGTGGCTTGCTAGGCCATTTCAGAGGCAGTTGAGAGTCCCCCACATTGCTGTGGCACTGGAGTCACATGTAGGCCAGACCGGGTAAAGACGGCAGATTTCCTTCCCTAAAGGACATTAGCGAACCAGATGGGTTTTTCCAACAATCGACAATGGTTTCACGGTCATCAGTAGATTCTTAATTCCAGATTTTAAAAAAATTGAATTCAAATTCCACCATCTGCTGTGGCGGGATTCGAACCCAGCGACCCCCACCCCCCCGCCGCGGGTTCCCTGGCGATGGAGAGTATAAACAGCAGGAAAACCAGCTGACAGCGGTGCGACCGAATGATCCCGCCGCGGTCAATGGTGGGTCACACACGCCACCGCAAAACATGCCGCAGAGGGGCACAGAAAATCCTGCTCAGTGCCATGGGATTTTTTATGTCCGTATGAGAGGGCAGGTGGCACCTTGGTTTAATGCTTCATCTGAGACACAGCACCCTTGACAGTGCAGCACTCCCTCGGTACTGCACTGAACTGTCAGTGTGGCTCGTGTGCTAAACGTTGGCTTGTGACTCAAGGAGCTATGTGTCGTGTGGTAGGACACAAAGGCAGGTGAGAGAGGCAGATGTTGCTACACCACTGACCTGCACACAGCTGGAATAGGACAGCATCACATTATTGTATTAAGACCATAAGACATAGGAGCAGAATTAGGCCACTCGGCCCATCGAGTCTGCTCAGCCATTCAATCATGGCTGATATTTTTCTCATCCCCATTCTCCTGCCTTTTCCCCATAACCCCTGATCCCCTTATTAATCACGAACCTATCTACCTCTGTCTTAAAGACACTCAATGACCTGGCCTCCACAGCCCTCTGAGGCAAAGAGTTCCACAGATTCACCACCCTCTGGCTGAAGAAATTCCTCCTCATCTCTGTTTTAAAGGATCGTCCCTTTAGATCGTCCCTCAGAGGTTGTGCCCTCTGGTTCTAGTTTTTCCTACTCGTGGAAACATCCTCTCCACGTCTACTCTATCCAGGCCTCGCTGTATCCTGTAAGTTTCAATAAGATCCCCCCTCATCCTTTTAAACTCTAATGAGTACAGACCCAGAGTCCTCAACCGTTCCTCATACGACAAGCTTTTCATTCCAAGGATCATTCTTGTGAACCTCCTCTGGACTCTTTCCAAGGCCGGCACATCCTTCCTTTAGATATGGGGCCCAAAACTGCTCACAATACTCCAAAAGGGGTCTGACCAGAGCCTTATACAGCCTCAGAAGTAGATCCCTGCTCTTGTATTCTAGCCCTCCCGACATGAATGCTAACATTGCATTTGCCTTCCTAACTGCCGACTGAACCTGCACGTTAACCTTAAGAGAATCTTGAACAGCGAGCTTGAACAGTGCATCAGGACAGTTAACAACCTACCTCAGGAAGAAACCAGTGTGGTTTCCATCTAATCCTTCATATGATCTTAAGTATTTCAAAAGGAAATATTTGCTTGTGGCCACAAGAACAGTTCAAATTTACTCCCCAGCCAGCTGTTCTGCACCCATGACTAGAACAAATGACTGGTCTCTGGTGCATCACAGCAAGAAGCCGACATTCCTAGGCCATGTAACGTGACAAGGCTGCTGGCGTACCTCAACTTTACACAATACCTCTCCTCGGGCAGTGACAGCGCTGGTTCCGCTGCAGATCTGAGGAACAGCAAAGCACCACAACTGATCTGTTGCCTTATACTGAAGCATCATTTTTGCTATCTGGGTCCTGCAGTCAAAAATCCGAAATGCCTCACAGCATCAGGGACCCGGGTTCGATTCCCGGCTTGGGTGACTGTGTGGAGTTTGCACGTTCTCTACCCGTGTCTGCGTGGGTTTCCTCCGGGTGCTCCGGTTTCCTCCCACACTCCAAAGATGTGCAGGTTAGGTGGATTGGCCATTCTAAATTTACCCTTTGTGTCCCAAGATATGTAGGTTAGGGGGATTAAATCAGTGGGGGTTACAGGGACGGGGGTGGGCCTGGGTAAGAATTTATTTATTAGTGTCACAAGTAGGATTACCTTAACACTGCAATGAAGTTACTGTGAAAATCCCCTAGTTGCCACACTCTGGTGCCTGTTTGGGTACACTGAGGGAGAATGTAGCATGGCCAATCCACCTAACCGGCACATCTTTTGGACTGTGGAAGGAAACCAGAGCACCTGAAGGAAACCCAGGCAGACACGGTGGAGAATGTGCAGACTCAAAGATGCTCTGTCAGAGAGTCAGTGCAGAGCCAATGGGCCAAATGGCCTCTTTCTGCACTGTAGGGATTCTATGACTCGATGAAAATGTGACTTTTTTCTTTTATTTCCTCACGAATGAAGCAAAGGTTGATTTGATTCTTCCTGTTTTCTGAAGACATCTGAAGGTTTGTGAGAGTGGGGGAAAGTCAGATAACTGGGTATCTTCTTCAAGCAGGCTATCTGTCAGTCATGGATGTCCTTCCTGATTCTCTGTGATGTTCTATTTGGCCATGAAAAGAGCAACTGGCCCGACAAATAGGCCTCATTCGGTTAAGTAAAGTGCAGTTCTCATTTTCTCATAAGATCAAAGAGGAGTTACTTGATTAGAAGCAATCTCCAGGGGTATGGGAAATAGGCAAGGCAACGGCACTGAGTCATGATGTTCGTTTGAAGAGCTGATGTCGACACGATGGGCCAAATGGTCTATGATTAGGACAAATTACTGTCATTTGGTGAGTCAACTCCTGTCATTCGGTGAGTCAGATGTCAAGATGGACGTAATTGAGACCAGGTTAGCTCATTTCATGGTGCCCTGCTGCAAGGGGTTATCAGTGGGCTGGAATATTTGTCTCAGGTTTTGAGGAGAGGAGCGGGTACATCTGGATGAATTACTGAACTCTTCAGTGGCGCAGCACAAATTGAGGTCTGTGCATGAAACAGGTTTGGTTAGAAGAAGTGTCTAACAGGGACAGCTAGAACAAAGAACAAAGAACAGTACAGCACAGGAACAGGCCTTTCGGCCCTCCAAGTCTGTGCCGACACAGATGCAGCTCTAATCTAATATCTTCTTGTCTCTACGTGGTCCATATCCCTCTATTCCCTGCCTATTCATGTATCTATCCATTTGCCTCTTGAGCATTGTTCTAGAATCTGCTTCCACCTTCTCCTCCAGCAGCGCATTCAAGGCATTCACCACCCTCTGTGTGAAAAACTTGCCCCTCGCATCTCTTGTAAACTTCCCCCCCCTCTCACTTTCAACCTATGCCCCCGAGTAATTGACCCTTCGACCCTGGGAAAAAGACTCTGACTATCCACTCTATCCAGGCCTGTCATAATCTTGTAAACCTCTATCAGGTCCCCCCTCATCCTCTGACATTCCAGCGAAAACAATCCAAGTTTGTTCAACCTTTCTTCATAATCCATATCCTCCAAACCAGGCAACATCCTGGTAAATCTCTTCTGCACCCTTTCCAATGCATCAACATCCTTCTGGTAGTGTGGCGACCAGAATTGTACACAATACTACAAATGCGGCCTAAGCAAAGTCATATCCAGCTGCAATGTGATTTTCCAATTCCTATACTCAACGCCCCGACTGATGAAGGTCAGCATGCCTTCTGCCTTCTTGACCATCTTGTCCACCTGAGTTACCACCTTCAGGGAACTGTGGATCTGCCTAGAGCCCTCTGTACGCTAATATTTCTACGGGCTCTACTGGGGCTCTCATAGAGTCATAGAGGTTTACAGCATGGAAACAGGCCCTTCAGCCCAACTTGACAATGCCGCCCTTTTTTTAAAAAAACCCCGAGGCTAATCCCAATTGCCTGCATTTGGCCCATATCCCTCTATACCCATCTTACCCATGTAACTGTCTAAATGCTTTTTAAAAGACAAAATTGTACCCGCCTCTACTACTACCTCTGGCAGCTTGCTCCAGACACTCACCATCCTCTCTGTGAAAAAATTGCCCCTCTGGACACTTTTGTATCTCTCCCCTCTCACCTTAAACCTCTGCCCTCTAGTTTTAGACTCCCCTACCTTTGGGAAATGATATTGACTATCTAGCTGATCTATGCCCCTCATTATTTTATAGACCTCTATAAGGTCACCCCTCAGCTTCCTACGATCCAGAGAAAAAAGTCCCAGTCTATCCAGCCTCTCCTTATAACTCAATCCATCAAGTCCTGGTAGCATCCTTTTAAATCTTTTCTGCACTCTTCCTAGTTTAATAATATCCTTTCTATAATAGGGTGACCAGAACTGTACACAGTATTCCAAGTGTGGCCTTACCAATGTCTTGTACAACTCCAACAAGACAAATTGCCCCGCTGGCTGATGAAAAGTCGCCTGGAGAATTTGTCTTCAGATACCAACAGCTCATGGCTAATAAATATTCCCTGAGGCCCTCGCCAAGGTAAAGAAACTTAATTCATGCGTTTGTGAGAGAAAAGTAAACATCAGAATTATTAAAGAGTCAAAAAAAATATCTATGAAAGGCTGGCAGTGAGGGAGGGGTGTGAGCACCTCTCCCTTTATTGGCTTAATTCCCATTTTATATCAAGTCCTCTGCTGTAGCAATGAGTCCCGTGCACAATGAAACTTGTGTTCAACATTCCCTGCCCCACCCCAAGAATCTAGATATCATTTGCTTTGAAAAATATTTGCTGAATGATGTGAAAGGGGGAGGAGGGGGTGTGGCGCATTACTTGGTGAAACCTCATCAAAGGTGCATGGAGATACGAGGGGAGGAAAGGTGTCTGGTATCTCTAGTTAGCAACGTGGAGATATGGATATGGTGCCTCGCGGCCAGGAGAGGAGATATTTTTATGGTTTGCATGAAAGGAATTATAACAGTCGGGTGATTTGTGGAGAGAAAGAAGTTGGGATCAGGAGTGAAGGAATGTTTTGCTAATTCCTCTTGAATGGAGACCTGGGAGCGAATCTGGGCACCGCACCTTAGGAAAGGCGCATGGGCTTGGGAATGAGGCACAGGTTTACCTCAATGATACCTGGACTCTGAGAGTTAAACTGCAAGGAAAGGTTAAACATAGGTTGCACTTGCTGGAATTTACAAGGCTAAGGTGTGATTTAATTGAAGTTTTAAAGACACTGCGGGGAATAGATAGAGTCAGTAGAGAGTAACTTTTAAGTTTATTTATTCGTGTCACAAGTAGGCTGACATTAACACTGCAATGAAGTTACTGTGAAAACTCCCTAGGTGCCACACTCCGGCTCCTGTTCGGGTACACCGAGGGAGAATTTAGCATGGCCAATGGCACCCTAACCAGCACGTCTTTCAGGCTGTGGGAGGAAACTGGAGCACCCGGAGGAAACCCACGCAGACACGGGGAGAATGTGCAAACTCCACACAGACAGTGACCCAAAGCTGGGAATTGAACCCAGGTCCCTGGCGCTGTGAGGCAGCAGTGCTAACCACTGTGCCACCATGCCACCCCCACTTATTCCACTGTTTGGGGTTAGGTGGGGGGGAGGGGAGAGGGGAAGCGGAGTAGTCAGAATTAAAAAATTAGAATCTGACCTTTCAGGTAATCCTTCTACACGCAAAGGCTGATAAAACATTGGAACTCTCTTCCACAAACGCCAATTACTGTTAGGCCAATTGTTAATTTTAAATCTGAGGCTGATAGGTTTCTGTTCGCCAAACGTGGACATGGGGCAAAGGTGAGTGTGCGGAGTCGGGTTACAGATCAACCACGATCTCATCGAATGGTGGAACAGGCTCAAGGGGCTGAATGGCCTCCTCATGTTCTGAAGCTCCGAATGAAATATTACACATTTTCAACCACCCCCACTTGATAACAGATGCACGAATATATGAATTAGGAGCAAGAGGAAGGCCACTCGGCCCCTCGAACCTGCTCTGCCATTCAATAAGATCTGATCTGATTGTCACCTCAACTCTACATTCCTGCTGACCCCCAATAACAGTCGGAAAGACGTGCAGGTTAGGGTGCATTGGCCGTGCTAAATTCTCCCTCAGTGTACCCGAACAGGTCTGGGGTGTGGCAGCCAGAGGATTTTCACAGTAACTTCATTGCAGTGTTAATGTAAGCCTACTTGTGACACTAATAAATAAATAAACCTTTCAGTCCCCCCCCCACCCTTTGTTAATCAAGAGTCTATCTAGCCGTGCTTTAAAAATATTTTAAAACTCTGCTTCTACTGCCTTTTGAGAAAGCGGGTTCCAGAGACTCACTGCCCTCTGAGAGAAACAAATCCTCATCATCTTTATCTTAAATGAGTGATCCTTTATTTTTAAACAGTGACCCCAAGTTCTAGACTCTCCGACACGAGGAAACATCCTCTCCACATCCACCCTGAAAAATACCCCTCAGGATCCTGTATGTTTCAATCAAGTTGCCTCTTACTCTTGTAACTTTCTGCCTATAGAATGATTCTGTATATATTCTTTTCAAAAGGGCTTAATTCATGATAGGGCGGCACGGTGGCACAGTGGTTAGCACTGCTGCCTCACAGCGCTAGGGACCCGGGTTCAATTCTGGCCTCAGGTCACTGTCTATGTGGAGTCTGCACATTCTCCCCGTGTCTGCATGGGTTTCCTCCAGGTGCTCCGGTTTCCTCCCACAGTCCAAAGAAGTGAGAGTTCGGTTGATTGGCCATGCTAAATTGTCCCTTAATGTCAGGGGAACTAGCTAGGATAAATATGTGGAATAGGGCCTGGATGGAGTTATGGTTGGTGTAGACTCGATGGGCCGAATGGCCTCCTCCTTCACTGTAGGGATTTTAAGATTCTATGATTAGATCTTATGGGGAGGAAATGAATTACTGAAACCTTGGAAAAGTTTATTTATTAGTCACAAGTAGGCTTACATTGACACTGCAATGAAGTTAGTGTGAAATTGCCCTAGTCGCCACACTCTGGCGTCTGTTTGGGTCAATGCACCTAACCAGCACGTCTTTCAGACTGTGGGAGGAAACCGGAGCACCCAGAGGAAACCCACGCAGACACGGGGAGAACGTGCAAACTCCACACAGACAGTGACCCAAGCCGGGAATCGAACCTGGGACCTTGGTGCTGTGAAGTAGCAGCGCCAACCACTATGCCACTGTGTCTCTTACTCTTGTAAATTTCTGCCTATAGAATGATTCTGTATATATTCTTTTCAAAAGTGTTCCCTGCGAAAACTCTGGGCTTAATTCATGACAGGGCAGCACGGTGGCACAGTGGTTAGCACTGCTGCCTCACAGCTGAATAGACTAGGACTTTTCCCTCTGGAGCGTAGGAGCCTTAGGGGTGATCTTATAGCGGTCTATAAAATAATGAGGGGCGTAGATGAGCTAGATAGTCAACATCTTTTCCCAAAGGTAGGGGAGTCTAAAACTAGAGGGCATAGGTTTAAGGTGAGAGGGGAGAGATACAAAAGGGTCCAAAGAGGCAATATTTTCACACAGAGGGTGGTGAGTGTCTGGAACGAGCTGCCAGAGGTAGTAGTAGAGGCAGGTACAATTTTGTCTTTTAAAAAGCATTTAGACAAGTTACATGGGTAAGATGTGTATAGAGGGATATGGGCCAGATGCGGGCAATTGGGACTAGCTTAGTGGTTAAAAAAAGGGGTGGCATAGACAAGTTGGGCTGAAGGGCCTGTTTCCACGCTGTAAACTTCTATGACTCTCTGACTCTATGACCTCTACCATCTGCAAGGACAAGGGCAGCAGACACATGGCAACAAATGCTAGCCTTGTCGGCGATGCCCAAATCCCACAAAAGAAAATCCCAAGACTATGAAGCCTTGCTATGATCTAATGGGGGCAGTTGCCACATGGGAACATCTTCAGCTGGAAGTTCCCCTCCAATTCACTCACCATCCTGACTTGGAAATGTACCAGCATTCCTTCACTGAGTCAGAATCCTGGAAGTCCCTAACAGCACTGTGGGTGCAGCGAAACCAGAGGGGCTGCAGTGGGGCCAAGAAGACAGTTCACCACCACCTTCTCAAGGCCAATTAGGGATGGGCAATAAATGCTGACTCAGCCATGCATTAACTTTAAAAAATCACAAATTGCATCGTGGGATTTGAACTCCTCTGGGTTATTCATGTGGGAAGTCTAACAACACCAGGTTAAAGTCCAACAGGTTTATTTAGTAGCAAAAGCCACTAGCTTTCGGAACAGGCTGTTCCTTCGTCAGGTGGGTGGGTTCTCCCACCCACCTGACGAAGGGACAGCCTGTTTCGAAAGCTAGTGACTTTTGCTACCAAATAAACCTGTTAGACTTTAACCTGGTGTTGTTAGACTTCTTACTGTGTTTACCCCAGTCCAACGCCGGCATCTCCACATTATTCATGTAGGCCCCAGGATTCCTCGTCCAGTAACATAAACACTACATTGCCACTGCCTAAACCCGCACCACACGGGCAACACACAACATTTTAAAACCACATTGAGATGTGTCCAGATATCATTGGAGTTTAGAGAAAGACTTGGACATTGGAGTTCAATAATCCTGCAGGAGGACTGTTGTGGGCATCATCCCATTCAGTCTCCAGATGCAAAGGATGGAATGAAATGAAGTTTAATAGTCCGAGCTGAGAATTTATATCACTGATAAAATGCTAATTCTGACATCTGGAAATAAGAAGGCATCAACAGAGAATCAGGCTTTGTGTACGCATATAACGAGAGCTCTTTAATCATAGAATCCTACAGTGCAGAAGGAGGCCATTCAGCCCATCGGGTCTGCACCGACCACAATCCCACCCAGGACCTATCCCCATAACCCCATGCATTTACCCTAGCTAGTCTCCCTGACACTAAGGGGCAATTTAGCACGGCCAATCCACCTAACCCACACATCTATGGACTGTGGGAGGAAACCGGAGCACCCGGAGGAAAAAACTCACGCAAACACGGGGAGGATGTGCAAACTCCACACAGTGACCCGAGGCCAGAATTGAACCCGGGTCCCTGGAGCTGTGAGGCAGCAGTGCTAACCATTGTGCCACTGTGCCTCCCAAATGCTTAATCTTAAACATTTCTGGTTTTCCACACTAAAAACAATCAAATGTATTGTTGATGGGAAGGTTTCATGGAATCCATCTGCCTCTAACCTACAACCCCTCCCCCCCACAATCCCCCCAACTCGATAACATTCAGACGATCAACAAGGGCAACCTCGCTATTGTTTTGCTATCTGTGGAACTTCATCCTTAATTGAGAGTCAAATCAGTTTGTAGCTGATATCTCAGCCTTTTGGCTAAGATCAAGCAGTCAGATCAAGCCCACGCAATGCCTTGTCTCACCTGCTAGGATCTTGCTTGTTGCTCTCATGGGGACCACGAATTGGATTTTGGAGTGAGCAAGGAGATGGATCAAGGTCTTCCCTGTCCACTGTGCCCATTGGCTTTGTCACTTTAAGAATGGAGTAAATATTTCAAAAAATATCTCCTGCATCTGCACCACTCAAGGGTGTCAAAGAAATTGACAGGTAAGACACTTTATGGGAGAGTTTTTATGGCCTCCCAGCTGTGTGTTTCCCACTGGTGGGAAGAGGCGCGTTGTTTGCTGGCGGCGGGACTCTCTGGTCCCCCCCGCTGTCAATGGGAATTCCCATTGATGCCCCCCCAACATCGGCAGGAAACCCGCGGGCAGGGGTGCACTGCCGGCGGGACGGGAGAATCCCACCGGCATGAATGGCCGGAGAATTCCGGCCAACATTTAAATTTTATTTATTAGAGTCACAAGTAGGCTTACATTAACACTGCAATGAAGTTACTGTGAAAATCCCCTGGTCGCCACACTCCGGCGCCCGTTCGGGTAACACTGAGGGAGAATTTAACACGGTCAATGCACCTAAACCAGCACGTCTTTCGGACTGTGGGAGGAAACTGGATAAAACCCATGTGGACACGGGGAAAACGTGACCCAAGCCGGAAATCGAACCCGGGTCGCTGGCGCTGTGAGGCAGCAGTGCTAACCACTGTGCCACCGTGTTGCCCTGGGTGGGATTTTATGGCCTCTCTCTTCCCGAGACTGCAAAATCCCGCCCAACATCAATGGACCTTCCCATGCTCTGCCCCTCGCCCGCTCCGATTCCTGCGACGGGCGGGCCAGTAAAATTCCGGCCATGTCTTTGTTGCAACTACGGTCTTTTGTTGTAACATTTTATTAGAAGTTGCTAAACACCTTTGTATCAGGTAAGAACAGATGTGTAGAAATGTATCAATGTATATTCCCTGTGGTTAATAAGCTTTAACATGTACTCCGAGGTCATCTAATTTCTAATGTTGATAGAGCAACTTTCTTTATCAACCTGTTGATATCTTAACTATGTAATCTGATGGCTAATACAAAGTTTACTGTATGATATTGTTACATTTCTAATCTGAAAACAGTGTTTACTTTCAAAAGGGTTCCTTTGTGCCAAATATGAACTTCTGTGCCTATTTCCACTTCACTCATTGCTGCCCCTGTTCAAGCGAAATCAGAAACATAATGCTCCATCTCTGGGTACTTTGTAAGACCGGAATCGTACCTCTGTTCCCGCCGGTGGGATTTTCCCATCCCGCTGCAGTGAACGGAGATCTGGCTGGCTGCCAAGTTCTCCGACCTCACTGCAGCGGGAGCGTGACATGAACGGCCGGTAAGATCGCGCCAGTTGTTTTTCTCAGTTTCGGAGAGTTGATGTTTGTGTTATTCATGAGTAAGAATAGGCTCCATTTGTCCCTGTGAAATTTTGACACCTAACCTTGGAAACGGAGTGAGGCTAAGTGAGCCAATGATGTTCATTACAATAAAAACTCTCCGTCTGTGGGAATGGTGACGTGCGCTCAAAACCTGGAGAGTGCGGTTCACACTGGCGAGTTTTCGAGTTCCGATTTTGCCGGCCCCTCGCCGGTAGCGTGGCGTGAAATGCGCTGCGGGACCGCAGAAAGCTCATTTTAATCTATTAATAGCGAGCACTCTCGCCAGGGCTTCCCCTCTCACCGGATATTCAGCGGGCACCTGCGTGACATCATACCGGTGTGGTGCCATTTACAACAGGTTCACCTCGGCATGAACCTGTCGTGGGGGTTCCCCGGGGTCGGGGGAGGGAGTGAGCATAAAGGTGAGTATAGCCCCCGGGGGAGAGGGATATAGCCAAGCAGTACCAACATGGCACAGTCAAGTTGGCACCATGCCCATGCCAACCTGGTAGTGCCATAAGACCATAAGACACAGGAGCAGAATTAGGCCACTCGGCCCATCGAGTCTGCTCCGCCATTCAATCATGGCTGATATTTTTCTCATCCCCATTCTCCTGCCTTTTCCCCATAACCCCTGATCCCCTATCTATCTCTGTTTTATAGATACTCAATGACCTGGCCTCCACAGCCTTCTGTGGCAAAGAGTTCCACAGATTCACCATCCTCTGGCTGAAGGAATTCTTCCTCCTCTCTGTTTTAAAGGATCGTCCCTTTAGCCTGAGGCTGTGCCCTCTAGTTTTTCCTACTAGTGGAAACATCCTCTCCACTTCCATTCTATCTAGGCCTCGCTGTATCCTGTAAGTTTCAATAAGATCCCCCCTCATCCTTCTAAACTCCAACGAGTATAGACCCAGAGTCCTCAACCGTTCCTCATACGACAAGCTCTTTTTTCCAGGGATCATTCTTGTGAATCTCCTCTGGATCCTTTCCAAGGCCAGCACATCCTTCCTTAGATACGGGGCCCAAAACTGCTCACAATACTCCAAATGGGGTCTGACCAGCACCTTATACAGCCTCAGAAGTACATCCCTGCTCTTGTATTCTAGCCCTCTTGACATGAATGCTAACATTGCATTTGACCTCCTAACTGCTGAATGACTCCTGGGTCCCTTTGTGTATCTGATTTCCTAAGCATTTCCCCATTTAGAAAATAGTCTGCACCTCCATTCCTCCTTCCAAAGTGCATAACCTCACACTTTTCCACATTGTATTCCATCTGCCACTTCTCTGCCCACTCTCCTAACCTGTCCAAGTCCTTCTGCAGCCCCCCGCTTCCTCAATACTACCTGCCCCCTCATCATATCTTTGTATCTGCAAACTTAGCCACAGTGCCTTCAGTTCCTTCCTCCAAATCGTTAATGTATATTGTGAAAAGTTGTGATCCCAGCACTGACCCCTGAGGCACACCACTAGTCACCGGCTGCCAATCTTTGCTAAGCAACAGGCCCCAGGGGGAGCTTCCTGAGGAAGGCGGGGGTGGGGGGGAGTGATTCATTCAGACTTGGTTGTGGGCCAGGAGTGAGCAGAGGAGCAAGGGATGCTGGGATGGCCATTTTTCAGGGGTGGGGGGGGGGGGGGGGGGGGGGGGGGCGGGGGGCGGTGGAATGGCTCCGACTGCGTGGGGAGGGGAAGGGGAAGGGGCCAATGATCGGGGGAAGGTGGGGGGGAGAGAAGTGCCAACTCCGATCGGGGGGAGGGGAGTCCCTGAGAACTCCGTGGTGGGCTGGCGGGGGGGGGGGGGGGGGGTAGGGGGTGGTGGGGGAAGAGGTTTATTCCTGATATGCTCGGGGCACCATTTAAATATGGCACCCCGATCTTGGTGCAGCCAGGTTTTGCCGGCCTGTTGAGGCCCCGCCCCACCCCACCCCCCCACCACCTGACAGTGGGAAGTACACCCCCTTGATTTTTTTAGGCAGAGTTTTGTAAGATCTGGAGAGAAAATGGTTGTGTTTCTCTGGAGAGAAAGACGCTGGTTTTCCACCGGAAGTAACTCTGGCATTTTCTGGTAAGATTCCCCTCATTGCTTTATAGAACGATAGCTAATTACAGCAGCCTCCTCACATCGTTACATTAACCCCCTGCCATTCGCTGCCTCACTCAATTCGCAGCGTGGCGACTAGGGGGATTTTCACAGTAACTTCATTGCAGTGTTAATGTAAGCTTTACTTGTGACAGTAATAAATAAACTTTAAACTTGTTTTTGGAATGCAATTTTCACATCCATCAAGACAACAGTTTGTTATCTCATCTGAAGGACGGTACCTCCAACAATGCAACACTCCTTCAGTACAGTACTCAAATGTCAGCCTTGGTAAGTGACCACCATTCTCTACTGGACGCATTGGTGGAAAAATCTCCTCACACCGTCCCCACTCCTGAGTGAATCTCCTCTCTCAGTACCTCACGCTCCCCCCCCCCCCCCTCGCCCCTCCCTCACCCCCCTTGGACTTGACAGTGTCATAAAATTAGCTTTTGGAAGGTCCAATATTTCTAGGGGACGTGTTGACGTGTTCCAGTTCACTCAGGGTGCCTGGGTTGCCATGACAGCATAGGCATTTACATGCATGCTGTAGCCTGAAGAAAAATTTACTAGGATGCTACTGGGACTTGATGGTTTGAGTTATAAGGAGAGGCTGGATAGACTGGGACTTTTTTCTCTGGAGCGTGGCAGGCTGAGGGGTGATCTTATAGAGGTCTATAAAATAATGAGGGGCACAGATCAGCTAGATAGTCAATATCTTTTCCCAAAGGTAGGGGAATCTAAAACTAGAGGGTATAGGTTTAAGGTGAGAGGGGAGAGATACAAAAGTGTCCAGTGGGGCAATTTTTTTCACACAGAGGGTGGTGAGTGTCTGGAACGAGCTGACAGAGATAGTGGTAGAGGCGGGCACAATTTTGTCTCTTAAAAAGTGTTCAGTTATATGGGTACGATGGGTATAGAGGGATATGGGCCAAATGCGAGCAATTGGGACCAGCTTAGGGGTTAAAAAAAGGGGTGTCATGGACAAGTTGGGCCGAAGGGCCTGTTTCCATGCTGTAAACCTCTGTGACTCTATGACTCTCTGGGCAGTGATGGTAGAGGTTCCAACATCTTTCCCATCACATGGGAAGGACATGGCTGACCAGGTATTGCTCCCACTATGACCACCCGTCACTGGTGTGTGTTGGAAGGATTTGCAGGTTCACACTCACCCTGCTGGCTCACATTATGAACACATCTTCCTTGGCTGTTGCAAGGTGGCACGGTGGCACAGTGGTTAACGCTGCTGCCTCACAGCGCCAGGGACCCGGGTTCGATTCCCGGCTTGGGTCACTGTCTGTGTAGAGCTTGCACGTTCTCCCCGTGTCTGTGTGGGTTTACTCCCACAGTCCAAAGATGTGCAGGTTAAGTGCATTGGCCATGCTAAATTACCCCTTAGTGTCAGGGAGATCAGCAGGGTAAATAGGTAGAGTTACAGGGGTATGGCCTGGGTGGGGTTGTTGTCGGTGCAGACTCCACAGCTGGAAATTTACCTCTCCACGCCCCCCCCCCCCCCCCCCCCCCAACCCCCTGAAATTGGGACGGTTGTGGCTCGCAGAATAGAATTCTCCCTTGGCCCCGGATTTTCCGAGCTTCGGCCAAGCGAGGTTGTAAAATACCGGCCGATGGACCGAACGAGCTCGTTCTGATTCTCTGATTCTGTGTAAAGATCGGAGACGTGGGACTTGAATCCAGAGCTGTGGGCTCAGAGGCAGTGATGCTGCCCACAGCACCACAAGACTCCCTTACAGAGGTGAAGATAGAGATAAAAAAGGGTGAGAAAAATCCCCACAGCTCTAACGTTATATCTAAGCTTCATACAGAATTAGCACTTGTCAAGGAAAACAAAATGTTTGGCATTACAATTCTTGGAGGTAGTATTAGCAATGGGAGAGTTGTTGGGAGATCTTTTTGATTTCAGAAAGATAATGAGGCCAGGAATACTGTCTAGACAGAATTAAAATGACAAAATGAAATAGAGGGAGCAAAATGATAGACGAATGTTTCCCTGAACATACCCCATCCAGGGACAGGCTGTTCCCTTCGAATATTATTGTAACTCTTCATGGTTTTTGGTTCCAAAAGTTTCGACAAAAATATCTAACACCTGTCAAGCTGGTGCTGAAATGAAGTGATGTGGTAATGTCCCACAAGCAAACTTCAGCTAATAAAGAATATTCTAGTTAATGACAGGACATGGGCACAGAGTTCGATTTTAAAGAGTTTCTTCAAGGAAGAAGGAGAAGTTTAAGTTTTTGTGTCACAAGTAGGCTTACGTTAACACTGCAATGAAGTTACTCTGAAAACCCCCTAGTCGCCACACTCCGGCGCCTGTTCGGGTGCACTGAGGGAGAATTTAGCATGGCCAACGTGCCTAACCAGTCTTTCGGACTGTGGGAGGAAACCGGAGCACCCGGAGGAAACCCATACAGGGAGAACGTGCAGACTCCACACAACTGGGAATCAAACACAAATTCCTGGCACACCATTTCACCAGATTCTCTTTCTCATTCCTGTACTCCGTCTCGTCATTGTTTGAGATCCAATCCACTTATAGGTCAGATCTCATAATAAAATACAAATTGCAACTTGTTGTGATAGCTTGATCAAATTTTCCTCCCGGATTTGATTAGCCTGGCAATTACCACCTGCCATATCATAACACCCATCTCCCCTCTTGCTCAAACCCTATTGGTGGCACAGTGGTTAGCACTGCTGCCTCACAGCGCCAGGGACCTGGGTTCCATTCCCGGCCCTGGGTCACTGTCTGTGTGGAGTTTGCACATTCTCCCCGTGTCTGCATGGGTTTCCTCCGGGTGCTCCGGTTTCCTCCCACAGTCCAAAAGACCTGCTGGTTAGGTGGATTGGCCATGCTAAATTCTCCCTCGGTGTACCCGAACAGGCACCGGAGTGTGGCGACTAGGGTACTTTCACAGTAACTTCATTGCAGTGTTAATGTACTTGTGACAATAATAAATAAACTTTAATCTATAACACATCTAGCTTTTCCCAGTTCCGATGGGAGGTCACTGGCCTGGAACATTGTAAGGAATCTTCTCATTTTTATACAGAGTGTTGGCTGAGGTGGGAAAATTGGCAAGCAGCTCTCCAGCTGTACAGCCAGCTTTTCCTGCCGGATTATCCAGCACTCTATAGGAAAAATAATGGAGGCATAGATCACGCTGTCACGCTGGCAGGGCGGGCGGGGCTGGAGGAATCCGGAAACACCCGGAATCCTGAGATCAAGAGAGCCATTTTTAAAGGATGTCCAGTAAAAAATGCGAACTATCCCCACACGCACACGGAGAGCCCCCCACATGCACACGGAGACCCCCCCACACGCACACAGAGACCCCTGCACACGCACACAGAGACCCCTGCACACGCACACAGAGACCCCCCCACACGCACACGGAGACCCCCCACATGCACACGGAGAGCCCCCCACGCGCACGTGGAGACCCCTGCACACGCACACGGAGACCCCCCACACGCACACGGAGAGCCCCCCACACGCACACGGAGGCCCCCCCACACGCACACAGAGACCCCCCACACGCACACGGAGACCCCCGCACACGCACACAGAGACCCCTGTACACGCACACGGAGATCCCCCCACACGCACACGGAGACCCCCCCACACGCACACGGAGACAGACACAGGCACAGACACAGGCCACCCATCCCCCAGTGACACCCCCACCATGGATAAGGGAACCCACCGCACCCCAATGAAGCTCCCCAAAGAGGCCCTCCCTTGGCATTGCCAAGGGGGCACTGCCAGGTCACTCTCGGATATGTCCCTCTCCCCTTGGGGGATGCACACACCTGAGGTGCTCTTTGTGTTTGGTTCCCGATGTTCCAGACCAGTTGTAAACCACGCTGACGTGACATCATGTCGGAGAGTGGAGGGGGAGGAGTGGGGGGGGGGGGGGGGGTGGGGGGGGGGCGGGGGGGGGGGGGAGGGAAATATCCCAATGTGGGTGGATGGAGTAGTGGAGAAACCCTTTAATGATATGTTAATTTATTGAAATGAGGTTCCTGGCCTTTCTGGATGGGAACCTCATTATGTCAATGACAGGGAGTAGGGACCACGCGTGAGATCTCACTGCCGAGATTTTCATTCTTGGATTAATTAGTACGGGCGCAGAATCCCGCCCTTACACTATTCTCTCCACAGACGCTGCCTGACCTGCAGAGTATTTCCCGCATGTTTCTGCTTCTCTTTTGGACAGGCAGCTTTGGCAGGTTTGTGCTTTCCATTCCAGAAAAGTCTGGCTCCAATTTATAGACCATGTGCCCTAGTCTTAGACACCTTCCTCAATTCGTTCATACATAAAAATGTCTCTGTTCAGCATTGTAACCTGATTTTGAATGGTTATTTTTGTAACGAGCACATGGGGTTAATTATGCTTCCCCCCCGGGGGGGGGTGGAACAGAAAAGAGAAACTGAAATCTGTCGGGGGAAGGTTGACTCTGGTCTGACTTTAAGAGAGGCTCTCAGTCTAACCCAGGAATCTCTGGTGTTAATGATCCCGTTACAATAGAAAGCTTTTACAGTTCCATTGCTGCCGTGGTTAGTTAGATAGGCCTCGATTACAGAATATCTTTGATAATGAAATCCCAGTGCAGCAAAGGATCATGTCAAAAAGCATTGGCCGGAACTCTACCGCCTTGCCCACCACGGAATCGGCGCGGGAGAGGGTTTGACAACGGAAATCTCCGTTGACCTCGGGCAGGAATTTCCGGTCTCGCCCGAGCGCGACTGTAAAATCCCACCCCCAGAGCCAACCAATCACCAGGGTCCTAAGGGCCACCAAAGTGAAAATGGGAAGGAACTATTCCAAAATTCACAGGGCTTTCTGAATATATTCCAAAAAAACTCAAAAGAAATTCTAAAAAATGGCGCTCCACCCAATCACAATCTCATTTCAGCGACACCCTGGAATTCACATGGAGGTTAATGTCTGTGGAACACGCTCAGTATTGGCAAAAAGCTGAATTTTGGTGTTTTCGGTTTTTGACTTTGATTTGTTACATTGAACAGGGTGGCACTGGTGGGAATACGAAGACCATTTCATCATTTTGTTGCTTTCAAATCCCTCCATGGCCTTGCCCTCTCCCTTTCTCCGTAACCTCCTTTGAACTTTTGAGAACTCGGCACTTTGCCAATTCTAGTTGCTTTCTCCACTCCAGTTTCCATTGCTCCGCCCTGATTTCCATCGCCCCGCCCTGATTTCCATTGTCCCACCCTGATTTCCATTGCCCCACCCTGATTTCCATTGCCCCACCCTGATTTCCATCACCCCGCCCTGATTTCCATTGCCCTGCCCTGATTTCCATTGCCCCGCCCTGATTTCCATTGCCCCGCCCTGATTTCCATTGCTCCGCCCTGATTTCCATCACCCCGCCCTGATTTCCATTGCCCCGCCCTGATTTCCATTGCTCCACCATTGGTTGCTCTATTCCCTGCTGCCTTGGGCCTAAGCTCTGGAATTCCATCTGTCCCTGTCCCTCTTTTTCCTCCATTAAGAAGTCCTTAAAATACTTTGATCATTCTTTTAGTCACTCCTCCTTATGTGCTCAGTTTAAAATGTTGCTTGGTTACACTCCAATAAATGGCCTTGGGGCATGTTACGATGTTAAATGTGCTATATAAATGCAGGATATTGTTGTATAAAGTCAGTTTAAAACTGGCCCTGTCTCCACGTTCTCGTGGTTCAGGGGTGAATATTAAAGCTGCAGAGAGTTTGCCCACCCACCCCAAAGCATATTGCTCATTCTTCTCATTGTTGATTGTGGGATCTTGCTTTGTGTAAAATGGCTGCTGCATTTGTCCACACAACAACATGCACATGGTTTTAAATGGTGAGAGACAAGATGAGGCACCTTGTTGACGAATGTGTGGACAGCAAGGCAAGGAAAGCCTATTAGGTCCAACAAACTGGAACAAATTTCAATTTTCCGAATGAGTGCAGCTCCAACAAACACAAGAAACCTGACACCATCCAGGACAAAGCAGCCCACTCAACTGACACCTCATCCACTACCTTAAACATTCACTCTTCCCACAGGCCACAGTCAGTAAGGATAGGCAACAACACCTCCTCCACGATCATCCTCAACACCGGTGCCCCACAAGGCTGTGTTCTCAGCCCCCTACTATACTCCTTGTACACCTATGACTGTGTGGCCAAATTCCCCTCCAATTCGATTTTCAAGTTTGCTGACGACACCACCGTAGTGGGTCGGATCCCAAACAATGACGAGACAGAGTGCAGGAATGAGATAGAGAATCTGGTGAACTGGTGCGGCAACAATAATCTCTCCCTCAATGTCAACAAAACGAAGGAGGTTGTCATCGACTTCAGGAAGCGTAAAGGAGAACATGCCCCTGTCTGCATCAACGGGGACAATGTAAAAATGGTCGAGAGCTTCAAGTTTTTAGGTGTCCAGATCACCAACAACCTGTCCTGGTCCCCCCCATGCCGACATTATAGTTAAGAAAGCCCACCAACGCCTCTACTTTCTTAGGAGGCTAAGGAAATGTGACATATCTGCTATGACTTGCACCAATTTTTACAGATGCACCATAGAAAGCATTCTTTCTGGATGTATCACAGCTTGGTAGGGCTCCTGCTCTGTCCAAGACCGCAAGAAAGTACAAAGGGTTGTGAACATAGCCCAGTCCATCACGCAAACCAGCCTCCCATCCATTGACTATGTCTACACTTCCCGCTGCCTCAAAAAAGCAGCCAACATAATCAAGGACTCCACACACCCCGGACATTCTCTCTTCCACCTCCTTCTGTCAGGAAAAATACTTTTGAATGGACCACCTATATATTAAGCTGATCTTTCTCTACATCCCATCTGTAACTGCAACACTATATTCTGCACCCTCTCCTTTCCTTCTCCCCTATGTACTCTCTGAATGGTATGCTTTGTCTGTATAGCGCGCAAGAAACAATATTTTTCACTGTATCCCAATACATGTGACAATAATAAATCAAATCAAATCAAAACCTCATGCACAAGAGTGCTATCTATAAGCTGCATTGCAACAATACCAAGGCTCTTCTGAAAGTATCTTCCCAACCTCTGGCCTACACCACCTATGATGTGGTGTTGCCGTCATTGGACTGGGGTAGGCACAGTAAGTAGTCTCACAACACCAGGTTAAAGTCCAACAGGTTTATTTGGTAGCACGAGCTTTCGGAGCACTGCTCCGAAAGCTCGTGCTACCAAATAAACCTGTTGGACTTTAACCTGGTGTTGTGAGACTACTTACTGAGCCTTCACCACCTAGAAGGACAAGGGCAACAGACACATGGGAACACCACCGCCTGCAAGTCCCCCTCTCAGCCAGATACCATCCTGACTTATCGGCCGTTCCTTCGCAGTTGCTGGATCAAATTCTGGAGCCCCCCTCCCTAAGAGCACTATGGATGTTCCTACACCACACGGACCGCAGTGGTTAAAGAAGGCAGCTCACCCCCCCCCCACCTTCTCGAGGGCAATAAACGTTGGCCTGACCAGCGATGCTTACATCCCATGAAGAAATTAAAAAGGAAGTCCAAAGATGTGCGGGTTAGGTTGATTGGCCAGGTTAAAAAATTGCCCCTTAGAGTCCTGGGATGTGCAGGTTAGAGGGATTAGCGGGTAAAGTATGTGGGGGTAGGGCCTGGGTGGGATTGTGGTCGGTGCAGACTCGATGGGCCGAATGGCCTCCTTCTGCACTGTAGGGTTTCTATGAATCTATGATTCTATGAAACCTCCCCCTGCTAGTAAGAGATGTATCATCACACACCAACCGCCTCTTTCCTGTAATACATTCTCTGGAAGCAGAGAGGGATCAGGTCTTTTCCTATCTTAACGGTTATGGTTATAGCCCAGTGCATTCTGTAAATATCAGATTCATGCGTTGTTCTGTCTCAATGGCAGCAGGTATCTCTCCAAATACCAGATGCATCTGTAAGTGGAAATATGCAAATATTTCAAATGTTACTATAGTGATGAAGTAACTATGAGTCACAGTTTCTTGTCATTGGGTCATTTAAGGTTGGTTCTATCAATATTTATCGCGTCTCTCATCAGGACACAATTAAACATTTTAAATTTACTTAATGTAATGGTTCAGTGAATGTACGTCAGGAATTTCATTTACTAATTATCGGTGCCTTTAGAATGAAGACAACAGCAAAACACTGGAAATTGGAAATAAATGCAGTAAAATTGCTGGAAATGCTCTGAATTGCTGGCCGCTTTCCCACCTTCGACCCTCTGGAAACTTGGGTTCATCTCAACTTCTCTTCACCTCTCTTTTTCTAATTCGTTTATGGGACGTGGGCATCGCTGGTCGAGCCAGCATTTATTACCCATCCCCAACTGCCCTCCATTTCAGAGGGCATTTAAGAGTCAACCACATTGCCATGGGTCTGGAGTCACATGTAGGCCAAACTGGATAAGGACGACAGCTTTCCTTCTCTAAAGGGCATCTGTGAACCAGATGGGTTTTTACGACAATCAACAATGGTTTTGTGGTCACCATTAGACCTTTTAATTCCAGATTTTTATTTAATTCAAATTTCACCATATGCCGTGATGGGATTCGAACCCATTGTCCCAAGATCTTGCCCAGGTTCTCTGGATTACTAGTCCACTGACAATACCACTGCGCCACCAGCTCTACAACACCGTTCTCTTTTAAACACTCCTTAAAACCTACCTCTTTGACCAAGATTTAGACAGTTTAGGAGAGTGGTCCAAGAAGTGGCTGATGAAATTCAACGTGGGCAAGTGCGAGGTCGTACACTTTGGAAAAAAGAATAGAGGCATGGACTATTTTCTAAACGGTGACAAAATTCATAATGCTAAAGTGCAAAGGGACTTGGGAGTCCTAGTCCAGGATTCTCTAAAGGTAAACTTGCAGGTTGAGTCCGTAATTAAGAAAGCAAATGTAATGTTGTCATTTATCTCAAGAGGCTTGGAATACAAAAGCAGGGATGCACTTCTGAGGCTTTATAAAGCACTGGTTAGGCCCCATTTGGAGTACTGTGAGCAATTTTGGGCCCCACACCTCAGGAAGGACATATTGGCACTGGAGCGGGTCCAGCGGAGATTCACACGGATGATCCCAGGAATGGTAGGCCTGACATACAATGAACGTCTGAGGATCGTGGGATTATATTCATTGGAGTTTAGGAGGTTGAGGGGAGATCTGATAGAAACTTACAAGATAATGAATGGCTTAGATAGGATGGACGTAGGGAAGTTGTTTCCATTAACAGGGGAGACTAGGACGCGGGGGCACAGCCTTAGAATAAAAGGGAGTCACTTTAGAACAGAGATGAGGAGAAATTTCTTCAGCCAGAGAGTGGTGGGTCTGTGGAATTCATTGCCACAGAGGGCTGTGGAGGCCGAGACGTTGAGCGTCTTTAAGACAGAAATTGATAAATTCTTATAGGTCATCTGACCTAATGGCCGGTATTTTACAACCTCGCTTGGGCGAGACTCATAAAATCCTGCCTGAGGCTAACAGAGAATTCCGTCCTGCGAGCTGTGCCCACCCCAATTCCCGGAGCGGGCGTGGTGGTAAAATTCATGCCAATATCTGTTGATGTGGCTCAGAGTCAGACTTTGTTTTGTAATGGTCTTGGGAGACACCTGGGAAGTTTTGTGACAGTAAAGATGTTGTTAAAGATATAAGTTGTCTTTGTTATCTGCAGGTGGAGAAACAAATAGACTGGAATTTTATTAGCACCAAGGAGGTGGGAATGGAAGGCAGGGGGCGGGAGGGGGATTGGTGCGGTAAAATAGCTGGGAGACATGAGACTGGAGTTCCAAAGCCCCCATCAAAGTTCATTGCAATATTTCAGACACTGACTTCCCATTGAATAATAAAATCCCAACAGTGCAGGAGGAGGCCATTTGGCCCATTGAGTCTGCACCGACCACAATCGCACCCAGACCCTATCCCTGAAAAACCACATATTTACTCTGCTAGTCTCCCTGACACTAAGGAGCAATTGCGCACGGCCAATCAACCTGACCCACACATCTTTGGACTGTGGGACGAAACTGGAACACCCGGAGGACACACACACATGGGAAAAACATGCAAATTCCACACAGTCACCCAAGGTCGGAATTGAGCCCAGGTCCCTGGCACCGTGAGGCAGCAGTGCTAACCACTGTGCCACCGTGCTGCCCAGCACTCATCAGAGCTGGAAGAAGTACAACGCCCGAATCTTCCCGTCCTGTCCGCCGTGGGAAACGTCACGAACGAGGCGGTAAAACGATGGACGAGCCAATGGCCCATTGACCTCGGGCAGGAATTTCCGGTCCCAGGGCAAGCGGAGCTGGAAAATCCCGTCCAAAGATTCAACAGCTTGTGTTCAAAGTTCAAACACAGGACAAAGTGAGGGAGGGAAACATGGAACAAGAATGGGTGGAGGGAAGGAGAAATGAAAGGACAAAAGGGATGATGGGGCCATGCAGAAGGACGTGGTGATGGGACAAGTAAAGAAACGTGAAATGTTTCCAGAATGGCAACAGCAGCATGACCTGCATGAGCCGTCAGGGAAACGCAAGTGGGGATTATAATCTAAAGTTATCAAGATCAATTTTGGGGACTGCAAAGTGACTAATCAAAAGATGATTTCCTTGAGTTTGCTTTGAAATTCATTGAAACAATCTCAGAGGCCGACAACACAGAGGTTAGAATGGGAATGGGATCGAGAATTAAAATGGTAAGCAACTAAGGGTCGTGTCTATGACTCTGTGACTCTATGACCCTATGCTTGTGGACTGAACTGCGATGTTCATGTAATCGTAGAATTCCTACAGCGCAGACGGAGCTCATTCGGCCCATCGAGTCTACACCAACTCTCCGACAGAGCATCCCACCCAGACCCTATCTCCATAACCCCACATATACCAGTATTTTTAAAGTTTATTTATTAGTGTCACAAGTAGGCTTATATTAACACTGCAAATTAAGTTACTGTGAAAATCCCCTAGTCGCCACACTCCGGCGCCTGTTCGGGTACACTGAGGGAGAATTTAACACGGCCAATCCACCTAACCAGCACGTCTTTCCAACTGTGGGAGGAAACCGGAGCACCCGGCGGAAACCCACGCAGACACGGGGAAAACGTGTAGTCACCATACAGGCATTGACCGGGTCCCTGGCGCTGTGAGGCAGCAGTGCTAACCACTGTGCCACTGTATTCTGTAAAGCCAATGTGTTCCCAGTGTCATGCAACCAATGAGTCGTAGAGCCCAGAAAAGACCCTTCAGCCCATCGAGTCTGCACCGACAATAACTATCACTAGAGACACGCTAATCCCATTTTCCAGCACTTGTCCCCGTGTAGATAGTTGGGAACCTGTCTCGGGGGCAGGGAATTCATATGGTGTTTGTGGAAGTGGAAATGACTAGGGTTGGGAAGCATTTCCCGATCAGGGCCATTGTGATCTCCTGGACTCGTTTCGATCGCCTCAGGGGGTCGGAGAGGAATTTCCCAGATTTTTTTTTCCCCATATTGGCCCTGGGGTTTTTCACTCTGGGTTTTCGCCTCTCCCTGGAGATCACGTGGTCTGGAATGGGGGGGTGGGGGTGAGTTAATAGGTTGTAATGAACAAAGCATCGTAGCTGTGGGGGACAGCTCGGTGGATAGGATATTGGTATGTAGATAGGCTGGAAAATTGGGCGGGGATCCTGGATTCAGGATTCAATCCTGGACCGGGGAGCGGCGCGGGCTTGGAGGGCCGAAGGGCCTGTTCCTGTGCTGTATTGTTCTTTGTTCTTTGTTGTTTGTTTGTAGAGGAGACAAAATGCGAGCAGTAAATACACGACCAAGCTGGAAGATGTAAATCACTGATTCACTGAGGGGTAGGGAGATTGCAGCTTTCCAGCAGCTGCAGGATTTTGCTTCTGTCTCCGACCTCACACATTCCCACCGCCTGCTAATGACTGCATATCAATTGGCCGATCTTTCTGCTGGCCGGGCCCAGACGATGCTGAGATGAACTGGAACGTGCCCGCCCAGTTAATGCACCGCAGCTGGAATCAACTCACTGCCCAGAGACTGAAGCTGCCTCTGTCCTCTTCTGGGTGACTCAGAGTGACATTGGGAAGCCCATTGGAGTAACTGAGCTGTCTGGGGAGCTCCCATCCAGATTTTCAAAGGGGCCATGGGTCCCTGCCCAGAATTCGTTGCTACTGAATAACCAGCGAGGGGGAGCTGCAGTGATTTAACAAGAGGCCGACTCTGTACAGTCACCACAATAAGCTTCAGCTGGAATCTCAGCAACAAAAGAAATGGGTCACATCTATGCCTGAAAAGAAATTATTCACAGCCATCGTGGTTTAGTTGGCTTCCTTTGGCAATACATCACAAGACCAACGCAGACACCACAAGAAGTCTGAAGCCAATTTGATTATTTTTATTGCTTGCTGGAGTTTACTTATAAAAAAACTGACACTGAATTCATAACTCCTGGTTCTTAACAGAAAACATTTCCCGGGAAAAGGCTAATAAAACTGTACGGACCAGAGTATTTTTTTTGGACAATTAATTGGGCTGACGTTGCCAATAGCTGCTGCCAGCGATGTAAGTACAACAACTCGTAAAGGAAAATGAGAGCATTTACAAGAAAGTGCTAAGCAGCCGTGCGTTTTAGGTTGCTGCTTTCATCAAAGGCTCCGTCATGGCAGGATGAAAGCTGCTTTCGACAGAGTTGGACCTGTGAGAGTGGGCGATGTGAGAAGATACTCAGTACCCAGGCTGGATACAGCTTGCATTGTGTGTGTGGAACCGAGCACACAGGCCGCCTATTCGGAAATAAACACTGGGGAAAGGCTGAGGTGTGGGGGACGGGACGCTACGGGATGGGTAAAATACCCCTTTTAATGAAAAACGGGAGACGAGCTCTTTTCCCGGGTGCTTGGCCACTTTTGAGAGCTTTTTAGTGTCGGCCATCTTGGTGCTCGACTGGGGTCACCTGGAATCCCTACAGTGCAAAAGGAGGCCATTGGGCCCCTCATGTCGGCACCGACTACAATCCCACCCAGGCCCTGTCCTTGTGTCATAGAATCCCTACAGTGCAAAAGGAGACCATACAGCCCATGGAGCCTGTACCGATTACAATCTCACCCTAGCCCTATTGCCATAACCCTCATTTACCCTACTAATCCCTCTCGGTGGGGGCAATTTAGCATGGCCAATCAACCTAAACTGAACATCTTTTAACTGTGGGAGCTTAATAGGATGGAGGGTTATAGGTAGGTCGGGAAGGTAGGGATGTGTTCGGCACAACTTGTGGGCCGAAGGGCCTGTTTGTGCTGTAGTTTTTCTATGTTTCTGTGAAACCGGAGCACCCGGAGGAAACCCACACAGATACAGGGAGAACATGCAAACTCCAACAGTCACCCAAGGCTAGAATTGAACCTGGGTCTCTGGCACTGTGAAGCAGCAGTGCTAACCACTGTGCCACCGTGCCACCCTCAGGCCAGAGCAGATCAGGAAGACAGTTTTCCTTCTCTAATAAGATTCACTGAAAGATATTCCCAGGTGTGGGTGTTTCTTCTATAAAATCTGAGATTCCTGTCACGTTTACTGAAATTAGGTTTATGATTCCTCCTGATCTCTGAAACTGAATTCAAACTCGAATGCTGCCTGGTGGAGATTTGAGATTGGGTTCCCTGAGTTTTATATGCGTCTGAAATGGGAAACTATTCATTTTGTTCCACTGAAATCCAAAGGTCACTCTTGGGCAGGGAGTTTCCCTCTTGTACTGGCCAACATTCCTCCTGTAAGAAACATGACCACATTATTTATTCAATTTATTCTTTCATGGGATGTGGACATTGCTGGCAAAGCCGGCAGCTGTTGCCCAATGCTAATTGCCATCGAGAAGGTGGTGGTGAGCTGTCTTCTTGAACTGCTGCAGTCCGTGTGGTGTAGGTACACCCACCGTGCTGTTAGGGAAGGAGTTCCAGGATTTTAACCCAGCGACAGTCAAGGAACGGTGATATATTTCCAAGTCAATGGTGTGTGGCTTGGAGGGGAACTTGCAGGTGGTGGAGTTCCCAGGTACCTGCTGCCCTGGTCCTTCTAGATGGTGGACATCTTGGGTTTGGAACGGTGCATCTTGTAGATGGCACACACGGCTGCTACTGTGTGTTGGTGGTCAGAAGAGTGAATGTAGTTGGTGGATGGGGTGCCAATCAAATGCCTTGTCCTGGATGGTGTCGAGTTTTTTGAGTGATGTTGGGGTTTCACTCATCCAGGTGGTGGAGAAATAACAAACTCACTGGCCAATCAGCTTCTTCTGTTTTAGGGATGTTAGTAGTGAACTTGCCCACATAACAAAACTCACTGCTCTCCAAGGGCAGTTCATTGGTTGGAATTATCCAGACCCCCTGCAGTGGGCTTCCCCGTGGTGGAGGCAGCGTGTCATCGGGCGCAGGTGGGACCTTTGGTCCCTTTTTGGTTTAATTTGATTTATTATTGTCACGTGTATTGGGATACAGTGAAAAGTATTGTTTCTTGCGCGCTCTACAGACAAAACATACCGTTCATAGAGTACATAGGGGACAAGGCAAGGAGAGGGTGCAGGATGTAGTGTTACAGTCATAACTAGGGTGTAGAGAAAGATCAACTTAATGTGAGGTAGGTCCATTCAAAAGTCTGACGGCAGCAGGGAAGAAGCTGTTCTTGAGTCGGTTGGTACGTGACCTCAGACTTTTGTATCTTTTTCCCGTCGGAAGAAGGTGGAAGAGAGAATGTCCGGGGTGCATGGGGTCCTTAATCATGCTGGCTGCTTTCCCGAGGCAGCGGGAAGTGTAGACGGAGTCAATGGATGGGAGGCTGGTTTGCGTGGTTTGACTTTGAAGTCACTGGCTCGCCAGCCTGGGATACCCTCGGTGGGGGTCAACTTCAGCGGGACTGAAAGATCCCACCAGCGGGAAGGGCTGGAAAATCCCACCCAACCTGATTCTTTGAGATGTTTTAGTGGAATAATTAGATGCTGCATCAATCCAAATGTTTATGGCCAGTGGCTGAGACTTGTCAGAACTGGGACTCGTCCTTGTGGAGGGTTGAGTCCTTTTCAAGCAAACCCTACCACCCATCTGCCCTCTTGGCTTACAGAACTGTACTTGCCCCAGAAACGCAAGAAGAGTAAAGAGAGGGGAGGAGGAAATAAAGACAGGAATACGTGATACAAACGTGATATTAGCTCAGTTGACTGGATGGCTGATTACCTATACGGAGCAACACCGACAGCGTGTGTTCACTTCCCGTACCGGCTCAGGTTATTCGTGAAGGCCCCGCCTTGCCCCTCGCCTGAGGTGTGGTGATTGGGCGGCACAGTGGCACAGTGGGTTAGCATTACTGTCTCACAGCGCCAGGGACCCAGGTTCGATTCCCGGCTTGGCTCACTGCCTATGCGGAGTCTGCACGTTCTCCCCATGTCTGCGTGAGTTTCCTCCGGGTGCTCCGGTTTCCTCCCACAGTCTGAAAGACGTGCCGGTTAGGTGCATCGGCCGTGCTAAATTCTCCCTCTGTGAACCCAATCAGGCGCCGGAGTGGCAACTAGGGAATTTTCACAGTAACTTCATCGCAGTGTTAACGTAAGCCTACTTGTGACACTAACTAATACAGATCAAAGGGCAGCACAGTGGCACAGTGGTTAGCACTGCTGCCCCACACCACCAGGGACCTGGGTTCAATTCCGGCCTCGGCTCACTGTCTGTGTGGAGTTTGTATGTTCCCCTCGTGTCTGCGTGGGTTTCCTCCGGGTGCTCCGGTTTCCTCCCACAGTCCAAAGATGTGCGGGTTAGGTGGATTGGCCGTGCTAAATTGCCCCTCAGTGTCAGAGGGATTAGTAGGGTAAATGAGGGTTGCGGCAATAGGGCTTGGGTGGGATTGTAGTCGGTACAGACTCGATGGGCCGAATGGTTAGGTTGACTGGCCATGCTAAATTGACCCTCGTGTCAGGGGATTGGCAGGGTGGGGTTACAGGGGTAGGGGGCCTGGGTGGAATTGTGGTAGGTGCAGACTCGATGGGCCGAATGGCCTCCTTCTTCACTGCAGGGATTCTATTCAACTCTATTCTAAATCCTCGGGTTAAACCACCAGCAGTCAGCTCTCTCCTCCTCAAAGGGGAAAGCAGCCGATGGCCGTCTGGAACTACGGCAGCTTTTCCTTTACCTTCAGCTGGAAAATAGCTGAAGAATGGAGTTTTCTGGTCACCCACTGTGCGGTTACAACACGGCTTTCACAGCCATTCAGCTGTTTACTCAGTGTAACCTTACAGTTAGACTTGACAAATGCTTTGATTTAACACCAGCTGAACTTGGTCAGGTATGTTTCAGTTTATTTTCTTTAACTTCTGTGTGGCTAGGGAGCTTTCATTTCTTAGTCCATCGCTGTATTGAGTCATTCACTGCCCTGCTGTGTTTATTAATCCTCTGCTACTTTGCAATGTATTTTTTTTCTCTCTCTGATGTGTCCCTTTGCCGGTTACCAGAAAGTAGGGGTGAGCTCAGGGCCGGTTCGCAGGGAACTCAGCTTCCCGGACGCTTTGCTTTGCAATGACGTAATGCTGAAATTGCCGTCTCCATGGTTACCAGAATTAGAGACTAAACTGGATGTGACCACTGGCGGGCAGCCATCTTGAAGAGTCTGGCGGAGAAACGTGGAAACAGGTGAAGGATCTTTGGTTACAGAAATATTTTAAAAGAAGACTGAATAAAACAGGATGTTAAAGTCAATCTGTTGTCACGGAGGGAACATTGGCAGCCGATTGGTACACAACACACTTCCAAAGAACAGTAATGTGATCATAACCAGATCATGTTGGTTGAGGGATAACACAGAACCGAGAAACAGGAATAGGCCATTCGGCCCTTTGAGCCTCCTCCGCCATTCATTTCGATCATCCAACTCAATATCCTGATCCTGCCTTCCCGCCCCCCCAGAAGGAGGCCATTCTGCCCATCGAGTCTGCACCGATCACAATCCCATCCAGGCCTTGTAACCCCACATATTTACCCTACTAATCCTCCCGATACTAAGGTCAATTTAGCATGGCCAATCCACCTAACCCAGACATCTTTGGACTGTGGGAGGAAACTGGAGCATCCGGAGGAAACCCACGCAGACACGGGGAGAACGTGCAAACTCCACACAGACAGCGACCCAACGCTGGGAATTGAACCCTGGTCCCTGGCGCTGTGAGGCAGCAGTGCGAACCACTGTCCCACCATGCTGCCCTTTGATGCTTTGGTCATATCCTTTGATCCCTATTAACCAATCAGGGATACTCACCTGCTGTTCTTGAAAATAGTCCCACGCGATTTTTTTTACATGCACCACAGCAGATAGTGGCCAGAATTCCCCGGTCTCACACGCCCCACTGGCCGCTGCCAGCGAGATCGGAGAATTTGGCGCTCAGTCAAATCTTCATTCACTGCAGCGGGACTGGAAAATCCCAGCCGCAGACGAGGTCGGGGAATTCAGATCAGCGTCTCTTGAATAACATCTCAGGCAAAAAAATCAGTACCTCCGGCAGTGCAGCACTCCCAGACCGCAGGGAAGGATTTAGAGCTCAGGTTCTGGAGGGGGGGGTGCTTGAATTCACAACTGCCTGACTCCAGAGATGAGGCTAGTGGCTCCCTATTGAGCTCTGGCTGGACTCTGTAAAGTAAAGTAAACGTAAAGTTTATTTATTAGTCACAAGTAAGGCTTACATTAACACTGCAATGAAGTTACCGTGAAATTCCCCTAGTCGCCACACTCCGGTGCCTGTTCTGGTCAATACACCTAACCAGCACGTCTTTCAGACTGTGGGAGGAAACCGCAGCACCCGGAGGAAACCCATGCAGACACGGGGAGAACGTGCAGACTCCACACAGACAGTGACCCAAGCCGGGAATTGAATCCGGGTCCCTGGCGCTGTGAGCTAACCATTGTGCCAGTGTGCTGCCTGGATACTGATTGGGAGTGTCCAGTGAAGGTTAGAGGAGAGGGCAGATGTGAAAGCTCCGGGAAGGTCCCAGAAGAACTTTGTCTCCTGAAGGCTCTTGTTGTGGTTATGAGGCATGGTTTTACAGAGCCAGAATTTAATGAATTGCGGTCAGTTTGTACTTTAATAATGTGCACCAGGCAGCTGTGGGTTCAACTCTCATTCCAGAACTTGAGCTCAAAACCCTTCACTGCAGACCGGGAGTGCTGCATTGTTGGAGGTGCTGCTTTTTGCATTCTTTAAGGCCCCATCTGCTGTGGTGAATCCCATGGCATTATTTTTGGGAACAACAGTGAGTGTATCCCTGTTGAAATCTTTCCCTCAACCAACATTATCTGGTTATTATCACATTGCCGTTTGCTGGAAGCGTCGGGTGTACAAGTAGGCAGTCCTGTTTCCTGCATTACTTTAACATCCTGTTTCATTCTCCCGTGTCTCAGCGGTTTTCACAACCAATTAAAGGTTCCATCTCTTGTCAGTGATGCTATTCTTTGGCTAATCTCGCAGCCGCACCCCGACCTGCTGTCCAACCGCAGCTGGATGGACCTGGTATCAGAGTCACAGCTGCTCCAAATCCAGCTGTTTGTGGATTTTCACGGCTCCATCAGTGTTGACCATGCCTTTAGCTGCCTGGACCAGCTGCTTGGGATTTCACTCCCTACACCTCCCCGTCTCACCACCTCCCACTCTCCCAAAATGTACTTTAAACTCAACCTCTTTGACCAAGCGTTGGGCACCTGCCCACATATCTCTGTACATGGCACAGTGTCCAATTTTGTGAATGGCCTTAACACTTGATTAAAATGTCCTGGGTAAGTACAAGTTAGAATCGTAGAATCTCCACAGTGCAGTAGGAGGCCATTCAGCCCATCGAGTCTGCACCAACTCTCTCTGACAGAGTAACTTACCCAGGCCCTTTCCCCTACCCTGTTCCCATAACTCCACTCATTAATCATGGCTAATAGGTGGCACGGTGGCACAGTGGTTAGCACTGCTGCCTCACAGCGCCAGGGACCCGGGTTCGATTCCTGGTTTGGGTCACTGTCTGTGTGGAGTTTGCACGTTCTCCCCGTGTCTGCGTGGGTTTCCTCCAGATGCACCGGTTTCCTCCCACAGTCCAAAAGATGTGCTGGTTAGGTGCATTGGCTGTGCTAAATTCTCCCTCAGTGTACCCGAACAGGCGCCAGAGTGTGGCGACTAGGGGATTTTCACAGTAACTTCATTGCAGTGTTAATGTAACCCTACTTGTGATTAATGAATATACTTAGAAAACTTAACTACAGAAGCAACATCACCATTTTAAAATCCAGAATGCCAAAACCTTTATGAATCCATCACTGAAGAGAGATGGCACTGAAATGGCAGCTTTTAAACCAACGGCACCAATGTTCTTGTAGGCGCAGTTTGCTGCTGAACTGCCCCCTGTCCTGTACTGACCCCCGTCCTGTACTTCCCCCCGTCCTGTACTGCCCCACCCGCCCTGTACTGCCCCACCCGCCCTGTACTGCCCCACCCGCCCTGTACTGCCCCACCTGCCCTGTACTGCCCCACCTGCCCTGTACTGCCCCACCCGCCCTGTACTGCCCCACCCGCCCTGTACTGCCCCACCCGCCCTGTACTGCCCCACCCGCCCTGTACTGCCCCACCTGCCCTGTACTGCCCCACCCGCCCTGTACTGCCCCACCCGCCCTGTACTTCCCCCCGTCCTGTACTGCCCCACCCGCCCTGTACTTCCCCCCGTCCTGTACTGCCCCACCCGCCCTGTACTGCCCCCCGCCCTGTACTGCCCCACCCGCCCTGTACTGCCCCACCCGCCCTGTACTGCCCCACCCGTCCTGTACTGCCCCACCCATCCTGTACTGCCCCACCCGCCCTGTACTGCCCCACCCGCCCTGTACTGCCCCACTCGTCCTGTACTGCCCCACCCGCCCTGTACTGCCCCACCCGCCCTGTACTGCCCCACCCGTCCTGTACTGCCCCACCCATCCTGTACTGCCCCACCCGCCCTGTACTGCCCCACCCGCCCTGTACTGCCCCACTCGTCCTGTACTGCCCCACCCGTCCTGTACTGCCCCCCGCCCTGTACTGCCCCCCGCCCTGTTCTGCCCCCCGCCCTGTACTGCCCCACCCGCCCTGTACTGCCCCACTCGTCCTGTACTGCCCCCCGCCCTGTACTGCCCCCCGCCCTGTACTGCCCCACCCGTCCTGTACTGCCCCACCCGCCCTGTACTGCCCCCCGCCCTGTACTGCCCCCCGCCCTGTACTGCCCCCCGCCCTGTACTGCCCCCCGCCCTGTACTGCCCCACCCGCCCTGTACTGCCCCACTCGTCCTGTACTGCCCCACCCGCCCTGTACTGCCCCCCGCCCTGTACTGCCCCACCCGCCCTGTACTGCCCCACCCGCCCTGTACTGCCCCACCCGCCCTGTACTGCCCCCCGCCCTGTACTGCCCCACCCATCCTGTACTGCCCCACCTGCCCTGTACTGCCCCACCCATCCTGTACTGCCCCACCCATCCTGTACTGCCCCACCTGCCCTGTACTGCCCCACCCGTCCTGTACTGCCCCCCGTCCTGTACTGCCCCACCCATCCTGTACTGACCACCGTCCTGTACTGCCCCACCCATCCTGTACTGCCCCCCGCCCTGTACTGCCCCACCTGCCCTGTACTGCCCCACCCGCCCTGTACTGCCCCACCCGCCCTGTACTGCCCCACCCATCCTGTACTGCCCCACCCGTCCTGTACTGCCCCACCCATCCTGTACTGCCCCACCCATCCTGTACTGCCCCACCCATCCTGTACTGCCCCACCCATCCTGTACTGCCCCACCCGCCCTGTACTGCCCCACCCATCCTGTACTGCCCCACCCGCCCTGTACTGCCCCACCCATCCTGTACTGCCCCACCCATCCTGTACTGCCCCACCCATCCTGTACTGCCCCACCCGTCCTGTACTGCCCCACCCGTCCTGTACTGCCCCACCCATCCTGTACTGCCCCACCCATCCTGTACTGCCCCACCCATCCTGTACTGCCCCACCCATCCTGTACTGCCCCACCCATCCTGTACTGCCCCACCCGTCCTGTACTGCCCCACCCGTCCTGTACTGCCCCACCCATCCTGTACTGCCCCACCCATCCTGTACTGCCCCACCCATCCTGTACTGCCCCACCCGCCCTGTACTGCCCCCCGCCCTGTACTGCCCCACCCGCCCTGTACTGCCCCCCGTCCTGTACTGCCCCACCCATCCTGTACTGCCCCACCCGCCCTGTACTGCCCCCCGTCCTGTACTGCCCCCCGTCCTGTACTGCCCCACCCATCCTGTACTGCCCCACCCGCCCTGTACTGCCCCACCCATCCTGTACTGCCCCACCCGCCCTGTACTGCCCCACCCGCCCTGTACTGCCCCCCGCCCTGTACTGCCCCCCGTCCTGTACTGCCCCACCGGCCCTGTACTGCCCCCCGTCCTGTACTGCCCCACCCGCCCTGTACTGCCCCCCGCCCTGTACTGCCCCACCCGCCCTGTACTGCCCCCCGCCCTGTACTGCCCCACCCATCCTGTACTGCCCCACCCGCCCTGTACTGCCCCACCCATCCTGTACTGCCCCACCCGCCCTGTACTGCCCCACCCGCCCTGTACTGCCCCCCGCCCTGTACTGCCCCACCCGCCCTGTACTGCCCCCCGTCCTGTACTGCCCCACCCATCCTGTACTGCCCCACCCGCCCTGTACTGCCCCACCCATCCTGTACTGCCCCACCCGCCCTGTACTGCCCCACCCGTCCTGTACTGCCCCCCGTCCTGTACTGCCCCACCCATCCTGTACTGCCCCACCCGTCCTGTACTGCCCCCCGCCCTGTACTGCCCCACCCATCCTGTACTGCCCCACCCATCCTGTACTGCCCCCCGCCCTGTACTGCCCCACCCATCCTGTACTGCCCCACCCGCCCTGTACTGCCCCCCGCCCTGTACTGCCCCCCGCCCTGTACTGCCCCCCGCCCTGTACTGCCCCACCCACCCTGTACTGGCCCACCGGCCCTGTACTGCCCCACCCGCCCTGTACTGCCCCCCGCCCTGTACTGCCCCCCGCCCTGTACTGCCCCCCGCCCTGTACTGCCCCCCGCCCTGTACTGCCCCACCGGCCCTGTACTGCCACTCGCCCTGTACTGCCCCCCGCCCTGTACTGCCCCACCGGCCCTGTACTGCCCCCCGCCCTGTACTGCCCCACCCGCCCTGTACTGCCCCACCCGCCCTGTACTGCCCCACCCGCCCTGTACTGCCCCCCATCCTGTACTGCCCCCCGCCCTGTACTGCCCCACCCGCCCTGTACTGCCCCACCCGCCCTGTACTGCCCCACCCGCCCTGTACTGCCCCACCGGCCCTGTACTGCCCCCCGCCCTGTACTGCCCCCCGCCCTGTACTGCCACTCGCCCTGTACTGCCCCACCCGCCCTGTACTGCCACTCGCCCTGTACTGCCCCCCGCCCTGTACTGCCCCACCCGCCCTGTACTGCCCCCCGCCCTGTACTGCCCCACCCGCCCTGTACTGCCACTCGCCCTGTACTGCCCCCCGCCCTGTACTGCCCCACCCGCCCTGTACTGCCCCCCGCCCTGTACTGCCCCCCGCCCTGTACTGCCCCACCCGCCCTGTACTGCCCCACCGGCCCTGTACTGCCCCCCATCCTGTACTGCCACTCGCCCTGTACTGCCACTCGCCCTGTACTGCCCCCCATCCTGTACTGCCCCACCCGTCCTGTGCTGCCACTCGCCCTGTACTTCCCCCCGCCCTGTACTGCCCCCCATCCTGTACTGCCACTCGCCCTGTACTTCCCCCCGCCCTGTACTGCCCCCCGCCCTGTACTGCCCCCTGTCCTGTACTGTGTCTCCTCCTGTACTGCCCTCCCGTCCTGTACTCCCCCCCCCCCCCCCCCCCCCCCCCCGTCCTGTACGTACCCCCCCCCACATCCTGTACTGGCCTCCCATCCTGTACATCCCCCCCCCCCCCCTCCCCCCCTGTCCTGTTCTGCCCTCCCATCCTTACTTCTGTTGCGGGCAAAGTTTTGGAAAGGATTATAAGAGATAGGATTTACAATCATCTAGAAAGGAATAATTTGATTAGGGATAGTCAGCACGGTTTTGTGAAGGGTAGGTCGTGCCTCACAAACCTTATTGAGTTCTTTGAGAGGGTGACCAAAGAGGTGGATAAGGGTAAAGCAGTTGATGTGGTGTATATGGATTTCAGTAAAGCGTTTGATAAGGTTCCCCACGGTAAGTTATTGCAGAAGATACGGAGGCATGGGATTGAGGGTGATTTAGCGGTTTGGATCAGAAATTGGCTAGCTGTAAGAAGACAGAGGGTGGTGGTTGATGGGAAATGTTCATCCTGGAGTTCAGTTACTAGTGGTGTACCGCAAGGATCTGTTTTGGGGCCACTGCTGTTTGTCATTTTTATAAATGACCTGGATGAGGGCGTAGAAGGATGGGTTAGTAAATTTGTGGATGACACTAAAGTCGGTGGAGTTGTGGACAGTGCAGAAGGTTGTTGCAGGTTACAGAGGGACATAGATAAGCTGCAGAGCTGGGCTGAGAGGTGGCAAATGGAGTTCAATGCGGAAAAGTATGAGGTGATTCACTTTGGAAAGAGTAACAGGAATACAGAGTACTGGGCTAATGGTAAGTTACTTGGTAGTGTGGATGAACAGAGAGATCTCCGTGTCCATGTGCATAGATCCCTGAAAGTTGGCACCCAGGTTGACAGGGTTGTTAAGAAGGCGTACGGTGTGTTAGCTTTTATTGGTAGAGGGATTGAGTTTCGGAGCCAGGAGGTCATGTTGCAGCTGTACAAAACTCTGGTGCGGCCGCACTTGGAGTATTGTGAACAGTTCTGGTCGCCGCATTATAGGAAGGATGTGGAAGCATTGGAAAGGGTGCAGAGGAGATTTACCGGGATGTTGCCTGGTATGATGGGAAGGTCTTATGAGGAAAGGCTGAGGGACTTGAGGTTGTTTTCGTTAGAGAGAAGAAGGTTAAGAGGTGACTTAATAGAGGCATACAAGATGATCAGAGGATTAGATAGGATGGACAGTGAGAGCCTTTTTCCTCGGATGGTGATAGCTAGCACGAGGGGACATAGCTTTAAATTGAGGGATGATAGATATAGGACAGATGTTAGAGGTAGGTTCTTTACTCAGAGAGTAGTAAGGGCGTGGAATGCCCTGCCTGCAGCAGTAGTGGACTCGTCAACATTAAGGGCATTTAAATGGTCATTGGATAAACATATGGATGATATTGGAATAATGTAGATTAGAGGGGCTTTAGATTGGTTTCACTGGTCGGCGCAACATCGAGGGCCGAAGGGCCTGTACTGCGCTGTAATGTTCTATGTTCTATGTTCATCCTGTACTGCCCCCCTGTCCTGTACTACCCCCTCCGTCCTGTACTCCCCCCATGTCCTGTACTCCCCCCCGCCCTCTACTGCCCCCCCCGTCCTGTACTGCCTCCCGACCTGCACGTTCCCCCCCCCCCCGTCCTGTACTCCCCCCCTGTTCTGTACTCCCCCCTCCCCCCCCCCCCGCCCTGTACTGCCCCCCCGATCTATAAGATCGACTCGAGATCCCTGGCACCCCTGCCATGAAATTTACAGTGCACTGCCCTCTTCAGGCCACGCGTGGCACCAGCAGCAGGCAGACCGCAGAGGAGGTTTGCGTGCAGTCATGTTTAAGAATGGAACGGGGGAACAAAGGTTGTTTTTCAGGGTTGTTTGTGCAGGAAAATCAACACTGGGCATCGATGATCAACTTGACTGGGTTCGCTGTCACCTTCCACCTTAGTTGGAAAGTTGTGAGCCAGCGTAGGCTTTAGTAACAGGGGCACACAGTATAGGAGCAAGGAGGTTATGCTGCACTTACACAAGACACTAGTTAGACCCCAGCTGGAGTATTGTGGACAGTTCTGGGTGCCGCACTGTAGGAAGGCTGTGAACGGAGAGATTTTATAAGAATGGTTCCAGGGATGGGAAATTTCAGTGATGAGGAAAGATTGGAGAGGTTGGGACTGTTCCCCTTGGAGAGGTTGGGACTGTTCCCCTTGGAGAGGTTGGGACTGTTCCCCTTGGAGAGAAGAATGCTAAGAGGAGATTGGATAGAGATGTTCAAAAATCAGAGAGGGGGCTGGACAGAGTAGACAGGGAGAAAATGTTCCTGCTTGTAAAAGGATCGAGAACGAGAGGGGCACAGATTTAAGGTGATTTGCAAAAGGAGCAAGTGCGATGTGAGAAAAAACTCTTTCTCACTGCGAGTGGTTGGGGTCTGGATGCTCTGCCTGGAAATGTGGTGGAGGAAGATTCAATCAAGGCATTCAAGAGGCCATTGGATGATTATCTGAATAGAAACAATGTGGCAGGGGTACGGGGAAAAGTCAGGGGAATGACACTAATCATGATGCTCGTTTGGAGAGCTGGTGGAGACACGATGGGCCGAATGGCCTCCTTCTGCCCCATAACAACTCTGTGATTCTGCGAGTGACCTCAGTACAGAGAACGTCACATTGTAAAGAGACACAATCCAATTATTCATTCATGTGGTTGGCATTCAGGGTGAGCAGAAATGAGGGCGGCACAGTGGCACAGTGGTTGGCACTGCTGCCTCACAGCTCCAGGGGCCTGGGTTCAATTCCTGGCTTGGGTTACTGTCTGTGCGGAGTCTGCACGTTCTCCATGGGTTTCCTCCGGGTGCTCCGGTTTCCTTCCACAGTCCAAAGATGTGTGGGTTAGGTTGATTGGCCAGGTTAAAAATTGCCCCTTAGTGTCAGGGGGATTAGCAGGGTAAATGTGTGGGGTTACGGGAATAGAGCCTGGATGGGATTGTGGTCTGTGCAGGTGAGATGGGCCGAATGGCCTCTTTCTGCACTGTAGGGATTCTATGATTCTATGAACCTCCAATTAACTATTAGGAGGAGAAGCCCACTGTTTTCAGTCCCGATCTCCACCCATAAGATATAGGAGCAGAATTAGGCCATTGGGCCCATCGAGTCTGCTCTGCCATTCAATCATGGCTGATATGATTCTCATCCCCATTCTCCTGCCTTCTCCCTGTAACCCTTGATCCCCTTATTGATCAAGAACCTATCTATCTCTGTCTTAAAGACACTCAATGACCTGACCTCCACAGCCCTCTGTGGCAATGAGTTCCACAGATTCACCACCCTCTGGCTGAAGAAATTCCACTCCATCCCTTTTTCAGGTTACCGTCTGAGGCTGAACCAAGCTTTGTGTCAGGCTGGACCTTGGCCTGAGCTTCCACTCACACATCGTGTTGTCCCACCTCTCTGTCTCCTCCTCAGTTCACCTGCTGTCAAATTCTTATCCGTGCCTTGTGTTACCTCCAGATTTGACTATTCTAACACGCTGACCCCCTACACTCTACCCTCCGTATGCCTGACCTCATCCAAAACTCTGCTACCCGTGTCAAAACAAGTCCTGCCCGGTAGTTACTGTGGTGCTGCCTGACCTACACCGCCTCCTGGTTAAACAAAGCACTCTACCTCTCCCTATCGCTGCACCTCCTCCAGGCCTACAACCGTCCAAGATACCTGCACTTCCCTAATTCTGGCCTCTCGAACATCCCTGATTTTATTCACTTCACCAAGAATCATAGAAACCCTACAGTGCAGAAGGAGGCCATTCAGCCCATTGCGCCTGCCCCGACAACAATCCCACCCAGGCCCTTATCCCATAACCCCACATATTTACCCTGCTGGTCCCCCTGACACTAAGGGGTAATTTAGCATGGCCAATCAACCTGACCCGCATATATTTGGACTGTGGGAGGAAACCCATGCAGACACGGGGAGAATGTGCAGACTCCACACAGACAGTGACCCGAAGCTGGAATCGAACCCGGGTCCCTGGCGCTGTGAGGCAGCAGTGCCAACCACTGTGCCACCGTGCCACCCTAGAAGGTAGCTCTGCATTATCTTCTCAAGGGCAGTTAGGTTTGGGCCAGCCAGCGATACCCATATCCCACAAATAAGTAAATAAGTTTGCATTTGTCTGCTTACTTAAGAACATAAGAACATAAGAAATAGGAGCAGGAGTAGGCCATCTGGCCCTTCGAGCCTGCCCCGCCATTCAACAAGATCATGGCTGATCTGAAGCGAATCAGTTCCACTTACCCGCCTGCTCCCCATATCCCCTAATTCCCTTATCGATCAGAAAACTATCTACCCGTGATTTAAACATATTCAACGAGGAAGCCTCCACCACTTCAATGGGCAGAGAATTCCAGAGATTCACTACCCTCTGAGAGAAGAAGTTCCCCCTCAACTCTGTTCTGAACCGGCCCCCCCTTATTTTGAGGCTGTGCCCTCTAGTTCTGGTTTTCCTTCTAAGTCATAGAAATCATAGAAACCCTACAGTGCAGAAGGAGGCCATTCGGCCCATCGAGTCTGCACCGACCACAATCCCACCCAGGCCCTACCCCCACATATTTACCCGCTAATCCCTCTAACCTACACATCCCAGGACTCTAAGGGGCAATTTTTTAACCTGGCCAATCAACCTAACCCGCACATCTTTGGACTGTGGGAGGAAACCGGAGCACCCGGACGAAACCCACGCAGACACGAGGAGAATGTGCAAGCTCCACACTGAGTGACCCGAGCCAGGAATCGAACCCGGGACCCTGGAGCTGTGAAGCAACAGTGCTAACCACTGTGCTACCGTGCCGCCCGTACCGTGGAAAGAATCTCTCCACCTCTACCCTATCCAACCCATTCATTATCTTATATGTCTCTATAAGATCACCCCTCATCCTTCTAAACTCCAACGAGTACAGACCCAATCTGCTCAGTCTCTCCTCATAAGCTACACCCCTCATCTCCGGTATCAACCTGGTGAACCTTCTCTGCACTCCCTCCAAGGCCGATATACTTGGGCTGAGGTTGATGATTTCGAAGTACCGATATTCCCACAGAGTGTGGTGCCCTGCTGCCACTTACTGTTCAGGTTCTCTCATTGATAAAGCTCACTTGAAAGAGGCGCGAGAGGGCATCGGTGCCACATTACTGTCTTCAGACAGTGAGGTGAGCGTTGGGAAGCCCACCGCTATCTGATATGAACAGAGGTTAAACACAGCTTCAGAGGGAAGATAGGACACTGAGGACTGGATGGAATGGATGGGGAGAGAGAAGAAAAAGTAAGAATTAAAAGTACTAACCCCGCACTTTTACACGAATGCAGAACATCCGGGAGAAAACATTTTTTTTTAAAATGCCGCTTATCAAAACTCAGATATGCATATATATTTTTTAAACATTCAAGGCTGGCACAGTGGTTAGCACTGCTGCCTCACAGCTCCAGGGACCCGGGTTCGATTCCAGCCTTGGGTCACTGTCTGTGTGGAGTTTGCACGTTCTCCCCATGTCTGCATGGGTTTCCTCCGGGTGCTCCGGTTTCCTCCCACGCTACAACAATGTGAGGGTTAGATGCATTGGCCATGCTAAATTGCCCCTTAGTGCCCCGGGATGCTTGGTTAGAGGGATTAACGGGTAAATATGTAGGGATATGGGGTCTTGATGAAATTGTTATCGGTGCAGACTCGATGGGCCGAATGGACTCCTTCTGCGCTATAGGGATTCTATGATTGGGCGGTACTGGCTGGGCCAGCATTTATTGCCCATCCCTGAGGGCATTTGAGAGTCAACCACATTGCTCAGACCCTGGAGCCACATGTAGGCCAGACCGGGTAAGGATGGCAGATTTCCTTCCTTAAAGGACATTACTGAACCAGATGGGTTTTTCCGATAATCGTTTCATGGTCATCATTAGACTTTTAATACCAGATTTTTATTGAATTCAAATTCCACCATCTGCCGTGGTGGGGTTCAAACCCAGGTCCCCAGAGCATTACCCTGGGTCTATGGATTACTAGTCCAATGATAATACCACTACGCCATCACCTCCCCTAAAAACCCATGCAGACACCGGGAAAATGTGCAAACTCCACCCAGACATGAATCCAAGGGTGGAATTTAACCCGGGTCCTCGATGTTGAGTCACTCACCTGAAGAAGGGGCTTGGGGCTCCGAAAGCTTATGTGGCTTTTGCTACCAAATAAACCTGTTGGACTTTAACCTGGTGTTGTTAAACTTCTTACTGTGTTTACCCCAGTCCAACGCCGGCATCTCCACATCATGACTGCCCTTAAGATAGCCAGGTGAGCAAGGCTGGACTTGCGGATAGCGAAGAGCATTGTCGGGCAATACGGCAGGATATAGATAGGCTGGAAAATTGGGCGGAGAGGTGGCAGATGGCGTTTAATCCGGATAAATGCGAAGTGATGCATTTTGGAAGAAATAATGTAGGGAGGAGTTATACAATAAATGGCAGAGTCATCAGGAGTATAGAAACACAGAGGGACCTAGGTGTGCAAGTCCACAAATCCTTGAAGGTGGCAACACAGGTGGAGAAGGTGGTGAAGAAGGCATATGGTATGCTTGCCTTTATAGGACGGGGTATAGAGTATAAAAGCTGGAGTCTGATGATGCAGCTGTATAGAACGCTGGTTAGGCCACATTTGGAGTACTGCGTCCAGTTCTGGTCGCCGCACTACCAGAAGGACGTGGAGGCGTTAGAGAGAGTGCAGAGAAGGTTTACCAGGATGTTGCCTGGTATGGAGGGTCTTAGCTATGAGGAGAGATTGGGTAAACTGGGGTTGTTCTCCCTGGAAAGATGGAGAATGAGGGGAGATCTAATAGAGGTGTACAAGATTATGAAGGGGATAGATAGGGTGAACGGTGGGAAGCTTTTTCCCAGATCAGAAGTGACGTTCACGAGGGGTCACGGGCTCAAGGTGAGAGGGGCGAAGTATAACTCAGATATCAGAGGGACGTTTTTTACACAGAGGGTGGTGGGGGCCTGGAATGCGCTGCCAAGTAGGGTGGTGGAGGCAGGCACGCTGACATCGTTTAAGACTTACCTGGATAGTCACATGAGCAGCCTGGGAATGGAGGGATACAAACGATTGGTCTAGTTGGACCAAGGAGCGGCACAGGCTTGGAGGGCCGAAGGGCCTGTTTCCTGTGCTGTACTGTTCTTTGTTCTTTGTGATGGAGCGCTGGAACTGACTCCTTCAATCACAGAGATTAGCGTTCCATACCATGGACTGCCTCATGAATATCCCCTTTCTGTCTGCTCCCATGTGAACACAGGTAAATCTCCAGTTAATCTTCACCTCCCGAATGCAATTAACACTCAGTTAATGTCTCGTTAAAGCTGTGTAAATACCTTGTTAAAATGGTGTGTTTTCCGCTTACTCTTTATTTGAATTTCTCAGCAAGGTGTCAATATCACAAAACAAACTAGAACCAACAAGAACTTTTATCCAACTCTCAACACAATTGCACCAATGAGAGACCTTGGGTGGAATTTTCTGAGATTTGTTTTCTAAGTGTCGGGCGGGCATGGAACTGGGAGAGTTCCAGACCCAGTTTTTGGGCACGTTTTCAGGCCCAATGTTATGCACTCTTGTCTGCAAAATTCTGGACGAGTCCGTTTCTGGCCAGAGAGGCTGTGGGCGGGGCTTAATGTGCCTGACAGCCTGTAGAGGGAGGTAGTGCGCATGTGCAGAACTCTGATGCTGGCACATGCACATTAGCAGTAGCAGGGGTCTGACAGACAGAGAGAGAGCTGTCAGGCCCCTGCTACTGAAGGCAGCCTCATGTATCCCACCCCCCCACAACCGCTGGGACCCGTGGCCTGAGATGCAGCCCCCCGCCGCCCAGGCCGATTGCAAACCCCCTCCCTCCCCCACCGATTGCAACCCTGCCACCTCCTCCCACTGATCGCATGCAAAGTGGCAGCGGGTCCCCTCCCCGCACAGGCCTTTATGGGCATAAAGTGGCAGTAAAATTCCGCCCTTTGGCTGGAAATCTCCGGCTGCTCATGCCCCACCGTCACTGCCAAACCCAGTTCCCCAGAGCATTACCCTGGCACCAGAACTTTCCTGTCTCGCCCGCCATGGGTATCGAAGCGGGCGGGAGCGGCAGAACATGGAAAGGTTTTGAGACGAATGCGGCCAGAAAATCCTGCTCTGAGCCTCTGGATTACTAGCCCAGTGACAATAACACAGCTTCCCCTCGGAGTCTGCACGTTCTCCCCGTGCCTGCGTGGATTTCCTCCAGGTGCTCCAGTTTCCTCCCACAGTCCAAAGACATGCTGGTTAGGTGGATTGGCCATGGTAAGTGCGCAGGGTTACGAGGTTAGGACAGAGAGGAGGGCCTGGGTGGGATGCCCTTTCGGAGAGTCGGTACAGGCTCAATGGGCCGAATGGCCTCCTTCTGCACTGTAGGGATTCTATGATTCTAAGGCACCAAAGGGTTTACAGAGAGCAGTGCAGACACCATGAATAACATTTCCTTATTTGTGTTGCTACATGTTATGATTACTCGATATGTAAAGAAAAAAATGTCTTGCATTTATATAACATCTTTCACAACCAGAGGGCCTCCTAAAGCACTTTACTTTTTTTAATGTAGTCACCATTGTATTATAGGAAATGTGGCAGCTCATATCATAAAATCTCTACAGTGCAGAAGGAGGCCAGTCGGCCCATCAAGTCTGCACTGACCACAATCCCATCCAGACCCTATCCCCATAACCCCATGCATTTACCCTAGCTAGTCCCCCCAATACCTCAGGGGCAAGTAAGCACTCAGCAAGCTCCCACCAACAGCAGTGAGCCAAGCACCAGACAATCCATTTCAATGATATTGATTGAGGATTAAATATCGGTCAGGCCACCAGGGGAAACCTCCCTGCTCTTCTTCGAAATAGTGCCATGGGATCTTCCATGTCCACCCAAGCAGGCAGATGGGACCTCGATTTGACATCTCATCAAGAAACTGCATCTCAGACTGTTCAGCACTCCCTCATTATTCCATCAGAGTGTCAGCCTTGAACTTCATGCTCAAGTGCAGGCGTGGGCCTTGAACCTACAACCCTAACTCGGAGGAAGGAGAGCTACCAACAGAGCCATGGCTGACACACTTGTGCACGGTCAAAGACATAACACATTTCAGATGTGATTCAGATGCACTGCGCAGTCCAAGAGAATTTAGGGCAGCACGGTGGTTAGCACTGCTGCCTCGCAGTGCCAGGGACCCGGGTTCACTGTGGGTCACTGTCTGTGTGGAGTTTGCACATTCTCCTCATGTCCGCATGGGTTTCCTCCAGGTGCTCCGGTTTCCTCCCACAGTCCAAAGATGTGAGGGTTAGGTGGTTTGGCCATGCTAAATTGCCCCTTAGTGTCAGGGGGACTAGCTAGGGTAAATGCATGGGGTTACGGGGATAGGGCCTGGTTGGGATTGTGGTCGGTGCCGACTTGATGGGCCGAATGGCCTATGTCTGTGTTGTAGGATTTCTATGATTCTTAAGAACATCTGCTCTAAGTTAAAATACATTCCTGTTTGATACGAGTTCTCTGTTTTAACATCTCGTCACTAAAAGTACCCCAAGAAAATGTCAATTTCTGATAATTCAGTCTTCCAGTCATTTAATTTGTCTCACCAGCACCTTTAATCCCAGAGCAGCAGGAACGAAAGAATGATAGAATCATAGAATCCCAACAGTACAGAAGTAGGCCATAGAACATAGAACATAGAACAGTACAGCACAGAACAGGCCCTTCGGCCCACGATGTTGTGCCGAGCTTTATCTGAAACCAAGATCAAGCTATCCCACTCCCTATCATCCTGGTGTGCTCCATGTGCCTATCCAATAACCGCTTAAATGTTTCTAAAGTGTCTGACTCCACTATCACTGCAGGCAGTCCATTCCACACCCCAACCACTCTCTGCGTAAAGAACCTACCTCTGATATCCGTCCTGTATCTCCCACCACGAACCCTATAGTTATGCCCCCTTGTAATAGCTCCATCCACCCGAGGAAATAGTCTTTGAACGTTCACTCTATCTATCCCCTTCATCATTTTATACAGTCGGCCCATCGAGTCTTTGAACGTTCACTCTATCTATCCCCTTCATCATTTTATACAGTCGGCCCATCGAGTCTGCACCGACCAGAATCCCACCCAGACCCTATCCCCGTAACCCCACGTAATCCCCCTGACACTAAGGGGCAATCCTACCCTGACCTGTTCCCCGGAACCCCAAGTATTTACCCCACTAATTCCCCTAACTTACACATCTTGTGACGCTAAGGGGCAATTTAGCACGGCCAATCCACCTAACCTGCACATCTTTGGAGTGTGGGAGGAAACCGAAGCAAGCAGAGGAAACCCACGCAGACATGGGGAGAATGTGCAAACTCCCCACACAGGCAGTCACCCGAGGCCAGAATTGAACCTGAGTCCCTGGCGCTGTGAGGCAGCAGTGCTAACCACTGTGCCACCGTGCCGCTCACTGATTGATTTCTGTTTTATGTATACATTTTAATTCCATGAGACATTAGGGGATATTTTTCTCTAAAGTTATCAAAGGAAGTTGCGTATTTACCTCCCTATTCTCCGACACTGACTCCCAACATCCCACCTCCCTCAGTACGGACACCCCACCTGATAGCCTTTAGCACATTGGCATCTATGTGCCTGGATTGTTCAGCTGGTCAGGATATTGGAGCCTGTGGGACATGGGCGTCGCTGGCTGGCCAGCATTCATTGCCCACCCCTAGTTGCCCTTGTTCAGAGGGCATTGAGAGTCAACCACTTTTCTGTGGCTCTGGAGTCACGTGTAGGCCAGACCGGGTAAGGATGGCAGATTTCTTTCCCTAAAGGACGTTAGTGAACCAGATGGGTTTTTCCGACAATCCACAATGGTTTCATGCTCATCAGTAGATTCCAGGGGCGGGATTCTACCAAAAAGATTCTAAGTGTCAAATTCACGTGAAAACTGGAGTAATTCACGCTGGTTTTTTCAGTGTTCTCAGAGTTCAGAGAAGATATTTGCCTATTTCTGGCACGGACCAGACGCCCCTGGAAGTCCAGCGCTGGAAGACACAAGCGGGGCACGAACACTCACACGAATCGGCCGACGCAAGAATCTCCTGGCCTGTTGCATTAATGTTTTAGCGCAGCAGGATGGGAGAATCGCAGCCCAGATATCTTTCATTTAATTCAAATTCCACCATCTGCTGTGGTCGGGATTCGAACCTGGGTCCCCAGGACATTAGCTGAGTTTCTGGATTAAAGGTCTAGTGATAAATCCACTAGGCCATCACCTCCCTATTGCCTCAAAGACCTTTACAGCCAATAAAGTACTTTGGAGTTGATGTTGTAACGGATGAAATACGGCAGCCAATTTACACACAGTAATCTCTCACAAACAGCAATTGGTGTTGATTGAGGGATAAATATTGATTGGGACAATGGGGATTATTCCCTATTCTTCTTCAAAATATTCTATATATAAGAGCAAAAGACACCAACTGGAATTCAAGATATTGCAAAGATTGATGCTGGAGATTTTGAAAGTGATCAAATTAAAATATTTCATTGCCCGACTTCAAGACACATGGAAAGCCCTGGTCCAATTAATTTTACAATCCATGCAGATTCCAATTTGTTGATGGCAATGATAGCTGGTTTGTTAAAAGATGCCTTTGGTTCAGGAGGTTGGAAGTATGAAAGAGGTTTGTGTGTGCTGCAAAGTGCCAATAAAACTCAGTGTTCAAACGGATTATTAATTTCCTGCACGTTGCTCAGAGTGCTGGGTAGCTGCAGTGTTTGTGTAATGATGCCTTGCGGGAGGACCCATCTGGTCAGTTCCACCTGCTGGGGTGTCATTTCAGTTTCTGAATCATGTACCAGACAGGTTTTGTAGGATATCGTCTCGCGGAAATCTCATTTGGAAGACAAACCAGACACAAAAACTCATACTTTCCATTCCAAAGTGGGCATTTGGTCTGCTGCAGGGTTCAGGATTTTCATTGCAATTGCCTTTGATTCAACCGCAGGTGCTTTTTTTCAATAACACCTTCTCACGATTTCAAAGACCCAAAAGGAACAGACATTCCGACTGAAATAAAAACAGAAAATGCTGCAAAAAGACTCAGCAGGTCTGGCAGCAGCTGCAGAGACAGAAACAGGGTTAATGATTCAAGTCCATCTGACTTCTTCAGAGATGATTCTGATTCTAAAGTTTATTTATGCGTCACAAGTAAGGCTTACATTCACGCTGCAATGAAGTCGCCACACTCCGGCACCTGTTCGGGTACACTGAGGGAGAATTTAGCACGGCCAATCCACTTAACTTACACATCTTTCGGATTGCGGGAGGAAACCGGAGCACCCGGAGGAAGGCCACACAGACAACGTGAAGACTCCACACAGACAATGACCCAAGCCGGGAATTGAACCCAGGTCCCTAGCGCTGTGAGGCAGCAGTGCTAACCACTGTGCCACCAGGTCCCCGGCGCTGTGAGGCAGCAATGCTAACCACTGTGCCACCAGGTCCCTGGCGCTGTGAGGCAGCAATGCTAACCGCTGTGCCGCCATGCCACCCCCCAGTCCTAGCTAGTCTGATATTAATGAGCATTTACAAAAAAGATTGGTGATAGAATTCGGAGTCAATAATATTGTCCTGGAAGTACAGTGTAAATGGATAGGTGGTAGTCGAATGTTAAAGTCCCTGAATCTGACTCCATCTACTAATGTGAAAGCAAGCATTGCAGATGCGGTAAATCAGGAACAGAATGTTCCGGACATGCTCAGCAAATCTGGCAGGATCTGTGGACAGGGAACGTTTCAGGTCAACTATGTGTCGTCAAAGCTGGAAAATGTTCGAGATGTAGGGTGGGATTTCCTGGCCACTCCCACCAACAGAATTTTCCAGTCCTGCCGGCAGCAATCACCCCGCCCCCCCCCCCACCCCACCTCCTCCATGGGGTCCCTGATTGTGGGGAATGGTGTGACCAACGAGGAACCCCATTGACAGTGGCGGGACTGGAAGATTCCACCGTTGGCCAATGGCGGGCCATCTCCGCCACCGCAGAACACGCTGGCGGGATGTGGGAAATTCCACCGGCAACGGGTTTTAAGTAAACACAGGGCTAGAGAAAGCGCCAGGGCTGAAAGAACGAAAGGGAAGGTCTGTGATAGAGGTGAAATGACAAAAGAGGGAATGAGGCAAGGCAAAGGAAGAGTTGTCAACACAGCTGTCAGCTGACGAAGTGAGGGCAGAGGCTTTGAGCTGAAATTGGCGGACTCTGTATTGAGTCAGGAAGATGAGGCAGTGGTCACTGCAATAACATTGGAAGCCAAGGGCAGAGAGGTCAGACTGGGAATAGGATAGTGAATTCAAGCCACCATGTTATACGCCTCTACTTTCTCAGAACAAAAGAACAAAGAACAAAGAACAATACAGCACAGGAACAGGCCCTTCGGCCCTCCAAGCCCGCGCCGCTCCCCGGCCCAGGATTGAATCCTGAATCCAGGATCCCCGCCCAATTTTCCAGCCTATCTACATCCTAATATCCTATCCACCGAGCTGTCCCTCACAGCTATGATGCTTTGTTCATCACAACCTATTAACTCACCCCCACCCCCCCATTCCAGACACAGAGGAAGGTCACCTGACCACCTGGAGTCCACCCTCTGAAGGTAAATTGTCCATATCCCATGCTGTTTTTTAAAAGTAAAATCTTCATCGCCTTCACAGGTGGGTGGCATGGTGATACAGTGGTTAGCGCTGCTGCTTTACAGCGCCAGGGTCCCGGGCTCAATTCCTGGCTTGGGTGACTGTGTGGAGTTTGCACGTTCTCCCCGTGTCTGCGTGGGTTTCCTCCGGGTGCTCCGGTTTCCTCCCACAGTCCGAAAGACATGCTGGTTAGATGCATTGGCCATGCTAAATTCTCCCTCAGTGTCCCCGAACAGGCGCTGGAGTGTGGCAACTAGGAGATTTTCACAGTAACTTCATTGCAGTGTTAATGTAAGCCTACTTGTGACACTAATAAATAAAGTTAAACTTAAAGGTATGTGACATAGGCACAACAAGACAAAAGAGCAACAGACTCACAACTAGGCCGCTACAAACAGCAAATAAAACCAACAGCCAGTTAATCTGCTGTGGATATTATTGGCTGACCTGAAGGGACCTTGGATTAATGTTGTGTTGAATAAACAGCAACATGGAATTGCAGCATCACCTCAGTACTGCTCAAGGTTATAGACCCAAATCTGGGTTTAAGACTACATCCTTCCAATTTAGAAGTAAAGCCACCACCGGCTAAGCATAGAATCTTAGAACCATAGAATCCCCACAGTGCAGCAAAAGGCCATTTGGCCCATCGAGTCTGCACTGATTCTCCGAAAGAGCATCTCACCCATGCCCTCCCCTCCACCTGATCCCCGTAACCCCACGCATTTACCATGACTAATCCCCCTAACCTGCACATCTTTGGGCTGTGCGAGGAAACCCATGCAAACAAGGGGGGAACGTGCAAACTCCACACAGACAGTGACCCAAGGCCGGAATTGAACCCGGGTCCCTGGCGCTGTGAGGCAGCAGCGCTAACCACTGTGCCACCGTGCTGCCCACTTATCACATTTTTGAATGGACCTACCTCACATTAAGTTGATCTTTCTCTACAACCTAACTATGACTGTAACACTACATTCTGCACCCTCTCCTTTCCTTCTCTATGTACAGTATGCTTTGTCTGTATAGTGCACAAGAAACGATACTTTTCACTGTATACTAATACATGTAAGAAGTCTCAGAACACCAGGTTAAAGTCCAACAGGTTTATTTGGTAGCAAATACCATAAGCTTTCGGAGCACAGCTCCTTCGTCAGATGGAGTGGAAATCTGTTCTCCAACAGTGCACAGACACAGAAATCAAGTTACAGAATACTAATTAGAATGCAAATCTCTACAGCCAGCCAGGTCTTAAAGGTACAGACAATGTGGGTGGAGGGAGCATTAAACACAGGTCTCCACATCATTACTAATACATGTGACAATAATAAATCAAATCAAATCAAATCACAAACCAAATTAACAAAAACATCACTGACTGTAATCTCCAGGCTCTGGTTACCAGCTAGGATGCAACAGTGCACAAATGTCAAATAGCATGTGAGGACTGTGATGGAAGGAACATAGAACATAGAACATTACAGCGCAGTACAGGCCCTTCGGCCCTTGATGTTGCGCCGACCTGTGAAACCAATCTAAGGCCCATCTAACCTACACTATTCCAATATCATCCATATGTTTATCCAATGACCATTTAAATGCCCTTAATGTTGGCGAATCCACTACTGCTGCAGGCAAGGCATTCCACGCCCTTACTACTCTCTGAGTGAAGAACCTACCTCTGACATCTGTCCTACATCTATCACCCCTCAATTTAAAGCTATGTCCCCTCGTGCTAGCCATCACCATCCGAGGAAAAAGGCTCTCACTATCCACCCTGTCTAATCCTCTGATCATCTTGTATGCCTCTATTAAGTCACCTCTTAACCTTCTTCTCTCTAACGAAAACAACCCCAAGTCCCTCAGCCTTTCCTCATAAGACCTTCCCACCATACCAGGCAACATCCTAGTAAATCTCCTCTGCACCTTTTCCAATGCTTCCACATCCTTCCCATAATGCGGCGACCAGAACTGTACGCAATACTCCCAAGTGCGGCCGTACCAGAGTTTTGTACAGCTGCAACATGACCTCCTAGCTCCGAAACTCAATCCCTCTACCAATAAAAGCTAACACACCGTACGCCTTCTTAACAACCCGATCAACCTGGGTGCCAACTTTCAGGGATCTATGGACATGGACAGTTGAGAAAGATCCTGGAAGTAGAAATCTGGCAATAAAAGAAAGATGAATTTGGTTCCCCGGAACCAGCTGCTGCTGGATAAGGCAAAAACCGCATGAAAGAATTAATTTTTAAAGTGACGTGAGGGTGTTGATCCACGATTGTAAAGAATGGTGGAGCTGGCTCAACAGGCCATGTGAGCCACTCCTGCTCCCTGTATCTCATCATGATCTTTACAACAGTAAGGCAGCACTGAGGTCACGTACCAACCGACTCAAGAACAGCTTCTTCCCTCCAACCGACTCAAGAACAGCTTCTTCCCTGCAGACATCAGACTTTTGAATGGACCTACCTCACATTAAGTTGATCTTTCTCTACACCCTAGCTATGACTGTAACACTACATTCTGCACTCTCTCCTTTCCTTCTCTGTGAACGGTATGCTTTGTCTGTTTTGCGCACAAGGAACAATACTTTTCACTGTATGTTAATACATGTGACAATCATAAATCAAATCAAATCAAATCAGATCGTGGCTGATCTAACCCTCACTAAGTCCACTTTCCCGCTTTCTCTCTGTAACCCTTACTCCCCAATTGATTGAAAACCTATCAGTCTCATTCTTGAAAATGTTCGAGGATTCGGCCTCCTGTGGTAAAGAATTCCAAAGACTCCCCACTCGCTGAGGGAAGAAATTCTTCCTCAAATCCAGTGGCACGGTGGCACAGTGGTTAGCACTGCTGCCTCACAGCGCCAGGGACCCGGGTTCGATTCCAGCCTCGGGTCACTGTCTGTGTGGAGTTTGCACGTTCTCCCCATGTCTGTGTGGGCTTCCTCCGGGTGCTCCGGTTTCCTCCAATAATCCAAAAATGTGCGGGTTAGATTGATTGGCCATGGTACATTGACCCTTAGTGTCGGGGGATTTGCAGGCTAAATATGTGGGGTTACAGGGATAGGGCCTGGGTGGGATTGTTGTTGGTGCAGGCTCGATGGGCTGAATGGCCTCCTTCTGCACTGTAGGGTTTCTATGATTCTATGAAATCCAACTTAAATGAGCGCTCCTTTATTTAGCGACTATGTTCTCTGGTCCCACACTTCCCCCTGAGTGGAAACATCCTCCCAACATTTACCCTGTCTAACCTGCTAAGAATTTTTTTGTTTCAATCAATATCACATCTGATTCTGGTCGCCACATTATAGGAGGGATGTAATTGCACTGGAGGGAGTGCAGAGGAGATTCACTAGGATGCAGCCTGGGATGGAACATTTACATTATGAAGAGAGGCTTAGGTTGTTTTCGTTGGAGCAGAGAAGACTGAAGGAGAACCTGATCGAGGTGTACAAGATTATGAGGGGCATGGACAGAGTGGATAAGGAGCAACTATTCCTCTTAGTTGAAGGGTCAGTCACGAGGGGACAGATGTTCAAGGTGAGGGGCAGAAGGTTTAGGGGGTGATGTGAGGAAAAACCTTTTTACCCAGTGGGTGGTGAGGGTCTGGAATGCGCTGCCTGGGAGGGTGGTGGAGGCGGGGTGCCTCACATCCTTTGAGAAGTATCTGGATGAGCTCGTGGCACGCCATAACATTGAGGACTATGGACCAAGTGCTGGCAGATGGGATTAGGTGGGAGTTCAGATATTTCAAATGTGTCGGTGCAGACTCGATGGGCCAAAGGGCCTCTTCTGCGCTGCATGATTCTTCTGAGTTCCAAGGAGTACTGACACAATCTGTTTAGCTTTTCCTCATACGGCAGTCCCTCCACACTGGGGACCGTCCTGGTAAATCTCCTCTGCACTGACTCCAGTGATAATATATCTTTCTGTAAATAAAGGGACCCAAACTGTGCACAGTTTCCTAAAGTTGACCTTTCATGACCTTTCAGAGAGCAGCCTGACTTTGTGACGCACAAAACAAGTATGAAGTGAAAGTCACGCTTGCCTCAATTAGTGCGATAATTTTGCTAAGTAAAGCTGGATTTGTGAGAGACATTACGGCCCAGGAAGAAACTTGGTATGACGGCCTACATAGCAAGAGGATTCCAGTACACAAACAGGAATGTCTTGATACAAGTTTACAGGGCCTTGGTGAGGCCACACCCTGGAATATTGTGTGCAGTTTTGGTCTCCTTTTCTGAGGAAGCATGTCCTTGCTCTCGAGGGAGAGCAGTGAAGGTTTTCCCGGCTGATTCCAGGGATGGCAGGACTGATGCCTGAGGAGAGATTGAGTTGGTTAGGACTGTATTCGCTGGAGTTCAGAAGAATGAGGGGGGAATCTATAAAATTCCAACAGGACTAAACAAGGTAAATGCAAGAAGGATGTTCCCGATGGTTGGGGTGTTTAGAACCAGGGGTCACGGTCTGGGAATATGGGGTAAACCATTTAGGACAGTGGTGAGGAGAAATTTCTTCACCCAGAGAGTGGTCAGCCTATGGAATTCGCTACCGCAGAAAGTAGTTGAGGCCAAAACATTGAATGTTTTCATGAGGCAGTTAGGTATAGCACTTGAGGTGAAGGGAATCAGAGGATATGAGCGGCACGGGGTGGCACAGTGGTTAGCACTGCTGCCTCACAACATCAGAGACCTCTTTTCAATTCCAGCCTCGGGTGACTGTGTGGAGTTTACACGTTCTCCTCGTGTCTGCGTGGGTTTCCTCCGGGTGCTCCAGTTTCCTCCCACAGTCCAAAGATGTACAGGTTAGGTTGATTAGTCATGGTAAATTGCCCCTTAGTGTCAGAGGGATTAGCAAGGTAAATACATGGGGTTATGAGGGTGGGGCCTGGATGGGATTGTGGTCGGTGCAGGCTCAATGGGCCGAATGGCCTCCTTCTGCACTGTTGGGATTCTATGATTCTATATGGGGGGAAGGCAGGATAAGGCTATTGAGTTGGATAATCAGCCATGATCATAATGAATGACACTTGAAGGGCTGAATGGCCCACTCTTGCTCCTATTTTCTATGTTTCTATGTTTCTAAGTAAGAGTTTTAACAACACCAGGTTAAAGCCCAACAGGTTTATTTGGTAGCAAATGCCATTATAGAATCCCTATAGTGCAGAAGGAGGCCATTCGGCCCATCGAGTCTGCACCGACCACAATCCCACCCAGGCCCTACCCCCACATATTTTACCCGCTAATCCCTCTCACCTCCGCATCTCAGGAGTCTAAGGGGCAATTTTTAACCTGGCCAATCAACCTAACCCGCACATCTTTGGACTGTGGGAGGAAACCGGAGCACCCGGAGGAAACCCACGCAGACACGAGGAGAATGTGCAAACTCCACACAGACAGTGACCCGAGCCGGGAATTGAACCCGGGACCCTGGAGCTGTGAAGCAGCAGTGCTAACCACTGTGCTACCGTGCCGCCCCATTAGCTTTCGGAGCGCTGCTCCTTCGTCAGATGGAATGGATATCTGCCTTTAACTTTAACCTGGTGTTGTTAAAACTCTTACTGTGTTTACCCCAGTCCAACGCCGGCATCTCCACATCTATGTTTCTAAACCAGGCCTTTCAGGATTGGACAGTTTATCTGCCAGCTCCAGGTGACTCAGGCTATGGGAGAAAAGTAGCCAAAGATCAAGGAGAAAATGGTGCATTGGCACCAATGAACTGCTTTTCACATGCGTCCGTGGCTAAGGATACATTTGACAGTCGTCTGGGCACCTTGGTAGTCTCAATACTCAACCTGTCCAAACAATGCCGGGGCCAACAGAATATCAGACTGCAGTGTCAGAATTGTGGATTGCCCGTCCAAGGTCAGTCGGACACTGGGTCCAGTTCTGATCACCAAGATACAAGGAAGACATTGAAGCAAAACGGACAATGCGGGGAAAACCAGGAGGCTGAGCCCCAGGATTAGGGATCTAAAGAAAACCTTGAGAAACTCGCATTTTTCAACCTGGAAAAGAGGCATCTTAGAGATAGTTAGAAGTGAAACAGCAAATGGCATGGGAAAGGTTAGCCCTGGATATTCACTCATATTCAGCACTGAGAGTAGAACAAGAGATTACAGGTTAACGCTAGTCAATGTAACTTTAGGACTAATACCAGGAAGTTCTCCCTTACAAAGGGAGTGATTAATGTTTGAAATGGAATTCATGCTGGTAACCAGTCAAAAATGGTCTCATGACTATCATACAGTACAGAAAGAGGCCATTTGGCCCATCGAGTCTGCACCGACCACAATCCCACCCAGGCCCCAGCCCCAAATCCCTACATATTTTACCCGCTAATCCCTCTAAACTACACATCTCAGGACTCTAAGGGGCAATTTTTAGCATGGCCAATCAACCCAACCCACACATCTTTGGACTGTGGGAGGAAACTGGAGCACCCGGAGGAAACCCACGCAGACATGAGGAGAATGTGCAAACTCCACACAGACAGTGACCCAAGCCAGGAATCGAACCCAGGTCCCTGGAGCTGTGAAGCAGCAGTGCTAACCACTGTGCTACCGTGCCACCCACACGGTACAAGAATGTGCAAACTGCACACAGACAGTGACCCAAGCCAGGAATCGAACCCAGGTCCCTGGAGCTATGAAGCAGCAGTGCTAACCACCGTGCTACTGTGCCGCCCACTTAACACTTATCATGTAACATGTAACCATGTGAAGCTCTTCAAGATCAATTTGACTAAATGATCTTCCTCTTATATCATCACCACCTGACAATGACTGGTATTCTTAATCACCTTAAGGATATTATTAAACCAGAAAGAGTGCAGAAAAGATTTACTAGGATGCTACCGGGACTTGATGGTATGAGTTATAAGGAGAGGCTGGATAGACTGGGACTTTTTTCTCTGGAGCGTAGGAGGCTGAGGGGTGACCTTATAGAGGTCTATAAAATAATGAGGGGCACAGATCAGCTAGATAGTCAATATCTTTTCCCAAAGGTAGGGGAGTCTAAAACTAGAGGGCATAGGTTTAAGATGAGAGGGGAGAGATACAAAAGTGTCCAGAGGGGCGATTTTTTCACACAGAGGGTGGTGAGTATCTGGAACAAGCTGCCAGAGGTAGTAGTAGAGGCGGGTACAATTTTGTCTTTTAAAAAGCGTTTAGATAGTTACATGGGTAAGATGGGTATAGAGGGATATGGGCCAAATGCGGCCAACTGGGATTATCTTAGGGGTTTTTTAAAAAATGGCAGCATGGACAAGTTGGGCCGAAGGGCCTGTTTCCGTGCTGTAAACCTCTAAGACTTTAAATTGCTCCTCACCCTGTCAGTGCCGCTATTCCAATCCAGAGCTTTAGAGCTCAACATTCTCACAAATACAGTCAAACCTGGAACAGTCTAAACTGCTGAATGTTTCTCGAGGTTCATGGTTCTCAGTGTTTCAAGATGAATGGCTTTTCTTCGGAAATGAAGAGTTTTGCCAAAGAAGAGTCATTCAACTGGGTGCTCCGGTTTCCTCCCACACTCCAAAGATGTGTGGGTTAGGTGGATTGGCCATGCTAAATTGCCCTTTAGTGGCCCGGGATGCATAGGTTAGAGGGATTAGCGGGGTAAATATGTGAGGTCACAGGGATAGGGCGTGGGTGGGATTGTTGTTGGTGGAGGCTTGCTGGGCCGAATGGCCTCCTTCTACACTGTAAGGATTTTATGATTGCCCCTTAGTGTCCCAAAATGTGCAGGTTAGGTGGATTGGCCATGCTAAATTGCCCCTTAGTGTCCCAAAATGTGCAGGTTAGGTGAATTGGCCATGCTAAATTGCCCCTTAGTGTACAAAGTTGAGCAGGTTAGATGGATTAGCCATGCTAACTTGCCCCTTAGTGTCCCAAGATGTGTAGGTTTCATGGATTAGCCATGCTAGATTGCCCCTTAGTGTCCCAAGCTGGGTAGGTGTGGTGGATTAGCCATGGCAAATTGCCCCTTAGTGTCCCAAAATTGGAAGATTAGGGGGATTATCTATGGTAAATGTGTGGGATTACGGGGATGGAGTGTGGCGTGAGGAAGTGGTGGGTTAAGACGCTTTCTTGGAGAGACAGTGCAGACTCAATGGGCCGAATGGCGTCCTTCCGTACTGTAGGAAATTTACGGACCTGAACCGTGAACTCCACTTCTCTCTCCCCGGATGCTACCTGATCTGCTGAGTATATCCAGCATTTTCTGTTATTGGTTTCAGTATTTTATTCATTGTTCTGAAGTTTGATGTGCCCAACTTTAAGCTTTACTGAAATCCTGCCAACATCCCCGCAGCAGCATGTGTTTCCCAAGGCAAGGAAAATATTCACTTTGAGGACGGGAATCGTAGCAGGCGGGACACGGGACCATGTGAAGGTCTGTTGACCTCAGGTGGGATTTTCCAACCTTGGGTTGAGCGCAGCCGGAAAATCCCGTCCTTAATCTCTTCATTTACCGAGGAATGAAAGCAAGAGGTTCCCACAGAAACACCCAGCAGACGTCGCACCATGTCAGTAGATGGAAAGTGTCTGTCAGACAACAACATCATTTATCGCCACAGAATAGGAGAAATGGAATTGAAAGGACGTCACATGTGGTTTATTGAATTGTATCTGAGTCACGTGACGAAAGCCTACAACCGAGTGTCACTGCTGCTTTTATCTAGTTTTGGACTCTGCTATAAATGGAAACATTTTCTCTATAAAAGCAAATTACTGCGGATGCTGGAATCTGGAACCAAAAGAGAAAATGCTGGAAAATCTCAGCAGGTCTGGCAGCATCTGTAAGGAGAGAAAAGAGCTGACGTTTCGAGTCCAGATGACCCTTTGGCAAAGCTGAATTTTTTTCTCTGAACATTTTCTCTATGTCTGCCTATCAAACCCCTTCATAATTTTTGCCATCAGATTTTTAAATGGACCTACCATATATTAGTACGGGAGGCGGTGGACAAGTAATCCAGAGACTCAGGGTAATGCTATGGGGACCCGGGTTCATGATGGATGGTGAAATTGGAATTCACTAAAAATCTGGAATTAAATGCCTAATGACGACCAGGAAACCATTGTCAAGTTTTCCCGCAAATTCAACACTTAGGATTTTTTGGGGAGAATTCCGGTCTAAGAATCTACTGATGACCATTGTCGATTGTCGTAAAAACCCATCTGGTTCAGTAAAGTCCTTTGGGGAAGGAAATCTGCCGTCCTTACCTGGTCTGACCTACATGTCACTCCATACCCACAGCAATGTGGCTGACGCTTTAAAAATGCCCTCAGGGATGGGTAATAAATACTGGCCCAACCAGCGACACCCACATTCCATGAACAAATAAAGAAAATATATTAAGTTGATCTTTCTCTGCACACTAGCTATAACTGTAACATTATATTCTGCACCCTCTCCTTTCCTTCCCCCTCTGTACTTTATGAACGGTATGTTTTGTCTGTATAGCACGCAAGAAACAATACTTGATTCGATTTATTAGATTTGATTTATTATTGTCTCATGTATTAACATACAGTGAAAAGTATTGTTTCTTGCGTACTATACAGACAAAACATACCGTTCATAGAGAAGGAAAGGAGAGAGTGCAGAATGTAGTGTTACAGTCATAGCTAGGGTGTAGAGAAAGATCAATTTAATGCAAGGTAGGTCCATTCAAAAGTCTGATGGCAGCAGGGAAGAAGCTGTTCTTGTGTCGATTGGTACGTGACCTCAGAGTTTTGTATCTTTTTCCCGAAGGAAGAAGATGGAAGAGAGAATGTCCGGGATGCGTGGGGTCCTTAATTATGCTGGCTGCTTTGCCGAGGCAGCGGGAAGTGTAGACAGAGTCAGTGGATGGGAGGCTGGTTTGCGTGATGGATTGGGTTTCATTCACGACTTTTTGTAGCTTCTTGCGATCTTAGGCAGAGCAGGAGCCCATACCAAGCTGTGATACAACCAGAAAGAATGCTTTCTATGGTGCATCTGTAAAAGTTGATGAGAGTTGTAGCTGACATGACAAATTTCCTTAGTCTTATGAGAAAGTCGAGGCGTTGGGTACTTTTCACTGTATCCCAATACATGTGACAATAATAAATCAAATTAAATTTTACAAAAATCCATCAACTGACACCTCAGCCTTCTCTTGAGTTTAACAATTCACAACGAGTTCTTTCTAAGTTATTTGGAATGACGCACAAACGCACTAAAGTAATTACCTCTCTTGTATACAACTTGCATCTTGATTTCATCACACGACCTTTCTTTGCTATTAACTTCCCTCCAGTGGAGTAATCATTCCTCGCTGACACCGTTTACAGTCACGCTTTTAGCAGTGAAATTATATTGATCATAACCGAAACAACCTGACATAAAAGTCCACAAGAGTGTGGCCAGATCTGAAAGGAAAGAATGAATAACATCTGGTACATTTAACTTGTTTTTTAAAATATATATATTTCACTGAAGGCACTGCAGCTGGCTTTCCCCAGCCACAAGCCGTCAGTACTTCCCTCCACTTCCCACCGAATGCCACCATCGTCATGCTCCAGGTAAACCTGCAAAGGTGCCGCAACCTCACGGTGACAGAAAAGACAGATGCCCGAGAACTTGGCTCTGCGGCCAGTAAAGGAATAAAGTGAACCACTCCATCATTTTGCAATCGGAGTACAGCCATCAAACAGCTGGGATACAGACGCAGCTGATTCCACTTTAATGTGGCAAAAGCTGACATCCAGATATGCTTCAATGTCTAACTGAAGAGTAGCTTCCGGCATTTGGAGCGATGTGAATGCAGAATTTCTCTTCCACTTCAATGCACATAGTCTTGCCCTCTGACCAATAAATGCAATTTGTGTTGTATATATTTACATCTCCATAATGCCCCTCTTTCCAGATCATTTAACTCCCTTTAGTCCTTTCTTCCATTATATCGAACAGGTCATTCAGGACAAAGTGCTCTGCCCAGCAAGTGGTTTGTGTCTGGAATTCACTCACACGGCGCATGGTTATGGTAAACAGCGCAAATGCATTTAAAGAGAAGTTGCATAAATACATATCAACATCCTGCGGGATACCATTGACTCGATACTGAACTGGATTAGCCACATAAATACTGTGGCTACAAGATCAGAGTAAGAAGACTCACAACACCAGGTTCAGGTCAGAGGCTAGGAATCCTGCAGCAAGGTGGGCGGCATGTTGGCACAGTGCTGCCTCACAGCGCCAGGGACCCGGGTTCGATTCCCAGCTTGGGTGACTGCCTGTGCAGAGTTTACATGTTTTCCCCATGTCTGCGTGGGTTTCCTCCGGGTGTTCCGGTTTCCTCCCACAGTCCAAAAAGATGTGCTGGTTAGGTGCATTGGCTATGCTAAATTCTCCCTCTGTGTTACCCGAACAGGTGCCGGAGTGTGGCGACTAGGGGATTTTCACAGTAACTTCATTGCAGTGTTAATGCAAGCCTACTTGTGACACTAATAAATAACCTTGATTTGATTTGAATTGATTTATTATTGTCACATGTACTGGTACAGTGAAAAGTATTGTTTCTTGCGCGCTATACAGACAAAGCATACCGTTCATAGAAAAGGAAAGAAGAGAGTGCAGAATGCAATGTTACAGTCATAGCTAGGGTGTAGAGAACGATCAACTTAATATGTGATAGGTCCATTCAAAAGTCTGATGTCAGCAGGGAAGAAGCTGTTTTTGAGTCGGTTGGTCCGTGTCCTCAGACTTTTGTTTCTTTTTCCCGACGGAAGAAGGTGGAAGAGAGAATGTCCGGGGTGTGTGGGGTCCTTAATTATGCTGGCTGCTTTTCCAAGGCAGTGGGAAGTGTAGACAGAGGCTGGTTTGAGGGATGGACTGGGCTTCGTTCACGACCCTTTGTAGTTTCTTGCAGTCTTGGACAGAGAATCCTTTCCAGATGTATCACAGCTTGGTATGGCTCCTGCTCTGACCAACACCACAAGGAACTACAAAGGGTTGTGAACGTAGCCCAGTCCATCACGCAAACCAGCCTCCCATCTACTGACTCCGTCTACATTTCCCGCTGCCTCGGAAAGGCAGCCAGCATAGTTAAGGACCCCACACACTCCGGACATTCTCTCTTCCACCTTCTTCCGTCAGAAAGAAGATCATTAATGACTGTGAACGCTCCAAAGTGATGATATAATCTAACATGTGTGGGCAGCCAGCCTCTGGCAATACGAATAATCTGAAAAACACATAATGTCATTAGAAAACTTTCCCAACAGCAACATAAAGGCTCCAAGCCACCCATCGTGCTTCCCAGAATCCTCATGTAAATATTTGACCATTTTGCTTTGATATTGTCACTCAGTGTATGTATCCTCCCTGTTCGGCCATATCTGCGGGTACACTGTCTGAGTTCCAATACTTCATAAAACTGCATGAAACGTGTGACTTAAACCCAGAATTGTCACCAATTCTCTCCTTCCTCTGTGAAGGAGCTGCTTTTGGCTGTGGTGTAGGCATTTCCTGGCTGTGGGCCTGAGGGAAAGAATTCTTGCCATTGGAAATGTTGTATTTCAGACTGATATCATTCTCAGCCAACTGAACGACACAAATACAAACTTATCCACACACAGACCCACAAATATGCACATGTATTTGCACAAAGGTACACACTACACACACACACTACACACATACTACATACAAAAACAGACACAAGCACACTCAAACACACACCCCATACACACACACACCCCATACACACACATACACACGCATATATATATACACACACACTACACAGACACACACTATATACACACACACGCTACATGTGGTGAACCATAGTTGGTTACCACTATGAGTACTGAACCATAGATGGTTAGCACTATGGGTACTTGTAGATATGTTACTGTTGTCACTGTTGGTGTTAGGGTTGGGCTGTTCTACCTGTTGATATTGTTCTGTGGTACACTCCAGTTGGCTCCGCCCACCTGGAGGAGTATAAAGGTCACTGCACTGCCTGGTGACCCTTTAGTCTGGGATTGTATATAGTATGCTCCATTGTTGTTAGTAATAAAAGCCTTTATTTCCCGGGTACGATCCAGCCTCCCGAGTGATTTAATCGCGCATCACTACACACACACTATCTGCACACACAGATAATACATACACATTATACATAATGCAGCACAGCAGCACAGTGGTTAGCACTGGTGCTTCACAGCGCCAGGGACCTGGGTTCAATTCCCGGCTTGGGTCACTGTCTGTGCAGAGTCTGCACCTTCTCCCTGTGTCTGCGTGGGTTTTCTCTCGCATTCTGAAAGACGTGCTGGTTGGGGACATTGACCCGAACAGGCGCCAGACTGTGGCGACTAGGGGAATTTCGTGGTAATTTCATTGCAGTGTTAATGTAAGCCTTACTTGTGACTAATAAATAAACTTTTTATTTTGATTTGATTTATTATTGTCACATGTATTGGTATACAGAGAAAAGTATTTTTTCTTGCGCAATATACAGACAAAACATACTGTTCATAGAGAAGGAAAGGAAAGAGTGCAGGATGTAGTGTTACAGTCATAGCTAGGGTGTAGAGAAAGATCAACTTAATGCGAGGTAGGTCCATTCAAAAGTCTGACAGCAGCAGGGAAGAAGCTGTTCTTGAGTCGGTTGGTACGTGACCTCAGACTTTTGTATCTTTTTCCCGAAGGAAGAAGGTGGAAGAGAGAATGTCCGGGGTGCATGGGGTCCTTAATTATGCTGGCTGCTTTACCGAGTCAGTGGAGGGAGGAGCCGAGGTCCAGGCCACGGTGTTTGGAGATGGGTTTCGTGGGAATAATAGTGTTGAAGGCTGAGCTGTAGTCAATAAATAGGAGTCTGACATAGGTGTCCTTGTTATCTAGGTGTTCCAGGGTTGAGTGCAGGGCCAGGGAGATGGCATCTGCTGTGGACCTGTTGCGGTGGTAGGCAAACTGTAGTGGATCCAGGTAGCCCGGGAGGCTGGAATTGATTCGTGCCATGGCTAACCTTTCGAAGCACTTCATAACGATGGATGTCAGAGCCACCGGCCGATAGTCATTAAGGCACGCTGCTTGGTTTTTCTTAGGTACCGGGATGATGGTCATCTTCTTGAAGCAGATAGGGACCTCAGATTGTTGTAAAGAGAGGTTGAAGATGTCTGTGAATACCTCCGCCAGCTGATCCACACAGGATCTGAGTGCTCGTCCTGGTACCCCATCCGCTTTCTGTGGGTTGACCTTCGAGAAAGCTGCTCTGACATCTGCAACGGTGACCCCAAATACAGGTTCATCCAGGGCTTCCAGGGTGGAGGGCATGCTCTCGCTGACCTCTTGCTCAAAATGGGCATCGAATGCACTGAGCTCATCGGGGAGGGGTGCGTTGGAGCCGGCGATTTTACATGCCTTCATTTTGTAGCCTGTTATGTCTTGCAGACATTGCCATAGTTGGCGGGGGTCGGTGTGGCTAGCCTGGGACTCTAGCTTGGTCCGGAACTGTCTTTTGGCATCTTTGATGGATCTCCTTAGATCATATCTGGCTTTCTTGTATAGCACAGTAAGAAGTCTCACAACACCTTGTCACCAGGTCAGTGACGCCTGACTTGAATGCCTCAGACCTGGACTTCAGCAAGCAGTGGATATCCCTGTTCATCCATGGTTTCCACATGTATTCGTATACAGTGAAAATGATTGTTTCTTGCGCTGTACGGACAAAGCATACCGTACACAGAGAAGGAAAGGAGAGAGTGCAGAATGTAATGTTACACTCATAGCTAGGGTGTAGAGAAAGATCAACTTAGTGCAAGGTAGGTCCATTCAAAAGTCTGACAGCAGCAGGGAAGAAGCTGTTTTGAGTTGGTTGGTACGTGACCTCAGGCTTTTGCATCTCTTTCCCGGTGGAAGAGAGAATGTCCGGGGTGCGTGGGGGTCCTTAATTGTGCTGGCTGCTTTGCCGAGGCAGCGGGGAGTGTAGACAGAGTCAATGGATGGGAGGCTGGTTTGAGTGATGGACTGGGCTTCATTCAGGGCCCTTTGTAGTTTCTTGCGGTCTTGGGCAGAGCAGGAGCCAGACCAAGCTGTGATACAACCAGAAAGAATGCTTTCTATGGTGCAGCTGTAAAAGTTGGTGAGAGTCATAGCTGACACGCCAAATTTCCTTAGTCTTCTAAGATAATAGAAGCTTTGGTGGGCTTTCTTAACTATAACGTCAGCATGGGGGGACCGGAATAGGTAGCTACAAAGTGAAGCCAAGGAGAGATTGGATAGGTTCGGTTCTTTTTTCCTTGGAACAAATAAGGCTGGGGGGGTGACTTGATAGAGGAATCCAAGATTCTGAGGGGAAGAGATAGAGTGGACAGGATAAAAGTGTTTCCGCTGGTGGAGAATTCTAAAACCACGGGACATTGATTTAAGATCAGTGGCAGCAGGTGTAGAGGGGATATGAGGAGGAACTTTTTTACGCAGAGGGTGGTGGGTGTCTGGAATTCACTGCCAGAGTTGGTGGTGGAAGCAGAGACCCAAAACCCTTTTTAAAAAGTACCTGGATCTGCACCTTAAGTGCTGTAAGCTACAGGGCTTTGGGCTGGGTGCAGGAAGGTGGGATTGGAAAGTGCACCTAGGTGTCCTTGGGCTGGCATGGACAAGATGGGCCGAATGGAACCTTCTGCACTGGAACTTTTCTGCGGTTCTATATCTGTATAGAAAAGCAAAGTACTGCGGATCTGAAACACAAACAGAAAATGCTGGAAAATCTCAGCAGGTCTGACAGCATCCGTGGAGAGAGAATCGAGCCAACGTTTCAATTCTGGATGACTCAAATATCTCTCCAACATGTTTGTGTTCACCGGATCCACCATGAATAACTTAGAATCAGTTTCTCCGTCTCAAATGACAATGATGAGGTGGACTTCCATAAACCTCATGAGAAAGATTTGGGAAGCAAGATCAAAATGTCTGTGTGGAGTTTGCACATTCTCCTCGTGTCTGCATGGGTTTCCTCCGGGTGCTCCGGTTTCCTCCCACAGTCCAAAGATGTGCGGGTTAGGTTGATTGGCTATGCTAAAAATTGCCCTTAGTGTCCTGAGATGTGTAGGTTAGAGGGATTAGTGGGTAAATATGTAGTGATATGGGGGTAGGGCCTGGGTGGGATTGTGATCGGTGCAGACTCGATGGGCCGAAGGGCCTCTTTCTGTACTGTAAGGTTTCTATGATTTCTATGATTTCTATGAAACTAGAAACATAATGTTGAATTTGGGTTTTAAATCGTGTTCTTAAACCCTAACGTGTCACTAAAAAGTACCACGAGTAGTATTGTCAAAAATGTCTTTATTGAAGTGTTTCTGCATTAACATCACACGCTAATTCCAATTCAGAATCCTTGGCCGAAACACACTGCTCCAGGTTTAGCACTGCTGCCTCACAGCGCTAGGGACCCGGGTTCAATTCCTGGCTTGGGTCACTGTCCGTGTGGAGTCTGCATGTTCTCCCTATGTCTGTGTGGGTTTCCTCCAGGTGCTCCGGTTTCCTCCCACAGTCTGAAAGATGTGCTGGTCAGGTGCATTGGCTGTGCTAAATTCCCCCTCAGTGTACCCGAACAGGCGCTGGAGTGTGGTGACTAGGGGATTTTCACAGTAACTTCATTGCAGTGTTAATGTAAGCCTACTTGTGACTAATAAATAAACTTTAAACTTTCTTTTTACTTTGTTCATTTGATAAGCATAGACTTGCTCATATAAATTTGCTGAATTAGGATTACTTCCTCCATCTGTCTATCTGTTACTGCCACTTTTAAATTGCACTTCAATGATTAATCACAGCAATCAGTTAAATGTCAGTGGACAGGGTTAAGCTTGTGTGTGAATAATATTTCATACAGATAACATTTCCAAGGGAAATTGCTAAACTTTAATATCTTTGCTCCTCATTTTTCTAGACTATCACAGAGTTGGATATGGTATTAAATGACCCTCGAATGCTGCCAGAATTTGCAATGTAATGGGGCTAGTTTCTTGCAGTGGAGACAGAACTCTCGAGGGTTCTGGCAGCCCGTGGATATGTTTGTCTGTGAGGTCCAAATCTAAAGTCCCTCATAGTGAAATGACGCTGCAACATGTAGCACATTGCAAAGCATTTGCAGACATAATCTGCAATTATCCCAGGAGTATTCAAAACATCAAAATCTCTGTTTGATTTTGATTTGATTTATTATTGCAACATGTATCAGTATACAGTGAAAAGTATTGTATCTTGCGTGCTACACAGACAAAGCATACAGCTCATAGAGAAGGAAATGTGAGAATGCAGAATGTAGAATTACAGTCTGTACTGGGACCTCTGCTATTTGTGATATATATAAATGATTTGGAAGAAGGTGTAACTGGTGTAATCAGCAAGTTTGCGGATGACACGAAGATGGCTGGACTTGCGGATAGCAAAGAGCATTGCCGGGCAATACAGCAGGATATAGATAGGCTGGAAAATTGGGCGGAGAGGTGGCAGATGGAGTTTAATCCAGATAAATGCGAAGTGATGCATTTTGGAAGAAATAATGTAGGGAGGAGTTATACAATAAATGGCAGAGTCATCAGGAGTATAGAAACACAGAGGGACCTAGGTGTGCAAGTCCACAAATCCTTGAAGGTGGCAACACAGGTGGAGAAGGTGGTGAAGAAGGCATATGGTATGCTTGCCTTTATAGGACGGGGTATAGGGTATAAAAGCTGGAGTCTGATGATGCAGCTGTATAGAACGCTGGTTAGGCCACATTTGGAGCACTGCGTCAGTTCTGGTCGCCGCACTACCAGAAGGACGTGGGGGCGTTAGAGAGAGTGCAGAGAAGGTTTACCAGGATGTTGCCTGGTATGGAGGGTCTTAGCTATGAGGAGAGATTGGGTAAACTGGGGTTGTTCTCCCTGGAAAGACGGGGAATGAGGGGAGATCTAATAGAGGTGTACAAGATTATGAAGGGGATGGATAGGGTGAACGGTGGGAAGCTTTTTCCCAGATCAGAAGTGACGTTCACGAGGGGTCACGGGCTCAAGGTGAGAGGGGCGAAGTATAACTCAGATATTAGAGGGATGTTTTTTACACAGAGGGTGGTGGGGGCCTGGAATGCGCTGCCAAGTAGGGTGGTGGAGGCAGGCACGCTGACATCGTTTAAGACTTACCTGGATAGTCACATGAGCAGCCTGGGAATGGAGGGATACAAACGATTGGTCTAGTTGGACCAAGGAGCGGCACGGGCTTGGAGGGCCGAAGGGCCTGTTTCCTGTGCTGTACTGTTCTTTGTTCTTTGTTCTAGAGTTTAAAATGGGTGGCACGGTGGCACAGCGGTTAGCACTGCTGCCTCACAACGCCAGGGACCCAGGTTCGATTCCCAGCTTGGGTCACTGTCTGTGTGGAGTTTGCACGTTCTCCCCGTATCTGCGTGGGTTTCCTCCCACAATCCAGAAGATGTGCAGGTTAGGTGCTATGGCCATGCTAAATTGCCCCTTAGTGTACCCGAACAGGTGCCGGAATGTGGCGACAAGGGGATTTTCACAGCAACTTCATTGCAGTGTTAATGTAAGCCTACTCGTGACACTAATAAATAAACTTTAAACGAGTTAGAATGAAGTTTTAGAACGAGAGTGAAAGATGTTTGTCTGCACTGAAACAGTCCCATTATGGAGTGAAGAGGCATCCCTGCGAATCCTTATCATCAGCTGCCGTTGGACATTGGCAATGTCACATAATTAGAATATAGATTCTTGCTGGTGAAGATTGCTGCAATATTGTGCTTATGTTATAGTCCTGTGTTTGAGAGCTGTCAGGGGGAGGGTTAGTATACTGGAGAGGAGCTTCAATCAGCTGAACACCCTTGTCTTGATGCTGACATTATGATGTGTGGCAGTGGCGCAGTGGTACTGTCACTGGACTAGTCATCCTGAAGACCCAGGGTAATTCTCTGGGGACCTGGGTTCGAATCCCACCACAGCAGATGGTGAAATGTGAATTCAATAAAAATCTAGAATTAAAAATGATGAGCATGAGACAATTAGCGATTGTCGTAAAAACACATCTGATTCACTAATATCCTGTTTGGAAGGTTTGGTCTACATGTGACTCCAGACCCAGACTAATACCCCTCTGAAATTGCCTAGTGAGTCAATCCATTCAAGGAAATTTAGGGATGGGAAAAAAATGCTGGCTTTGCCAGCGACACCCACATCCCATGGAAGAATTTTTAGAAATTGCTGCCTCTACACTCTTGAGGAAATAGAATCATAGAATCCTACACTACAGAGGGCGGCACGGTAGTGGTTAGCACTGCTGCTTCACAGCTCCAGGGTCCCGGGTTCGATTCCCGGCTCGGGTCACTGTCTGTGTGGAGTTTGCACATTCTCCTCGTGTCTGCGTGGGTTTCTTCCGGGTGCTCCGGTTTCCTCCCACAGTCCAAAGATGTGCGGGTTAGGTTGATTGGCCAGGTTAAAATTGCCCCTGAGATGCGTAGGTTAGAGGGATTAGCGGGTAAAATATGTGGGGGTAGGGCCTGGGTGGGATTGTGGTCGGTGCAGACTCGATGGGCCGAATGGCCTCCTTCTGCACTGTAGGGTTTCTATGATTCTATGATTCTAGAAGGAGGTCATTCGATCCACCGAGCCTGCACCGACAATAATCCCATCCAGGCCCTATCCCCATGACCCCAACCTGTTAATCCCTGACACTAAGGGGCAATTTTGCATGGCCAATCAACCTTACCCGCACATCTTTGGACTGTGGGAGGAAACAGGAGCACCCGGAGGAAACCCGCACAGATACACGGAGAACATGCAAACTCCACGCAGACAGTCACCCAAGGCTGGAATTGAACCCAGGTCCCTGGCACAGTGAGGCAGCAATGCTAACCACTGTGCCGCCGTGCCCGCCTCATGGTTCGGTCTGCTAGCCTTCTGGGATGGTGGATCTGCCACGTATTCCAGATAAACTTGGCCATAATGCTCTACCCAATCTGGTCCCAGTCCCTGAAGCAAACCTGTACCAAGGCAGTTGTGATTGGTGTCAGAGCTGGAGAGCCCCATTGGCGAATTGTTCCAAGTCACAACCCCAGCGTAACCTTCCTCCTGAGCTTACGGTTGAGGAACACAGCTCCGCGATACACTCGGTTAGCTGTCAACATTTCCTCCCGCTGGTTCTTTCGATAAAGTAGATGCTGGTGGAGGATTGGATTCGTCCTTTCATTAAACCATTTTTAGCTCAAATCTAATTTGACCGAATCTTGCAGCGCAAATTTATGACAGTGGAATGTCACGTACGTAGGTGTTTCCACCTATGGGCGGCACGGTGGCACAGTAGTCAGCACTGCTGTCTCACAGCTCCAGGGACCTGGGTTCAACTCTGGGTTCGGGTCACTGTCTGTGTGGAGTTTCACATTCTCCCCGTGTCTGTGTGGGTTTCCTCCGGGTGCACCGGTTTTCTCCCACAGTCCAAAGATCATAGAATCTCTACAGTGCAGAAGGAGGCCATTCAACCCATCAAGTCCGCATCGACCACAATCCCACCCAGGCCCTATCCCCATAATCCCATGTATTTACCCTAGCTAGTCCCCCTGACACGAAGGGGCAACTTAGTATGGTCAATCTACCTACCCTGCACATCTTTGGACGGTCATGTACAGTCAGGTTAGGTTGATTGGCCATGCAGAGGGACTAGCTGGGGTAAATACATGGCGTTACAGAGATAAGGCCTGGGTGGGATTGTTGTCAGTGCAGACTCAATGGGTCAAATAGCCTCTTTTTGTACTGTAGAGATTCTATGATTCAATTGCAGAGAGATGTCAGACTGGTCTTTCAAGTGAGATGATTCTATTTATCATAATGTTGTGATGAACACTTGGATTGTGTGGCTTTACCTAAACAACACTCATATTTTATTTGTTTCAGCTGTTAGATGGCAAATACTGACAACTTTGCATGTTCATTTTCTACGAGTTTCTGTGTCAAGGGCAGTCACCGCCCAAGGAATCCATTTTGTTTTTTGTTCAGTGAAGAAGATTCTGATGATTTGGGGACATTGCTGATAATCTCCATTTCACTGTCCCACTTGACCCGACCTGAACTGACCTTATTAATTTTCAACTTGTGTTCTGGTAGAATCATAGAAACCCTACAGTGCAGAAAGAGGCCATCTGGCTCATCGAGTCTGCACCGACCACAATCCCACCCGGGCCCTACCCCCATATCCCTACACATTTACTCGTTAATCCCTCTAACCTACGCATCTCAGGACACTAAGGGGCAATTTTAGCATGGCCAATCAACCTAACCCACACATTTTTGGACTGTGGGAGGGAACCGGAGCACCCAGAGGAAACCCACGCAGACACGAGGAGAATGTGCAAACTCCACACAGACAGTGACCCAAGCCGGGAATCGAACTCAGGTCCCTGGAGTTGTGAAGCAGCAGTGCTAACCACTGTTCTCCCTAAGGAACATCTGCAAGATCGATTACATTTCGAACACAGACAGTATGAAGTAAAATCTTAAAGTTAAAGTTTATTTATTCGTGTCACGAGTAGGCTTACATTCACACTGCAATGAAGTTACTGTAAAAATCCCCTAGTTGCCACTCTTCGGCACCTGTTCAGGTACACTGAGGGAGAATTTAGCACGGCCAATGCACCTAACCAGCACGTCTTTCGGATAGTGGAAGGAAACCGGAGCACCCAGAGAAAACCCACTCAGACACAGGGAGAACGTGCAAACTCCACACAGACAGTGACCCAAGTTGGGAATCAAACCCGGGTCCCTGGTGCTGTGAGGCAGCAGTGCTAACCACTGTGCCACCGTGCCGCCCCGGTGCAGGAAGAGCAGGAAATCCCAGAGATTATCCACACTCCTTATTGCCCGGCATCGCAGGTTTAAAATAAAAGATGATAAACATAGAGGATAGGAGCAGGAGGAGGCCATTCAGCCCTTCGAGCCTGCTCCGCCATTCATCACCATCATGGCTGATCATCCAACTCAATAGCCTAATCCTGCTTTCTCCCCATAACCTTTGATCCCATTCGCCCCAATATCCAGCCACCTCTTGAATACATTCAATGCTCTGGCATCAACTACTTCCTGTAGTAATGAATTCCACAGGCTCACCACTCTTTGGGTAAAGAAATGTCTCGCCATCTCTGTCCTAAATGGTCTACCCTGAATCCTCAGACTGTGACCCCTGGTTCTGGACTCCCCCACCATCGGGAACATCCTCCCTGCATCTACCCTGTCTAGCTTTGGAATTCTAAGATGAGGAGGAATTTATTCTCTTGGAGGGTAGTGAATCTGTGGAATTCTTTACCGCAGAGGGCTGTAGAGGCCGGGTCATTAAGTATGTTCGAGGCTGAGATAGATTTTTAATCAGTCAGGGAATTGAGGGTTATGGGGATAAGGCGGGAAAGTGGAGTTGAGGATCATGTCAGGTCAGTCATGATCTCATCGAAAGGGAGAGCAGACTCAATGGGCCGAATGGCCTACTTCTGTTCCTACGTCTTCTGATCTTATGATCACTGTTGCCAGTGCCCTCCAGCACTGACCTCCCTCAGATCTTGTGTTGTTGGTGAAAAGATGCCCTCCGTTAATGATATGTTTATAGTGTTTAACTCTGTGCAGGTGGTGGATATTAATAGGGGTTTCACCTGAGTACATATAAGGAGTGACTTACTGAAACTGTGGTATGGTTGAGTTAGGAGGTGTATGTTTCTAATGTTTCATTCTGTAAATAAACGTAAGACTGAGTAAAGATTTGCTCCAGTAACTATCCATTACTGACAAGTCTTCTGGAATAGAACATCCCATTTACCATAAGTCCATGGGCAGAAATGTCATTTGGGGCATTTCTTTGGCACCTACCTGCTGCAACTTCTCCACCTGTGGGTCTCTCCAGAGGTCCAAGCTCTTTGCCAGAGCGGCCTTTACCAGTGCAGCCCACACGCCCTCTCAGTGAGGTCAAAGTGCCTTCTCCTCACTTCACCAACCACTCAAATTCCAGTCCCTCATTCCCAGCTGAGAGTGGGAATTCCCAAAAGTTTTGTCACCACCAAATATAAAAAATATGACTTTTGATTCCATATCTATAATTATTGAATTCAAATTCCACCATCTGCCGTGGTGAGTTTTGAACCCAGAGCATTACCCTGGGTCTCTGGATAACTCGGCCAACTATTATGCCACCACCTCCCCAGTCAGTTCATAGATCTGGTGAACCATCCCTTTCCCCGTGTCCAGCCTGAGAGCACAGTCCAGCAGTGTAGGACGCATCACTCTGAAACTGAAGGTGATACGCTCAATGAAACAGCGTTCACAGATGAAAGCAAAAGAATGTCAAAACCAAACCATTCACATTAAGATGTGATCAAGTAGCAGCAATGGGCTGGATCTGCACTATAACAGTAGCTCAGTTTGCACTCAACTGATCTGTCTGTGCTAATTTTCACTTCAGTGCCGGTAAGCGATAATCTAATTGAAGATGACCAAAGGAGTTTGTTCGTACGTTAGATGGAATGTAACCATTTTCCTCTGATGGGGGAGTCCAGAACAGAGGGACATCATCTTAAAATTACAGTCGGGTCATCCGGGGGTGATGCCAGGAAATGTTTTTCATGCTAAGAGTCAGGGAAATCTGGGACCCCAAAAAAAGACTGTTGAGACTGGCGGCCAACTGAAAAATCCAGATCCGAGTTTGAAAAATTCCACAGATGCTGGAAATCTGAAATAAGAACAGAAAATGCTGGAAATGCTGGAAGTCCAACGATATGCGGGTTAGTGGATCAGCCATGCTAAACTGCCCCTTAGTGTCGGGGAGACTCGTTAGGGTAAATGCCTGGGGTTATGGGGATAGGGCCTGGGTGGGATTGTGGTCGGTGCAGACTCGATGGGCCGAATGGCCTCCTTCTGCACTGTAGGGATTTTGATTTGATTTGATTTATTATTGTCACATGTATTAGTATACAGTGAAAAGTATTGTTTCTTGCGCGCTATACAGACAAAGCATACCGTTCATAGAGAAGGAAACAAAAGAGTGCAGAATGTAGTGTTACAGTCATAGCTAGGATGTAGAGAAAGATCAACTTAATGCAAGGTAAGTCCATTCAAAAGTCTGACAGCAGCAGGGAAGAAGCTGTTTTTGAGTTCGTTGGTACGTGACCTCAGACTTTTGAATCTTTTTCCCAAAGGAAGAAGGTGGAAGAGAGAATGTCTGGGGTGCATGGGGTCCTTAATTATGCTGGCTGCTTTGCCGAGGCAGCGGGAAGTGTAGACAGAGTCAATGGATGGGGGGCTGGTTTGCGTGATGGATTGGGTTACATTCACGACCTTTTGTAGTTCCTTGCGGTCTTGGGCAGAGCAGGAGCCCATACCAAGCTGTGATACACCCAGAAAGCATGCTTTCTATGGTGCATCTGTAAAGGTTGGTGAGAGTCATAGCTGACATGCCAAATTTCTTCAGTCTTCTGAGAAAGTAGAGGCGTTGGTGGACTTTCTTAACTATAGTGTCGGCATGAGGGGACCAGGACAGGTTGTTGGTGATCTGGACACCTAAAAACTTGAAGCTCTCGACCCTTTCTACTTCGTCCCCATTGATGTAGACAGGGGCATGTTCTCCTTTACGCTTTCTGAAGTCGATGACAATCTACTTTTTGTTGACAGAGGGAGAGATTATTGTTGCCGCACCAGTTCACCAGATTCTCTATCTCATTCCTGTACTCTGTCTCATCATTGTTTGAGATCCGACTATTCTATGATTCTATACTCAGCAGGTTTGGTAGCGTCTATGGAGAGAGAGGCAGAGTGATCATTTCAGTTCAATAATCTTTTGTCATTGATAGATTTTTGTTAGACTGGCCTATTAAGGGTTACAGAAATAAGGAACGCAGGTGGTTTTGAAATACAATTCAAGCTGCGATCTAATTGAATGGCACAAGATTGAGGGGCTGAATGGCCCACTTCTCTCCCTATGTTTCTTTGTCGTTGACCTTGAGCAGTTAATTATAAGATACCAAAATGAGCTTTTTTTTTATTTGTGGGACATGGGCATCGCTGGCTGGCCAGAATTTATTGCCCATCCTTAGTTGCCCTTGGAGAGCAGTTAAGAGTCAACCAGATTACTGTGGCTTTGGAGTCACATGTAAGCCAGACCAGGTAAGGATTTCCTTCCCTAAAGGACATTAGTGAACCAGATGGGTTTTTCTGACAATCGACAATGGTTTCATGGTCATCAGTAGATTCTTAATTCCCGATATTTTTTATTAAATTCAAATTCCACCATCTGCCGTGGTGGGATTCAAACCTGGGTCCCCAGAACATGAGTTGAGTTTCTGGATTAATCGTCTAGCGATAATACAACTAGGCCATCGCCTGCCCAGTTGGAATGTCTGGTGATGTGACTGTTATAACAACTGTGTTCATTTATGAAAGCAGTGCTCGATCTATGAGCACTCTAGTGTGGGAAACATTTTCATGCACAATAACACAGAACTTTGTTGGAACCTGATATTTCCTCTATGACTGTGTAGACCAAACAACTCCCCAAGTTTGGATGTACAGTTTCACACTAATTGAATGTTACTCATCGTCATCATCCGACATGAATTCTTCCGAATGTCCTTTCTAAAGTTACTGGAGGACCCTGGTACACGTCATTCATCCAGTTTACAGGGACAATGTGCTTTTCAATGTCACGTGAAGCTTTGCTAAACAGCTTGGGTTATTTGCAGGCCCTAAGCAGAAATATCAGCCCTAGGTGACATTTGAACCTCATAATTGCCTAGGGTTAGAATCCATTGGCAGTGGCTTGATCACTGGAAATTGTTTATTATTCTTTCATGGAATGTGGGCGTCGTTGTCCAGGCCAGAATTTTTATTGCCCATCCCTAACTGCCCTCAAGAAGGTGGTGTTAAGCCACCTTCTTAAACCACTGGAGACCTGTGACCAGCGGTGTGCCTCAGGGATCAGTGCTGGGTCCACTGTTATTTGTCATTTATATTAATGATATGGATGAGAACATAGGAGGCATGGTTAGTAAGTTTGCAGATGACACCAATGTTGGTAGCATAGTGGACAGTGAAGAAGGTTATCTCCGATTGCAATGGGATCTTAATCAATTGGGCCAGTGGCAGATGGAGTTTAATTTAGTTAAATGCGAGGTAATGCATTTTGGTAGATTGGGCTAGGGCAGAACTTACTCAGTTAATGGTCGGGTGTTGGGGAGAGTTACAGAGCAAAGAGGTCTCAGGGTACAGGTTCATAGCTCCTTGAAAGTGGAGTCACAGGTGGACAGGGTGGTGAAGAAGGCATTCTGCATGCTTGGTTTCATTGGTCAGAACATTGAATACATGAGTTGGGACATTTTGTTGAAGTTGTACAAGACATTGGTAAGGCCACACTTGGAATACTGCGTACAGTTCTGGTCACCCTATTATAGGAAGGATATTATTAAACTAGAAAGAGTGCAGAAGAGATTTACTAGGATGCTACCGGGACTTGATGCTTTGAGTTATAAGGAGAGGCTGGATAGACTGGGACTTTTTTCTCTGGAGCATAGGAGGCTGAGGGGTGATCTTATACAGGTCTATAAAATAGTGAGAGGCATAGATCAGCAAGATAGTCAAAATCTTTTCCCAAAGATAGGGGAGTCTAAAACTAGAGGGCATAGGTTTAAGGTGAGAGGGGAGAGATACAAAAGTGTCCAGAGGGGAAATTCTTTCACTCAGAGGGTGGTGAGTGTCTGGAACAAGCTGCCAGAGGTAGTAGTAGAGGCGGGTACAATTTTGTCTTTTAAAAAACGTTTAGACAGTTACAAGGGTAAGATGGGTATGGAGGGATATGGGCCAAATGTGGGCAATTGGGGTTCAAAAAAAAAAGGGCTGCATTGACAAGTTGGGCCGAAGGACCTGTTTCCATGCTGTAAACCTCTATGACTCTATGACTCTATGACACTGCAGTCCATGTGGTGGCACAGTGAGTAGCACTGCTGCCTCACAGCGCCAGGGACCCAGGTTCGATTCCTGGCTTGGGTCACTGTCTGTGAGGAGTTTGCACGTTGCCCCTGTGTCTTGGTGGGTTTCCTCCGTGTGCTCCGGTTTCCTCCCATAGTCCAAAGATGTGGATTGGCTATGCTAAATTACCCAATAGTGTCAGGGGGCCTAGTTGGGGTAAAAATGCATGGGGTTATGACGATGGGGCGAAGTGATTGGTGCAGATGTGATGGGCCGAATGGCCTCCTTCTGCACTGTAAGGATCCTATGATGTGGTGTAGGCTCACCCACAGTTTTGTTAGGGAGGGAGTTCCAGGATATTGACCCAGCGACAGTGAAGGAACAGCCAATGTATTTCCAAGTCAGAACAGTGAGTGCCTTAGAGGGGATTTCCAGGTGGTGGTGTTCCCATGTATCTGCTACCCTTCTCCTTCTAGGTGATGGAGGTTGTGGCTTTGGAACGTGCTGTCCAACGTGCCTTGGTGAGTTGCTGCAGTGCATCTTGTAGATGGCCCCAGTCCAACGCCGGCATCTCCACATCTTGTAGATGGCACAGACGGCTGCCACTGTGGGCCAGTTGTGGAGGGAGTGAATGTTTAAGGTGGTGAATGGTGTGCCAATCAAGCGGGGCTGCTTCATCCTGTGATTTTTGATGAGTGAAGTGATGAATGTTGGACTTGACACTCACAGATTTAAGATGGTAATTGTTTACAATCTCAATAGTGAACTATTCACGGTCAAATAATGTTTAACTTTATTTGGAATTAAAATGATCTAGACTCCATAAGCAAACAGAATGATGAGAATGGTACAACCAGCTGTAAAGGCTAAATGATCCAGTTGTGTTTTTATGCTTAGCATTCGAGATGAATAATGTCACTGTGTATTAGAATGTCCCAGTGTATCATAATGTCGCAGTGTATTATAATGTCCCACTGTATTTCATATTTGAGCGGCACGGTAGCGCAGTGGTTAGCACTGCTGCTTCACAGCTCCAGGGACCTGGGTTCGATTCCCGGCTTGGGTCACTGTCTGTGTGGAGTTTGCACATTCTCCTTGTGTCTGCGTGGGTTTCCTCCGGGTGCTCCGGTTTCCTCCCACAGTCCAAAGATGTGCGGGTTAGGTTGATTGGCCATGCTAAAATTGCCCCTTAGTCCTGAGATGCGTAGGTTAGAGGGATTAGCGGGGTGAATATGTGGGGGTTACTGGAATAGGGCCTGGGTGGGATTGTGGTCGGTGCAGACTCGATGGGCCAAATGGCCTCTTTCTGCACTGTAGGGTTTCTATGATTCTTTCTATGATTCTTTCATAATGTCACAGTGTATTATAATGTCACAGTGTATTATAATGCCACAGTGTATTATAATGTCCCAGTGTATTATAATGTCACAGTGTATTATAATGCCACAGTGCTTTATAATATCACAGTGTATTATAATGTCACAGTGTATTATAATGTCCCAGTGTATTATAATGTCACAGTGTATTATAATGCCACAGTGCTTTATAATATCACAGTGTATTATAATGTCACAGTGTATTATAATGTCACAGTGTATTATAATGTCACAGTGCTTTATAATATCACAGTGTATTATAATGTCACAGTGTATTATAATGTCACAGTGTGTTATAATGTCACAGTGTATTATAATGCCACAGTGTATTATAATGTCACAGTGTATTATAATGTCACAGTGTATTATAATGTCACAGTGTGTTATAATGTCACAGTGTATTATAATGTCCCAGTGTATTATAATGTCACAGTGTATTATAATGTCACAGTGTATTATAATGTCACAGTGTGTTATAATGTCACAGTGTATTATAATGTCACAGTGTGTTATAATGTCACAGTGTATTATAATGTCACAGTGTGTTATAATGTCACAGTGTGTTATAATGTCACAGTGTATTATAATGTCACAGTGCTTTATAATGTCACAGTGTGTTATAATGTCACAGTGTGTTATAATGTCACAGTGTATTATAATGTCACAGTGTGTTATAATGTCACAGTGTGTTATAATGTCACAGTGTATTATAATGTCACAGTGTGTTATAATGTCACAGTGTGTTATAATGTCACAGTGTGTTATAATGTCACAGTGTATTATAATGTCACAGTGTGTTATAATGTCACAGTGTGTTATAATGTCACAGTGTATTATAATGTCACAGTGTGTTATAATGTCACAGTGTATTATAATGTCACAGTGTATTATAATGTCACAGTGTATTATAATGTCACAGTGCTTTATAATGTCACAGTGTGTTATAATGTCACAGTGCTTTATAATGTCACAGTGTATTATAATGTCACAGTGCTTTATAATGTCACAGTGTGTTATAATGTCACAGTGCTTTATAATGTCACAGTGTGTTATAATGTCACAGTGTATTATAATGTCACAGTGTGTTATAATGTCACAGTGTATTATAATGTCACAGTGCTTTATAATGTCACAGTGTGTTATAATGTCACAGTGTATTATAATGTCACAGTGTGTTTTAATGTCACAGTGTATTATAATGTCACAGTGCTTTATAATGTCCCAGTGTATTATAATGTCACAGTGTATTATAATGTCACAGTGTATTATAATGTCACAGTGCTTTATAATGTCACAGTGTGTTATAATGTCACAGTGTGTTATAATGTCACAGTGTATTATAATGTCACAGTGTATTATAATGTCACAGTGCTTTATAATGTCACAGTGTATTATAATGTCACAGTGTGTTATAATGTCACAGTGTGTTATAATGTCCCAGTGTATTATAATGCCACAGTGTATTATAATGTCCCAGTGTATTATAATGTCCCAGTGTATTATAATGTCACAGTGTGTTATAATGTCACAGTGTATTATAATGTCCCAGTGTATTATAATGTCACAGTGTATTATAATGTCACAGTGTATTATAATGTCACAGTGTATCATAATGTCACAGTGTGTTATAATGTTCCAGTGTATTATAATGTCACAGTGTATTATAATGTCCCAGTGTATTATAATGTCACAGTGTATTATAATGTCACAGTGTATCATAATGTCACAGTGTATTATAATGTCACAGTGTATTATAATGTCACAGTGTATCATAATGTCACAGTGTATTATAATGTCCCAGTGTATTATAATGTCACAGTGTATCATAATGTCACAGTGTATTATAATGTCACAGTGTATTATAATGTCACAGTGTATCATAATGTCACAGTGTATTATAATGTCACAGTGTATTATAATGTCCCAGTGTATTATAATGTCACAGTGTATCATAATGTCACAGTGTATTATAATGTCACAGTGTATTATAATGTCACAGTGTATCATAATGTCACAGTGTGTTATAATGTCCCAGTGTATTATAATGTCTCAGTGTATTATAATGTCACAGTGTATTATAATGTCCCAGTGTATTATAATGTCACAGTGTATTATAATGTCACAGTGTGTTATAATGTCACAGTGTATTATAATGTCCCAGTGTATTATAATGTCACAGTGTATCATAATGTCACAGTGTATTATAATGTCCCAGTGTATTATAATGTCACAGTGTATCATAATGTCACAGTGTATTATAATGTCACAGTGTATTATAATGTCCCAGTGTATTATAATGTCACAGTGTGTTATAATGTCACAGTGTATTATAATGTCACAGTGTATTATAATGTCACAGTGTGTTATAATGTCACAGTGTATTATAATGTCCCAGTGTGTTATAATGTCACAGTGTATTATAATGTCCCAGTGTGTTATAATGTCCCAGTGTATTATAATGCCACAGTGTATTATAATGTCACAGTGTATTATAATGCCACAGTGTATTATAATGTCCCAGTGTGTTATAATGTCACAGTGTATTATAATGTCCCAGTGTGTTATAATGCCACAGTGTATTATAATGTCCCAGTGTGTTATAATGCCACAGTGTATTATAATGTCACAGTGTATTATAATGCCACAGTGTATTATAATGTCCCAGTGTGTTATAATGTCACAGTGTATTATAATGTCACAGTGTATTATAATGCCACAGTGTATTATAATGTCCCAGTGTGTTATAATGTCACAGTGTATTATAATGTCACAGTGTATTATAATGCCACAGTGTATTATAATGTCCCAGTGTGTTATAATGTCACAGTGTATTATAATGTCACAGTGTATCATAATGTCACAGTGTATTATAATGTCACAGTGTATTATAATGTCACAGTGTATTATAATGTCACAGTGTGTTATAATGTCACAGTGTATTATAATGTCACAGTGTATTATAATGCCACAGTGTATTATAATGTCCCAGTGTGTTATAATGTCACAGTGTATTATAATGTCCCAGTGTGTTATAATGTCCCAGTGTATTATAATGTCACAGTGCTTTATAATGTCACAGTGTATTATAATGTCACAGTGTATTATAATGTCACAGTGTGTTATAATGTCACAGTGTATTATAATGTCCCAGTGTATTATAATGTCACAGTGTATCATAATGTCACAGTGTATTATAATGTCACAGTGTATTATAATGTCACAGTGTATTATAATGTCCCAGTGTATTATAATGTCACAGTGTATTATAATGTCACAGTGTGTTATAATGTCACAGTGTATTATAATGTCCCAGTGTATTATAATGTCACAGTGTATTATAATGTCACAGTGTATTATAATGTCCCAGTGTATTATAATGTCACAGTGTGTTATAATGTCACAGTGTATTATAATGTCACAGTGTATTATAATGTCACAGTGTGTTATAATGTCACAGTGTATTATAATGTCCCAGTGTGTTATAATGTCACAGTGTATTATAATGTCCCAGTGTATTATAATGTCACAGTGTATTATAATGTCACAGTGTGTTATAATGTCACAGTGTATTATAATGTCCCAGTGTGTTATAATGTCACAGTGTATTATAATGTCACAGTGTGTTATAATGTCACAGTGTATTATAATGTCCCAGTGTGTTATAATGTCACAGTGTATTATAATGTCCCAGTGTATTATAATGCCACAGTGTATTATAATGTCACAGTGTATTATAATGCCACAGTGTATTATAATGTCCCAGTGTGTTATAATGTCACAGTGTATTATAATGTCCCAGTGTGTTATAATGCCACAGTGTATTATAATGTCCCAGTGTGTTATAATGCCACAGTGTATTATAATGTCACAGTGTATTATAATGCCACAGTGTATTATAATGTCCCAGTGTGTTATAATGTCACAGTGTATTATAATGTCACAGTGTATTATAATGCCACAGTGTATTATAATGTCCCAGTGTGTTATAATGTCACAGTGTATTATAATGTCCCAGTGTGTTATAATGTCCCAGTGTATTATAATGTCACAGTGTATCATAATGTCACAGTGTATTATAATGTCACAGTGTATTATAATGTCACAGTGTATTATAATGTCACAGTGTGTTATAATGTCACAGTGTATTATAATGTCACAGTGTATTATAATGCCACAGTGTATTATAATGTCCCAGTGTGTTATAATGTCACAGTGTATTATAATGTCCCAGTGTGTTATAATGTCCCAGTGTATTATAATGTCACAGTGCTTTATAATGTCACAGTGTATTATAATGTCACAGTGTATTATAATGCCACAGTGTATTATAATGTCCCAGTGTGTTATAATGTCACAGTGTATTATAATGTCCCAGTGTGTTATAATGTCCCAGTGTATTATAATGTCACAGTGCTTTATAATGTCACAGTGCATTATAATGTCACAGTGTATTATAATGTCACAGTGTATTATAATGTCACAGTGTATTATAATGTCACAGTGTATCATAATGTCACAGTGTGTTATAATGTCCCAGTGTATTATAATGTCACAGTGTATTATAATGTCCCAGTGTATTATAATGTCCCAGTGTGTTATAATGTCCCAGTGTATTATAATGTCACAGTGTATTATAATGTCACAGTGTATTATAATGTCCCAGTGTGTTATAATGTCCCAGTGTATTATAATGTCACAGTGTATTATAATGTCACAGTGTATTATAATGTCCCAGTGTGTTATAATGTCCCAGTGTGTTATAATGTCCCAGTGTATTATAATGTCACAGTGTATTATAATGTCACAGTGCTTTATAATGTCACAGTGTATTATAATGTCACAGTGCTTTATAATGTCCCAGTGTGTTATAATGTCCCAGTGTATTATAATGTCACAGTGTATTATAATGTCACAGTGCTTTATAATGTCACAGTGCATTATAATGTCCCAGTGTATTATAATGTCACAGTGTATTATAATGTCACAGTGTGTTATAATGTCACAGTGTATTATAATGTCCCAGTGTATTATAATGTCACAGTGTATCATAATGTCACAGTGTATTATAATGTCCCAGTGTATTATAATGTCACAGTGTATCATAATGTCACAGTGTATTATAATGTCACAGTGTATTATAATGTCCCAGTGTATTATAATGTCACAGTGTATCATAATGTCACAGTGTATTATAATGTCACAGTGTATTATAATGTCCCAGTGTATTATAATGTCACAGTGTGTTATAATGTCACAGTGTATTATAATGTCACAGTGTATCATAATGTCACAGTGTATTATAATGTCACAGTGTATTATAATGTCACAGTGTGTTATAATGTCACAGTGTATTATAATGTCACAGTGTATTATAATGTCACAGTGTGTTATAATGTCACAGTGTATTATAATGTCCCAGTGTGTTATAATGTCACAGTGTATTATAATGTCCCAGTGTGTTATAATGTCCCAGTGTATTATAATGCCACAGTGTATTATAATGTCACAGTGTATTATAATGCCACAGTGTATTATAATGTCCCAGTGTGTTATAATGTCACAGTGTATTATAATGTCCCAGTGTGTTATAATGCCACAGTGTATTATAATGTCCCAGTGTGTTATAATGCCACAGTGTATTATAATGTCACAGTGTATTATAATGCCACAGTGTATTATAATGTCCCAGTGTGTTATAATGTCACAGTGTATTATAATGTCACAGTGTATTATAATGCCACAGTGTATTATAATGTCCCAGTGTGTTATAATGTCACAGTGTATTATAATGCCACAGTGTATTATAATGTCCCAGTGTGTTATAATGTCACAGTGTATTATAATGTCACAGTGTATCATAATGTCACAGTGTATTATAATGTCACAGTGTATTATAATGTCACAGTGTATTATAATGTCACAGTGTGTTATAATGTCACAGTGTATTATAATGTCACAGTGTATTATAATGCCACAGTGTATTATAATGTCCCAGTGTGTTATAATGTCACAGTGTATTATAATGTCCCAGTGTGTTATAATGTCCCAGTGTATTATAATGTCACAGTGCTTTATAATGTCACAGTGTATTATAATGTCACAGTGTATTATAATGTCACAGTGTGTTATAATGTCACAGTGTATTATAATGTCCCAGTGTATTATAATGTCACAGTGTATCATAATGTCACAGTGTATTATAATGTCACAGTGTATTATAATGTCCCAGTGTATTATAATGTCACAGTGTATTATAATGTCACAGTGTGTTATAATGTCACAGTGTATTATAATGTCCCAGTGTATTATAATGTCACAGTGTATTATAATGTCACAGTGTATTATAATGTCCCAGTGTATTATAATGTCACAGTGTGTTATAATGTCACAGTGTATTATAATGTCACAGTGTATTATAATGTCACAGTGTGTTATAATGTCACAGTGTATTATAATGTCCCAGTGTGTTATAATGTCACAGTGTATTATAATGTCCCAGTGTATTATAATGTCACAGTGTGTTATAATGTCACAGTGTATTATAATGTCCCAGTGTGTTATAATGTCACAGTGTATTATAATGTCACAGTGTGTTATAATGTCACAGTGTATTATAATGTCCCAGTGTGTTATAATGTCACAGTGTATTATAATGTCCCAGTGTATTATAATGCCACAGTGTATTATAATGTCACAGTGTATTATAATGCCACAGTGTATTATAATGTCCCAGTGTGTTATAATGTCACAGTGTATTATAATGTCCCAGTGTGTTATAATGCCACAGTGTATTATAATGTCCCAGTGTGTTATAATGCCACAGTGTATTATAATGTCACAGTGTATTATAATGCCACAGTGTATTATAATGTCCCAGTGTGTTATAATGTCACAGTGTATTATAATGTCACAGTGTATTATAATGCCACAGTGTATTATAATGTCCCAGTGTGTTATAATGTCACAGTGTATTATAATGTCCCAGTGTGTTATAATGTCCCAGTGTATTATAATGTCACAGTGTATCATAATGTCACAGTGTATTATAATGTCACAGTGTATTATAATGTCACAGTGTATTATAATGTCACAGTGTGTTATAATGTCACAGTGTATTATAATGTCACAGTGTGTTATAATGCCACAGTGTATTATAATGTCCCAGTGTGTTATAATGTCACAGTGTATTATAATGTCCCAGTGTGTTATAATGTCCCAGTGTATTATAATGTCACAGTGCTTTATAATGTCACAGTGTATTATAATGTCACAGTGTATTATAATGCCACAGTGTATTATAATGTCCCAGTGTGTTATAATGTCACAGTGTATTATAATGTCCCAGTGTGTTATAATGTCCCAGTGTATTATAATGTCACAGTGCTTTATAATGTCACAGTGCATTATAATGTCACAGTGTATTATAATGTCACAGTGTATTATAATGTCACAGTGTATTATAATGTCACAGTGTATCATAATGTCACAGTGTGTTATAATGTCCCAGTGTATTATAATGTCACAGTGTATTATAATGTCCCAGTGTATTATAATGTCCCAGTGTGTTATAATGTCCCAGTGTATTATAATGTCACAGTGTATTATAATGTCACAGTGTATTATAATGTCCCAGTGTGTTATAATGTCCCAGTGTGTTATAATGTCCCAGTGTATTATAATGTCACAGTGTATTATAATGTCACAGTGCTTTATAATGTCACAGTGTATTATAATGTCACAGTGCTTTATAATGTCCCAGTGTGTTATAATGTCCCAGTGTATTATAATGTCACAGTGTATTATAATGTCACAGTGCTTTATAATGTCACAGTGCATTATAATGTCACAGTGTATTATAATGTCACAGTGTATTATAATGTCACAGTGTATTATAATTTCACAGTGCTTTATAATGTCCCAGTGTGTTATAATGTCCCAGTGTATTATAATGTCACAGTGTATTATAATGTCACAGTGTATTATAATGTCACAGTGCTTTATAATGTCACAGTGCATTATAATGTCACAGTGTATTATAATGTCACAGTGCTTTATAATGTCACAGTGTATTATAATGTCCCAGTGTATTATAATGTCACAGTGTATTATAATGTCACAGTGTATCATAATGTCACAGTGTGTTATAATGTCCCAGTGTATTATAATGTCACAGTGTATTATAATGTCACAGTGTATTATAATGTCCCAGTGTGTTATAATGTCCCAGTGTATTATAATGTCACAGTGCTTTATAATGTCACAGTGCTTTATAATGTCCCAGTGTGTTATAATGTCACAGTGTATTATAATGTCACAGTGTATTATAATGTCACAGTGTATTATAATGTCACAGTGCTTTATAATGTCACAGTGTATTATAATGTCACAGTGTATTATAATGTCACAGTGCTTTATAATATCCCAGTGTGTTATAATGTCCCAGTGTATTATAATGTCACAGTGTATTATAATGTCACAGTGTATTATAATGTCACAGTGCTTTATAATGTCACAGTGCATTATAATGTCACAGTGTATTATAATGTCACAGTGTATTATAATGTCACAGTGTATTATAATGTCCCAGTGTATTATAATGTCACAGTGTATTATAATGTCACAGTGTATTATAATGTCACAGTGTATCATAATGTCACAGTGTATTATAATGTCACAGTGTATCATAATGTCACAGTGTGTTATAATGTCCCAGTGTATTATAATGTCACAGTGTATTATAATGTCACAGTGTATTATAATGTCCCAGTGTGTTATAATGTCACAGTGTATCATAATGTCACAGTGTATTATAATGTCACAGTGTATTATAATGTCACAGTGTATCATAATGTCCCAGTGTGTTATAATGTCACAGTGTATCATAATGTCACAGTGTATTATAATGTCACAGTGTATTATAATGTCACAGTGTATTATAATGTCCCAGTGTGTTATAATGTCACAGTGTATCATAATGTCACAGTGTATTATAATGTCACAGTGTATTATAATGTCACAGTGTATTATAATGTCCCAGTGTGTTATAATGTCACAGTGTATCATAATGTCACAGTGTATTATAATGTCCCAGTGTGTTATAATGTCACAGTGTATTATAATGTCACAGTGTATCATAATGTCCCAGTGTGTTATAATGTCACAGTGTATTATAATGTCACAGTGTATTATAATGTCACAGTGTATCATAATGTCCCAGTGTGTTATAATGTCACAGTGTATCATAATGTCACAGTGTATTATAATGTCACAGTGTATTATAATGTCACAGTGTATTATAATGTCACAGTGTATCATAATGTCCCAGTGTGTTATAATGTCACAGTGTATCATAATGTCACAGTGTATTATAATGCCACAGTGTATTATAATGTCCCAGTGTATTATAATGTCACAGTGTATTATAATGTCACAGTGTATTATAATGTCCCAGTGTGTTATAATGTCACAGTGTATCATAATGTCACAGTGTATTATAATGTCACAGTGTATTATAATGTCACAGTGTATCATAATGTCCCAGTGTGTTATAATGTCACAGTGTATCATAATGTCACAGTGTATTATAATGTCACAGTGTATTATAATGTCCCAGTGTGTTATAATGTCACAGTGTATCATAATGTCACAGTGTATTATAATGTCACAGTGTATTATAATGTCACAGTGTATTATAATGTCCCAGTGTGTTATAATGTCACAGTGTATCATAATGTCACAGTGTATTATAATGTCACAGTGTATTATAATGTCCCAGTGTGTTATAATGTCACAGTGTATTATAATGTCACAGTGTATTATAATGTCACAGTGTATTATAATGCCACAGTGTATTATAATGTCACAGTGTATTATAATGTCCCAGTGTATTATAATGTCACAGTGTATTATAATGTCACAGTGTATTATAATGTCACAGTGTATTATAATGCCACAGTGTATTATAATGTCCCAGTGTATTATAATGTCACAGTGTATTATAATGCCACAGTGTATTATAATGTCCCAGTGTATTATAATGTCACAGTGTATTATAATGTCCCAGTGTGTTATAATGTCACAGTGTATCATAATGTCACAGTGTATTATAATGTCACAGTGTATTATAATGTCCCAGTGTATTATAATGTCCCAGTGTATTATAATGTCACAGTGTATTATAATGTCACAGTGTGTTATAATGTCACAGTGTGTTATAATGTCACAGTGTATTATAATGTCACAGTGTATTATAATGTCACAGTGTGTTATAATGTCACAGTGTGTTATAATGTCACAGTGTATTATAATGTCACAGTGTGTTATAATGTCACAGTGTATTATAATGTCCCAGTGTATTATAAAGTCACTGTAATTCAGTTCATAGAACGCCAGTCTCTAACCCACAAGGTTCAGGATTTAAGACCCACTGCAGTTGGAAGTGGGGGGTCCAGTGCACCCCCCCCCCCCCACCCCCCTCCCCCAGACCCACCTTCACAATAATGGCCTGCAGGCAGGGTGTGCCGAGGACCAAGCCATTCAGTCAGGGGTGTTAATTTTTGGCCACGCTCAGCTCCTGAGGAAAGATAATGGGCGGGATTCTCCAGCCTCCCAGCTGCGTGTTTCTCGACGATGGGAGGTGGCGTGCCGTTCATGGGCGGCGGGATTCTCTGGTCATATAGAAACATAGAAGATAGGAGCTGGAGGAGGCCATTCGGCCCTTCGAGTCTGCTCTGCCATTCATCTCGATCATGGCTGATCATCCAACTCAATAGCCTAATCCTGCTTTCTCCCCATAACCTTTGATCCCATTCGCCCCAAGCGCTATATCCAGCCGCCTCTTGAATGCATTCGATGTTTTGGCATCAACTACTTCCTGTGGTAATGAATTCCACAGGCTCACCACTCTTTGGGTGAAGAAATGTCTCCTCATCTCCGTCCTCAATGGTCTACCCTGAATCCTGCGACTGCAATCCCTGGTTCTGTACTCCCCCACCATCGGGAACATCGTCCCTGCATCTATTCTGTCTAGCCCTGCTAGAATTTTATAAGTCTTTATGCGATCCCCCGTCATTCATCTGAAACCAATCCTAACCTAGTCAATCTCTCCTCATACATCAGTCCCGCCATCCCCGGAATCAGCCGGGTAAACCTTCGCTGCACTCCCACGAGAGCAAGAACATCCTTCCTCAGAAAAAGAGACCAAATCTGCACACAATACTCTCGGTGTGGCCTCACCAAGGCCCTGTATAATTGCAACAACACATCCCTGCTCCTGATCCCGCCATTGCCAATGGGAATTCCCACTGATGTCACCGCAAATCCGACCAGGAAGAGGACATGGGGCCACATTGACAGCTCCTAATACGAGATTTCCTATTTGATTCAAAATATATGCACTGTTGCTGTTCACCGTGTAGTTAGAATCACAGCAAGCTCCTTAATCCTTGCATAAGCATGACTGAACCTGAGGAGAAGTTGTTCTCCCATTCATTTTAAGGTGTGATGTGGGACTAATAAAGAGTTTCTCAAAACACTATGGATGAGCAAAGGGCAAATATAGAATCATAGAAACCCTACAGTGCAGAAAGAGGCCATTCGGCCCATCGAGTCTGCACCGACCACAATCCCACCCAGGCCCTACCCCCACATATTTACCCACTAATCCCTCTAACCTACGCATCTCAGGACACGAAGGGCAATTTTTAGCATGGCCAATCAACCTAACCCGCACATCTTTGGACTGTGGGAGGAAACTGGAGCACCCGGAGGAAACCCACGCAGACACGGGGAGAATGTGCAAACTCCACACAGACAGTGACCCAAGCCGGGAATCGAACCCAGGTCCCTGGCGCTGTGAAGCAGCAGTGCTAACCACTGTGCCACCGTGCCGCCACGGTATAATCTGTGAGAGGGGCGAGGCTGAATGTTCCTCAGCTCTTTGGCTGTTTTTGTAAAGAATTAGCGGTGAAATGCTGATTTAACAACATCGAATTATCCAGAAAAGGTCAAGAGAGATATCTAACATTTCCTTGAATCAGGGCAGGAGTCGAAAGGCACAAGTTTTCTGCGTGAGATTAGCAACATCTAAAATTGGAGGAAAGGATTTGCATTCATATAGAGATTTACAGATCTTCAGCACATCCTTAAGTGTTCCTCAGGCAATTCTTTTATTTCTTGAACTAAATTAACCATTCCTGCTCAGGGAATATTTCAGAAATGCAATTAGTTCCATATAAGGAAGAAATCTGCTTCAGGTATTCTCCTGAGGTGTGTGCTGGAAGGTAACTATCAGTTATCAGTAAAGCAGCAATGGGTCAGCGAGGGGAGAAAGCCAGTGACTGGAGAGGGTCACAATGACAGATTCAGCACTTCTCCCCCAGCCCAAGGGATGTTTCCGCCGTCTCTTCAATTGCGCTCTGTGACTACACAGAAAACCCAAGGGCAACATGAAACCCTTTGCTGCCTGCGAGATTTAGTCTGACAGAGACGAAGGGGCTGGTTCTCCACTTGACAGGCCTGTTTGGAGCATCGAAGCGTTACAGTACAGAAGGAGGCTTTTCAGCCCCTTGTGTGTGGTGCTGATCATAGAATCCCTACAGTGCAGAAGAGGTCATTAGGCCCCTCGAGTCTGCACCGACTCTGATTAACTACTCGTCTGGCAACCTGGGCGTCACGGTAGCACAGTGGTTAGCACTGCTGCTTCACAGCTCCAGGGTCCCGGGTTCGATTCCTGGCTCGGGTCACTGTCTGTGTGGAGTTTTCACATTCTCCCCGTGTCTGCATGGGTTTCCTCCGGGTGCTCCGGTTTCCTCCCACAGTCCAAAGATGTGCGGGTTAGGTTGATTGGCCAGGTTAAAAAAAATTGCCCCTTAGAGTCCTGGGGTGCGTAGGTTAGAGGGATTAGTGGGTAAAATATGTGGGGGTAGGGCCTGGGTGGGATTGTGGTCGGTGCAGACTCGATGGGCTGAATGGCCTCCTTCTGCACTGTAGGGTTTCTATGATTCTATGATTCTTCCCACAGTCCAAAGATGTGCAGGTTAGGTGGATTGGCCGTGCTACATTGCCGCTTAGCATCAGGGGGATTAGCAGGTTGGGGCTACGGGGGTAGGTTATAGGTTTTATATAGAGGTTAGGGGGATTAACAGGGTAAATACATGGGGTTACGGGGTAAACCTGAATAAGAATCAGCGCGGACTTGATGGGCTGAATGGCCTCCTTCTGCACTGTCGGGATTCAAAGATTTGATGGGCGCGAACTTACTGGCCATTCACGCCATGTTCCCGCTGCAGCGAGGATGGAGAATTTGGCGGCCGGCCAAGTCTCTGTTCACTGCAGCGGGATGGGAAAATCCCACCGGCGGGAATGGTGGTAACATTCCTGCCGATGGTTCTATGCTTCACAGGAGCATTACAGAACAGAACTAGACACCAAGTCACGGAAGGGAGTGTTAGGGAAGATGACCAAAAACTTGGTCGAAGAGGTAGGCTTGAAGGAGCGTCTTAAGGGGAAGGAAGTGAAGTGGGGGGGTGTAGGGTGGCAATCTCAGGGCTCAGGACACAGGCAACTGAAGCTCAACCAGCTGGATGGAGAATGAAAACTGGGGATACTTGAGAGCAGATTTGGAGGAGTGTGAGCAGCGGTGTATCGAGGGACAATCAGGTGATTTTGTCAGATGCTATTAAAGTTCACAGGATATTTTGCACACTATTTTGGCTTTGGGCATTGACTCCCAATGGGGCGGCACGGTGGGGGTCCACTGGTTGGCACTGCTGCCTCACAGCGCCAGGAACGTGGATTCGATTCCCAGCTCGGGTCACTGTCTGTGTGGAATCTGCACATTCTCCCCGTGTCTGCGTGGGTTTCCTGCGGGTGCTCCGGTTTCCTCCCACAGTCCAAAAGATGTGCTGGTTAGGTGCATTGGCTATGCTAAATTCTCCCTCAGTGTACCCGAGCAGGCACCCGAGTGTGGCAACTAGGGAATTTTCACAGTAACTTTGTTGCAATATAAAAGTAAATTACTGCGGATGCTGGAATCTGAAACCAAAAGAGAAAACGCTGGAAAATCTCAGCAGGTCTGACAGCGTCTGTAAGGAGAGAAACAAGCTTAGCTCTTTTCTCTCCTTACAGATGCTGCCAGACCTGCTGAGATATTCCAGCGTTTTAACTTCATTGCAGTGTTAATGTAAGTCTACATGTGACACTAATAAATAGAGTAGCGATACTCCAGGATTTATAAGGTGGAAATTTTGTAATTCTAAAGTGCTCTGTGTTGAAGGAAGGTACCACTCTCCATCACTTTGACAAAATGGATGACATTTTTTGCCTTGGCCAAGTTTATTTCTCGTTTTTTAAATTCTTTCATGAGGTTGATGGCAAGGACCGCATGCCCATCCTGGAAAGATAAGCAAACATTTCTTCCACCGATGTTGAGGTTCGGGGTTCTGGTGCAAACTTCCGCACAATGGAGAGGTCGAAGTTAGAAGTATTTTATTCCACACAAAGGTCAGGATTTTTCAGTCCTGCTAATGGTGGGCTTCGTTGTGGATGGGACGGAAGTATTTTCTTGCCCAGCCTGTGAAGATGCCCGCCATTGGAGGGACCTGGAGCAGGTCGCTAGCCTATCGCCAGATGTTTGAGGGATGCCACTCTGCATCAAGCATGAGTCTCTCCCACTCTTACTGCCAGCCATTGGGGCGTGTTTGAAAGGATGTCGCAGGTTGACACTCAACCTGTTTGGCCGCGTTATGAACGCACCTTCCTTGGCCGTCAAGGCCTGGAGTGGGATTCGAACCCAGAGTTTCTGGCTCAGAAGCAGGGTCACGAATGCACTGCGCTACAGAACCTTCACCCCCATCTGTACAGTCATTTCAATCATTCTGTAACAAAGTGCTGATCCAATCTCAGGACAATAACGAGCCCCAAAGTATTTGAATATATCAATCAGATAAAATATTGGGGTACGACAGTCTCATTGTGCTCTGCAGATGCCGAGTGATTGATTGGCTGGTTGCTACAGACTCCCACTCAGCAGAAGATCATAGAAACCATACAGTACAGAAGGAGCCCATTCGGCCCATCGAGTCTGCACCGACAATAACCCCACCCAGGCTCTATCCCTATCATCCCACATATTTACCCTGCTAATCCCTTTAACCTACACATCCCAGGACACTAAGGGGCAATTTAGCATGGCCAATCAATCTAATCCGCACATCTTTGGACTGTGGGAGGAAACCGGAGCACCCGGAGGAAACCCAGGGAGACACAGGGAGAATGTGCAGACTCCACACAGTCAACGGAGGCTGGAATTGTGAGGCAGCGGTGCTAACCACTGTGCCACCGTGCCGCCAAGGTGGATGTGGAACAGGCAGGGAAACTGAAATCCATGGTGACTGTCAGAAAGCGACTACCGTCCCGTGACCGCAGAGCGCACCTTGTGCACGGGAGTAACATTTCTCCTTGACATGGGGATTACTTTTAACGAGTAACGCTGTTTGAATTTAGTTTACAAGATTCTGTAAATCATCCTGCAATGTCAGCTAGTTCAGCTGTGCCTGTTGTTGTTAGCTATAATATGCACTTACATGCTAGATCCAGTCAGTTGCTATTGTGCTCAGAAGGTACTTTGTGTAATGATATCTTACAGACATGTGGAGTGTCTTGGCAAGACTGTATATCTTTGTGTGGCATTGTGCACCGCTGGAGTCTTAGTGCTTTGCTGGCTGTGGTTCTGTAAGGCAATGTACGAGAGGGAACATTCTTTTCCCCTTTAAAGGGCACTTGCTATTTTTGGCCTCCCAGTGTTGTTGGACACAATGCCCTTCCTACTCAGGCTGAAGAACTGCGCAAGATCACGCTGGACAGATGCACTGACCAGCTTCCCACAGCTGTTGGAATTTTTGAGAGAACACGGCAGCACCATGCCCGGCTGAAGCAGGTTAAAAAGGTAGCTCAGATGGCAACGCGAAATCCCACTGCCAGCCCAACTTCTCCATTAACCCTGAGCTGTAACATTGGCCGGTTGTGACATGTGCAAAATGTCTATCAGCAGCTATTTCAAGCCTTATAATGGATGTCTAATTTAAGAGATTGAGAGGGTTTTGCTGTATAATACAGCAAATTACATAATTTGTGCAGGAGTGCCTTCCAATTTAGAACCATACAACCATGGAAAACCCTACAGTGTAGAAAGAGGCCATTCAGCCCATCGGGTGCCATCTTTCCGAAAGAGCATCCTACCCAGGACCTCCTCCTCCACCTATCCCCGTAACCCTGCATATTTAGCGTGGCTAATCCACCTAACCTACACATCTTTGGACACTAAGTGGCAATTTACCATGGTTAATCCACCTAACCTGCACATCTTTGGACTGTGGGAGGAAACCAGAGCACCCAGAGGAAACCCACGCAGACACGGTGAGAACGTGCAAACTCCACACAGACAGTCACCCGAGGCCGGAATCGAACCCAGGCGCTGTGAGGCAGCAGTGCTAACAACTTTGCCAAAAGGCACTTTTTTAAAAAGAAACTGAACTTCTGGGGTGCTTCTCCCTGTAGAACAGTCCTGTCAGCCAATACCAGCCTGTGATTGCTAACTTGCCTCTTCCCACCCTCCCCAGGCCTACACGAGGGCCCAGCCCAAAGTGGTTCACGAAGAAACCGGTGACCTCCCTCCTGACAGGTGATTGCAGTGGGAGTTGACTGTGTGCAAATTGGCTGCTGTGCTGTTTGCATCACGGCAGCCATTGCGCTTCTGAAAATAGATTGTATAAAGAGTTTGGAGGTCATTGAAGGTGTGATCTAAATGCGAGTTCTTTAACAAGGCAAGTAGCCATCAGCATTAACTTTCTTGGCCCTCCCAACTGCAGTGATGTCAGACAGGAGGCGATTGAGGCTAGAACATCTTGCAGAGAAGCTTTTGGCAGATAACCAGGGGGCAGATAATGAAGGTTCCACAGATGGAAAATATTTTCGGCATTGCCAGCCAGTGCGCACTCGACTAATTTTAAAAAATGAGTCTACTTCATTGTGACAAGTGAAGTCTGCACAATTTCCTAACTTGGGAAGTTCTGTTGAAATATTTGGAAAGGCGAAGTTTTTCCCAGATTCTCACAGCAGCATTTGACTATTGCAAGGAAGGCTCCCAGCCCGACTATTTAAAAATGATTTCTCACCAATCAAACAGTTCTAGGAACATGCATTCGGAACATTTATGGACATTAGTCACAGGGCTTTGTGTGAGTTGGAAGGATTGTGATACAGAAAAATAACATGGTGTAAAGGATATTTCACCAAGTTTCCAAAAATAACCTGACAAAATGATTAAAAGCACATTGTGCGGAGATAGAGAGATGGGAACAATACCTCCAGCTGTTTCATTTATCTTCAGCCTATAACCGTACTACATTGGATTATTGGTGGCACGGTGACACAGTGGTTAGCACTGCTGCCTCACTGAGCCAGGGACCCGGGTTTGATTCCTGGTTTGGGGTCATTGTCTGTGTGGAGTCTGCACGTTCTCCCCGTGTCTGCTCCGGTTTCCTCCCACAGTCCGAAAGACGTGGTGGTTCAGAGTGGCTGAATGCTCAGCCATTTCAGAGAGCGGTTAACCAACGACATTGCTGCGGATCTGGAGACGCGTGCAGCCAAGACTGGGTGAAGGTGGCTGTTTGCCTCTCCTGTGTCTGTGTGAGTTTCCTCCGGTGGCTCCGGTTTCCTCCCACGGTCCGAAAGACATAGAATCCCTACAGCACAAAAGGAGGCCATTTGGGCCATCGAGTCTGTACTGACCACAATCCCACCCAGGGCCTATTCCCGTAACCCCACACATTTCCCCTGCCAATCCCCCCTACACTAGGGTCAATTTAGCGTGGCCAATCAACCTAACCCACACATCTTTGGACTGTGGGAGGAAACCGGAGCACCCGGAGGAAACCCACGCAGACATGGGGAGAACGTGCAAACTCCACACAGACAGTGACCCGAGGCTGGAATCGAACCCGGGTCCCTGGCGCTGTGAGGCAGCAGTGCTAACCACTGTGCCATCGTGCCACCCCCAGTAACCCAGTCACTGAATCATTAATGCAGTGTGATTTTTTAAGTGATTTTCTCTGGCAGTCTTTAAAACCGCAATTGATATAATTCTTGGTTTTATTGATGTTACCATGTTATTCTGGCATTTGTGTATCGCAAGCAGCTCAAAGCAGTGGAGATAATGCAAGGAACACCAGTACATTGAGTTGTGCAGAGTGGCATCACCCTATGAACTACTCCCTGCAATAATTCATCCTTGAATTTAAATCCTTTATTACTGGGTGAAGCTGGCTGTTTGCCTCTCCCGTGTCTGCGTGGATTTCCTCCGGTGGCTCCGGTTTCCTCCCACGGTCCGAAAGACGTGCTGGTTAGGTGCTAAATTCTCCCTCAATGTACCCGAACAGGCGGCGGAGTGTGGCGACTAGGGGATTTTCACAGTAACTTCATTGCAGTGTTAATATAAGCCTATTTGTGACTAATAAATAAACTTTAACTTTACTTTAATGGTTTTTACAAGAGCAAGCAAACCAAATGATTCACAGCCAAAGCTGTCTTCATATGATTGCACTCGATACTTATCATTACTTGGGGTTTCTGAGTTGGCATCGAGCAGAAACATGTCTAGACGAGTGGGGGAAAAATAACAGGTTCGGTCAATGTTTAATCTGAAACAAAGTATTTTTAGCAATTACTGTCAAAACTGCAGCAATGGGCAAAATGTAACCTGGCATCTGGTGCAGAGTCATTCCTTTGGAGAATGTTCTCCAACTCTCAGAATTCTATTTTCATGCATTTTTCAGTTGGATTGAGGTCATAGGCAAAACCCTGTAACATTCAAAGCATTTGAAAGGGGAGATTTTAAGGGAGATCTGTGGGGAAGGTTTTTCCACATCGTGAGTGCACATGCTCCCCGTGTCTGCATGGGTTTCCTCCCACAGTCCAAAGATGTGCGGGTTGGGTTGATTGGCTATGCTAAATTGCTCTTTAGTGTCCCGGGATGCGTAGGTTAGAGGGATTAGCAGGTAAGTATGTAGGGATACGGGGATAGGGCCTGGGTGGGATTGTTGTCGGTGCAGACTCAATGGGCCGAATGGCCTTCGTAGGGTTTCTATGGTTCGATGATTCAATGAGTGGTGGGTGCCTGGAACGTGCTGCCAGAGGAGGTGGTGGCAGCAGGAACATTAGCAACATTTAAGAGACATCTGGATGGGTCCATGAATAGAATCCCTACGGTGCAAAAGGAGGCCATTCGGCCCATCGAGTCTGCACCAATCACTATCCTATCCATGTCTTATTCGTGTAATCCCACATATTTACCCTGCTAATCCCCTAACACTAGGGTCAATTTAGCATGGCCAATTAACCTAACCCGCACATCTTTGGATTGTGGGAGGAAACCGGAGCACCCGGAGGAAACCCACGCAGACATGGGGAGAATGTGCAAACTCCACACAGACAGTGACCCGAGGCTGGAATTGAACCCAGATCCCTGCCGCTGTGAGGCACAGTGCTAACCACTGTGCCACTGTGTCGCCCATGGGAGGGAATAGAGGGACACAGACCGAGTAAGGGTAGGAGGATTTTGTTAGTTTAATTAGGGCATCATGATTGGCACAGGCTTGGAGGGCCGAAGGGCCTGTTCCTGTGCTATACTTTTCTTTGTTCTCTTTATGCCCTCAGAGCATTAGCCTGGGGCTCTGGATTACTATCCAGCGTCATTATCACTGCGCCTACATCTGAAATACAATGCTAACGGCATTAATGATGATCATGGAATTACTGGATTGTTGTAAAAACCCATTTGCTTCACTAACGTTCTTCAGTTAAGTTTATTTATTAGTGTCACAAGTAGGCTTATATTAACACTGCAATGAAGTTACTGTGAAAATCCCCTAGTCGCCACACTCCGGCGCCTGTTTGGGTAAAATGAGAGAGGATTTACCACAGCCAATGCACCCTAACCACCACGTCTTTTGGACTGCGGGAAGAAACCGGAGCACCCGGAGGAAACCCACACAGACATGGGAGAGGAAATCAGCCACCTTCACCTGGCCTTGGCTACACGCTACTCCAGATCCACAGCAATGTCGTTGGTTAACCGCCCTCTGAAATGGCCGAGCAAACCATTCAGCCAATCTGAACCACCACAGAAAAACGCACTGTGGGTGTACCTGCAACACATGGACTGCAGCGGTTCACGAAGGCGGCTCACCACCACCTTCGCATCTCAAGGGCAATTAGAGAGGGGAGGCAATAGAAACATAGAAGACAGGAGCAGGAGGAGGCCATTCGGCCCTTCGAGCTTGCTCCGCCATTCATCACGATGATAGCTGATCGTCCAAATCAATAGCCTAATCCGGCCTTCTCCCCATAACCTTTGATCCCATTCACCCCAAGTGCTGTATGTATATAGATCTGGCTTTGCCAGTGACCCTCATATTCCATGAATAACTGACACTGGGAATTGACAGCCGTTAACTATTGCATTAGCGTCAATTTTAAAGTGACATGTTGTAGAGTCATTAAACGTTCCATTGAATTCAGCCAAGAACAAGCTGTGCTTACTTAGTAATTCACATCTCATTAAAGTGCGCCAAACCATGGAACAAATTTGGCGAATGGTGCCTCGTTAAGGGGCACTGATTATAATTGAAGAGGCTTTTTGACCCAGACTTCATTTTAATGTGTTCTAATTCTTGATGAGAATCTTCCATCAGAAAAGCCTGCATGGCTGTCCGTGAGATTTCCCCAATTAAGAATGAACTGAATCAATGAGATAATCTCTTACCTTTCCGGTGACTGTACACTGACAGCCCATCAACTGGAACAACTCACGCGGCAATTACAACTATTCAGTAAATATCGACCTCTGGGAACTCTGGACTCTCTCCCGGTTGTGGCGTTTTCTCTAAGTGTTGAAAATAAGTTACAACTCAAACTAAGCTGTTTCTAAATGTTTTAGCGGAATAAAAACATCTTTGAGCCCTCAAATGAGACAAATTAATCATAGAATCCCTACAGCACAAAAGGAGGCCATTTGGGCCATCGAGTCTGTACTGACCACAATCCCACCCAAGGCCTATTCCCGTAACCCCACACATTTCCCCTGCTAATCCCCCCGGCACTAGGGTCAATTTAGCATGGCCAATCAACCTAACCCACGCATCTTTGGACTGTGGGAGGAAACCGGAGCACCCGGAGGAAACCCACGCAGACATGGGGAGAACGTGCAAACTCCACACAGTGACCCAAGGCTGGAATCGAACCCAGGTCCCTGGCGCTGTGAGGCAGCAGTGCTAACCACTGTGCCATCATGCCACCCCCAGTAACCCAGTTACTGAATCATTAATGCAGTGTGATTTTTTAAGTGATTTTCTCTGGCAGTCTTTAAAACCGCAATTGATATAATTCTTGGTTTTATTGATGTTACCATGTTATTCTGGCATTTGTGTATCGCAAGCAGCTCAAAGCAGTGGAGATAATGCAAGGAACACCAGTACATTGAGTTGTGCAGAGTGGCATCACCCTATGAACTACTCCCTGCAATAATTCATCCTTGAATTTAAATCCTTTATTGAGAATCTAAATTTGCTGTGAAGGCATTGTGGACAAGGTTAATGCTGGTTCAGGCAGATTATTATTTGAATGGGTGCAGATTGAAAGAGGTGGATTCTCAGCGAGATCTTGGTATCCTCAGGCATCAGTCGCTGAAGATAAGCGCATTGGTACAGCAGGCAGTAAAGAAGGCAAGTGGTTTGTTGGCCGCCATTGCAAGAGGATTTGAGTATAGAATCATACAGTGCAGAAGGAGGCCATTCCGCCCATCGAGTTTGCACCGACCACAATCCCACCCAGGCCCTATCCTTATTACCCCATGCATTTACCCTAGCTAGTCCCCCTGACACTAAGGGGCAATTTAGCATAGCCAGTCAACCTAACCTGCACACCTTTGGACTATGGGAGGAAACTGGAGCACCCGGAAGAAACCCAAGCAGACACAGGGAGAATGTGCAAACTCCACACAGACAGTGACCCAAGCCAGGAATTGAACCCGGGTCCCTGGCACTGTGAGGCAGCAGTGCCAATCATTGTGCCACTGTGCCACCCAAGGAGTATAGGAATGGGAATGTTTTACTGCAATTGTATAGTGTGTTGGTGAGGCCACAGCTGGAGTATTGTGTGCAGTTTTGGTCTCCTTATCTGAGGAAAGATGTCCTTGCTATAAAGGGAGCACAGCGAAGGTTTACCAGGCTGATTCCTGGGATGGCACGTCTGTCATGTGAGGAGAGACTAAGTCGGTTAGGATTGTATTCACTGGATTTCAGAAGAGTGAGAGGGGATCTCATAGAAACATTTAACAGGATTAGACAGGGTAGATTCAGAAAGAATGTTCCTGATGGTGGGGGAGTCCAGAACTAGGAGTCATAGTTTGGGGATAAGGGGTAAACCTTTTAGGACTGAGCTGAGGAGAAATTTCTTCACCCAGAGGTTGGCGAATGTGTGGAATTCACTCCCACAGAAAGTAGTTGAGGCCAAAATATTGTGTGAGTTCAAGAAGAAATTAGATATAGCTCTTGGGGCTAAAGGGATCGAGGGATATTGAATTTGATGATCAGCAATGATCATAATGAATGGTGGAGCAGGCTCGAAGGGCCGAATGGCCTCCTCCTGCTTCTGGTTTCAATGTTTACTACTGAAAAAACCAGAGAGAAAGAAGAAAGTCCCGGAATTTATTGTGATATCCCCCCTGGGGTCCATGGGGAATCACTGACTGATCGCCCTGTGGGGCTCGATTACGAGTTCCCCTGGTAACAGGCAGCAGGCTGCCCAGCTGGACTTCATTACCTGAGCCTTTTATAAGGCAGGCCCAGGACTGGGCCTGCTGAACTGTAGTCCTAGGCAAGGACTAGTGCATGTATGTACACCACGGTAGTGGTTTTACTTTGCATTCTGTAATAAACTATGTTCCTTTCCAGTCTGGTTTCATGAGTCATTATGTTTATATGGGACTTAATGTTGTGGCCTAGAAAATGATAATGCTGCACCCATCTTGATTGGTGTAAAATTGGTGCTGGAGATGCGTTGCCCACCATTTTGGTTAGAGGGTCCTCCTTAGGCATGCCTGAAGCTGACTTTAGACCCAGGTGCATTTGCGACGGTCATTGTGATGCATATTTCAAGCCCACATTGCAAAATCAGGCTTGCAATGGGCAAGCTCCAACCCACATTCCCTGGTCTTGAACAGACTGGCCTTGTCTGTCGGTACAAAATGGTGTAAGCACGTGTCGACAAAAGCAATGCCCATCTTTCTATTTGCTGCCAGTGACGGAATTCCCGTGTGTGTGGGGTCCTCAATAATAAGGCCAACAACAGGGAGTTCACTTGTTACCTATCGGCACCTGAAGGAATATCCATTCTTCTGTCGCTTTCACACAATTGAGTTGAACTGCGACCTTTCCCCTCGGTGGACCTGGGCTTTGAACCCTGCGCGCTGTGTCAGGGTGGTTGCTGGGAACGCCGTGCGCAAAAAAATGTCTTTGAGAAGCTTCAATTCAGTTAGTAAAGGGTCACGCTCACAAAACTAACATCAATTCTGCCCTAATTAGCTGTAAATTAACCATGCTGCTGAAAGGAAGCTCAGGACGGTTAATGTGGGAATACAAGCTGTCAGGTTGGCATAGTAAAGGGTGTTCTTCTGAGAATAATGCTAATGCAGATCGCTCTACACAGCAAATGGAATATTATTCAACAATTAACAATGCTGCAACTGACTAGGAATCTTTAATTGTTGTTTGTTGGAGATGTGACACTTGGGGCAGACTTGGTAAGAAACAAACAGAGCTTTATTAATGCTGTGTGATCTCTCCCATGCATCTTCTTAAACATAGAAACCAGAATCAAGAGTAGGCCATTCGGCCCTTCAAGCCTGCTCCACCATTCATTATGATCATGGCTGATCATCAAATTCAATTTCCTGATCCCTCCTTCACCTCCCCCCCCCATATCCCTCGATCCCTTTAGCCCCAAGAGCTATATCTAATTTCTTCTTGAAATCTGCGTCTCTCTGTTTCCCGCACTAGGGCTAATATATCACTTCTAGTTCATACCAGCATTAACTCCAGTGAGCCAATAGGAATAAATATAAATACATAACATTTCCTTTATCCCCTTAAATTGAACATCTCAAACAATTCAAAACAAGTTCAATATGAATAATGGTCAATCGGTCAATCGCTGTTACTAAGTCGGACAGTCTGGAGGCCATCGCTCTCGGAATGGTTGATGGAAACCCTTTTCCATCTTCTTCACGGTGGCACAGTGGTTGACGCTGCTGCCTCACAGCGCCAGGGACCCGGGTTCATTTCCCGGCTTGGGTCACTGTCTGTGCGGAGTCTGCACGTTCTCCCCGTGTCTGCCAGGGTTTCCTCCGGGTGCTCTGGTTTCCTCCATCAGTTCAAAGATGTGCAGGTTAGGTGGATTGGCCATTCTAAATTGCTCCATAGTGTCCAAAGATGTGTGCGTAAGTGAGATTAGCAAGGTAAATACATGGGATTACGGGGATGGAGTCTGGGTAAAGATGCTCCGTCGGAACGCTGCAGCAGAATTGATAGGCCGAATGGCCTCCTTCTGCACAGAAAGGATTCTATGTTCACACTATGGGGGATACTGCTGAATTGGAACAATAGAAATAGCTAGTTGTTAAGAATTATACTCGGTCATGTTTAAGTATTTAATTGGTAAAAGTTAATTCTTTATGTTATATTCTAACTGTATTCTTAAATAAACTTTATTTTGATAAAGGCTTCCTAGTGGGTCATACCTGGAGTCAAACATCTTATGATCAACGTAACGCCAAAGTCAAAAGGAAAAGTTGGGTCTAATTTACTGCATAATTTACCTTGGAGTTTCTGATCTGGTGCCTCACATTGCTGACGTCAGTGCCTTGTGAAGGTAGCAATCTGTCCTCTAGTCAAAATGTTTGTGAACTCTTCCTCTGTTTACTTTGCTCTTTTCTGATCTTCCTCCATCTTCCCCGGTCCATCTTTCGTCTAAGGATGACTGCTGACTGGTAAGCACTGCCCCCTGTCTGCAGGCACTGGTTAACATACTTTATTTCTGAAGGTTTGTTAGTTTACCTTGGCCAACGTCAATCACTTGTTTGAACCTTTCTTAGAATCTTAGAAACCCTACAGCCCAGAAAGAGGCCATTCGGCCCATCGAGTCTGCACCGACCACAATCCCATCCAGGCCCTACCCCCATATCCCTACATATTTACCCACTAATCCCTCTAACCTACGCATCCCAGGACACTAAGGGCAATTTTTTTTTTAAGCATGGCCATCCCACCTAACCCGCACATCTTTGGAGTGTGGGAGGAAACCGGAGCACCCGGAGGAAACCCACGCAGAAACGAGGAGAATGTGCAAGCTCCACACAGACAGTGACCCGAGCCGGGAATCGAACCCAGGTCCCTGGAGCTGTGAAGCAGCAGTGCTAACCACTGTGCTACCGTGCCGCCCTTTCTAACCAATGAACACGGGACAAGTACCCAAGGTGTCAGATGGTCATCTCCTCCCATACATCGCATTAGCTCAAGGTTAATTTCTAGTTTACCTCATGCTGAGGGCCATTTGGAGCGGCACGGTGGCACAGTGGTTAGCACTGCTGTCTCACAGCGCCAGGTTCGATTCCCAGGTTGGGTCACTGTCTGTGAGAAGTCTGCACCTTCTCCCCATGTCTGCGTGGGTTTCCTCCGGGTGCTCCAGTTTCCTCCCACAGTCCGAAAGACGTGCTGGTTAGGTGCATTGGCCATGCTAGATTCTCCCTCAGTGTACCCGAACAGGTGCCAGAGTGTGGCAACTCGGGGATTTTCACAGTAACTTCATTGCAGTGTTAATGTAAGCCGACTTGTGACTAATAAGTAAATTTCAAATTTATTTGCTAGCCCTTACCAGACGTTTGCAAAATAATGAGGGACATGGATAAGGTAGGTCGTCAACATCTTTTCCCCAGGTAGGGGAGTCTAAAACTAGAGGGTATAGGTTTAAGATGAGAGGGGAGAGATACAAAAAGGTCCAGAGGGGCTTTTTTTCCACAGAGGGTGGCGAGTGTCTGGAACGAGCTGCCAGAGGTAGCAGTAGAGGCGGGTACAATTTTGTCCTTTAAAAAACATTTGGACAGTCACATGGGTAAGATGGGTATAGAAGGATATGGGCCAAACGCAGGCAATTGGGACTAGCCTAGTGGTAAAAACTGGGTGGCATGGATAAGTTAGGCCAAAGGGCCTGTTTCCGTGCTGTAAACCTCTATGGCTCTCTGACTCTATGCACTATAATGGGATTAATAATCCCGAGACCCAGGGTAATGCTCTGGCAACCCAGGTTCAAATCCCACCACGGAAGGTAGTGAATTCAATAAAAATCAGAAATTCAAACTCCACAGATGACCATGAAACCATTGTCGATTGTCGCAAAAACCCATCTGGTTCATTCGTGCCCTTTAGGGAAGGAAATCTGCCGTCCTTATCCGGCCTGGCCTACATGTGACTCCAGAGCCACAGCAATGTGGTTGACTCTTAACTGCCCTCTGAAATGGCCGAGCAAAGTCACTCGGTTCAAGGGCAATTCAGGATGGGCAATAAATGCTGGCCCACCAATGGATCCTACATCCCGTGATTTTAAAAAAAGGCATCATCCTCTCAACCGAGGAATGAGAACCTGGAAGGCTCAATCAAGAGACCTCGACATTTTGAGGGTCTGTTTATGTGTTTTAACCAGAGACTGAAAGGAAACAGCTCCTCTGCTGAGGTGGCATTAAAACCTTGCTGAACAATACTACAAGAATTCCGTGCTTATTTTGAAAAATATCGAAGATCCCATTTGTTAAATAATGTAGCAGGTGTTGATGATCTAATTTGACTTCAGCATCAATGCCAACATTATTTTTGAGGCTGAATCTTATTGGAGCAACACTGATGATAAAAGTTGCTCTAGAGGATGATCTCTTGTTAAGGACCAGACCAAGGCATATTAAGAAATTAGCCTAGACCCCAACTTTTACATTTGATTTTGGCATTAGTGTGAACATTAGGTGTTTCACTTCAGATGTGATTCTATTGACCCATTGGGAAGCTTTTAAAAACTTTATTTAACAACACATTTAAAATATAACAAAAAGAATTAGCATAGCTTTTACCAATTGAAAATATTTAAACATGATAAGGTATAATTCTTAACAGCTATAGTTCCAATGTAAGCAATAACCCCGCAGACATAAACCCCTTTTCAAACTAAGTTAGCACAAAAAGCATATGGATCACATGGATGCTAGATTTTCAACCTTTTAACCCCTTTGGACAGATACAGAAACACACCTGTCTTCTGATTCCCATACAGCAGCCTCCAGAGAAAGGGAGCTAGTTCCTGGCAGATCCCAGTCTCCAAATCCAGAAAGAGAGAACTACCTCTCTGTAAAAATCCCAAGCAGCAACTGACTTGATTTCTCTGTCTAAGCCTAACCCTACCCAGTCACAGATATTTCCTGTCAATCAACCTAATCAAGCCCTACTCTAAAAACCTCAGGGGTAAACACTAAAATAATAGAATGACATTAGAAATCTTAGAAACCCTACAGCACGGAAAAAGGCTATTCGGCCCATCGAGTCTGCACCGACCACAATCCCACCCAGGCCCTACCCCCATATCCACCCACTAATCCCTCTAACCTACGCATCCCGGGACATTAAGGGGCAATTTTAGCATGGCCAATCAACCTAACCTGCACATCTTTGGACTGTGGGAGGAAACCGGAGCACCCGGAGGAAACCCACGCAGACACGAGGAGAATGTGCAAACTCCACACAGACAGTCACCCAAGCCGGGAATCGAACCCAGATCCCTGGAGCTGTGAAGCAGCAATGCTAACCACTGTGCTACCGTAGCCCTGATTAAAACAAACATTTTCGCAATTAGGATCAACTATGCTGCTGCAGTATCAACAGCTGGTTTTGGACAAAGTGGCACCAGTTAATAGACGTGACTGCTAAAACAAGAAACATGACACAAATACATTTCTTAAAGGCACAGTATCATCACACTCTCAAGTTGATATACAGGGCTACCTTTCGATATTGAAACTTTGGGACCAAAGAATTTTAAAGGGAACATTTAATTTATTTGGCTGCTGGGGAAATATTGTTTTAAGATGGCAGCTCACATTCTCGGCATGACTAACTCCATCAAAAATGTCACTTCGTTGTGCTCAGGATACCATTGCAGCAGGCTTGCTGTCACCTTTCAATAAACATACCGCTGCTACTGAGAAGGAAAACCATTAGCTAAGACGTTCCATGGTCACTTCCAGAGAATTCCATCCAAATACCAAGTTGTGGTCTGGTTTAATCGGTAGCAAGTGGATTGAGTGTTCTACAGTTCTTCGATAACATTTATGAATGACTCATGTCGGTCTTTCTACTCCTTATCTGTCTGCTGTCTGCGATGATGAGTGGTAGTCATGATGTGGAGATGCCGGTGTTGGACTGGGGTAAGCACAGTAAGAAGTCTCACAACACCAGGACTTTAACCTGGTGTTGTGAGACTTCTTATGATGAGTGGTAACCAGGCGTTTGCCATTTGACCTTCATACTCAGTCAGGTATTTTAAGAGACAAGGGAAACTGATGAAGATTGATATCAGAAAGCTCACCGCGAGTGTCGCTTCCCTCCTGGAAATCTGCACCTCCGCCTGCTTTTCACCAATCTGTTCTTCAAGAACTATCTGATGATGTGGTATCATTTTGAGGGCTACTAGATCTGGAGTTTGAGAATGTCAAGAAACCTTTACAGGAAGACAAGAGCAGAAAGTGTTGCCAAGTGACAACTTAGAGTCATAGAGTCCCTACAGTGCAGAGGAGGCCATTCGGCCCATCGAGTGTGCACTGACAACAATCCCACCCAGGCCTATCCCCGCTTAGTTACCCTGCTAATCCCTCTAACCTATCACATCCCGGGACACAAATCGTTATTTTAGCATGTCCAATCAACCTAACCCGCATTTCTTTGGACTGTGGGAGGAAACCGGAGCACCCAGAGGAAGCCCACGCAGACACGGGGAGAACGTGCAAACTCCACACAGACAGTGACCCAAGTCGGGGAATCGAACCCGGGTGCCTGGCGCTGTGAGGCAGCAGTACTAACCATTGTGCCACTGTGCCGCCCAGTAAAGCAGAGGATGTTTCGATCCACCGGCCTCTGGATTGTGGGCCCAGCACATTTCAGCTGCACCACCCTTTGCTCCTTGGTTCCTTTTTGTCAGGAGTGAAATAGTGCGTGTTTTCAAATCAGGTGGAGTAGTGAATAACTTGGCGGTGTGCATTATCATAGAGTCCCTACAGTGCAGAAGGAGGCCATTGGGCCCATTGGTTCTGCACTAGGCAGCACGGCGGCACAGTGGTTAGCATTGCTGCCTCACAGCACCAGGGACCTGGGTTCGATTCCCGGCTTAGGTCACTGCCTGTGTGGAGTCTGCACGTTCTCCCCGGGTCTGCATGGGTTTCCTCCGGGTGCTCCGGTTTTCTCCGACAGTCTGAAAGACGTGCTGGTTAGGGTGCATTGGCCATGCTAAATTTTCCCTCAGCGTACCCGAATGGGTGCCGGAGTGTGGTGACCAGGGGATTTTGACAGTAACTTCATTGCAGTGTTAATGTAAGCCTACTTGTGACTAATAAATAAACCTTACTTTACTTTACTGAGGCCAGAACGTAACCGCCTCGCCTGTCCTGGGATCGGGGCGGGCGAGTTTCACTAAATGGAATTCTCTGTTGGCCTCGGGCGGGATTTTACGAGCCTCGCCCGAGCGAGAATGTAAAATCCTACCCTGATTCTCTGAAAGAACATCTTTGCCAAGTCCCCCTTGCCCTATCCCAGTAACCCCATGCATTTAGCCCACCAATCCCCCTAACCTACAACAGGAAACTTAAAGGGAAACATAGAACAAAGCGTGCACACTACATCAAATTATCGGAGGATTAAAGTGAACTCGGAAGAGAACAATTCTATTCCATTATTTGAAGTCAAACCTCACACCTGATACCTGCCCAAATTCGATGATGCAGCAAGTGAGTCTGAGACAGGCAACCCATGACACTCAAACTCATAACCTTCCAGACAGGAGTGTGCAACCTCTGTAGAAACTGGAGTCCTGTAGATTGGATATTTAGTCATAGAGTCATAGAGGTTTACATCATGGAACCAGGCCCTTCGGCCCAACTTGTCCATGATGCTCTGTTTTTTAACCACTAAGCTAATCCCAATTGCCCGCATTTGGCTCATATCCCTCCATACCCATCGTACCCATGTAACTGTCTAAATGCTTATTAAAAGACAAAATTGTACCCACCTCTACTACTACCTCTGGCAGCTCGTTCCAGACACTCACCACCCTCTGTGTGAAATAATTGCCCCTCTGGACACTTTTGTATCTCTCCCCTCTCACCTTAAACCTACACCCTCTAGTTTTCATAGAGTTCATAGAATCCCTACAGTACAGAAAGAGGCCATTCGGCCCATCAAGTCTGCACCGACCACAATCCCACCCAGGCCCTACCTCCATATCCCTACATATTTTACCCACTAATTCCTCTAACCTACGCATCTCAGGACACTAAGGGACAATTTAGCATGGCCAATCAACCTAACATGCATATCTTTGACTGTGGGAGGAAACCGGAGCACCCGGAGGAAACCCACGCAGACACGAGGAGAATGTGCAAACTCCACACAGACAGTGACGCAAGCCGGGAATTGAACCCAGGTCCCTGGAGCTGTGAAGCAGCAGTGCTAGCCACTGTGCTACCGTGCCGCCCATGAATACCATGCCGTTTAGACTCCCCTGCCCTTGGGAAAAGATATTGACTATCTAGCTGATTTATACCCCTCATTATTTTATAGACCTCTATAAGATCACCCCTAAGTTTCCTACGGTCCAGGGAAAAAAGTCCCAGTCTATTCAGCCTCTCCTTATAACTCAATCCATCAAGTCCCGGTAGCATCTGAGTAAATAGTCATGGAATCCTTAAAATGAACCAAAAATAAAATGGCCTGTGCCTACTATAACAACCGGGTAACTTCAACTCCAGGATACATGAAGCAGGTTCACAACTGCACTTTCACTAAGTGGTGCCATTGTTTGAGAGGGCATGTGTGGAGTGAAGATAAAGTACAAGATGCACAGCAGCAACTCACCGAGCCTCCTTCAAAAGCAACCTCCAAACCTGCCACCCCTACCAGCCAGAAGGACAAGGGCAGCAGATACCTGGACGCACCACCAGCTGTGAGTTCCTCCCCAAGCCACCCATCATTCTGTCTTGGAAATATATCGCCGTGCCTTCACTGTCGCTGGGTCAAAATCCTAGCTCTCCCTCTGTAACAGCGCTGTGGGGGTACCTACACCACAGGGACTGCAGTGATTTGATTTGATTTGATTTATTATTGTCACATGTATTGATATACAGTGAAAAGTATTGTTTCTTGCACGCTATACAGACAAAGCATACCATTCATAGAGAAGGAATGTAGTGTTACAGTCATAGCTAGGGTGTAGAGAAAGATCAACTTCGTGCGAGGTAGGTCCATTCAAAAGTCTGATGGCAGCAGGGAAGAAGCTGTTCTTGAGTCAGTTGGTACGTGACCTCAGACTTTTGTATCCTTTTCCCGACAGAAGAAGTTGGAAGAGAGAATGTCCGGGGTGCATAGGGTCCTTAATTATGCTGACTGCTTTTTTGAGGCAGTGGGAAGTGTAGACAGAGTCAATGGATGGGCTGCATTCATGACCTTTTGTAGTTTCTTGCGGTCTTGGGCCTTTAAGTGTGAAAGCTGACTGGCTGCCATGGGACTTCAGAATCAATATTAAGGGCAACTTCCTCCCAGCTGTATACCGCTGTACCACCACCTGTGATGGGTCTGTTGTGTTGGTGGGACAGGACATGCCAGGGGTCATGCCTATGATGTTGTTTGTACAGTATGATTCCATGAGTATGACTGTGACAGGCTGCTGGTTGCCTAGTCTGTGCAACGGCTCTCAATTTGGACACAAGCCCCAGATGTTAGTAATGAGGACCTTGCTGAGTTGTTATTTCTGGTGGTCTGTCCAGTTTCATTCTGATGCAACTGAGTGGCTCGCTGGGCTATTTCAAGGGGCAATTAAAAAGTCAACCACATTGCTCTGAGCCTGGAGTCACATGTAGGCTAGCGCGGGTAAGAATAGCCTTACCTAATGATAGAATCCCGACATTACAGACGGAGGGCATTTGACCCAACCGAGTCTGTACCGACCACAATCCCACCCAGACCCTATTCCCGTAACCCCACACATTTACCCTGCTAATCCCCCGGACATCAGGGTCAGTTTAGCATGGCCAATCAACTTAACGCACACATCTTTGGACTGTTCCAAATCTTATCGCCTCCTGCTGGCATACAGCACCCTCAAAATTCTCATTTCCACATCTTTGACCTCCCATGTATCGCCAATCTTCCTTTGGCCCCACAATTGGCAGCTGTGTCTTCAGTCTAAACTCCTGTGCAGCACTTAAAAGTTTATTTATTAGTCACAAGTTAGGCTGACATTAACACTGCAATAGAGTTACTGTGAAAACCCCCTAGTCGCCACACTCCGGCGCCTGTTCGGGTACACTGAGGGAGAATTTAGCACGGCCAATGCACCCTAACCAGCACGTCTTTCAGACTGTGGGGAGAAACCTGAGCATCCGGAGGAAACCCATGCAGACACGGGGAGAACGTGCAAACTCCACACAGTGACCCAAGCCGGGAATCGAACCCGGGTCCCTGGCAGCAGAGCTAACCACTGTGCCACCAGGCATTAGTGAACCAGATGGGTTTTGAAGACAATCTATTCTAGCTTTTTTAAAAAGATTTCCAGATTTATGAATTTAATTTAATTCCACCAGCTGCTGTGGTGGGATTTAAACCCACATCCCCAGAGAATTAGCCCGGGTTTCTGGATTACTAGCCCAGTGACATTGTCATTATGCCACCAGCCCCCTCATAAGTGTAAAGGTGCAGTACATATCAGTCTGAAAGACGTGCAGGTTAGGTGCATTGGCCATGCTAAAATCTCTCTCAGTGTACCCGAACAGGCGCCGGAGTGTGGCGACTAGGGGATTTTCACAGTAACTTCATTGCAGTGTCAATGTAAGCCCACTTGTGACACTAATAAATAAACTTTGAAACTTTGAAACGTATCAGGACAGCACGTCTAAGCTGCAAAAAATGCGATCTGTTTGTGTAGTTACAGCTTATTCCATTCCAGAATTGACCCCACAAGAGCTGGCAAAGAAACAGCCTGATTTATTCTTGTCAAAGTACCACCCTTAGTCATCTTACATCCATGTAATCAACTTAAAAATACCACATTTCATTTAACAGCCAGATTACTGGATCGACATCTCGGTTCAATGCTCAGCTCCAGATGTAGTTTAAGATGCTACAGAGAGGAAGGAGTATCGCGAGAACAACTCGAGGCATCTCAATAGTTGCACTGTCAGAATTCGGGACGCCATGTGACCTGACAGAACCCTAGTCTTAGCCCAACTTAGTCGGTTTCAGCCAGGTTAGCAGGAAGGTGGGAGCAGAGGGAAGTAAGGAGAGGAAGAGATGTTTGCAAAGTCGAATGTTTAACTCATTTTCCAGTAGATTCATAGAATCCCAACAGTGCAGAAGGAGGCCATTCGGCCCATCAAGCCTGCACCGACAACAATTGCACCCAGGCCCAAACCCCGTAACCCCACATATTTACCTTGCTAATCCCCTGACACTAGGGGACAATTTAGCACGGCCAATCCACCTAACCCACACATCTTTGGACCGTGGGAGGAAACCGGAGCACCCGGAGGAAACCCACGCAGGCACGGGGAAAATGTGCAGACTCCACACAGGCAGTGACCCAAGGCCGGAATGGAACCCAGGATCCTGGCGCTGTGAAGCAGCAGTGCTAACCACTGTGCCACCATGCCACCCAAGAATGAGTAGGTAATGCTACTGAGGTTTCCCAGGGAGGTGAACACAGACTGCACCGGCACTCCTGATTATACGGTGAGTTTGATTTGATTTGATTTGATTTATTATTGTCACATGTATTAGTATACAGTGAAAAGTATTATTTCTTGCGCGCTATACAGACAAAGCATACCGTTCTTAGAGAAGGAAAGGAGAGGGTGCAGGATGTAGTGTTACAGTCATAGCTAGGGTGTAGAGAAAGATCAACTTAGTGCAAGGTAGGTCCATTCAAAAGTCTGACAGCAGCAGGGAAGAAGCTGTTCTTGAGTCAGTTGGTACGTGATCTCACACTTTTGTATCTTTTTCCCGATGGAAGAAGGTGGAAGGAAGTATGTCTCGGGTGTGTGGGGTCCTTAATTATGCTGGCTGCTTTTCTGATGCAGCGGGAAGTGTAGACAGAGTCAGTGGATGGGAGGCTGGTTTGTGTGATGGCCTGGGCTTCAAAGAAGTAAAAAGTAAAGTTTATTTATTAGTGTCATAAGCATGCTTACATTAACACTGCAATGAAGTTACTGTGAAAATCCCCTAGTTGCCACACTCCAGTGCCTGTTTGGGTACACTGAGGGAGAATTTAGCATGGCCAATGCACCTAACCAGCACATCTTACGGACTGTGGGAGGAAACCGGAGCACCCGGAGGAAACCCACGCAGACACGAGGAGAATGTGCAAACTCCACACAGACAGCGACCCAAGCCGGGAATCGAACCTGGGTCCCTAGTGCTGTGAGGCAGCAGTGCTAACCACTGTGCCACCGTGCCGCCCTTTCACCACCCTTTGTAGTTTCTTGCAGTCTTGTTCAGATCAGCAGCCCATACCAAGCTGTGATACAACCAGAAAGAATACTCTCTATGGTGCATCTGGCATATTCTAGAACGATGGGGGTCCATCCATAAAGATTCTCCATCTTCCGTCAAATCTGCCATGTTTGTTTTGGAAGCCACTTTCAACCAGGTTATTTGAGTTGGACCGTGAGCACAAAGCTTGGGGCCTGGAGCTGAAAACATAACAAGCCTCGAGAGAGGCTCGAGGTTAGAACAAAGTTTTTCCCAGAGTAATGGATACACGGAGCAGATTCCAACAAAAACAGCTGGCATTGTGTAAATTAACTCCTTCGAAAAAAACAAGAGCTGGGAACATCTGGCTGGGGATAGGATTGACAGACGTGGGGTGAAGTGTTGGAAAATGACCTTGCTCTAGTCCGTCCGAATGCACAACGTTAAAGACCGCTTTACTGGGCAGGTTCTCACTCCTCATGAACCAAAGCGTGGCCTTATGCACTGCTGTTTTTCCTCAATAAATGTTGCATCGGTTGAATGGATTGCAAAATTCACTTCTCTGTGGTCAGTCACCCATTCAGGAGCAGCCAGGACCTGACAAATTCCCACCCTCAAATTATCCAAGAGGTAAAGGAACAAAAGCAAGATTAAAAGTTTATTTATTAGTGTCACAAGTAGGCTTACATTAACACTGCAATGAAGTTACTGTGAAATCCCCCTACTCGCCACACTCTGGCGCCTGTTCAGGTCAATGCACTCAACCAGCACGTCTTTCAGACTGTGGGAGGAAACCGGAGCAGGAAACCCACGCAGACACGGGGAGAACGTGCAAACTCCACACAGACGGTGACCCAAGCCAGGAATCCAACCCGGATCCCTGGCGCTGTGAGGCAGCAGTGTCAACCACTGTGCTATCGTGCCGCCCTAGATTAAATCAGAGCTCTTTGAATACGGTGTGAAAGGAAACTCAACCACTCTTTAAAACTGCTTCAAAATAGTGAAAACACTTGGACCTTCAGTTATATTTTATATTTATATTTATGGGCAGCACGGGGGCACAGTGGTTAGCACTGCTGCCTCACAGCACCAGGGACCCCGGTTCACTTCCGGCCTTGGGTCACTGTCTGTGTGGAGCTTGCACATTCTCCCTGTGTCTGTGTGGGTTTCCTCCCACAGTCCAAGGATTTGCAGGTTAGGTGGTTTGGCCGTGCTAAATTGCCCCTTAGTGGCCCAAGATGTGTAGTTCAGGTGGATTGGCCATGAGAAATGCGCAGGGTTATGGGGATACGGACTTGGTAAGATACTCTATCAGAGAGTCAATGCAGACTTGATGGGCTGAATGGCCTCTCCTCTTCTACACTGTAAGGATTCTATGATTCTACGATATTCATAATCGGTCCAACATAGCATTATTGGTGTTTCCAAACACAGCTGTGATTTCCACCTCCATGTGGAAGATCTGAGTGAGCCAATAACTACTGACCGATCCGCCTCATGTCCGCCCTCAAGCTCTTGGGGTACATGGAAAAATCTGAAAGAACCAGGCTGGATGTTGTACTTGTGGGGAATATATTGGGTTGATTATGGCTTTACTTGTGATGATAGCCCATTCATTGTCAGGGAAAACCGAGTTCCGCTCTCTCCACCTGCCACTCTTGTAACTTTTGTCCTTGTGTCTCACGCGAACCCAACACGAAGCAGCTGGTGATTAGCACAGTGGTTAGCACTGCTGCCTCCCACCTCCAGGGACCTTGGTTCAATTTCAGCCTCTGGTAACTGTCTGTGTGGTGTCTACACGTTCTTCCCGTGTCTGCGTGGGTTTCCTCCAGGTGCTCAGGTTTTCGCTCACACTCCAAAGATGTGCAGGTTAGGTAGATTGGCCATGCTAAATTACCCCTTAGTGTACCAAAATGTGTAGATTAGGGGGATTAACGGGGTAAATATGTGAGGTCACAGAGATAGGGTGCATCCAGGTAAGATGCTCTGTTGGAGAGCTGGTGCAGACTCAATGGGCTGAATGGCCTCTTTATGCACTGTAGGGATTCTATGAGATTCTACAAGATTTGGAAACAGATTATGAGGGGCATGGACAGGGTAGATAGGGAGCAGCTCTTCCCTTTAGTTGAAGGGTCAGTTACGAGGGGACACAAGTTAAAAGTGAGGGGTGGGAGGTTTAGGGGGGATTTGAGAAAAAACCTTTTTACCCAGAGGGTGGTGACGGTCTGGAATGCGCTGCCTGGGAGGGTGGTGGAGGCGGGATGCCTCACATCCTTTAAAAAGTACCTGGATGAGTACTTGGCACATCATAACATTCAAGGCTATGGGCCAAGTGCTGGCAAGTAGGATTAAGTGGGCAGGTCAGGGCATTTCGTGCATCGGTGCAGACTCGATGAGCTGACGGGTCCCCTTCTGCACTGTAGTAATCTGCGATTCTGTGAACAGGTAGCCAAATGTTGGACTATTCCCGGGGACACTGTTAGATTGAATCACAATGGATCTGCCCGTTCAAATGCAATGTTGCAAAGAGAAAAGCAGCGAGTGAAACTTTTTGAGAAGATTGCCAAGATTAGAATTGGGAATGGGGAGAAATTCTGGCAAGTTGCTGGATCTTTTATGACATATTTAAAATCCTACAGAGTTTCAATTTCCTGCGACATAATCCTTAATCCTCATAATCCTTTGACTACAGGCCGTGGAAGAGGTTGAGCGGATGGCGGCGGATCATTATTACAGTGAAGCCTCTGGATGGTTTTTCTAAGGGCTTGTTGAAGCTATGACCTCACATTGTGCACATCACCCTCTGATGGTGGCTGTGATTTGTTCGTCTTCCAGGGCAAATTTAAACCCCGCTGCCACGTGTGAGGTTCACTCTTCTGGTTGTCTTTAATCGGGAAAGTGTACTTGTGCTTTGCTGCATCGCTATCTGAGGGAACAATAAATAGCTTGATGCCGATCCTCTTTATCATTCAGTAACCTGGGAACTGCAGGGAGGCAATTTTAAACAGCTTATCTGGAAATGAGTGAGACGCTAAGCGGATGTTATATCAGAGATTGTGTCTGGCTGTGGTGTTATAATGAGGCCACTATATATTCCAAACAAAACAGAAGCCAACATTCCATTATTCCAAATAGCTGTACATTTGATCACTGGCCAGATCTGCAAACAGAAATGAGGCAGATTTGTTCTTTTATTTAATATTCCCCATTACTAAATAAACTGTGGAGCTTCCAAGCAATCAGAAATACCAAGCACTGTGGGTACTGGGCCGCCAATCCTGTGTCTGTTTTGCACCATCCCAAACATAAACATTTGCTCTTGTGTGTTTGATGAGTTTAACCTTTGCTTCTCTCGTTTTTTTAAAATCATTTTTGGGACATGGGTATCACTGGCTGGGCCAGCAATTATTGCACTTCCCACGTCACCCTTGAACTGAATGGCTGGCTAGGTCATTCCAGAGGACAGTTGAGAGTCAACCACATTAGACCATAAGACCATAAGACATAGGAGCAGAATTAGGCCACTTGGCCCATCGAGTCTGCTCCGCCATTCAAACATGGCTGATTTTGCTCTAACCCTTGCCCTCCCTTCAGTTCCAATGAAGGGTCTATGACTCGAAACATTAGCTGTGTTTCTCACAGCTGCCAGACCTGCTGAGTTTGTGCAGCTTCCTCCGCTCTTGTTTCAGATTCCAACATTCGCAATATTTAGCTTATCTTATGTCTCATGATGTGGCTTGATCTCTTATTTTCCTTTATAACGCACTTAGGATGATTCATTCCATTAAAGGCAGGGTGTAAATATACATTTTCCATTTGAGGGGCAATCTGGAACAGGAGGTCATAGTTTTGGGATAAGGGGTAGATTTAAAACAGAAATGAGGACAAACTACTTCTCTCAAAGACCATAAGATATAAGAGCAGAATTAGGCCATTCGGCCCATTGAGCTTGCTCTGCCATTCAATCATGGCTGATAAGTTTTTCAACCCGATTCTCCCGCCTCTTCCCCGTAACCTTTGATGCCCTTACCAATCAAGAACCGATCTATCTCTGTCTCAAATATACTCCATGACCTGGCCTCAACAGCCCTCTGTGGCAATGAGTTCCACAGATTCACCACCCTCTGGCTGAAGAAATTCCTCCTCATTTTGGTTCCCGCTGCCTCGGAAAAGCAGCCAGCATAATCAAGGACCGCACACACCCCCGGACATTCTCTCTTCCACCTTCTTCCTTTGGGAAAAAGATGCAAAAGTCTGAGGTCACGTACCAAGCAACTCAAGAACAGCTTCTTCCCTGCTGCTGTCAGACTTTTGAATGGACTTACCTTGCATTAAGTTGATCTTTCTTTACACCCTAGCTATGACTGTAACACTACATTCTGCACTCCCTCCTTTCCTTCTCTATGAACAGTATGCTTTGTCTGTATAGCGCACAAGAAACAATACTTTTCACTGTATGTTAATACATGTGACAATAATAAATCAAATCAAAATCAAATTTAAAGGGTCATCCCTTTACTCTGAGGCTGTGCCCTCGGATTCTAATCTCTCCCACTAATGGAAAGATCTTCCCCATGGATCCACTCTATCCAGGCCTCACAGTATGCTGTAAGTTTCAATAAGATCCCCCCCTCATCCTTCTAAATTCCATCGAGTACAGACCCAGAGTCCTCAAACATTCCTCATACGTTAAGCTTTTCATTCCGTTTGATCATTCTTGTGAATCTCCTCTGGACCCTCTCCAAAGCCAGCACATCCTTCCTTAGATGCAGGGCCCAAAATTGCTCACAATACTCCAAATGTGACCAGAGCCTTAGAAAGCTTCGAAAGTACATCCCAAAGGGTCTGTGGAATTCACTACCCCAGGGCATGGTGGGTGTGGGACTTTGAGTAAATTTAAGGAGGAGCTGGACAGATTTTTAATTAGTGAGGGTTTCAAGGGCTGAGGTGAACGGGCAGGAAAGTGGAGTTGAGGCTTAGATGAGATCAGCCATGATCGTATTAAATGTCAGAGCAGGCTCGAAGGGCTGAATGGCCTACTCCTGCTCCCAGTTCTTATGATTCTTATGATTCGTAGTAGAAAACATGTCAAAGCTTTTCATTTTGCACTCATCAGGTCTCTTCGCAAGAACATTGATATAAGGGGAAGCAATAATTTATTCTGTATGAGAAGAAAACACTGATTGGTTGTCAAGTGGACTCTGATTGGTAGAGGCATTACTATGGATAATACACCAGGTGGCTGACAATTAACTGCCAAGCATTGTTTGAAATTTGACCCTTATGGTTTGACCCTGAATGGTGAAGGCATTGTTCTGAGGAATGAGTCAGTGAATGGTCGCAACTCATTTTGTTTAACTGAAACAGGTGCAATTTGTGTGCATGTTCTTTCTGTCTGTGAAGGATCGGACCCTGTGTACTAATAGATGTAGCTTTCAGTGCACCAAATGCACCGCACTACAAGCCTGACTGACAATCTTAAATTGGTTGTTGTGATAACCCCCAGGGCTTGCATGGGGGAATCATTGATTGACCTCCCTGTTGGATTCATTGAATATGAGCTCCCTGGGGATTGGTAATTAACTCACCAGGTGGAACTCGTATACCGAGCCCTGTATAAAGCAGGCCCCTGAGTGGGTCCATTATTGCATCGACCCAGTTGGGACCTGTTTGTGTTCACCACAGGCTTGTGGTTTTTCTTTACTTTATTTTGTGCAATAAAGCACCGTTCCTTTACAGCCGACTCAAAAACAAAGAACAAAGAAAACTACAGCACAGGAACAGGCCCTTCGGCCCTCCAAGCCTACACCGACCATGCTGCCCGACTGAATGAAAACCCCCTACTCTTCCGGGGACCATATCCCTCTAGTCCCATCCTATTCATGTATTTGTCCAGACACCCCACTATCATATCTGCTTCCACTACGTCCCCCGGCAGCGAGTTCTAGGCACCCACCACCCTCTGTGTAAAAAACTTACCTCGTACATCTCCTTTAAACCTTGCCCCTCGCACCTTAAACCTGTGCCCCCTAGGAATTGACTCTTCCACCCTGGAAAAGGCGTCTGACTCCTGGAATTATTATCGTTGTAATTCTCAGCAAACTGAGGATTATTTAGCAAATATGGCCCCATCACTGAATCACATCTAATGTTGCACACGGTGTTTTGAGTTTTTCCACTCAGGCTGGTTGACAGCAGCACTCACTGGATGCTGCCATCAAGCCAACAAGACATTCTGCCTATCACACAAGTAAGTAATGTGGTGATTGCTAGGTATTTAGGCCAGGCCTTCCAAAAACTGGCGGATTGTAGCAAATAGCATGCCCCAACCACTGTTCACAATGGACAAGGTACAGACTGTGCCCAGCCAATCCGGGCGACACGGTGGCACAGTGGTTAGCACTGCTGCCTCACAGCGCTGTGGAAGTTAAAATACTCAGATTGAAGTTTCATAGCCCGGGAGCTAAATTGTTCAGAAGTTAAACAGTCCAAATTAAAGTTTCATGCCTTCGCTCTAACAGCTAGTGGAAAATGTTTATCAGCTTGCAGACCTTCAAAGGGGTCAGTGTCTGCTCTTACAGCATGAACAGGCCAATCTTCATCTGCGTAGGCCCCCCATAACATTCTGCTTTTCGGCCTTCACCAGAGAGTGAGCAAGACCAGATTTCTTCAAAACAAATACCAAAGGCGAGATATGGGGATGTGCTATGCAAATGAAGGATTAGCAGAAGTCAATTTTTAATCGAATGAGAAAGGGCAAAAAGCCAGGATTTAATTGGCGAATATGTATGCCAATGAAGGATTGGAAAAATTGCTTGTTTCTGATTTGCTGTAATTGACTATAATTGCCAAGTTGTTTGTCTGTAATGTCAGAAACACTCGCAGGACAACGGTAAGGTGGTTCTCCTTGTGCACACGTCATTAAAGGCCTTGCATTGGATTATGCATGGTGCCTAGCGCTATTTGTACTCAAGTCAACTAAGAGTGTCTAAAGTTGCTGGTACCCAAGATCTCTGCCAGTGCCAGGAGCGCGGGTTCAATTCCCGGCTTGGGTCACTGTCTGTGTGGAATCTGTACCTTCTCTTCGTGTCTGTGTGGGTTTCCTCCGGGTGCTCCGGTTTCCTCCCACAGTCTGAAAAACGAGCTGTTGGATGCATTGTCCATGCTAAAGTCTCCCTCAGTGTACCCGAAGAGTGTGGCAACTAGGGAATTTTCACAGTAACTTCATTGCAGTGTTAATGTAAGCCTACTTGTGACACTAATAAATAAACTTTAAAACTTTAAACTGTGTTTGCAAAACTCAAAACCCACTGTCCAATATTAGATGTGATTCCGCGAATGGGCAAGAGTTTTTTAACTAATCCTCAGTGTGCCAAGAATGGCATTAGCAACCATTTTCAGATTGTGAGTCAGGCCCACAGTGTGGCACATTTTGATGCGATTTATTATTATTGTTACATGTATTAGCATAGACTGAAAAGTATTGTTTCTTGCGCACTATACAGACAAAGCATACCATTCATAGAGAAGGAAAGGAGAGAGTGCAGAATGTAGTGTTACAGTCACAGCTAAGGGTTAGAGAAAGATCAACTTAATGCAAGGTAGATCCATTCAAAAGTCTGATAGCAGCAGGGAAGAAGCTGCTCTTGAGTCGGTTGGTACGTGACCTCAGACTTTTGTATCTTTTTCCACAAACACAATGGGCGAGATTTTCTGATCCTGCCAGTAACAGGCGGGACAGAATATTTGGCGGACCATTTAAAGGTCCGTTGACCTTGGGCGGGAATTTCCAGCCTTTGGGGTGGGCGCTGCCGGAAAATCCTGCCCAATAGTGTTCAGGAATGCTCAGTTGAAAGGCCTGCTGTATGATTGATAAAAGCAAAACACAGCAGATGCTGGATAAACCCAGCAGGTCTGGCAAGCATCTCTGGAGAGAGAAACAGAGTTCACGTTTCAAGTCCATTTGACTCTTTTTCAGAGTTGGAATGTAGTTATACTGCCTCTGCCTGGGTCATTTTCTGGTGCACCTACATTCCATAGAGCCCATAGAACCATTGAGTTGGTCCTCATCTGCCATGCAATGTTCTAAAGGCCAAATGTGATTAGACACACCCAGACTCTGCACCCAACCTTTAAAGGGTGTCACACCATGAAACCTCTGGATATGTTGCAAGCATAGAATCATAGAATCCCTACGATACAGAAGGTGGCCTTTCGACCCATCGATTCTGAACCAACTCTTCGACAGAGCATTTTACCCAAACCCTATCCCCGTTATCCCATATATTTACCCCCTAATCCTCCTAACCCACACATCCTGGGACACTAAGGGGCAACTTAATGTGGCCAATCAACCTAACCCGCACATCTTTGGACTGTGGGAGGAAACCGGAGCAACCGGAGGAAACCCGCGCAGACACGGGGAGAACGTGCAAACTCCACGCAGACAGCGACCCGAGGCTGGAATTGAACATTTAACTTTCACAGTATTCCTAATCTTGGGACATTTCTTGTTAAATTACACGTCTTTTCAATTTTTATGAAACTGGAGGAGAGACAATAACGAGGGAAGAAATTAAAGCTCACAGTCCGTTACCCAGGACAGTAACAAAATCAAAACTGCAGAGAGGTTCAGAGACTTTAGCAGATGTATTGAATACAGCTAACCAAACTAGAAAGTCCCACAATCCTTTCCAAAGAAAACCTTACTGCTAAAATCAATCCAATATTTCATAGTCCTGAAGCGTACAAATTCGTGACCTAGTCCAAGTTATTATATTTTCACTTCATAGTTCAGTGGCTTCAATGAAGTTGAACTTCCAGCTATACAACAGCTACCAAAACAGACTCATTTCCATGGGGTTTCACATCAGAGTTATACTGCTGAGTGAATATTGCTGTCAGTCACTGGGGTCAATGACAATGGAACTTCCGCATGTTGCCAGAGTGGCTGATTGTTGATGTTAGCAGAGTGGTGGCTGCAGTGTTTTCTGATCTTTCACTCAAAGCTTGAAGCATTGGGCAATTGAGGGCAGCATGGTGGTTAGCGCTGCTGCCTCACAGTGCCAGGGATCTGGGTTCAATTCCGGCCTTGGGTGACTGTGTGGAGTTTACATGTTCTCCCTGAATCTGCATGAGTTTCCCCCCCCCCATGGTGCTCTGGTTTCCTCCCACAGTCCAATGACCATCAAAGAATCATAGCATCCGCACAGTGCAGAAGGAGGCCATTTGGCCCATCTGCATCGACCACAATCCCACCCAGGCCCGATTCACGTAACCCCACATATTCACCCTGCTAATCCCCCTGACACTAGGATCAATTTAGCATAGCCAATCAACCTAACCCGCACATCTTTGGACTGTGGGAGGAAACCGGAGCACCCGGAGGAAACCCACGCAGACACGGGGAGAATGTGCAAACTCCACACAGACAGGGACCCGAGGCTGGAATTGAACCCGGGTCTCTGGCGCTGTGAGGCAGCAGTGCTAAACCACTGTGTCATGATGTGTCAGTTAGGTGCATTGGCCATGAGAAATGTGTGGGGTTATGGGGGATGGGGTTTGGAAGAGGGCCTGGGTAAGATACTCTGTCAGAGAGTTGGCACAGACTCAATGGGCCGAATGGCCTCTTCTGCACTGTAGGGATTCTATGATTCTGTGCTTTGCTACTCTGTCTAGCCCCAAAATTGTCGATGTATCGAGATTCCCTCTCAAAAGCTCTCTGCCCCTGTCCTTGTCCCAAACCCAACCTATTGAACTAACCTTCAGTCAACTCTTTCCCTCGATTCAGCTTTGATTTGTCTTCTTTTGGTTCTGTGATGTGCCCTGGGTATTATGTTGTTACGAGTGTTGTGTCCAACTAAGTTAGGTGTCAATATTTCCCTTGGCTAGGGATTCTAAAACACAAGATCACAGCCTCAGATTCAGGGGCTAGCCATTTAGCACTGATCTTCACTCGTAAAGTTGTGAATTTTTGGAATTTACTACCCCAAAGAGCTGTGGATGCCCAATGATTGGGAATATTGAAAGCATAGTAACCCTAAGTACAGAAAGAGGCCATTCAGCCCATTGAGTCTGCACCAACAACAATCCCACCCAGGCCCTATCCCCGTAACCCCCCACGTACTTACCCCGCTAATCTTTCTAATCCACACATCCCGGGATACTAAGGAGCAATTTAGCATGGCCAATCAACCTAACCCACACATCTTTGGACTGTGGGAGGAAACCCAGTAAGGAGTCTAACAACACCAGGTTAAACTCTGAAAGCTAGTGGCGCTTGCTACCAAATAAACCTGTTGGACTTTAACCTGGTGTTGTTAGACTCCTTACTGTGTTTACCCCAGTCCAACGCCGGCATCTCCACATCATGGCTACGGAGGAAACCCAGGCAGACACGGGGAGAATGTGCAAACTCCACACAGACAGTGACCCGAGCCGGGAATCGAACCCAGGTCCCTGGTGCTGTAAAGCAGCAGCGCTAACCACTGTGTCATCATGCCACCCCAAAGGAAAAGGTTGATAGATTTTTGGGTTCTAAGGGAATTAAGGGTTATGGAACCATGTAGGTTTTGTTAGGATACCAGACCAAAAACACCAAGGTAAATTGTGAAGCCAGGATAGACCCCAACAATTTGCTCTTTTGCCATTAATGTGAGGGTGTGATGTTTCACTTTAGGCACGATTCTACTGACAAACTAGGAAGCTTTAATCAAAACAAATTTTATTTAGCAACACAGTTTAACTATAACAAATGGATTAGCTTAACATTTAACAATTGGACAATACTTAAACATGACAAGACACAATTCTTAACTGCTAAGCTATCCCTATAAGTTCCAATCAAGCAATATTTCTCTTATAGACTTAAACCCCTCTTTAAAATTAGTTAGCAAAACACAAGCATACTTGCTTTGACTTAGGTTACCAGGCTTGGAGCTTGCAAAAAAGCCTTTGGAGAGAGAGAGAGAGGTGGAGAGATGCTGTTTTCTTCTGGCAGCCCAGGCAGCAACTGTTCTTGGTTTAAAAATGAAAATGAAACTGTTTCTTCCCTGTAAACGTAGCTTCTCCCATTAGCCACAGGACTCTGTCCCTGTCAATCAATTAAATCAAAACTTCCCATAAGTCTGCATACCTCGTCTAAAATTCCAGGAGAACTTAAATGAACAAAAGTTCCATTAACTCTACAAAGCAACACATCCAATTATTAGCTGCATTCTTAGCATCTGCTGCATGTTTCCCAGACAAACTGACTCTTGTAACAAAACATTTCCATCTAAAGCAGCCCCACCTTAAACACAAAATATAACAAAATAGCTCAGTATCGTCACAGGGCCAAATAGCTTAATCCAGCTCCTATTATGTTCCTATATTTTAAACACTGAGTAACTGCGAGTGCTACATTCTGTGCCAGGCTGTTCTGTGTAGGTTAGTGGGTTCTTTGCAATAAATTAATTGAAAGAATGCTGCAAGATCTTAGGAACACATTAATATGAATTTCCTGTACTTCAACAAGGACTCAAACCAATTTAAAATAAATAGGCCTGACACTTAGCTGCAATACCTTCAGAGGTTGTAAATTAACAAACTACAACACAGCAGCACTTCGATAAATCATTTAGAGACAATGGAATAGCAGCCTCGAGTTTGATTTTCCAAATCTTTTATTGAGTTGCACAAATTTGTCTTCGATGACCCTGATATTAATTCACTGGCCCAAGTTCATTACAGTGTAAAATTGCACGGTTTAAACAGAATGTCAGATTAGGGTGCATTGGCCATTTTAAATTACCCCTTAGGGTCCAAAGATGTGCGGGTTAGGTGGATTGGCCATGCTAAATTGGCCCTAGTGTCAGGGGGATTAGCAGGGAAAATATGTGGGGTTACGGGAATAGGGCCCTGGGTGGGATTGTGGTCAGTGCAGACTTGATGGGCCGAATGGCCTTCTTCTGCACTGTAGGGATTCTATAATTCTATTCTATCATTCTATGGGTAAGTTAGGTTGATTGGCCATAGTAAATTGCCCCTTAGTGTCCAAAGATGGGTAAATTAAGTGCATTGGCCATAGTAAATTGCCCCTTAGTGTCCAAAGATGGATACATTAGGTAGATTAGCCATGATACAAGCACAGGCTTTTAGGAATAGGGTGGAGGAGATGGCCTGGGTGGAATGCTCTTTGGGCGGGTCGGTGCAGACTCAATAGGCCAAATAGCCTCTTTCTGAAACTACATGGAATTCTATGATTCTATGACAGTAAATCCTTCTCGCAACACTAATTTTGGGCAGCATGATGGCACAGTGATTAGCACTGCTGCCTCACAGCGCCAAGGACCTGGGTTCAATTCCGGCCTCGGGTCACTACCTGTGTGGAGTTTGCACATTCTCCCCATGTCTGCGTGTGTTTCCTCCGGGCGCTCCGGTTTCCTCCCACACTCCAAAGATTTGTGCGCTAGGTTGATTGGCCATGCTAAATTGCTCCCTTAGTGTCAGGGGATTAGCAGGGGCAATATGTGGGGTTAGAGGGATACGGCCTGAGTGGGATTGTTGTCGATGGGCCGAATGGCCTCCTTCTGCACTGCAGGGATTCTATGATTCTAATCCATGCTTAATGCATTCTCTAAAAGTCTAGCCCAAAAACACACAGCATTTGGGAGGTCTAGACGGCAGTCGGGTTTGGACGATCTTTCAGGAGGATAGTTTGGTTTGAGCGACACAGGTGATGATCTGAACTTGCATGTCTCCTGCCAGCCAAGGCAGCTGCGGCCTCTGGAGCCCTCCAAGTTTGAAGGAACATCAAAGTGCATCATGTGAAGGGAAGATGAGCAGTTTCCTTTGGGCTAGGCTTTGGAGCAATGCAATCATTTCTCCTCCAGCACAGCCCAGACATGACTGTATTCACGCTGTCTGGTATTTTTGGAAAGTGAGACCCAGAACTGTCAGTTTTGCCAAACATTGGCGCGGTGGAGAGTTTTAATCTGATTCAGTGGTTTTTAGTGCTTACACTACCAGATTTCTTTTGCTTTTTTTTTCTGACAGTGCATTCCCTTCTGTATTCTGTGTCTTTCACTTCTAGGGATCTCTCAGTCAATAAAGAGGCTTTCCAGCAGAACTCTGGGGCTTTGATGGCAATTTTTGCTTCCTTGCTTTTTTGAGTTTAAATCAGTTGCCAAAGGGAAGCATCTGCGCCTGGCTTTTGATTGATGCAATTGACCACAAGTCAATTGCTAGCTGATTTTAGCAACATAGCTTACAGGGTTGAATTCCCAACCATCGCGCTGAAACAGAGTCCGGGTTGCCTGCTGAACGCGTATATACGTGAACAAAGATGACATTTAGAAGGGCCTGGAGCTCAAGATGGGGTTGTGTAATGACCGTCCGTCTGGTTGGCTTCTTGTAAGAGGAAGGAAGACACCTTCGTGGCGGCACAGTGGGTTAGCACTGCTGCCTCACAGCGCCAGGGACCCGGGTTCCATTCCCGCCTTGGGTCACTGTCTGTGCAGAGTCTGCATGTTCTCCCCCGTGTCTGTGTGGGTTTCCTCCGGGTGTTCCGGTTTCCTCCCAAAGTCCAAAGATGTGAAAAGAACAAAGAACAAAGGAAATTACAGCACAGGAACAGGCCCTTCAGCCCTCCAAGCCTGCACCGACCATGCTGCCCGACTTAACCAGAACCCCCTACCCTTCCGGGGACCATATCCCTCTATCCTCGTCCTATTCATGTATTTGTCACGATGTGTGGGTTAGGTTGAATGGCCATGCTAAATTGCCCCTCGTGTTAGGAGGATTAGTAGGGTAAATATGGCGTGCTGGTTAGGCGCATTGGCCATGCTAAATTATCCCTCAGTGCACCCAAAAAGGCGCCGGAGGTGGATTTTCACAGCAACTTCATTGCGGTGTTAATGTAAGCCTACTTGTGACACTAATAAATAAACTTTTTAAACTCATCCAAAAGTGCCACTTCTCATCAGTGAAACCAGATGGCAAGCTACCGGGGTGGGGGTGGGATTTGTAACTGAGTCCAGTCCTGTCCTCAAGCAAACAGCTACACACTTGGATTCCCACCAGGGGAAAGCAGTTTATTTTTCCCTCTCTAACTCCGGGTCTTCAATCACCAAATTTGAGAGAGACCGGCGGCCAGATTGGAAACCATCTGAGCCTGAGGTACTGAGAAGTTCACTGAGCCCTTGATGAGGACTCCAGATTTATTTTATTTTTTTAGCTGGAGCTTTTAATCCTTTTCTCCGTTCGGTGTCTGAGAGAATTTGATTGCTGGACCTTGGTGCTTGTCTGTTAACATGCACACATTCCAGGCCCAGCTCAAGTGTTTCCCCCTGTATTAAGCTTCACCATTCTCCATTCTCCATTTCCCCACCAACCCCATCCCATTCAAAGAACAAAGAACAGCACAGGAAACAGGCCCTTCGGCCCTCCAAGCCTGTGCCGCTCCTTGGTCCAACTAGACCAATCGTTTGTATCCCTCCATTCCCAGGCTGCTCATGTGACTATCCAGGTAAGTCTTAAACGATGTCAGCGTGCCTGCCTCCACCACCCTACTTGGCAGCGCATTCCAGGCTCCCATCACCCTCTGTGTAAAAAACATCCCTCTGATATCTGAGTTATACTTCGCCCCTCTCACCTTGAGCCCGTGACCCCTCGTGATCGTCTCCTCCGACCTGGGAAAAAGCTTCCCACTGTTCACCCTATCTATCCCCTTCATAATCTTGTACACCTCTATTAGATCTCCCCTCATTCAACATAAACAGCCGGCGTAGGGGATTGTCACATTACTTTATTTAACATTAATTCAATGCCACTTAAATTCCATTGCCCACAATTGGAGGTTACAATCCCTACAGTACAGAAGGAGGCCATTCGGCCCATTGAGTCTGTACCGACCACAAGCCCATCCAGGCCCCATTCCCACAACGTTCATTTATCCTGAAAATCCCGCACACACTAAGGGGCAATTTAGCATGGCCAATCCACCTAACCCACACATCTTTCGGACTGTGGGAGGAAACCGGAGCACCCGGAGGAAACCCACGCAGACACAGGCAAAATGTGCAAACTCCGCACAGACAGTGACCCAAGGCCGGAATTGAACCTGCGTCCCTGGCGCTCTGAGGCATCAGTGCCAACCACTGTGCCACTGTGCCGTCCATGTTAAGAAGGTCTCTCAGTTTCCAAAGAGCTACCTTCAGAACAAATGTTCAAAATAACTGCAATGACTTGCCAAAAAAAAGGTTGAAATAGTTGTTTTTTTTGGTACCCTGGTTCAAATCAGACAGCCAGCTACTGAAAAAACCCCAGCCTGGTCCCAATATCAATAGTTATACATTTTGCATAAGGTCTGGGAGATTTCATTCATTATCTTCCCAGTTCATAAAGCTTTTCTGATTTTAATATTCTCTGCAGTTTGCAATCATGTTCACTGCAGCTTCACTGTGTTTGTCCCTCACCCTGGGGGACTTTTTCTTTTGGAATCATTGAATCATCGAATCCCTACAGTGCAGTAGGAGGCCATTCGGTCCATTGAGCCTGCAGCAACAGAGCATCTTACCCAGACCCAGACCATGCCCTAACCCCTAACCCCACACATGTACGCATTTACCCCACTGGCACGGTGGTACAGTGGTTAGCACTGCTGCCTCACAGCTCCAGAGACCCAGGTTTGATTCCTGGGTTGAATCACTGTCAGTGTGGAGTTTGCACGTTCTCCTTGTGTCTGCGTGGGTTTCCTCCGGGTGCTCTGGTTTCCTCCCACAGTCCAAAGATGTGCTGATTAGGTTGATTGACCATGCTGAATTAACCCTTAGTATCCCGAGATGTGTAGGTTTGCGGGATTAGCAGGGTAAATATGTGAGGTTATGGGGATAAAGCCTGGATGGGATTGTTGTCAGTGCAGGCTCGATGGGCCGAATGGTCTCCTTCTGCACTGTAGGGGTTCTATGATTTCTATGATAGTTCCCCCTGACCTGCACATCTTTAATCTATTTTGTTTCATTCTATGGGACATGGGTGTTGCTGGCTGGCCAGCATTTATTGCCCATCCCTAGTTGCCCAAGGTCAGTGACTCCAGAATGACATTGCTGTGGCTCTGGAGTCACATGTAGGCCAGAACAGGTAAGGATGGCAGATTTCCTTCCCTAAAGGACATTAGTGAACCAGATGGGTTTTTCCGACAATCGACAATGGTTTCATGGTCATCAGTAGATTCTCAATTCCAGATATTTTTTATTGAATTAAAATTCCACCACCTGCTGTGGACAGGATCCGAACCCGGGTCTCCAGAACATTAGCTGAGTTTCTGGATTATTGGTCTAGCGATAATACCACTAGGCCATCACCTCCCTGTTCTCCGGACTTGGGGAAAACCTTGGCAAGATCAGACTTATTGCCCGCCATGGGTTGTTTTTTGAGGTGTTGTTGAAGAAACTGTTGAGTAAAGGGTTAAAATCAGAAGCACCCGATGCTGGTGTAATGTTGGTGTAATGGTGGTGTAATGTTGTTGTAATGGTGGTGTAATGGTGGTGTAATGTTGTTGTAATGTTGGTGTAATGTTGGTGTAATGCTTCATGAGGTGCAGAGATCTGGAGGGGGGGAAAGTTCCAGCCTCACACAGAGATTCTCAGATATATATTGAAGTTGTAAATGCAGAGGAATACTTTGAACAAACTACAGTCTCGTGCAGGTTACTTTGAGAGATAGACAAGCCCCAAAGGATCCCAACTAGATCTCAGACACACTGGGCCTGTGTAATGACTTCAATCAGGCCGTTGAGGTTGGCCTATTGGAATATGAACTCCCTGATAAGGAGCCAATTGATGGGTCAATCAGGGAGTCTTTTCCTTGTATTTAACCAGGAGTGTCAGTTCCTCTGGCATTCTGGAAGGTAGACTGCTGACTGCGAGCACTCTGTGTACTGCTGCTGGAATTGTAAATAAAGGGATTTTGGTAAAGGGACTTCTGCCTCCGCAGACTTATTACAGCGGGATTCTCCGGCTGCGCTCGCCTGGAAACTGAAGATTCCCACCTGACTTCACTGGACTTTGGGACCTGGAGTGTAGGGTGCTGCACGCAGCAGTACCGTACAATCGTAGGTTGCACCGGTTCACGGGCTCCCAAGCGTGCCCTTTTTGCAACCTTGTGGAGTCTGTGGACCATGTCTATGTTGCATGTTAAAGGCGGCACAAACTGTTCAGTTTCCTCAAAACCTTTTATTGATGTTTTGTTTGCACTTCAGTCCCACGCTCCTGATCTACGGGCACCTGGTGTGGAGGGGGCAGGGAAGGAAGAGGAACTCCTCGTGAACCTGCTCCTGGGCCTGGCAAGGCGTGCCCGCTACAGGTCCAGGCAGCGGGCGATCGAGGGGGTCATCCAACCTGACTGTCTGCCCCTCTACTGCGGCTATATTCACGGCCGGGTGTCCCTGGAGAGGGAGCAGGCGATGTCTGAGGGCACAGTTGATGCCTTCCACGCCCGTTGGGTACCGCAGGGACTGGGGTGTATTATTGTCCCCTTTAATCACATCTTAATTTGCTGTTTTAAGTTTCCTTTCCGCTTCGTCTTTTGTTTCGGGCAGTTCCCCTCTTTTTAGGGAGCTGCCGCTTTTGAGTTGTCCCGAAGTTAATTTGATTTTGTTTATTTGGTTGGACACCGAAAGATGTCCCTGATTAAGGATCCAATTGATGGGCCAATCAGGGAGTCTTTGCCTTGTACTTAACTGGGAGTGTCAGTTCCTCTGGCACCCCCGGAGGTAGACTGCTGACTGCGAGCACTCTGTGTACTATTGTTAGAGTTTGTAAATAAAGGGATTTTGGTGAAGGAACTTCTGCCTCCGCAGACTTATTACAGCGGGATTCGCTGGCCGCGCTCGCCTGGAAACCAAAGGTTCCCGCCGACTTCAATGGGCCTTTACATGGTCTGCCTCCCACCTGCTAGAATTCCAGTGGCAGGTGGGGTGGGGGAATTCTGGCCATAATGAAACAGCAACCTTGGCAAGTTGCTGCAGTGGATCTTGAGAATGCGACACCCTGCAGCCATAGGGTGCACTAGCGTCGCAGGGAGTGAATGTTTAAGATGGTGGATGGGGTGCCAATCAAGCTGGCTGCTCTACCCTGGATGGTGTCCAACTTCTTAAACATCGTTGGAGCTGCACTCACCCAGGCAACTGGAGAGTATTCCATCACACTCCTGACTTATAGATGGTAGACAGGATTGGGGGGAAATCAGGATATGAGTCACTGGTTGCAGAATTCCCAGCCTCTGACCTGTTCGTGTAGCCACAGTATTTATGTACTTTCTCTCTCCCCTTGTCAGGGCCAGCCCACTACTCCCAGTTTGTACAATTCAGATTTTGGGGGGGAGAGAATGCAAGTTCCCAGAGCATCAACCTACAAGATCCCGATAGAAAACCTCTCGGATCCGCTGAAGTTTTCAAAGAACAAAGAAAATTACAGCATAGGAACAGGCCCTTCGGCCTTCCAAGCCTGCACCGACCTTGCTGCCCGACTGAACTAAAACCCCACAGACTTGGGTAGAGATGAAAGACAGGTCAGGAACTTTGAATCAACATGGAGCGAGTGATTAGGGACAAAGGATAAAGGTCCCAATTTAAAGAAAAAGACAAAATCCCATTTGCTCACAGGTGGACTTATTCCAAAAGAAATGGCAGTGTCGGGTTTTGACCAAAAGCCAACATGTTTCTCCCCAGAAATAGCAGCAGCTTTCCTCTCCCGATCATCTGACACTTTGTCAGAAAAAAAAAGGCATGTTTTGCGCCACCATTCCTGAGGGACAGGGCCCAAAGACGCCAGCAAGACTGGTTCCATGGAGATAAGAGCACTCTGACCTCAAATTGAAGTTAAATGCCCCCCCCTCCTCCATCATCAGGGCATCAGAGCCACCCCCTCCCCCCTCCCCTCCACAACGTAAGCACTACCTTACCCCCCACAATGTAGGCAACCCCCCCCCGCCCCCCCAAACAATGTAGGCACCTCCACCATCATCACACACCTCCCTTCCCCCCCACATAGTGGGAAGCCCCCAGTGGGGTTCCATGGAGGCCCCACCCCTGGCATTACCCCCCGATCCCCACCACAGCAGTGCCAGCCTGGCAGTGCCCAGCCATTTCCCTCACCACCAGGGGGCTATACTCGCCTCCGAGCCCACCTCGTGGTTATCATGAATGGTTTCCATTTTCTGAACCCCGCCCCCCCCCACTGCCGTGATGCCAGCAGTGGAGGAGGGGGGGGGGGGGGGGGGATGAACCCCGAAACTACAGTGTAAAGACATTACTGATTTTTAAAAATATATTGAAAGTGATGGAAATCGGGTTCACGCTGCAGACTCCACGTCATAAATCCTATCCTGGCTCTCTCGCAAAGACTTCACAGCCATCACTGGATTGGTGTCCGTGACGAATGGGGTCAGAAAACCACCCCTGCCCCCGTCTTTCCTCGAAACCTTTTGTGTTCAAACTACACAAAAACCTGTTGAAGTTTTTTATCACCCTGGGAAAGATCTCCTTGTTATCCGATGGGATAACAATCCCAGAAAACCCAGACATCCCACTGGCAGCACAGAGACCAGAAGGGAGCACATTTCCAGAATAGATCGGGCCACACAGGAAGGACTGATCATTTTCACTGGCACTAGGGAAGGTTTAGGGCGGCACGGCGGCACAGTGGTTGGCACTGCTGCCTCACGGTGCCGGGGACCCGGGTTCGATTCCCGTCTTTGGGTCACTGTCTGTGCGGAGTCTGCACATTCTCCCCTTGTTTACATGGATTTCCTCCGAGTGCGCCGGTTTCCTCCCACAGTCTGAAAGACGTGCTGGTTAGGGTGCACTGGCCATACTTAAGTTCCCCCTCAGTGTACCCGAACAGGCGCCGGAGTGTGGCGACTAGGGGATTTTCACAGTAACTTCATTGCAGTGTTAACGTCAGCCTACTTGTGACACTAATAAACTGTAAAAACAAAACCAATGAAAGTATCAACCTGCTAAAATAGAAATCTTAGCAAAGGCAATTAAGCTGATCAAAAAGTGGCCTGGGACAGACCTCATAGTCACAAGATCACTGCAAGTCTGAAGTGAGTGAGGACACACCTTTGTTTGTTAAGTTAAAGTTAAAGTTTATTTTTTAAAAATTTTAAACAGTTAAAGTTTATTTATTATTCACAAGTAAGGCTTACATTAACACTGCAATGAAGTTACTGTGAAATTCCCCTAGTCGCCACATTCCGACGCCTATTCGAGTCAATGCACCCTAACCAGCACGTCTTTCGGACTGTGGGAGGAAACCGGAGCACCCGGAGGAAACCCACGCAGACACAGGGAGAACGTGCAGACTCCACACAGACAGTGACCCAAACCGGGAATCGAACAGTGCTGACCACTGTGCCACCGTGTCGCCCCACGTTATAGCGGAACAAGAAAAGCTGCGAGGAAAAGGTCATGAAACATAATGTTCTCTTCAGATTTGCGTGAAAATATAGCGTCAAACTCTTTGAAACCAAGTCCTCCATCTTTGCAATCGCCATGGAGTCGATGGGTGGAATTTTCCCGTTCCGCCCGCCACGGGAATTGTAGCGGGCGGGGGCGGACCATGCAAAGGTCTGTTGACCTTGGTGGGATTTTCCAGTCTTGGGGTGAGCACGGCCAGAAAATCCCGCCCAATGATTGGCCCTAAAATCACGCAAACTATAGATGTTGGCCATGCCAGCTGGGTGTATCTGCTGAACTCCTATCCTAGCCTCTGTCCACATCATGCGCAGAAGCAGAATGTGTAAACAATAGTGTAAGCTCAGAGTGTGCCATGCATTCCACATCCAAAAATAGGCCAGAGCGTCATTGCACTGTCCCACAAGACAAGGCAGCCCAGAAATAGATTGCTGAAAACAGGACTCTCCTGGGGGCTATCTGTTACTGTTAGCTCTTTGGTTAAAGGAAGTGGGTTTTACACATATGAAATACTTGATCTATGGGGCTTTAGATATGATAAGCGTCGATCTCCAACAATCTCCAGCTGCACAAGAAACCAAGTCAAATTCTTGGGCCCATACGATGTGAGACTTTACAATTTCCGCTTGAATGATAAAGCCATTCGCGAGCTAGAGGTATGTTACCCCCCTCCGCACCAATGCAGCAACAGCCATCGAGTGGTCCAAACTTCTCACCTTACCTTGTTATTTCTGGACCGTCTCAGGAGTGCCAAGCAAACAGAGGGATAGCAGTTTATTCGGGTCAGCTTCTGAAGCCAGTCATACAAAGCAGGCCGAAACTTCGCACTGAGAATTCACACTTTGCATTCTTTATTTTTAACTCTTCAGAGGTATTATTCAGAATATCACTGCAAAAGCTGTGATCACGCCTGGGTTAACAATCCCAAACTCTGCCAACTTTTACAGATGCACCTGGGAAAGCATCTTTTCTGGTTGTCTCACAGCTTGGTATGGCTCCTGCTCTGTCCAACACCGCAAGAAATTACAAAAAGTATTTTTACAAGTATTTAAAAAGATTGTTTATTAGTCACAAGTAAGGCTTACATTAACACTGCAATGGACTTACTGTGAAATTCCCCTAATCAACACACTCCGGCATCTGTTCGGGTCAATCCACCCTAACCTAAAGGGTCATGAACGAAGCCCAGTCCAACACTCAAACCAGCCTCCCATCCAGTGACTCTGTCTACACTTCCTGCTGCCTCGGAAAAGCAGCCAGCATAAACAAGGACCCCACGCACCCCGGACATTCTCTTTTCCACCTTCTTCTGTCGGGAAAAGTACAGTGAAAAGTATCGTTTCTTGCGTGCTATACAGAAAAGCATACCGTTCATAGAGAAGGAAAGGAGAAAGTGCAGAATGTGGTATTACAGTCATATCATCTTCCCGATACAAAAGTCTGAGGTCATGTACCAACTAACTCAAGAACAGCTTCTTCCCTGCTGCCATCAGACTTTTGAATAGACCTACCTCGCATTAAGTTGATCTTTCTCTACACCCTAGCTATGACTGTAACGCTACATTCTGCACTCTCTCCTTTCCTTCTCTATGAATGGTATGTTTTGCCTGTACAGCGCGCAAGAAACGATACTTTTCATTGTATGTTAATACATGTGACAATAATAAATCAAATCAAATCAAATCCTTTATCTTAAATTCAATCATCAATTTTGTGCATTTTGTTCCATTTGGAACATTTTGGACTGTTCCAATCTAAAAATACCTTGGAAAAATGCTAACCACTGAAGTTCCTTCTATTACAAGAAAATTCTACAAAGAAACACCTTCTCCCTGTCATGTGAGGATCAGCGACAGTACCCTTGATTGTGAGTCAGAATGTTGTGCGTTCGGGCCCCATCCTTGGACTTGAGCGCAAACTTGCAATCCTAAGAGGGTGCTACATCCTTGGACCTTTTGGCTAAGACATTAAATGGAGAATCCCCCTTGCCATCTGACGGCTCAGGTAAAAGATCCAAGGATACTATATCAAAGAGGAGGAGAGGAATTAGCCCTGGTGTCCTGGCAAATCAACATCAATATCACATGACTGTTTCTGAGAGTTTACTGCGTGCAAATTGGCTCGATAATAATTCTTTCAGGGGACCTGGGGTGTCACTGATAAGGCCAGGCTTTGTTGCCCATTCCTAATTGCCCTTGAACTGAGTGGAATCATAGAATCATAGAAGAATCATGCAATCTTTACAGAGCAGAAGGAGGCAATTCAGCCCATCGAGTTGCATCGGCAACGATCTCACTCAGGCCCTATCCCCGTAACCCCATATATTTATCTGTTAATCCCCCTGACACTAAGGGACAATTTATCATGGCCAATCCACCTAACCCGCACATCTTTGGACTGTGGGAGGAAACCAGAACACCCGGAGGAAACCCACGCAGACACGGGGAGAATGTGCAAACTCCACACAGTGACCCAAGCTGGGAATCGAACCCAGGTCCCTGGCGCTGTGAGGCAGCAGAGCTAACCACTGTGCCACCGTGCCGCCCCCTTTTTTAGACATTAGCCCTGATCTCCTACGGATCATCTCATAGTAAGTGAGGGCTCGTTGTGCTGGGCCATTTCATAGGACAATTAAGAATCAATGCCATTGCTGTGGCTCTGGAGTCACATGTAGGCCAGACCGGGTAAGGACGGCAGATTTCCTTCCCTAAAGGGAACATTAGTGAACCAGATGGGTTTTTACAACAATCAGTGATATTTTCATGGTCACCATTACTTATGAGTAGCTTGATAGTCCAGATGTTTTTTTTAAATTAATCTAAGTTTAGGGTGGCACGGTGGCACAGTAGTTAGCACTGCTGCCTCACAACACCAAGGACCTGGGTTTAATTCCTCGGGTGACTGTCTGTGTGGAGTTTGCACGTTGTCTCCGTGCTGTGTGGGTTTCCTCCGGGTGCTCCGGTTTCCTCCCACACTCCAAAGTTGTGCAGGTTAGGTTGATTGGCCATGCTAAATTGACCTTAGTGTCAAGGTATTAACAAGGTAAATATGTGGGGTTATGGGGATAGGGCCTGGGTGGGATTGTGGTCGGTGCAGTCTCGATGGGCCAAATAGCCTCCTTCTGCACTGCAGGGATTCTATGATTCTATAAATTCCACCAGCTGCTTCAGTGGGATTTGAACCCGTGTCCCCAGAGCATTAGCCTGGGTCTCTGGATTACTAGTCCAGTGACATTACCACTACACCACCCATGCTTCCCATTTTGCATCAATGGCTACACTTCTAAAGCACTTATTATTATTTATTAGTCACAAGTAGGCTTACATTAACACTGCAATGAAGTTACTGTGAATATCCCCTAATCGCCACATTCTGGCACCTGTTCGGGTACATTGAGAGAGAATTTAGTATGGCCAATGCACCCTAACCAGCACGTCTTTTGCAGTGTGTGAGGAAACCGGAGCACCCGGAGAAAACCCACGCAGACACGGGGAGAACGTGTAAACTCCACACAGGCACCCGAGGCCGGAATTGAACCTGGGTCCCTCGGGCTGTGAGGTAGCTGTACTAACCTCTGTGCCACCGTGCCGCCCAGATGTGAGGCCCTTTGCTTAATCATACTGACTTCAATTGACAAATATGATTGCAATTGCTCACAAGAGGGACCCTGAGCCCCCGCGTGCATTTCCTTTAGGTCCTTAGCAGTCAAACCGATAGCTCTTAAAGAGACGGCTGGAGATTGACATCAGAAAAAACTCAAATTTTCTTTCTTAGCTCACAACAGAGTCGGCAGAATGAGGGAGAGTTATTCCTGGTTCCACACCTAATCGGGGTGGGGTGGAGGTGGGGGCTGGTTCTGAGGATCCAGAGAAGGGAAATGTTACTGAAGAGGGATAAAATGAAAAGAAAAGCAGTGACATTCATCAGCTTCAGATATATATCAGAGACACAATCTCAAAGGGAGAAGAAACTCTACACTGACCTGCTGCCGGTCTGGTAAATAAACATCAGAACTCCCAGATTCCCATGAGAAACAGAACGGGAGATTTGTGACAGCTTTTGAATAGCAATAAAAGGAATGACTTGCATTTAGATAGCACCTTACACCATCCATGACACTCCCATCACTCTTCACAGTCAATGAAGTGTACAGTGGCACAGTGGGAGTGGCACGGTGGCACGGTGGCACAGTGGTTAGAACAGCTACCTCACAGCCCAAGGGACCCAGGTTCAATTCCGACCTCGGGCGACTGTGTGGTGTTTACACGTTCTCCCCATGTCTGCGTGGGTTTCCTCCGGGTGCTCCGGTTTCCTCCCACACTCCAAAAGACGTGCTGGTTAGGTGCATTGGCCAAGCTAAATACTCTCTCAGTGTACCCGAACAGGTGCCAGAATGTGGCGACTAGGGGATATTCACAGTAACTTCATTGCAGTCATAGAAATCATAGAAACCCTACAGTACAGAAAGAGGCCATTCGGCCCATCGAGTCTGCACCGACCACAAATCCCACCCAGGCCCTACTCCCATGTCCCTACATATTTACCCACTAATCCCTCTAACCTACACATCCCAGGACACTAAGGGCAATTTTTAGCATGGCCAATCAACCTAACCTGCACATCTTTGGACTGTGGGAGGAAACCGGAGCACCCGGAGGAAACCCACGCAGACACGAGGAGAATGTGCAAACTCCACACAGACAGTGACCCAAGCCGGGAATCGAACCCAGGACCCTGGAGCTGTGAAGCAACAGTGCTAACCACTGTGCTACCGTGCCGCCCATGTTAATGTAAGCGCCAGGGACCCGGGTTCGATCCCCGGCTTGGGGTCACTGCCTGTGTGGAGTTTGCACGTTCTCCCTGTGTCTGTGTGGGTTTCCTCCGGGTGCTCCAGTTTCCTCCCACTGTACAAAGATGTGCAGGTTAGTTTGAGTGGCCGTGCTAAATTGTCCATTGGTATCAGGCTTACGGGGGTAGGGCCTGGGTGGGATTGTTGTCAGTGCAGGCTGGATGGGCTGAATGGCCTCCTTTGGCACTGTAGGGATTCTATGATTCTATACCTAGTACTTAGAGGTGTCATATTATGAACTTTCAGTCAATACTTTTAAAATCTGGACACAAACAAGCTGTTAAACTGTTGCGAATCACGTGACCTTTGTTGTTTGAGCTACAGACAGTACCAAGCCTTGAGTCAATACCTAGTTAAATATGGATATTCACAGCCAGCTGGGGAATTCACACATCTCTTTGTTTAAGGATGGACAAACACTAAAGAACTACAGAAGTTCCAGACTGCCTGTCTCCTGGATTCATGCTGGATAAAGATTTGATTTGATTTATTATTGTCACATGCATTGGGATACAATGAAAAGTATTGTTTCTTGCGCACTATACAGACAAGGCATACCATTCATAAAGTACATGGGGAGAAGGATAGAAGAGGGTGCACAATATAGTGTTGCAGTTACAGATAGGATGAACAGAAAGATCAACTTAATGTAAGGTAGGTCCATTCAAAAGTCTAATGGCAGCAGGGAAGAAGCTGTTCTTGAGTCGGTTGGTACGTGTTAATATTATTAGAAAGTTTAAAGGAGTTAAGTTTTAAGAGCATGGAACAAGAGTAAAAGATGGAAATAGAGGGTATGCTGGGGACAGCTCACAAGAAGTCACCACGCTCCAGCACCATCTTCCTTTCAACTCAATTGGCAAATGGAAATGAATGGTCACTATTAGCCTTCCAATTTTTTTTGATGTCTTTTCCCATCCAAACTAGACTGGGTGAATCTTGAAGGCGTTAAATCCGAATGTAGACTGTGGAATCGACAGGAACACCACCCCTTTATTTGGGAAAGACTTCAAATTTGTGAAAAGTCACGTGCCGTCAGGGACCCGGGTTCAATTCCAGCCTCGGGTCACTGTCTGTGTGGAGTTTGCACATTCTCCCCATGTCTGCGTGGGTTTCCTCCGGGTGCTCCGGTTTCCTCCCACAGTCGAAAGGTGGGTGGGTTAGGCTGATTGGCCAAGATAAATTGACCCTAGTGCCAGGGGATTAGCAGGGTAAATTTGTGGGGTTGCAGGAATAGGGCCAGTTTGGGATTGTGGTTAGTGCAGTCCCGATGGGCCAAATGGCCTTCTTCCGCACTGTAGGGATTCTATGATTCTATGTTTATCTGAGACAGTCATGTTTTCCTCATCTGTTTAAAGCAACAGCTGGTAGTTGTTTACAATTAGAAAAACTGTGAACTCGCTGGAGTTCAGACAAATGAGGGGGGATCTCATAGAGACTTATAAAATTCTAACAGGACTAGACAGAGTAGATGCAGGGAGGATGTTCCCGATGGTGGGGAGTCCAGAACCAGGGGTCACAGTCTGAGGATTCAGGGTAGACCATTTAGGACGGAGATGAGGAGACATTTCTTCACCCAGAGAGTGGTGAGCCTGTGGAATTCATTACTACAGGAAGTAGTTGATGCCAAAACATTGAATGTATTCAAGAGGTGGCTGGATATAGTACTTGGGGCGAACGGGATCAAAGGTTTATGGGAAAAAAGCAGGATTAGACTATTGAGCTGGATGATCAGCCATGATCGCGATGAATGGTGGAACAGGCTCGAAGGGCCAAGTGGCCTCCTCCTGCTTCTATGTTTCTATGTAGAACTAACAAAACCATCAAAGCGTAAGTTCAGCTAGTCGGTGACCCAGACTCTGAAAAAACTGGGAGACATCCAGCGGCCAGAGCGTGTGACCTGTTCCAGTTAAAATTCATCTGACAGTCAACCTCTGAGCAATTTGATAACACTCTACTGAGAATCTTCCACTTTACAAGGTCTTCACTTCAACTTTAAAGCATTAAAACCATCCAAGAAACTATAGGCCTGCCCCATGGTGGACCAGAGATCATAAATCAGAGATGGAGATAAATGTAATCTATAAAAGTACATTCCCTTCACCTGTCTCTAATCTATGTGTGTGTAAGAGTGTATGAGAGAACACATGTGTGAGATAACACGTTGAATTATGGGTGTGTGAGAATAAATAACCTCTTTATTTTGAAACTCACGAAAGCTTCCTGCTGAATAATTATTAATTATAATTTCTTACCCCTAGGTAAGAAACAACACCGCTCCTTCACTTAAAACTTACTGATCACGGGGAATAAGAGAACACATACATTCTGTTTGTGATGGACGAATTCTTGGATTGTCCTGTGTTTTGAAAAAAGGGAATGCATGGGCAATTTTCCTTATTCTCCGGTCAATCCCAGTGTTGCAGCTGCACTGGGGCAGTTTAGCTCATGGCCTGACTCGTTCTGAAGGACAGGTCTTGAACACCAGCGTTGGGCCTGTAGGCTTTGACGTACCCAGTGACGTTCTCTGGGGATGATTGTCCAATGGACCAGAATTCCAGACCTAGTCACGAAGATTTGGCTCCATAAAATCCCGACAGTGCAGAAGGAGGCCATTCGGCCCATCAAATCTGTACCGACCACAATCCCACCTAGGCCCCATTCCCGTAACCCCGCACATTTACCCTCTAATCCCCCTGACGCTAGGGTCAATTTAGTATGGCCAATCCATCTAACCCGCACATCTTTGGACTGTGGAAGGAAACCAGAGGAAATCCACGCAGACACGGGGAGAAAGTGCAAACTCCACACAAACAGTGACCCGAGGCTGGAATTGAACCTGGGAGCCTGGCGCTGCGAGGCAGCAGTGCTAACCACTGTGCCACCGTGCCGCCCTTCAACATGTGATCTAAAAGAAAGCAAGATAAAGCATTTTGAAAGACAACAAATGTGCCTCCTTTGAATTTGAATCATCAGCTTTGAGAGGCTGGAGAGGAATTCTATGAGAGAAAATTCCAAAATGGCTGCAGGTGAGTATGATTGGACTGAAGGCCTTTTCAAAGATTCAGAACGTACAAACTCCCACTGCACTGAACTCAAATCTTCCATTCTTCTCACTCTTCCTCTTTTCTTCTTGGGCGAAAGCCCAAAAATCAGCTGATAATAGGTCTGTCAGATAGGCCACTGACACACTCCGCATAACTGAGTCTATTTGTTAAGATGCATTTACAAGATCCATTTGCAATGATTTCAATGAACACCGCAAAGCAGAAACTGAGCAGAGAATGGATGGCAGTGCCTCAGTGAGTCTCATAAAATCGTCTAATCTATATAGTGCAGAAGGAGGCCATTTGATCCATTAAGTCTGCACCGGCTCTCTGACAGAGAATATTACCCAGGCCCTATCCGCATAACCCCACACATTTCCCATGGCTAATCCCCCTAGTTTACACATCTTGGGACACAAAGGGACAACTTGGCATGTGCTGACGAAAGGTCATCCAGACTCAAAACATTGATTCTTTTCTCTCTCCAGATGCTGTCAGACCTGTTGAGATTTTCCACCATTTTCTGTTTTGGTTTCAGATTCCAGCATCTGCAGTATTTTGCCTTTATCTGAGGGGCAATTTAGCATGGCCTAACCTGCACATCGTTGGAGTGTGGGTGGAAACCGGAGCACCTGGAGGAAACCCACGCAGACACGGGGAGAACGTGCAAACTCCACACAGACCCGAGGCCAGAATTGAACCCGGGTTCCTGGCGCTGTGAGGCAGCAGTGCTAACCACTGTGCCACCATCTCAGTGATGCCATTTCTCAGTTACTAATAAAGCTACTGTCTTCAAAAACCATTCCCGGCTCCCATGCTGCCACGAAATGTGATACAACTTTGCAATGACTTTCAGGGCAGATATGGTGAAACATTGATACATTCTTTGAGAATTAAAAATATCAACCTCCAGGGCTTGGAGTTCAAACAACCTTCTGAATGTCAATTGCATCAATTCTGCTCCCATTAATGTGTACATACTGCCGGGAGACAGCTTTCATTCAGAAAATCTGTTCTCTGACATTAGACAAAACACTGGAAATGCAACAACTTAGTGTTAATAGACAAAACAGATAAAACGTCAAGTGGGAAATGATTGTAAAGAATATTCCTGCAACTTGATAGAGAGAGTGGAAGTACTGCCCATCATGTATTTGGGAAGATCATCCCAGGATATAACATAATTAATATCCACATGTTATGAATGTCGAGCATTAATTTCATATCAGGGAATGTCAGAGAAAGCACAGCTGGTGCAGTTATGTGTTAATACTGGGAACAATGGAGTTGTCGGTTGGGTTGCCAAATCTGGTGGGATATTTTCCTGGAAGTTCAGTTTTGTTTCTTAAAGACTTGATTAGCTGTAAGTATTCGCATTCCAACCATTATTCATCTAAATTGAGGTTGTGTCTTTATATGCCCTGTTTGTGAACAGAATTGCCACTCACCTGAAGAAGGGGCTTGGAGCTCCGAAAGCTTGTGTGGCTTTTGCTACCAAATAAACCTGTTGGACTTTAACCTGGTGTTGTTAAACTTCTTACTGTGTTCAATCAGTGCCAGGGGAACTGTATCCCAGTGAGAGTCAGTGCTGGGGGAACTGTATCTCAGTGAGAATCAGTGCCAGGGCAACTGTATCCCAGTGAGAGTCAGTGCCAGGGGAACTGTATCCCAGTGAGAGTCAGTGCCGGGGGAACTGTTTCCCAGTGAGAGTCAGTGCCAGGGGAACTGTATCCCAGTGAGAGTCAGTGCAGGGGCACTGTATCCCAGTGAGAGTCAGTGCTGGGGGAACTGTATCCCAGTGAGATTCAGTGCTGGGGGAACTGTATCCCAGTGAGAGTCAGTGCCAGGGGAACTGTATCCCAGTGAGAGTCAGTGCAGGGGCACTGTATCCCAGTGAGAGTCAGTGCCGGGGGAACTGTATCCCAGTGAGAGTCAGTGCCGGGGGAACTGTATCCCAGTGAGAGTCAGTGCCGGGGGAACTGTATCCCAGTGAGAGTCAGTGCCGGGGGAACTGTATCCCAGTGAGAGCCAGTGCCAGGGGAACTGTATCCCAGTGAGAGTCAGTACCGGGGGAACTGTATCCCAGTGAGAGCCAGTGCCGGGGGAACTATATCCCAGTGAGAGCCGATGAAGCCGTAGCCAATGCAACATTCCATTGGAGGATTAATTTTCAGTTGTCACTGAGGTAAGTTCAGGGTCTTGAGTGAAGTTGGGGGGACAGTGGTGTTTGGATCAGAATGACGTATGGGTGGACAGCCAGATTTATTGGGGGTAGAGGGTTGTCCTCTTCCCCATTGTAACGCAGTAAAAGTTAATCTTCTAAATGAACAACTGTATTGGTGTGGACAGTAATCTGGGGCCACTGAAGAGTTGTGAGCAGTCCAGGAGCAAACTCCGCCCCCTCATCAGAAGCTAATTTATCAGTAGGAAGCTTCTTGTGTGCTAGGCAACTAATTAAATCTTTCTGGGTCCTAATGCTGGCTACAAAGTGGTCCTCCTGAATGTCACACTAAGACCAGTGCCTTCCACAGATTGGACACAGATTATTCCGCTACCAGACTGTTTAGTTTTGTGCCTGTTTAATTTCCAAGGAGCAGGAGCCACACTTCCCAATTTCTACCAAAAGAGAAAACGCTGGAAAATCTCAGCAGGTCCGGCAGCATCTGTAAGGAGAGAAAAGAGCTGACGTTTCGAGTCCAGGTGACCCTTTGTCAAAGTTAAAAGGCTTAGAAAGTGGGAGATATTTATACTTCAGGGGGAGGGAATGAAAGATGAATCATAGCCACAGAAACCACGGGGAAAGACTGCTGTCCACAGAGAGAATAAAGGGTGTGAATGGCCAAACGGCAGAGAAGCTGTAAGCTGTGACAGATGAAGATGTTGAGGGAGGAGGGAGGGGAAGATGGGACAGAGGTAGAATGTAGAAAGGGGGAAGCGGGGGGAGGAAAGGTAAGGGGAGGGGGGATGAAGTAGGGGGAAGAGTGGGGGAGGGGGAAGAAAAATGAAGGAAGACAATATAGAAATAAATCCATTGGAGGATGAATTTTCAGGGGAAAAGTTTCCCAATTTTTCCCAATTCAAACCCCTGAAGGTCTGGCTGCCAAAAACAGCCAACACCCAACAAACTTCTAACTACAATCCAGCCTTTGAATACTCACCACGAATCTGTGACTGGCAGCCAACAGAAATGCAGAAGACAGGAGGGTCCAGCAATGTGTGGGATTTAAATTACATTTCTAAGCAGAATGTGCGCAGGGTTATGAGATAAATCAGCTTTTATATTTGTGAATTAATTTGAATGAAAATTTCAATGCAGACTTAATTTGATATAATTTGATTAAATGAGCAGGCAAAATATTGCTTGCAGGAATCACTTTCCTGTCTAAAAGATTTCTACACCGCTCGATTTTATTTAAAAAAACCTCATTTTTAAAAAAACACAGTACGTTGATTGAATTGCTTTCTGGAATGGTTTGATGCTCGGTAAGATTGTTGATCCCGTGACCTTTGTCTCTGAAGTTGTTAGTTTGATAATTAGATTTTGGAACATTAATTCTCATCCTTGTTTTCAAATTCCCCCATGTCTGTAGAATCCATAGGATCCCTACAGTGCAGAGGGAGGCCATTCAGCCCATCGAGCCTGCACTGGTGACAATCCCTCCCAGTTCCTATCCCCGAAACCCCATGTATTTACCCTACTAATCCCCCTGACGCTAAGGGGCAATTTAGCATGGCCAATCAACCTAGTAAGAAGTTTAACAACACCAGGTTAAAGTCCAACAGGTTTATTTGGTAGCAAAAGCCACACAAGCTTTCGGAGCTCCAAGCCCCTTCTTCAGGTGAGTGGCAATTCTGTTCACAAACAGGGCATATAAAGACACAGACTCAATTTACATGAATAATGGTTGGAATGCGAATACTTACAGCTAATCAAGTCTTTAAGAAACAAACAACGTGAGTGGAGAGAGCACTAAGACGGGCTAAAAAGATGTGTATTGTCTCCAGACAAGACAGCCAGTGAACCTAACCCACCCACCTGAATCAACCTAACCCACACATTTTTGGAGTGTGGGAGGAACCCAGATCCTTCGGAGGGAGAATGTGTAAACTCCACACAGACAGTCATCCAAGGCTGGAATTGAACCTGGGTCCCTGGTGCTGTGAAGCTGCAATGCTAATGTCCTTCCACCTCCCTACCTCATTAACCTCCTCCAAGCCCACAACCTCCCAGGATCTCTGCACTCCTCTAACACTGGCCTCTTGTGCAACCCCAATTGGTGGCCAAGGCTCAAGCTTTGGAATTCTACTTTCACAGAAGACTAAGGAAATTTGGCATGTCAGCTACGACTCCCACCAACGTTTACAGATGCACCATAGAAAGTATTCTTTCTGGTTGTATCACAGCTTGGTATGGGCTCCTGCTCTGCCCAAGACCACAAGGAACTACAAAAGGTCGTGAATGTAGTCCAATCCATCATGCAAACCAGTCTCCCATCCATTGACACGGTCTATACTTCCCACTGCCTTGGCAAAGCAGCCAGCATAATTAAGGACCCCACGCACCCCGGACATTCTCTCTTCCACCTTCTTCCGTCGGGAGAAAGATACAAAAGTCTGAAGCCACGTACCAACCGACTCAAGAGCAGCTTCTTTCCTGCTGCTGTCAGATGTTTGAATGGACCTACCTTGTATTAAGTTGATTTTTCTCTACACCCTAGCTACAACTGTAACAATTCATTCTGCACTCTCTCGTTTCCTTCTCTATGGACGGTATATTTTGATTGTACAGCGCGCAAGAAACAATACTTATCACTGTATGTTAATACATGTGACAATAATAAATCAAATCAAATCAAATCTCTCCTGTCACCTCTCTGCCTCCCTACAGCACACTCTCCTTCTCTAAGATACTCCTTAAAACTTACTTGGACCAAGCTTTTGATCACCCTTCTTAGGCTTACCAACTGTGATTCAATGTATTCCTTGAGGTTTCATCACATGACTTGTCCCCACGACCAATACATCCATCCTTATGACGTACTGCCTTCCCACACCAGTTGGAAAGCAAAGAGACTTATTACCCAATTGGATGATGCCTAACGATCAGAAAAATATCCTTTACTTTCTCCATTTTCAAAAGTTTTACATTTAGCAAAGAGAAATATTCAAGAAATTGATTAGAAAAAAACTTTTTTTTAATGTCATAGAATCCCTACAGTACAGAAGGCCATTTGGCCCATCGAGCCTACACCAACAACAATTCCACCCTTTCCCCATAACCCCACATATTTACCCTACTAGTCCCTCTGACACCAGCGTCAATTTTGCATGGCCAATCAACCTAACCCACACATCTTTGAACTATAGGAGGAAACCGGAGCACCCAGAAGAGAACGTGGGGAGAACGTGCAAACTCCACACAGACAGTGACCCGAGGCCGGAATCGAACCCAGGCCCCTGGCGCTGTGAGGCAGCAATGCTAACCACTGTGCCACCATGCCGCCCAATTTTCTTCCCGTTTTTTAATCCATAATGTCCCCATGATATTTCTCCAGGGTCGCACACAGCCCAGGATCTTCAGTTCCTGGAGACACCAGGCCTATCGCGACAACCCTAACCTTTCCAAATACCTTCTCAAGTGGCTCGGTGTCATGTCTTGTTTCATAATGTTGCTGTGAATGATCCTGAGAGATTTCATTATGTTAAATGTGCGATAAAAATATAAGTTGTAGTTGTTAATTATAATGGAAAAGCACCAAAGTGTAACAATTCTTTGACCATCCAATGTCAGACATTTGGATATAAGGAAGCATCCCTGTTTGTAGATAAGAGATCCCCTAATTGCTTCCAACGTAACCCGAATTCCCTTCATGTCCAATCAAGTAAACATTTTGGCTGGTGCCAGACCCATTACTCATATCTTCTTCGCTTATTCTCTTGGCTCCTTCTGAACTCTTCTCTCTCGTCCCCCACTGAAAAGTGTGAGGTGATGCACTTTGGAAGGAGTATTTCGACAAGGAATAATACTATGAAAGGTCTGACACTGGGAAGTTCCGAAGAACAAAGGGATCTTGGCGTGTTTGTCCATAGATCTCCGAAGGCGGAAAGGCAGGTTAATAGGGTGGTGAAAAAGGCATAGGCACACTCACCTTTATCCATCAGGGTATAGATCACAAATTATCAGGGTATAGATCACAGATTATTATCTAAATGGAAAGAAATTACAACATGCTGCTGTGCAGAGGGACCTGGGGGTCCTTGTGCATGAGACGCAAAAACCCAGTCTGCAGGTGCAACAGGTGATCAAGAAGGCAAATGGGATGTTGGCCTATATCGCAAGGGGGATAGAATATAAAGGCAGAGATGTCTTGCTGCATCTGTACAGGGCATTGGTGAGGCCGCAGCTGGAATACTGTGTGCAGTATTGGTCCCTTTATTTGCGGAAGGATATATTGGCCTTGGAGGGAGTGCAGAGAAGGTTCACCAGGTTGATACCAGAGATGAGGGGTGTTGATTATGAGGAGAGACTGAGCAGATTGGGTTTATATTCGTTGGAATTTAGAAGGCTGAGGGGGGATCTTATAGAGACCTATAAGATAATGAAGGGGCTGGATAGGGTAGAGATGGAGAGATTCTTTCCACTTAGAAAGGAAACTAGAACTAGAGGGCACAGCCTCAAAATAAAGGGGGGTCAGTTTAGGACAGAGTTGAGGAGGAACTTCTTCTCTCAGAGGGTGGTGAATCTCTGGAATTCTCTGCCCACTGAAGTGGTGGAGGCTACCTCGTTGAATATGTTTAAATCACGGATAGATGGATTCCTGATCGGTAAGGGAATTAGGGGTTATGGGGATCAGGCGGGTAAGTGGAACTGATCCACTTCAGATCAGCCATGATCTTATTGAATGGCGGGGCAGGCTCGAGGGGCTAGATGGCCTACTCCTGCTCCTAGTTCTTATGTTCTTATGTTCTTAAAAGCAGAGAGGTCAGGATGGAGCTGTATTGAACTTTGGTGAGGCCACAGCTGGAGCACCGTGTGCAGTTCTGGTCACCACATTATAGGAAGGATGTGATTGCACTGGAGGGGGTGCAGAGGAGATTCACCAGGATGCTGCCTGGGATGGAGCGTTTAGATTATGAAGATAGATTGGATAGGCTTGGATTGTTTTCTCTGGAGCAGAAAAGACTGAGGGGGACGATCTGATTGAGGTGTTCAAGATTATGAGGGGCATGGACAGAGTGGATAGGGAGCAGCTGTTCCCCTTAGTTGAAGGGTCAGTTACGAGGGGGCACAAGTTAAAAGTGAGAGGTGGGAGGTTTAGGGGGGATTTGAGGAAAAACGTTTTTACCCAGAGGGTGGTGAGGGTCTGGAATGCGCTGCCTGGGAGGGTGGTGGAGGCGGGATGCCTCACATCCTTTAAAAAGTACCTGGATGAGTACTTGGCACGCCATAACATTCAAGGCTATGGGCCAAGTGCTGGCAAGTGGAATTAGGTGGGCAGGTGAGGGCATTTCATGCGTTGGTGCAGACTCGATGGGCCGAACGGCCTCTTCTGCACTGCAGTATTCTGTGATTCTGTGATTCCCCTTTCTGTCACCCAATCATCCTGCCTTTCATTTCCCCTTTCCCGGGTCTTTTCCCCACACATTTTCACCCCATTAATCTCGAACCCCAGCCCTAACCACTCCGCTCTTAGCTGCCATCCTCCCTTTGTCCCCACCCTTCTGAATGAGCCCCAGCTGAGCTCCTTGTGGCTGGTATTCTACATCGTTGCCGTCTTTAAGGTTAAAGTTATTTATTAGTCACAAGTAGGCTTACATTAACACTGCAATGAAGTTACTGTGAAAATCCCCTAGCCGCCACACTCCGGTGCCTGTTCAGGTACACTGAGGGAGAATTTAGCACGGGCAATGCACCCCAACCAGCATATCTTTCGGGCTGTGGGAGGAAACGGGAGCACCCGGAGATACCCACGCAGACATGGAGAGGAGTGAAGGTTGGGGCAATCGAGGCCTCCCAGAGGGTCGGGCACTGAGGGGGTGGCTCCGGGGCATGGCACCTTGGCAGTGCCAACCTGGGCGCGCGGCACTACCCAAGGAGCAAAGTGCTAATGCACAGGAGGCACCTCGCCAGTGTAAAACCTCGCCAGTGTAAAACCTCGCCAGTGTAAAACCTTGCCAGTGTAAAACCTCGCCAGTGTAAAACCTCGCCAGTGTAAAACCTCGCCAGTGTAAAACCTCGCCAGTGTAAAACCTCGCCAGTGTAAAACCTTGCCAGTTTCAAATCTTGTCAGTATAAAACCTCGTATTGATTATTTATAGGGGGCAGTGAGGGGAGTATTGATTATTTATAGGGGGCAGTGAAGGGGAGTATTGATTATTTATAGGGGGCAGTGAAGGGGAGTATTGATTATTTATAGGGGGCAGTGAGGGGAGTATTGATTATTTATAGGGGGCAGTGAAGGGGAGTATTGATTATTTATAGGGGGCAGTGAAGGGGAGTATTGATTATTTATAGGGGGCAGTGAAGGGGAGTATTGATTATTTATAGGGGGCAGTGAGGGGAGTATTGATTATTTATAGGGGGCAGTGAAGGGGAGTATTGATTATTTATAGGGGGCAGTGAGGGGGGAGTATTGATTATTTATAGGGGGCAGTGAGGGGGGAGTATTGATTATTTATAGGGGGCAGTGAAGGGGAGTATTGATTATTTATAGGGGGCAGTGAGGGGAGTATTGATTATTTATAGGGGGCAGTGAAGGGGAGTATTGATTATTTATAGGGGGCAGTGAAGGGGAGTATTGATTATTTATAGGGGGCAGTGAGGGGGGAGTATTGATTATTTATAGGGGGCAGTGAGGGGGGAGTATTGATTATTTATAGGGGGCAGTGAAGGGGAGTATTGATTATTTATAGGGGGCAGTGAGGGGGGAGTATTGATTATTTATAGGGGGCAGTGAAGGGGAGTATTGCTCCCTATAGATAGAGCGAATAATGGGACTGTGTTGTTTTGTTTAGGGAACAGTTTGTTTAGGGAACAGTGAATCGAGAGATCTTTCCAGTAACAACATGAATCAGGTCAGCGTGTTTAAGCTGGGCTCCCGAATAGTTTGCTGACAATGTGACGATGTTCAGTTGCCACTGGGAAGGGAAGGGGGATCAGTATCACTGTGACAGGTAGTGGGGGGGATGCTTTAGCCTTACCCAACCCCAAGCAAAGCTGGCCAGAGGAGTACAAAATGCTTCCTAAGTTTGTGAATTGCCTCTGAGATGCACGGGATGACAGGGCATTCCTCATCCAACAGTAAACGAGATACTGAGATATAAATAAGAATGTATAGTACAGGTGGATAGCACTTTCTGCATTTTGTACAGCGAACCACCCCTGACCAATTCAATGATTACACAAGGTGCTACTCAGTTCGAATCAGTTGCTTAACCCAAATAATTGCTAAGCATTGCCTTTCTCTCATTGTAGTCTGGGGCAGCCAGCACTGCTGCAGTATTGAAGGCAATCTCCCCATAACACAACACAGCAATGTGGCTGGCTGGAGAACGATCGGTCTGTTTTGTGTTGCAGTACCCTCTGTTGAACAAGCATGGTATTACCGAGAGTCCTCCAGATCCTCAGAGACTCTGCAATGGTCGAGGACATTGGGGAGTTTTACTTGGAGCTGGTGGACATGGTCACTCTGCGGCCTTGTGGCACAATGGTTAGCACTGCTGCCTCACAGCGCCAGGGACCCGGGTTCAATTCCGGCTTTGGGTCACTGCCTGTGCGGAGTTTGCACGTTCTCCCCGATGGACCAAAAGACCTCCTCTGCACCGTAGGAACTCTGTGACTTGTTCCTCCTGGTGTTTGGGTGGGGGGAGTGGTGGCGGCTGGAGTGAACTTCATCATAAAAAACAGGAACACGAGCAGGCCATTCAGCCCCTCAAGTCTGATCCACAATTCATCATGGCTGATTACAATACATACAATCCCTACAGTACAGAAGGAGGCCATTCGGCCCATCGAGTCTGCACTGACCACAATCCCATCCTATTCCCATAACCCCACATATTTACCCTGCTTATACCCCTGACACTAAGGGGCCAATTTAGCCTGCACATCTTTGGACTGTGGGAGGAAACCAGAGCACCCAGAGGAAACCCATGCAGACATGGGGAGAACGTGCAGACTCCGCACAGACAGTGACTTGAAGCCAGAATTGAACCCAGGACCCTGGTGCTGTGAGGTAGCAGTGCTAACCATTGTGCCACCGTGCTGCTCTAAATCTTCGACATCAACTCCACTTACCTGCCAGTCCCCATATTCCGTGACTCCACTGTGCCCAGAAATATTTCAATCACTTTGTAGATGCACATTGTTTTAGTTCAGTCGGGCAGCAGGGTCAGTGCAGACTTGGAGGGCCGAAGGGCCTGTGATTTTCTTTGATCCTTGTTCTTCGTATATCCGAACTCTCATTCCTGAACTTTCTCCCCTCCTTGCCGGACTTTACTGGGGCTTTATTCAGTGTTTCCTTGGCCCTTTTCTTGGGGGTATGTTTGTTTGGGAGTTTGCGGTGTGGTTCAGTCACACGCACCCACCTATCAGACACTGAACTGTATCATTAATCGGGTACGGTGGATATTCAGAAAACCCCACTGCGGGTTGCAGCATGCACCCAGCAGGAAAAGGGCTTTTAAACCTTGGCATTATTAATTTTCAGTTTCAAAGGAGCTGAACAATGTGTGATTATTAAATTTTTTAATGAATTTTCATTCTGTGATCATTAACTTTTCTGGGGTTAAACCAAAAGGTTATTTTAAGTTTTGCCATTGAACCTCTGCTGCGGTTCAAACATAAGACAATCTTTCTGTTAGTTAATCACCTCTCGTTCCTTGCTCCAGCCTATGCCGTCATAATACATATTGGAAAAACTCTGTACAGCAAGGAAGCTGTAATGACCTCAGTGAGGCCTGTGAGGTAGGCCTCTTGGAGTACGAGCTCCCTGATTAAGGTAATGATTGCCTGCGGAGGCGGCTTGGTGGTCCCTCACAGCGCCAGGGACCCGGGTTCGATTCCCGGCTTGGGTCACTGTCCGTGTGGAGTCTGCACGTTCTCCCCGTGTCTGCGTGGGTTTTCTCTGGATGCTCCGGTTTCCTCCCACAGTCTGAAAGACGTGCTGGTTAGGGTGCATTGGCCGTGCTAAATTCTCCCTCAGTGTTACCCGAACAGGCACCAGAGTGTGGCGACTAGGGGATTTTCACAGTAACTTCATTGCAGTGTTAATGTAAGCCGACTTGTGACACTAGCCAAAAAGAGCGGTAAGGATTGCCTGCCCAATCAGGGAGCCTCACCTGTGTGTATACTGAGGCGTGTCAGGGCTACTGGCACGCCGGATTCTGACATTGTACCTGAAGCACTCCTAGGAATGGAATTCAAATTGTAAATAAAGGGAATCTGGTGCTGGGACGCCAGCCTCTGAGGAGTTATTTCAGAAGCACTATGTGTCAGGTGCTGGATCTGTCTGACTTCTTCTCCTAAGGGTAACTTGAAATGTTTGCACCTGCAAACAACATTCTGGAACGTTGGTTGAGTTCCTGAATTCCTGGCTTATGATCTCAAGAATGAGGCCCCATGGTGGGGGTGAGATCCACAGTTGAATGGATTCACTCTTACCTCTGAACTTGGAGCTTGTGGGTGAAGAGCCTGAGGGTCTAATCTCGGCTGCTCATTTGGTTCAGCACTGAGTGAGTGCAGAGGGTCAGTACCGAGGGAGTGCTGCACTGTCAGAGGGTCAGTACTGAGGGAGTGCTGTATTGTCAGAGGGTCAGTACTGAGGGAGTGCCGCCCTGTCAGAGGGTCAGTGCTGAGGGAGTGCTGCACTGTCAGAGGGTCAGTACTGAGGGAGTGCCGAACTGTGAGAGGGTCAGTACTGAGGGAGAGCTGTATTGTCAGAGGGTCAGTGCTGAGGGAGTGCTGTATTGTCAGAGGGTCAGTACTGAGGGAGTGCTGTGTTGTCAGATGGTCAGTACTGAGGGAGTGCTGCACTGTCAGAGGGTCAGTACTGAGGGAGTGCTGCACTGTCAGAGGGTCAGTACTGAGGGAGTGCTGCACTGTCAGAGGGTCAGTACTGAGGGAGTGCCGAACTGTGAGAGGGTCAGTACTGAGGGAGTGCTGTATTGTCAGAGGGTCAGTACTGAGGGAGTGCTGTATTGTCAGAGGGTCAGTACTGAGGGAGTGCTGCATTGTCAGAGGGTCAGTACTGAGGGAGTGCTGCATTGTCTGAGGGTCAGTACTGAGGGAGTGCTGCATTGTCTGAGGGTCAGTACCAAGAGAGTGCTGCACTTTCAGAGAGTCAGTACTGAGGGAGTGCCGCACTGTCAGAGGGTCAGTACTGAGGGAGTGCCGCACTGTCAGAGGGTCAGTACTGAGGGAGTGCCGCACTGTCAGAGGATCAGTACCGAGGAAGTGCTGTATTGTCTGAGGGTCAGTGCTGAGGGAGTGCTGCCTTGTCAGAGGGTCAGTACTGAGGGAGTGCCGCACTGTCAGAGGATCAGTACCGAGGAAGTGCTGTATTGTCTGAGGGTCAGTGCTGAGGGAGTGCTGCCTTGTCAGAGGGTCAGTACTGAGAGAGTGCCGCACTGTCAGAGGGTCAATACTGAGGGAGTGCTGTATTGTCTGAGGGTCAGTACTGAGGGAGTGCTGTATTGTCAGAGGGTCAGTACTGAGGGAGTGCTGTATTGTCTGAGGACCAGTGCTGAGGGAGTGCTGTATTGTCAGATGGTCAGTACTGAGGGAGTGCCGAACTGTGAGAGGGTCAGTACTGAGGGAGTGCTGTATTGTCAGAGGGTCAGTACTGAGCGGAGCACCGTACTGTCAGAGGGTCAGTACTGAGGGAGCACCGTACTGTCAGAGGGTCAGTACTGAGGGAGTGCTGCACTGTCAGAGAGTCAGTACCGCAGGAGTGCTGCACTGTCAGAGGGTCAGTACCGAGGAAGTGCTGTATTGTCTGAGGGTCAGTGCTGAGGGAGTGCTGTATTGTCTGAGGGTCAGTACCGAGGGAGTGCTGTCTTGTCAGAGGGTCAGTTCCAAGGGAGTGCTGTACTGTCAGAGAGTCAGTACCGCAGGAGTGCTGCACTGTCAGAGGATCAGTACCGAGGAAGTGCTGAATTGTCTGAGGGTCAGTACCGAGGGAGTGCTGCCTTGTCAGAGGGTCAGTTCCAAGGGAGTGCTGTACTGTCAGAGGGTCAGTACCGAGGGAGTGCTGCCTTGTCAGAGGGTCAGTACTGAGAGAGTGCCGCACTGTCAGAGGGTCAATACTGAGGGAGTGCTGTATTGTCTGAGGGTCAGTGCTGAGGGAGTGCTGTCTTGTCAGAGGGTCAGTTCCAAGAGAGTGCTGTACTGTCAGAGGGTCAGTACCGCAGGAGTGCTGCACTGTCAGAGGGTCAGTGCTGAGGGAGTGCTGCACTGTCAGAGGGTCACTACTGAGGGAGTGCCGAACTGTGAGAGGGTCAGTACTGAGGGAGAGCTGTATTGTCAGAGGGTCAGTACTGAGGGAGCACCGCACTGTCAGAGGGTCAGTACTGAGGGAGCGCCGCACTGTCAGAGGGTCAATACTGAGGGAGTGCTGTATTGTCTGAGGGTCAGTACTGAGGGAGTGCTGTATTGTCAGAGGGTCAGTACTGAGGGAGTGCTGTATTGTCTGAGGACCAGTGCTGAGGGAGTGCTGTATTGTCAGATGGTCAGTACTGAGGGAGTGCTGTACTGTCAGAGGGTCAGTACTGAGGGAGTGCTGCACTGTCAGAGGGTCAGTACTGAGGGAGTGCCGAACTGTGAGAGGGTCAGTACTGAGGGAGTGCTGTATTGTCAGAGGGTCAGTACTGAGGGAGTGCTGCACTGTCAGAGGGTCAGTACCGAGGAAGTGCTGTATTGTCTGAGGGTCAGTGCTGAGGGAGTGCTGTATTGTCTGAGGGTCAGTACCGAGGGAGTGCTGTCTTGTCAGAGGGTCAGTTCCAAGGGAGTGCTGTACTGTCAGAGAGTCAGTACCGCAGGAGTGCTGCACTGTCAGAGGATCAGTACCGAGGAAGTGCTGTATTGTCTGAGGGTCAGTACCGAGGGAGTGCTGCCTTGTCAGAGGGTCAGTTCCAAGGGAGTGCTGTACTGTCAGAGGGTCAGTACCGAGGGAGTGCTGCCTTGTCAGAGGGTCAGTTCCAAGGGAGTGCTGTATTGTCTGAGGAGGTACCATTTTAAGTCAGTTGTTAGCCTACAGTCAGAACTGTCAATTTGGATGGATGTTAAACATCACAAAGGGTATTTCAAAGGAGAGCTAAGTGGCTTAACGTCTGACAATTGGCCAATGTCATCGAACCGAGTTTAGCTGTTGCCTTGTTGCAGTTTGTGGGATCTTGCTGTGTAAACACAACAAAATGCACGTGACGGTGGCAAGCTGTGTTTCAAAATAGCTTGCCATTTGCGCAGCTCTTTGGCATATTTCGTGAGGTTTGATGTAGCGCTCTGCAGATGGAATTCATTGTTAGTACATTTATATCCCAGAAGTGGGTTTTGTTACTGTGGGAGATCCTCCAGTTAATACACGGCTCCAGCAGCAATCAGAGCAGATTCAAACACAGCAGCCCGTCTTCAGGACTTGTGGTTTACAGCGGATTAATTGGCAGCCAATCCTTCGCTGGTAGCTGAAGGAAGTCAGTGAGTATTAGTGAGCCAGCGGTGGAGATAGGCCGAGCCATTCAACTACTGGAGCTCTTTCAGTCCCGATTTCTGGTCTGGTTTGGGAGTGTAGGGCCTCTGAAGGCCTTGGTTCAAAACTCTCGGTGTTGGCAGAGCAGATCACCCACCAAGCCACGGGCCCATCTCAGAAGGTTTCGAGGTCATGAAAGACACTGTATAAATGCAGAAATCCCTCTCTTTACATTGACTAAGGGTGGCATGGTGGCATGGGCGGCACAGTGGTTAGCACTGCTGCCTCAGAGTGCCAGAGACCCGGGTTCGATTCCCGGCTTAGGTCACTGTCTGTGTGGAGTTTGCACGTTCTCACTGTGTCTGCGTGGGTTTCCTCCGGGTGCTCCGGTTTCCTCCCACAGTCCAATGATGTATGGCTTAGGTGGATTGGCCATGCTCAATTGCCCCTTCGTGTCAGGGGGATTAACAGGGTAAATGCATGGGGTTATGGGGATAGGGCCTGGGTGGGATTGTGGTCAGTGCAGAATTGATGGGCCTAATGGCTTCCTTCTGTGCTGTAGGGATTCTATGATTCTATGAGAACAGCCATGCCATTTAAGCTTTCAACCACAGGTGGCACAATGGGTGGCACAGTGGTTAGCACTGCTGCCTTTCAGTGCCAGGGGCCCAGGTTCGATTCCCGGCTTGGGTCACTGTCTGTGTGGAGTCTGCATGTTCTCCTCATGTCTGCATGGGTTTCCTCCGGGTGCTCCAGTTTCCTCCCACAGTCCGAAAGACGTGCTGGTTAGGGTGCATTGGCCGTGCTAAATTCTCCCTCAGTGTGCCCGAACAGGCACTGGAGTGTGGGTGACTAGGGGATTTTCACAGTAACTTCATTGCAGTGTTAATGTAAGCTTACCTGTGACTAATAAATTTTTAAAATAAGAGTGGAGGAGCTGTTTGCATTGATGTGACAAAGTACTGGGTTTAATGTGTGACACGGAGAGGAGGAGTTTTCCTGTCCTGTCCGCCACGGGAATCGTAGCGGGCGGAGTGGTGGAGCATGCAAAGGTCTGTTGACCCTGGGCAGGATATTCCGGCTTTGGGGTGAACACGGCTGGAAAATCCTGCCCATAGTCTGGAATTTTCTCTCCCTTTATGCCAGCGGGATTTTCCAGTCCAGCCGATGTGAGTGGAGATTTCAGGGCTAGGGGGGAGTGTGGTGTTTGTAAGATTCTGCCCACAGCAACCAGGATGCAAGGGTTGACTTTTGATTTGATTTGATTTATTTTTGTCACATGTATTGAGATACAGTGAAAAGTATTGTTTCTTGCGTGCTATACAGACAAAGCATACCGTTCATAGAGTACATAGGGGAGAAGGAAAGGAGAGGCTGCGGAATATCGTGTTACAGTCACAGATAGGGTGAAGCAAATGATCAGTCTAATACATGATCAGTCCATTCAAAAGTCTGATAGCAGCAGGGAAGAAGCTGTTCTTGAGTCGGTTGGTACGTGGACCCCACAGAGCAGGAGCCATACCAAGCTGTGATACAACCGGAAAGAATGCTTTCTATGGTGCATCTGTAAAAGTTGGTGAGAGTCGTAGCTGACGTGCCAAATTTCCTTAGTCTTCTGAGAAAGTAGAGGCGTTGGTGGGCTTTCTTAACCATAGTGTCGGCATGGGGGGGGGGGGGGGGGGGGGGTGATCTGGACACCAAAAAACCTGAAGCTCTCGAACATTTCTACTTCGTCCCCATTGATGTAGACAGGGGCATGTTCTTCTCTACATCTCCTGGGAGACAGTAAATTGCAGTGAGTTATTTCTCCCTGAAGCTTGAGGAGGTGTCACAGGGTTCAATATAAGAAATATTTTACCGACGCATTATAGAGCCATAGAGGTTTACAGCATGGAAATAGGCCCTTCGGCCCAACTTGTCCATACCACCCCTTTGTTTTTAACCACTAAGCTAGTCCCAATTGCCTGCGTTTGGCCCATATCCCTCTATACCCATCTTACCCATGTCACTCTTTTCTTTCATCATTTCTTTGGAAGTGGGTGTCACTAATGTGGCCAGCATCCGTTGCCCTCCAACCGGGTGACTCATTCAGCCACTTCAAAGTAATCATGAGTCAAGCACATTTCTGTGGATCTGGAGCCACATGATGGCCAGATCAGGTAGAGATAAGGATGGAAGATTTTCTTCCTTTGTTAGTGATTTTTAACAATCAGTGATTAGTTTCATGGTCACCATCGCTAAGACCAGTTTTCAATTCCACAATTTTATGAATTGAATTTAAATTCCACCAGTTGCCGTGGTGGGATTTGAACCCTCATCCCCAGAGGATTAGCCTGGGTCTCCTGATTACCAGTCCGGTGAGATTATCTGTCCCCTGTGTTCTGTGAAACACTGTAATGAGCGAAACTCTGGCGTGAAACTGTGTGCTTGCTGAGCTGTGATCTTGGACAGCCTCAACCATCGTGTTCGGTTGAAATGAGTGCAAAATGGAAAGTGGCACGGTGGCACGGTGATTAGCACTGCTGCCTCACAGCGCCAGGGACCCGGGCTGGATTCCCGGCTTGGGTCACTGTCTGTGTGGAGTTTGCACATTCTCCCCGTGTCCGTGTGGGTTTTTTCCGGTTTCTTCCACAGTCCAAAGGTGTGCGGGTTCGGTGGATTGGCCGTGATAAACTGACCCTTAGGCCAGAATTTTACCGCCTCGCCTGCCCCAGAATTGGGGAGGGCGAGGTTCGCAGAACAACATTCTCCGTTGGCCTCAGGCGGGATCTTACAAGCCTCGGGCGGGCGAGGCGACAAAATTCCGGCATTCGTGTCAACGGGATTAGCAGGGTGCGGTTACGGGGATAGGGCCTGGGTGGGATTGTGGTCGGTATAGGCTCGACGGGCCGAATGGCCTCCTTCTGTACTGTAAGGATACTATGAACTGGCCGGGATCGTACTGACTGCGATGAGCTATGATGTGCTGTGCTACACTGCGTTTCCCAACCTAAATAACAGCTTTGACAAAGGGTCACCTGGACTCAAAACGTCAGCTCTTTTCTCTCCTTACAGATGCTGCCAGACCCGCTGAGATTTTCCAGCGTTTTCTCTTTTGGTCCCCAGAACATTGGCTGAACTTCTGGAGTAATAGTCCGGCGATAATACCACTAGGACATCACCTACGAGGCTGAATCCCTCCCTTGCTGAATCAAAGGCAAGTGTCTTGCCCACAGCACTGTGGCTGGCATTGTAATTAGCTGCTGAGATTGGGTAGAAAAGATATAGGAACAGGAGTAGGCCATTCAGCCCATCTAATATGTTTCACCATGGCTGACCATCTACCTCAATGCCACTTTCCTGCGCTATCCCCATGTCCCTTGATGTGATTAGTAACCAGGAATCTATTGATTTCTGTCCTGCACATGCTCAATGATTAAGCTTCCATCGCCTTCTGGGTAGAGAATTCCAAAGATTTACCACCTTCTGAGTGGAGAAATTCCTCCTCACCTCACTCTTAAATGGCCTGCCTCTTATTCTGTGACAATGTTGCTCGTTTCTAGACTCGCCAGCCAGGGAAAGCATCCTATCTACATCCATCCTGTCAAACTCTGAAAGAAGTTTGGAAGTTTCAATGAGATCCCCTCTCATTTTTCGAAACTGGAGAATACAGGCCAGGTTTCCTCAATTTCTCCCCATATAACAATCCCATCATCCCAGGGATTACACTGGTGAACCTCTGTTGCAGTCCCTCTATGGCAAGTATGTCCCTTCTTAGATGAGGAGACCGAAACTGTACACAATACTTCAGATGAGCTCTCACCAAGGCTCTATACAATTGCAGCAGCCGACGAAGTGGAAATGGTCGACAGCTTCATGTTTTTAGGTTTCCAAATCACCAACAACCTGTCCTGGTCCCTCCATACCAACACTATAGTTAAGAAAGCCCACCAACACCTCTACTTTCTCAGGAGGCGAAAGAAATTTGGCATGTCCGCTATGACTCTCACCAACTTTTACAGATGCACCATAGAAAGCATTCTTTCCGGATGTATCAAGCTTGGTATACCTCCTGCTCTGTCCAAGACTGCAAGAAACTACAAAGGGTTGTGAACATAGCCCAGTCCGTCACACAAACCAGCCTCCCATCCATTGACTCTGTCTACACTTCCCACTGCCTTGGAAAAGCAAGCAGCATAATTAAGGACCCCACGCATCCCGGACATTCTCTCTTCCACCTTCTTCAATCGGGAAAAAGATACAAAAGTCTGAGGTCACGTACCAAGCGACTCAAGAACAGCTTCTTCCCTGCTGCCATCAGACTTTTGATTGGATCTACCTCCCATTAAGTTGATCTTTCTCTACACCCTAGCTATGACTGTAACTACATTCTGCACTCTCTCATTTCCTTCTCTATGAACGGTATGCTTTGTCTGTATAGCGTGCAAAATAACAATACTTTTCACTGTATCCCAATACATGTAATAATAATCAATCAAATCAAATCAAATCAAATGTCACTTTAATAAAAAGAAATGAAGTCAACACCTTGGTGTTGGTTAAAAAGACAAGGCCCGTAACCATGGTGACCAACTCTTATGAAATAAAGTGAGAGATACCTCAACCGTGGGCCACAAGGTGGGGGGAAGGCAGTGCATAAGAGCTGGGGTGGGAGGGTTAGAGCAACCAAAACGTCCAGCTTCTCTTGTGGAGTCACTGCAATATCATCCCACACTGGCTGACTGATGGACTTGCAGTCTCACCCCAGTCACTCAGCTGAGACTCCCAGGTTCAGTATCCCACGGACTGTCCTGGAATCGTGGGACAGAAGGCCTCCCCTGAGCCAGAATAATGGACAATCCCTCAAAGGACAGGGATAGTTGGTCACACTGCCTGCAATGAACCTGTGCTGAAAGAAAGGTGCACTAAGCAGTCCTTCACGATGAAGAAGCTTTACTTCCTCCCGTTGCTTTACCCAAGTTGTTGACACAGAGTAAGTTGAAATATCTTAGCACATCTGTTCTTGTGCTTGTAACTAATTCAACCCCTGAAGCAACAGGCTGACATGTTGAAATAATCAAGCATTTGTGTCACACTTCACACATATGTAATGGCCCTCTAATGGGCAAATACTTTCACACTACAGAGCATAGTTAAGATAATGACTCAGACAATCTTATTACCACTCGGTATTTCCATTGTAGCCCAACTCTCTGGGCAAACTGTTCCCCAATGTTACTTTTACTGCAGAAACTTCAAACCAGCAGTTAAAGTTTAGAATCATAGAATCTCTACAGCGCAGAAGGAGGCCATTCGGCCCATCGAGCTTGCACCAACAATAATCCCGCCCAAGCCCTATCCCATGTATTTACCCCGCTAATCCGCCTGACAGTAAGGGGCAATTTAGCATGGCCAATCAACCTAACCCGCACATCTTTGGACTCTGGGAGAAAACTGGATCACCCGGACAAAACCCACGCAGACACGGGGAAAATGTGCAAACTCCACACAGACAGTGACCAAGGCCAGAATTGAACCCGTTCCCTGGTGCCGTGAAGGAGCAGTGCCAACCACTGTGCCATCATGCCACCCAATTACTCTCTTTCTTTCCTGTTCCCTCTTCTATTGAAGACCCATTGCTGATGTACAGATCCACAGAGACCAGGACTCCCAGTAGATCTGTGTGATCCTGTGCAGCAAGTACCAGCTGGCATTCTGGTCACAAGAACATCAAATCCAAGCCTGAATGACTGGCATTTCCACCTGGATCCAAAATAGACCATTCAGCCCATCCAGTTTGCAACTATCCACGGAAGCCATATATTTTAATCTTCCTCTTCTTCCCGTATCATTTGTGTCTTAATATCTCCCTTTCTGAACCAACTATCTCATTCCTTTTTTTGAAAGTGTTATTGACAGTTTCAAAAGATGCTTCCAACATTAACCATTTATTTTGTATCATCTTAATTTTTTGATTTTGATTTGATTTGATTTATCATTGTCACATGTATTAGTATACAGTGAAAAGTATTGTTTATTGCGCGCTATACAGACAAAGCATACCGTTCATAGAGAAGGAAGGGAGAGAGTGCAGAATGTAGTGTTACAGTCATAGCTAGGATGTAGAGAAAGATCAACTTAATGCGAGGTGAGTCCATTCAAAAGTCTGATGGCAGCAGGGAAGAAGCTGTTTTTGAGTCGGTTGATGCGTGACCTCAAACTTTTGTACCTTTTTCCCAATGAAAGAAGGTGGAAGAGAGAATGTCCGGGGTGCGTGGGGTCCTTAATTATGCCGGCTGCTTTTCCAAGGCAGCAGGAAGTGTAACAGAGTCAATGGATGGGAGGCTGGTTTGCGTGATGGGTTGGGCTTCATTCATGACCTTTTGTAGTTTCTTGCGGTCTTGGGCAGAGCAGGAGCCAAACCAAGCTGTGATACATCCAGAAAGAATGCATTCTATGGTTCACCTGTAAAAGTTGGTTTAATTTGTAAAAGGTTGGTTTTCACCTTCTTGCTGCCATCTGGCCAATCAAAGAGAACAAAGAACAATACGGCACAGCAACAGGCCCTTTGGCCCATCAAGCCTGCACTGATACGCAGTTTCTATCCCTCTGTTCACCTCCCTTTCATGTGTCCATCAAACTATGCTTTGAATGTTGCTCACGTGCCTGCTTCCATCTCCTCCACTGGCAGCGCATTCCAGGCACCCACCACCCCCTGTGTGGAAAACCGTCCCCCTTTAGGGGGAAAGTCTCCCTAAACTTTCCCCCTCTCAACTTGAACCTGTGCCCTCTTGTAGTCGACCCTTCCACTCTGGGAAGAAGCCTCAGTCGCAGTCGCCTGTCGTTTAACTCTCTCACCCTCCATCACACTATAGTGGTCTATCTGATTCCTCTCAAGTTCCCTGTAGAAAAAGCACTAATTTCATTAATTACTACCTGAATGGTTGTAAATTGGGAGAGGGGAGTGTGCAGCGGGACCTGGGTGTCCTTGTGCACCAGTTGCTGAAGGTAAGCATGCAGGTGCAGCAGGCGGTAAAGAAGGCAAATGGTATGTTGGCCTTCATTGCGAGAGGTTTCCAGTACAGGAGCAGGGATGTGTTGTTGTAATTATACAGGGCCTTGATGAGGCCACACCTGGAATATTGTGTGCAGTTTTGGTCTCCTTTTCTGAGGAAGGATGTTCTTGCTCTCGAGGGAGTGCAGCGAAGATTTACCAGGCTGATTCCGGGGATGGCGGGACTGATGTATGAGGAGAGAGTGACTAGGTTAGGATTGTTTTCACTGGAGTTCAGATGAATGAGGGGGGATCTCAAAGAGGCCCATAAAATTATAACAGAACTAGACAGGGTTGATGCAGGGAGGATGTTCCCGATGGTGGGGGAGTCCAGAACCAGGGGTCACAGTCTGAGGATTCAGGGTAGACCATTTAGGATGGAGGTGAGGAGACATTTCTTCATCCAAAGAGTGGTGAGCCTGTGGAATTCATTACCACAGGAAGTAGTTGATTGCAAAATATTGAATGTATTCAAGAGGCGGCTGGATATAGCATAGAATAGATCATAGAAACCCTACAGTGCAGAAGGAGGCCATTCGGCCCATTGAGTCTGCACCGACCACAATCCCACCCAGGCCCTACCCCCATATCCCTACATATTTACCCACTAATCCCTCTAACCTACACATCTCAGGACACTAAGGGACAATTTTAGCATGGCCAATCAACCTAACCCGCACATCTTTGGACTGTGGGAGGAAACCGGAGCACCCGGAGGAAACCCACACAGACACGAGGAGAATGTGCAAACTCCACACAGACAGTGACCCAAACCAGGAATCGAACCCAGGTCCCTGGAACTGTGAAGCAGCAGTGCTAACCACTGTGCTACCATGCCGCCCAACTGTGCTACCGTGCCGCCCATGTGATCATTGTGTAATTTTCTTCATACACAATTATTTTATCCACCTTACTTGGGTGCTGTTGAAAGTAGATTTCTATTATGTTTTCTTTATATTAGGAATTTATCATTTCTACATCAACATAAAACACACCTAGGTGAGGATAGCAGAACAGGTACAGATCATTGTTCTCTGTATTCAGTATTACCAATGTGACTTACTTACTTGGGGTGAATGGGATCAAAGGTTTATGGGGAGAAAGCAGGATGAGGCTGTTGAGTTGGACAATCAGCCATGATCGTAATGAATGGTGGAGCAGGCTCAGAGGGCCGAATGGCCTCCTCCTGCTCCTATCTTCTACGTTTCACAAGCCTCTCCTCAGAACAGTAACCCTATGCTCCTGATGTGACATGATTTCATTTGCATATTGACAGGGTGGATGTGGAGAGGATGTTTTCTATTGTGGGAGAATCTAGAACCAGGGGTCACTGTGTAAAAATAAATGAACACACATTTAAGATGGAGATTAGGAGAAACATTTCCTCTCAGAGGGTGGTGAGTCTCTGGAACTCTCTCCCTCAAAAGGCAGTGAAAACTTTGAATATTTTGAAGGCAGAGATGGATAGATTCTTGATTAAACGGGGGCGGCGGGGGGGAGGGGGGGTTATTGGGGGTAGGCAGGAATGTGGGTTTGAGGTGACACAAGACCACCCATGATCTTATTGAAGGGCGGAGCAGGTTCAAGCGGCAGAGTGGCCTTACTCCTGCTCCAAATTCTTGTTTGTATGTTCATATGCTCCGTTGTGTTTCAGTCACGGTGACACAGTGGTTAGCAGTTACTGCCTCACAGCGCCAACGGCCCGGGTTCAATTCCCAGCTCGGGTCACTGTCTGTGTGGATTCTGCACATTCTCCCCGTGTCTGCATGGGTTTCCTCCGGATGCTCCGGTTTCCTCCCACGTTCTGAAAGGCGTGCTGGTTAGGGTGCATTGACCCGAACAGGCGCCGGAGTGTGGCGACTAGGGGAATTTCACAGTAACTTCATTGCAGTGTTAATGTAAGCCTTACTTATGACTAATAAATAAATAAATAAACTTTAATGAAGCTGATTCCAATGTCCGGCAGCTCTGAAAGGATTCTGTCTATAACTTTTGAAACAAGTTAAAACCATTCTTATGGTAGGCATGTGAAAGTGCCAATATGAAAAGCAATTATAAAAGCACAGCAGCTGAGTTATTTTGTGGAAAATGTATTATGTTCCATTACAATGAAGAGCTTACTCAGCCCAACAACTCCTGTAAATATACATGTGACGCTGTTTGCTTGTTCTGTCCCGTTTAATAAATGTCCTCAGCCGTTACAATCTAAGAAAGGTTCTAGTCCAGTGGGGGGCAATCTGCGACCTGGGGCACATGTGACCCATGAGACATTTTGTTGACTGTTGCCCACACGCAGGGTTACCACATTGCGTTGATCTCTATCTGGGTAGCTTCTTATCCTGCCGGTATGACTGAAGTGATTCGCACGTAAAGCAAGGGCAAGTGAAGTGAGGTGCGTGCTGATTGCTCACAACACTGACAGTGAGAGCTGTGCGCTCCCTCTGTGTCCAAAGTATCAATATTTCTTTGGTTTCTACCATTTGAAGTTGATGAGAGTTCTATGAATGTATAAATGATGAAGCATTTTCAATAACTCTCTATGAAATATTTCATGTGTATTAAATGTATTGAATCTTATCCATGGCATCATGGTTAGTGAACAAGCCCGATTTCAATCTTGCGGCCCACTGACAGGAGGGCCACTCATGCGGTTCACTCGCTAGCCTAGGTTGCCCTATCACTGGTCCAGTCTATTATTATCCTGCTGTCTTACTAAGACTTGCTCTTATGGAAGCACCTTAAATGTAAGAAAACATCCCAAAGTTCTTCACAGGAACCTTATAAAACAAAATATCACCCCGAGTCGCAAGATCAGATTTCAAGGCAGATGACCGCAATCTTCCATCATCTGTCCTTGAAGGAGGAAAGAGAGGAAGGAGGCACTCACCTGAGGAAGGAGCGGCACTCCGAAAGCTCATGCTACCAAATAAACCTGTTGGACTTTAAGAACATAAGAAATAGGAGCAGGAGTAGGCCATCTAGCCCCTTGAGCCTGCCCCGCCATTCAATAAGATTGTGGCTGATCTGAAGTGGATCAGTTCCACTTACCCGCCTGATCCCTATAACCCCTAATTCCCTTACCGATCAGAAATCCATCTATCCGTGATTTAAACATATTCAACGAGGTAGCCTCCACCACTTCAGTGGGCAGAGAATTCCAGAGATTCACCACCCTCTGAGAGAAGAAGTTCCTCCTCAACCCTGTCCTAAACTGACCCCCCTTTATTTTGAGGCTGTGCCCTCTAGTTCTAGCTTCCTTTCTAAGTGGAAAGAATCTCTCCACCTCTACCCTATCCAGCCCCTTCATTATCCTATAGGTCTCTATGAGATCCCCCCTCAGCCTTCTAAATTCCAACGAATACAAACCTGGTGTTGTGAGACTACTTACAGAGGAAAGAGAGTTAGGGAGGCAGAGAGGTTTAGGGAGGGAGTTCCAGAACTCAGGGACCAGGCAAGCAAAGGTGGAATCATAATCTGTAATACCCAAGAGGCGAGAGTTGGAGGGACACAATGATTTTGGAGGCGTAGGAGCGGCTGGAGGAGGTCACAGGCTACAGGGAGAGGCAAAGCCATGGATGGATTTGAAGGAAGGCCCCATTAGAAAGGTGGAGATATAATTGAAGTAACTTTTTTAAGAAAACTTACTGGCCAGAACTTTACCGCCCCGCCCGCCACGGGAAGCGGAGCGTGAGGGGCACTCCATGGAAAGGTCCATTGACCTCGGGCGGGATTTTACAGTTTCGGGACGAACAAGGCCGTAAAATCCCACCCACTCTGTTTACCCAGATATACTGAAAATTTAAACCAGCAATCAGAGCAGATGAGAAAACTCGGGGTAAGGTCGGCTTTGAGTGATTCTGTCTGATATCAGGCTCCTGCTCTCAATCTCTCCCGGGTTTCATTTCCTTTGATTTTGTTCAACAGGCAGCCAGATCAATATTGTCCATTTTACACTATCACCCGTGGTCAAAAAGACCCTGATTTTGCGGGATATAGGGAGCCAGAGCTTATCCTCAAGAGAATTCGGAAACACAGTCCGAGAGTCCAGACATGGCAAAAGAAACTCAGAAGTGTAGGAGTGGTGGCCCCTTCATTTGTCTGTAAATTGCATCTTCAATTTCCTTTCCGTAGTTGGGTAACCTTTAATATACTCATTCAGGAGTCCAAATGAGAATATTTAATATTCACTTCCCAGGGATCCAAGTGAGAATGAGGAGGCAAAGGAAATACAGCATGTCCGCTATAACTCTCACCAATTTACACACATGCCCCATAGAAAGGATCCTTTCCGGATGTATCACAGCTTGGTATGGTTCCTGCTCTGACCAAGACCGCAAGAAACTACAAAGAGTTGCGAACGAAGCCCAGTCCATCACGCAAACCAGCCTCCCATCCACTGACTCCGTCCACACTCCCTGCTGCCTCGGGAAAGCAGCCAGCAGAATCAAGGCCCCCACGCACCCCCGACATTCTCTCTTCCACCTTCTTCAATCGGGAAAAAGATACAAAAGTCTGAGATCACGTACCAACTGACTCAAGAACAGCTTCTTCCCTGCTGCCATCAGACTTTTGAATGGACCTACCTTATATTAAGTTGATCTTTATCTATACCCTAGCTATGACTGTAATGCTACATTCTGGACTCTCTCCTTTCCTTCTCCCTTATGTACTCTATGAACGGTATTCTTTGTCTGTATAGAGCACAAGGAACAATACTTTTCACTGTATCCCATTACATGTGACAATAATAAATCAAATCAAATTAATATAATCGATCAGGGGTTCAAATGGGAATATTTAATATACTTGACCGGGGATCCAAATGAATCTGGTGCTCTGACGAAGGGTAATCCAGAATCAAAACGTTGGCTCTATTCTCTCACCACAGATGTTGTCAGACCTGCTGAGATTTTCCGGCACTTTCTGTTTTTGTTTCAGATTCCAGCATCCGCAGTGTTTTGCTTTTATCCAAATGAAAACCTTGGCTGATTTTTTTCCTTTGGAAGCAGAACCAACTATAACGAGCCCGTCTCCAACTGAGATCATCAAGCTCGGTCGGGACCTAAAGTAAAATTGTGGAGTTTGTTGCTCTTTCCGCCTGGCTCCCCGCGTCAACTCATTGAGTCCACCGGGGAATCTCTGCCTGCTCTGTAAGGAGTGAAATGCTTAACCCTCAACTCACAACACAAAGAAAATCCACCCTTCTGCACTGAGTGTTGCCAAAAGGTCAGACTGAATCAGAAAGGAAATGTATTGTTAATCCACAGGACGCAATTAGCAGCAGGATAGGTTTGGTAAATAGGCTACGTTAAGTTAACAGGATGTGGTTTGCAGCATTGAATATGAATGTGGAAAACATTACACGGGTGAGAACTGTATCACCAAGATCACAGCATGTGAAAGAACAAGCCACACAGTAGATCAATCACTGTGTGACTCACAGTGTTATACAAAGCATACCATCCATCGAGTACATAGGGGAGAAGGAAAGGAGAGAGTGCAGGATGTAGTGTTACAGTTATAGCTAGCGTGTAGAGAAAGATCAACTTAATAGAATCCCGACAGTACAGAAGGAGGCCATTCGGCCCATCGAGTCTGTACTGACCACAATCCCATCCAGGCCCTATTCCCGTAACTCATCACATTTATCCCGCTAATCCCCATGACACTAGGGTCAATTTAGCATGGCCAATCAACATAATCCGCACATCTTTTATCTGTGGGAGGAAATTGGAGCACCAGGAGGAAACCCACGCAGACACGGGGAGAATGTGCAAACTCCACACAGACAGTGACCTGAGGCCGGAATTGAACCCGGGACCCTGGTGCTGTGAGGCAGCAGCGCTAACCACTGTGCCATCGTGCCATCCTAATATGAGGTAGGTCCATTCAAAAGTCTGATGGCAGCAGGAAAGAAGCATCACCTTAACCCTGCAATTGCAAGTGGCAATTGGGTTTAGATGTTCCACACTGCAACGTCACCAACCTCCCACATATCCCTCTCATCAAACAATTGGCATTTAAACAGCTGCCAACCTCCAGTGCCCTCATGAGAAAACTCCAGTGGATTGATTCATTCTGAAATACAAGAACAAAGGATCTTTTTTTAAATTATAAAAACTGCTTAAAATTCAACAAACCTCACGGCCTGAGGGAAGCCAAGAATAGCCAAAACTTCAATTTCCAGAGAAGGCCCAGCCATATCCCCTCAACAGCGCCCGACTGTGAGTAGCTGTTTAATGGGCGCCACGGTGACACAGTGGTTAGCACTGCTGTCTCACAGCGCCAGGGACCCGGGTTCAATTCTGGCCTTGGGGGACTGTCTGTATGGAGTTTGCACATTCTCCCCGTGTCTGCATGGGTTTCCTCCGGGTGCTCCGGTTTCCTCCCACACTCCAAAGATGTGAGGGTTAGGAGGATTGGCCATGCTAAATTGACCCTAATGTCAGGAGGACTAGCAGGGTATATGAGGGTTACGGGAAAAGGGCCTGGGTGGGATTGTGGTCGGTACAGACTCAATGGGTCAAATGGCCTCCTTCAGTACTGTAGGGATTCGGTGATTCTATTCTATAATACCTTGCGCTGAACTGGACCGGCTCTCTCAGTCTGTGGTTGGACATTAACCTGGGCGGGTGTCCACAACAAGACTCCAGAATAGAGGCAAAATACTCCAGATGCTGGAATCTGAAACAAGAATAGAAAATGCTGGAAAACCTCAGCAGGTCTGACAGCATCTGTGGGGAGAGAGTAGAACCAACATTTCGAGTCCAGGTCAGGGCTGAAACTTGACACTTTCCAAGGTAAAGCACATGCACTTGATATGTCACTGGATTCACTCTCCAACTTCTCCACAAGCGCTGTGGCTACAGCAAGTTTGATCGACATTGCAGCAACTCACTGGCTGGAATGTGATGGCCGCATCACAATGGGGGGGGTGGTGGCGGAAAATGCGGCAAGCCGTTCAAAAGCCTGTTGTTTTCGTCAAGAGTGGAAACTCCCACCCGCAGGAGAGGCTGTGCAATTTCCCCCACTAGTTTTATTGAACAACATAGGTGGGATTTTCCGGCCTTCCAGCCACGTGTTTCCCACCGGCGGGAGGTGGCGCGTTGTTTGCTAGTGGCGGGATTCTCCGGTCCTGCTGCTGTCAATGGGAATTCCCAATGACGTCATCCCCACGCCGGCGGGAAACCCACGGGCAGGGGTGCGCTGCCGGCGGGACTGGAGAATCCCGCCGGAGTGAACGGCTAGAGGATTCCGACCCAATCCTCTGCCGCCGAGAAGGACAACAGCAGTATCGCTCCAAGCTATCATAACATGGACATGTATCCCTGTTCCTGCATGGTCACTTCCTCCGGATCTGGGAATTCATATAGTAGGAATGCCACACTCCTACAGATTGCACCAATTCAGAGAACACAAACCACCACCACGTCAGTGTAACCAGGAGTGGGCAGTAAATGGAATCTTGTCTCATCCCAAGAATTTACTTTTTATATAAAATAAGAGAGAGAATGTACCTTTAATGGTAAGAAGTCAAACGTATTAGAGGAGCAGGGGAGCCTTTGTGTTCCGTGTCATTATAGACAGATCTTTAATCAGTAAGGGTGTCGAGGGTAATGGGGATAAGGAGGGAAAGTGGAGTTGAGGATTCATAAAATCATAGAATCCCTTCAGTACAGACGGAGGCCATTTGGCCCATCGAGTCTGTACCGACCACAATCCCACCCAGGCCCTACCCCATAAACCCATGCATTTAACCTAGATAGTCCCCCTGACACTAAGGGTCAATTTAGCATGGCCAATCAACCTACCCTGCACATCTTTGGAGAGCGGGAGGAAATCGGAGCACCCGGAGCAAACCCACGCAGACACGGGGAGATCGTGCAAACTCCACACAAACAGTGACCCAAGACCGGGAATCGAACCTGAGTCCCTGTGGCTAACCATTGTGCCACTGTGCCACTCTATCAGACCATACCTGATGTGGCCTACACGTGACTCTGATTATATCAGATCATGAGCCATGATCTCATTGAATGGTGGAGCAGACTCAATGGGCCGAATGGCCTACTCCTGCTCCTATGTCTTATGGTGACAATACAAGATGGTTAAAGAGACAAATGGAATCTTTGAGACATTGAATACAAAAGCGAGGAGATTGTGCTGAACCTGCACAGGATTTTACTGAGGCCATCCTGGGAGGGGGAGGGGCTACATTAGAGGAACCCAATGAGAACAATGGAAGGGGCACAGCCCCAATTATTATCAATTACCAGGAATAAGGGTGGCGATTCTGAGGTTAGATTCAAGATGCTTTCTCGATTCTTTTCACTGAAACAGAGAACGTTGCTATATAACCTCCTGAAGATTACAACGAATTATTAAGTCGTAATAGCGTTCACTGGTTAACAAGATGGTACAAATTTTAATTAACCACAAAGAAATTAAGAGTCAAGTTGGAAGAAATTATTTTATACAGAACAAAGAACAAAGAAAATTACAGCACAGGAACAGGCCCTTCGGCCCTCCAAGCCTGTACCGACCATGCTGCCCGACTGAACTAAAACCCCCTAGCCTTCCGGGGACCATATCCCTCTATTCCTATTCTATTCATGTATTTAGATGTTCGGTAGAATGTGGAATTCTCGGCCAGGAACTATCTTCCGTATGTTCTTCCATTGAAAGATACTCGAATCAATCAATTGGTTAAAAACTATAAAGAGTGAGCAAGAGGTGGGTTTAGACCAAGTAAATTTTGTTTTATTCTTTCCTGGCAAGTGGACGTCATTGGCTGGGCCAGCGTTTATTGCCCATCACTGAGGGCATTTAAGAATCAACCACATTGCCGTGGGTCTGGAGTCACGTGTAGGCCAGACCAGGTAAGGACGGCAGATTTCCTTCCCTGAAGGATATTAGTGAACCAGATGGGTTTTTACGACAAGCGACAATGGTTTCCTTGGTCATCATGAGACTTTTAATTCCAGATTTTTATTGAATTCAAATTTCACCAGCTGCCGTGGTGAGATTTGAACCCAGTTCCCCAGAGCATCACCCTGGATCTCTGGATTACTAGGACTAGAAAATACCACTATGCCACCGCCTCCACATTTGAAAAAGAGTTGTGATTTGTGCCACAACAATCTATGATTCTAGTCTACTATAAACAGGGTCACAGGGCCTCGGCTTAACATCTCATCCCACAGCAAGTCTAAGCACCCCTAATTGGTGGGTGGGCTTGAATCCATCTTGTAGCTCAGAGGCAGGAGTGCAACCAACTGAGACACTGCTGAAACGTTCGTGACCAAGGCCTGGATTCCTCGAACAAAAGTCGGCTGCATCATTTCTAAGACAACTCCAACTGGGATTAGTTAAATCCACACTGACTCAGTCTCAAGATGGGGCCTTTGTAATTTTCAGCTGAGTTTCATGTTGGGTGTTGTATTCGCTCACTGAATCCATGGGGTGAATTTTGTATCTGATAATGTCTTCTGTTTTGCCTTTTCTTGCCCTCAGGTGAACATACAAAATATCATAACACCAATGAGGAGAAAAGTAGTTCCCCCCGGTGTCTTGGCTAATAGTTATTCTTCAATGAAGATCACAAAAATAAAATATTTTTAATTATAAATTATAAATAAATTACCCTGGGTGCTCCGGTTTCCTCGCACAGTCCAAAGACGTGCGGGTTAGGTGGATTGGCCATGCTAAATTGCCTCTTAATGTCAGGGGAACTTGCTAGGGTAAATGCATGGGATTATGGGGATAGGGCCTAGCTGGGATTGTGGTCGGTGCAGACTCGAGGGGCTGAATGGCCTCCTTCTGCACTGTAGGGATTCTATGATTCTATGATGATTCTATGAGATCATTGAAGTCGCTATATAATATTGAAAGCCATCCTTTCTTTTGGATGCATGTGCAAGAATATCATGTGAGGATTGAATTTAGCTCAGTTTAATGTCCCATTCTTGTCCTTTCAACTTTATCATTATGATTTGATTTGATTTATTATTGTCACATGTACTGGGATACAGTGAACAGTGTTCTTTCTTGGGCGCTATACAGACAAAGCGTACCATTCATAGAGAAGGAAATGAGAGGGTGCAGGATGTAGTGTTACAGTCATAGCTAGGGTGTAGAGAAAGATCAACTTAATGCAAGGTAAGTCCATTCAAAAGTCTGACAGCAGCAGGGAAGAAGCTGTACCCGGGTGCGTGACCTCAGGCTTTTGTATCTTTTTCCCGATGGAAGAAGGTGGAAGAGAGAATGTCCGGGATGCGTGGGGTCCTTAATTATGTTGGCTGCTTTTCTGAGGCAGTGAGAAGTGTAGACAGAGTCAATGAATGGGTCAATGGGTCAACTAACCTGTTCACGTTTGTGAAGAATGATCATTGCAATAGGTATGGGCGGCACGGTGGCACAGTGGTTAGCACTGCTGCCTCACAGCGCCAGGAACCCAGGTTCAATTCCCGGCTTGGGTCACTGCCTGTGTGGAGTTTGCACATTCTCCCCATGTCAGCGTGGGTTTCCTCCGGGTGTGCCGTTTTCCTCCCACATTCCAAAGATATGCGGGTTAGGTGGATTGGCCATGCTAAATTGCTCCGAGTGTCAGGGGGGCTAGCTAGGGTAAATGCATGGGGTTATGGGGATAGGGCCTGGGTGCGATTGTGGTCAATGTAGACTCGTTGGGCCGAATGGCCTCTCTCTGCACTGTAGGATTCTATGATTCTATGTATCAACGGCCATCACTTAGGGAACTGTACCCCAGCTGAAGTCACCACCTTCAGAAGGAACTGTGAGGTCAGTGGTAAGAAGGGTCCAGGAATGGGTTAAATGCTGTTACCGTGGCGACCTGCTAACATCAATAAACTATCCAAGCTTTGCTCTCATGCTTTATGATGTCATTTGAATCTCTCAATTGATTTTACGGCCTTGTAACTCCCAGCAAGACAATTACTGTCGTTCCTGATGCCTTTCGTTCTTGCCAGACCATGTGTTGGTACCCAGTGTGGTCCTTGGAGGAGTCCAAAAAGCTGTGCAAATGTTCAGCTTGCTGCGTGAAGCTTCAGCTTGTATCTGTCATATCTTAATGCCTGCAAATTCTACCCTTCCAGGGAAACTGGAGAGCAGAGCGCAAACAAATTAACTTCATGTGTCTGGAGCTCTGAAGTGCAGGCTGTAACAAAAATGCTGTAATTGGAGGCGCAATGGGAATTATTCTTGGAAGCAACTGGAATCAAATCCAAGGAATGTGCAAAAAAGGTAAAAATTCTCAATTGTCTGGAACAAACTTTCGGCGTTTCCATGGAGACAGTTGCCACAGGAGGAAAAACAAACGTTACTGGCTTCCAAAATAGTGACCCTCCTGATATGCATCCTTTGGCAGCACGTGGGGAAGGGTGTCGTGTGGGTACAGCTATGGTCTTGGCAAAGGTATCCGGATTAACATTATAAAGAACGACATGACAAGAGTTCAGTGCATTGCATAGTTACCAGGACGTTGAATTCCTTCCAGAGACACTGCGGAGTGCGAAAACACATTCTTTACTCTCAGACATCACGCAGCAAGGAAGAAAAATACTGCCGCTCTGTAATGAGGGACCCAATTGTGTCGTGCAGACCGAGTTCCCTCAGACAATTCCAGTTACTGGTATTCACATTCATGCAGAATGCCCCAAGATCACGTCAAGGGATCACAAACTGCGCAGAGTTCACTCATCTGATTTCACCTTTTGCTTCACTTTGTCCCTCAAATCAGTGGCGATTTCTTGCAAGCTGTGCCCAGCATACCTCTAATTCTATCTTTTCCTCTCGTTCTATGCTCCTAAAGCTTCACTCTAACTCTTTTAAATTCTCTAACATTGCTCTAATTTAATCTCTTACAGATTTGCCGATCCTTAGGCTACAACCATAACACTACATTCTGCACTCTCTCGTTTCCTTCTCTATGAATGGTATGCTTTGTCTGTATAGCGCGCAAGAAACAATACTTTTCACTGTATGCTAATACATGTGACAATAATAAATCAAATCAAATACAAGTATGTTGCAGGGATTTCATAGAATTCTTACAGTGCAGAAGGAGGCCATTCGGCCCATCGAGTCAGCTCCGACCACAATCCCACCCAGGCCCAATCCCCACAACCCCATGCATTTACCCTAGCTACTCCCCCTGACACTAAGGGGCAATTTAGCATGGCCAATCCACCTAACCCGCACATCTTTGGACTGTGGGAGGAAACCGGAGCACCCGGAGGAAACCCACGCAGACACGGGGAGAACGTGCAAACTCCACACAGACAGCGACCCAAGCCGTGAATCGAGCCCGGGTCCCTGGCGCTGTGAGGCAGCAGTGCTAACCGCTGTGCCACCGAGCCACCCCTAATGGATTTCAATGGAAGTTTGAAACCCTGCAGAGAGTCACAGCAACGCTGCTTGTTCTGCTTATGAACTGTTTCAGGAAAGCCGTCTTAATTTCTTTCATCAAACAGGCTGTTTAAGGTGAATTTCCTGACCAGAAACTCAATGCCCCTATGGATGGACCCCATGTTTTTGCCTTCCAAAAGTTGGGGGAGGCAGTAGCGCAGTGGTAATGTCACTGGGCGAGTAATCCAGAGGCCCTGGCTAATGCTCTGGGGTAAACACAGTAAGAAGTTTAACAACACCAGGTTAAAGTCCAACAGGTTTATTTGGTAGCAAAAGCCACACAAGCTTTCGGAGCTGCAAGCCCCTGGGGGCTTGCAGCTCCGAAAGCTTGTGTGGCTTTTGCTACCAGATAAACCTGTTGGACTTTAACCTGGTGTTGTTAAACTTCTTATAATGCTCTGGGCACAGTAAGAAGTCTCACAACACCAGGTTAAAGTCCAACAGGTTTATTTGGTAGCAAATACCATAAGCTTTCGGAGCACTGCTCCTTCGTCAGATGGAGTGAAAATATGTTTCCACTCCATCTGACGAAGGAGCAGTGCTCCGAAAGCTTATGGTATTTGCTACCAAATAAACCTGTTGGACTTTAACCTGGTGTTGTGAGACTTCTTACTGTGTTCACCCCAGTCCAACGCCGGCATCTCCACATAATGCTCTGGGGACATGGGTTCAAATCCCACCAGGGCATCGGGTAGAATTTCAATTCAGTTCTTCTAGTATTAAAAAGGTAACCATTAAAACCCATCTAGTTCACTCATATCCGTGAGTGGCGGTCAGGCCTACCTGTGACTCCAGACCCTCAGTAATGTGGTTGACTGATAAATGCCTGAGTGAACCACTCAGTTGTATCAAAACCACTACGAAGCCTTCAGAAAGGAATGAAACCAGATGATCACCGGGTTTGGCAATGGGAAATGACAACGGCAAACCCAACCCTGCACGGTCCGCCCTACCAACATGTGCCAAAATGGGGACACCTATCCCACGGACTAATCAAACAACAGTCTGACATAATCATACTGATGGAATTCAGGCAAGATTCCCCAGAAACCATCATCATACATCGCACTACAAACAGTCAGAATTGAATGCTTGCTGTGAGCATGGTGTCTGTCTCTTTAAGACGGTAAAGGAGAAATGAGTCACCTGACTTCAGGGACCAATGGAAACTGTGAGTGAGTGATCGCACCAAGGGGTGGAGTCCCCTCTCAGGCAGAATCATCCAGAAGCCATGTAGTCAGCACGTAAAGACTGGAGCTCTGCTCTACGACAGCCTAGAGCTGCCAACCTCCTGTACCAAGTTTATCTTAGCAGGTGGCACGGTGGCACAGTGGTTAGCACTGCTGCCTCACAGCGCCAGGGACCTGGGTTCGATTCTCGGCTTGGGTCACTGTCTGTGCGGAGTCTGCACGTTCTCCCCGTGTCTGCGTGGGTTTCCTCCGGGTGCTCCGGTTTCCTCCCACAGTCCGAAAGACGTGCCAGTTAGATGCATTGGTCATGCTAAATTCTCCCTCAGTGTCCTCGAACAGGCGCCGGAGTGTGGCGACTAGGGGATTTTCACAGTAACTGTGTTAATGCAGTGTTAATGTAAGCCTACTTGTGACTAATGAATAAGTCAAATAAACTTCCTTGTTCCTAATGAAATCTGAAGCCTCTCTTAAGAATTCCAGAAACTGGTCACACAAAAATACATAACGATGATGATTTTTTACTTAAATTTAAAGTTTAAAGTTTATTTATTAGTGTCACAAGTAGGCTTACATTAACACTGCAATGAAGTCACTGTGAAAATCCCTTAGTCGCCACACTCTGGCCCTTATTCAGGTACACTGAGGGAGAATTTAGCATGGCCGATGCACCTAAACAGCACATCTTTCGGACTGTGGGAGGAAACTGGAGCACATTGAGGAAACCCACGCAGACACGGGGAGAGCGTGCAGACTCCGCACAGACAGTGGCCCAAGCCGGGAATCGAACCCAGCTATAGAAATATATTCCCAGATTGTTATTTTTCCCACCCACCAATCTTAGACCCCTGTCAATGTTGCTCTTCAACTTCTAGATGCATTTTGGAGATTGAACCAGGGCAGGACTTACTCAGTTAACGGTCGAGCGTTGGGGAGAGTTACAGAGCAAAGAGATCTAGGGGTACAGGTTCATAGCTCCTTGAAAGTGGAGTCACAGGTGGACAGGATGGTGAAGAAGGCATTCGGCATGCTTGGTTTCATTGGTCAGAACATTGAATACATGAGTTGGGACGTCTGTTGAAGTTGTACAAGACATTGGTAAGGCCACACTTGGAATACTGTGTACAGTTCTGGTCACCCTATTATAGAAAGGATATTATTAAACTAGAAAGAGTGCAGAAAAGATTTACTGGGATGTTACCGGGACTTGATGGTTTGAGTTAGAAGGAGAGGCTGGATAGACTGGGACTTTTTTCTCTGGAGCGTAGGAGGCTGAGGGGTGATCTTATAGAGGTCTATAAAATAATGAAGGGCATAGATCAGCTAGATAGTCAATATCTTTTCCCCCAAAGGTAGGGGAGTCTAAAACTAGAGGGCATCGGCTAAGGTGAGAGGGGAGAGATACAAAAGTGTCGAGAGGGGAGAGATACAAAAGTGTCCAGAGGGGCAATTTTTTCACACAGAAGATGGTGAGTCTCTGGAACAAGCTGCCAGAGGTAGTAGTAGAGGCTTTTAAAAAGCATTTAGACAGTTCCATGGGGAAGATGGGTATGGAGGGATATGGGTCAAACGTGGGCAATTGGGACTAGCTTAGGGGTTTAAAAAAAAAGGGTGGCATGGACAAGTTGGGCCGAAGGGCCTGTTTCCATGCTGTAAACCTCTATGACTCTATGACTCTAGAAGGTGTGAGACCATGGTTTCAACCCGTGATGATCACTCCATTTCCCCTGGTCATGGCTGTGGCGCCATCTCTTCCATTCTTTTCTCAATCCACATCAAGAATCGGTCTAGCTCTCTTATTCAGGATTATCTAATTGCCCCTTTACTCGACAGGTGACAGCGGTGGGGAGGTTATAACATCATTGAACTTCCTCCAATGGTTACACGTGCAGATGACGCACGTACACCAAACCTAATTCATTTGAACTTCAAAGAAAGGCCATACACACGTAGGGCCTGTGACACATAAAGCCTGTTTACTCTTGTCCTTTCATTTGGATCGAAAAGGCATCCGAAGTAACGAGCCAACAAATAACTGAGGGAACAGCATGTTCCAGAAAATTCTAAAGGCTTTGGACATTTTCCCCCTGAATGGGCAGACTTCCATTCTGCATTTAGCAAAGACTTGCTACATATTCTGCCAGTGACGATCCTTCTCTGGGAAATAAGTTGGAAACTAGAGGATATAAAATGTAGTTTGATGTGGGAGATTTGATGTCCAAAGTGAATGAGCATAAATGGCTCTGTCAGAGCAGTAGTAAAACTGCAGGAGCAGCAGGGTGGCGCAGTGGTTAGCACTGCTGCCTCGCAGCGTCAGGGACTCGGGTTCAATTCCAGCCTCAGGTCACTGTCTGTGTGGAGTTTGCACGTTCTCCCCACGTTTGCGTGGGTTTCCTCCGGGTGCCCCGGTTTCCTCCCACAGTCCAAAGATTTGCAGGTTAGGTGGATTGGCCATGCTAAATTGACCCTAGTGACAGGGGTTTAGCAGGATAAATGAGGGTTAGGGGAATAGGGCCTGGGTGGGATTGTGGTTGGTATAGACTCAATGGGCCGAATGGCCTCCTTCCGTACTGTAGGGATTCTATGGACATTTATTCTATGAAAATAGAATAGAATAAAGTCCAATCCTGGAGCAAAATTTTTATACAGAGAGTGGTAGGTATCTGGAACGTGCCACCAGGAGTGGGTGGTGCAGGCAGATACGATAGGGACATTTGAGGAGCTTTTAGATAAGCGCATGAATATGCAATGAATAGAGGGATACAGACCAAGAGCAGGCAGAAGGGATTAGTTTAATTTAGCATCATGCCTAGCATAACATTGTGGGCCAAAGGGCCTGTCCTGTGCTGTACTGTTCTATGTTCTAAATCAGTGAGTCAAGAGGAATCAGGAAGCACATTCTCACATCTCCCCTGTCTCCAAGATAACAGAAGGATTCCAGTTTCAAAATGAGGATGGGGAGGAGTGGCAGCTCCTGCCCTTTCCTACATAACCTTCAATCTCAAATATTGAATGATCCCTATGAACACAATCCGTGTCTTTCTGCTCCTCCACTCCACTACCAGTGGGAATAGTTTGTCCCGATCTTCTCCTTCTTGACCCCTCATGATCTTAATCACCTCGATCAAATCTGCTCTCAACCTTCTCCTCTCCAAGGGGAATCGTCCCAACTGCTCCAATCCGGCAATAACTCAAGTTCCCTGGATTCTCCTAAATCTCTTCTGCACCCGGCTTCGTGTCACTGTGTGGAGTTTGCGCGTTCTCCCCGTGTCTGCGTGGGTTTCCTCCGGGTGCTCCGGTTTCCTCCCGCAGTCCAAAGATGTGCGGGTTAGGTGGATTGGCCATGCTAAATCGCTCCTTAGTGTCAGGGGCATTAGCAGGGTAAATATGTAGGGTTACGGGGATAGGGCCTGGGTGAGGTTGTGGGCGGTGCAGGCTCGAAGGGCAAATGGCCTCCTTTTGCACATGAGGGATTCTATGATAATCGATTTATTATGAAACAAAACGTTTTGAAAACAGGTTGCAAGAACTGACTAATATGCAATCTCTATCCCTCTTTAAAAATACCCCAGTGCGCGCACGTACATGCACAAACAAACAAGGGAGGAACAGATTGGGCTGTGCTGCCATGGGTATTTGAGGACAGGCTTCATAAAATCAAGGATAAAGTTCGCAGTGTTTTGTTGCAGTTGAAAACAAACAAACAGCTCCCCCCACCCCCACACCATGCTGGTGAGGTAATTATTTGGAAAAAAGCACATTTGCTACTAGTCCAAAGGTCAACTTGTGACCCTTCTTTAAAACAATACTCCAGATCAACATTTTTAAAATTCACTTATGGGATGTGGGCGTCGCTGGCTGGGCCAGCATTTATTGCCCATTCCTGGGGGCCGTGAAGAGTCAACCACATTGCTGTGGCTCTGGAGTCACACGTTAGCACTGCTGCCTCACAGCGCAGGGACCCGGGTTCAATTCCCGGCTTGGGTCACTGTCTGTGTGGAGTTTGCACGTTCTCCCCGTGTCTGCATGGGTTTCTTCCGGGTGCTCCGGTTTCCTCCCACAGTCCAAAGATCTGCGGGTTAGGTTGATTGGCCATGCTAAATTGACCCTAGTGTCAGGGGATTAGCAGCGTAAATATGTGGGGTTACGGGAATAGGGCCTGGGTGGGATTGTGGTCAGTGCAGACTCGATGGGCCGAATGGCCTCCTTTTGTAGTGATTGTGGGCCAGACTGGATAAGGATGACAGATTTCCTTCCCTAAAGGACACTCGTGAACCAGATAGGTTTTTCCGACAATCGGCAATAGTTTCATGGTCATCAGTCGACTTCCAATTGCCGATTTTTATTGAATTCAAGTTTCACCATCTGTCACCATCTTTTGTTGACTTTCAGACTCACCATTAACCCACACTCCAACCGCTTTAACTTTGATTTCCTAATTTTCCATGCAACTGACACCTCACCCCCACTCTTTAGTTTAAAGCCCTCTCGACTTCCCTCGTTATACGGTCCGCAAGAACACTGGTCTCAGCATGGTTCAGATATAGATAGGCCCTCCCAACGGTGGAGCCCCCGCTTTCCCCAGTACTGACGCCAGTGTCCCATGAACCGATACCTACTGCTCCCACACCAGTCTTTCAGCCATGTATTCACAGAGACATAGAGTCATTGAGGTTTACAGCATGGAAACAGGCCGTTCGGCCCAACTTGTCCATGCCGCCCTTTTTTTTTAAACCCCTAAGCTAGTCCCAATTTCCTGCATTTGGCCCATATCCCTCTATACCCATCTTACCCATGGAACTGTCTAAATGCTTTTTTAAAAGACCAAAATTGTACCCGCCTCTACTACTACCTCTGGCAGCTTGTTCCAGACACTCACCACCTTCTGTGTGAACAAATTGCCCCTCTGGACACTTTTGTATCTCTCCCCTCTCACCTTAAACCTATGCCCTCTAGTTTTAGGCTCCCCTACCTTTGGGAAAAGATATTGACTATCTAGCTGATCTATGCCCTTCATTATTTTATAGATCTCTATAAGATCACTCCTCAGCCTTCTACACTCCAGCGAGAAAAGTCCCAGTCTATCCAGCCTCTCCTTATAAGTCAACCCATCAAATCCCGGTAGCATCCTAGTAAATCTTTTCTGCATTCTTTCTAGTTTAATAATATCCTTTCTATAATAGGGTGACCAGAACTGTACACAGTATTCCAAGTGTGGCCTTACCAATGTCTTGTACAACTTCAACAAGACGTCCCAACTCCTGTATTCAACGTTGTGACCAATGAAATCAAGCATGCCGAATGCCTTCTTCAGCACTCTGTCCACCTGTGACTCCACTTTCAAGCCCTAATTCATCGCTCTAATTTTATGTATGCTTTGCCAATTTACATGTGGCTCTGGTAATAATCCAGAGATTATAATGTTGAAGATTCTGTTTTTTAATTTAGTGCCTAATTCCTCAAATTGCCTCCACAGAATCTCCTTCCTCGTTCTACTGATGTCGTTGGTACCAACATGGCCCACAGCCACTGGATACACCCCCTCCCACCGCAACGTCCTCTCCAGCCCAGAGCAGATGTCCTGAACCCTGGCACTGGGCAAAGAACACAACCTTCCAGACTCTCGATCCTGGCTAGAGAACAGTGTTGATTCCCCAACTATATTCATAGAATCATACAGCGCAGAAGAGGCCCCTCGGCCCATCAAGTCTGCACCAACACATTAGAAATACCCGAACTCTCACCTAATCCCATCTGCCAACACTTGGCCCATAGCCCTGAATGTTATGATGTGCCAAGTGCACATCCAGGTACTTTTTAAAGGATGTGAGGCAACCCGCCTCTACCACCCTCCCAGGCAGCGCATTCCAGACCATCACCACCCTCTGGGTAAAAAGGTTTTTCCTCACATCCCCACTAAACCTCCTGCCCCTCACTTTGAACCTATGTCCCCTCGTGACTGAGCCTTCAACTAAGGGGAACAGCTGCTCCTTATCCACTCCATCCATGTCTCTCATAATCTTGTACACCTCGATCAGATTGCCCCTCAGTCTTCTCTGCTCCAGTGAAAACATCCCAAGCCAACCTAACCCCTCTTCATAACTTAAATGTTCCGTCCCAGGCAGCTTCCTGATGAATCTCCTCTGCACCCCCCACCACTGCAATCACATCCTTCCTATAATAGGGCGACCAGAGCTGCACACAGTACTCCAGCTGTGGCCTCACCAAAGTTCTATACAACTCCAACATGACTTCCCTGCTTTTATCCCCAGCTATGACTACATTTGTCTTCTTTTCCTCCACTTGAACAAATCCCTGAACCACGGTGCTGTGGTCAGTTTGCTCATTCTCCCTACAGTCCCTGCTTTCATTCCCACGGGGAGCGAGAGTCTCAAATCTGTTGGACAAGGGCAGGGGCTGAGGTATCTGCAGTGCTACCTCTTGGATCTCTCTACCTGCCTCATTCGCAGTCACACTCTCCTGCCCCTGACCACTAACCAAATTTAAGGTAGTTAATCTAGAGGCCGTGACTGCCTCCTGAAACACACCGTCCAGGTTCCTCTCCTCCTCCCTGTTGTGTCCTAGTGTCTGAAGCTCAGACTCCAGCTCACTAACGTAGAGCCAAATTTCCTCGAGCAACCAACACTTGCTACAGACATGGCCGCTATGAACCACAATGGGGTCCACCAGCTCCCACATGCTGCAGCTGCAACACATCACCTGGCCTTGCATCCCTATTTTATTTAATTCAAATTTATTTAATTTAGAATTTAAATTTGTTTTTACTGGTACCACTGACCTTTGCTTTCCACAATTTCTGTTTCCCTCCCTAGCCTTCACTTCCAAAGTCAGATTTGATTTGATTTGATTTATTATTGTCACATGTATAAAGTATTGTTTCTTGTGCGCTATACAGCCAAAGCATACCGTTCATAGAGAAGGAAAGGAGAGAGTGCAGAATGTAGTGTTACAGTCATAGCTAGGGTGTAGAGAAAGATCAACTGAATGCGAGGTAGGTCCATTCAAAAGTCTGACAGCAGTAGGGAAGAAGCTGTTCCTGAGTCGGTTGGTACGTGACCTCAGACTTTTGTATCTTTTTCCCGACGGAAGAAGGTGGAAGAGAGAATGTCCGGGGTGCGTGAGGTCCTTAATTATGCTGGCTGCTTTGCCGAGGCAGCGGGAAGTGTAGACAGAGTCAATGGATGGGAGGCTGGTTTGTGTGATGGATTGGGCTACATTCACGACCCTTTTGTGGTTTCTTGTGGTCTTGGGCAGTGCAGCAAGGTAGAAAAGGACTTACATATCTGTGATATTGCACAGATGGGTTCACTCCTCCTGCCTTCGCCTGTATCTGCCCTCACTGACCTGTGGACACAATAAAGAAAAACAAGACACAGCAATACCCTCTCCCCCACCATCCTGAACTCCCACACTTAACTCCCAAGCACTCAAAGCAAAATGGCACTCTGTGCTCAGGCACTGGCAAGATTGTTTTTATATCCCAAAACACGTTTTGTCTCATCCCTCCCCCCTCCCCCACTGGGCAGTCTGTCACTTGTTGGTCAGTTTTGTTACATCTTTGCTACAATTCCTCCCAGCTCCCAACGCTCACTGACCTTCCACTCTACTCCAGTGGTTTCACCCTCTTTTATGCTCTATATAAGTGCCACTCTGAGTGCCTGGGAGTTAAGGTAAGTGTGGGAAATTAGAAGAATTTAAAGAGCATTAACCTGAAATTATTTCTGGTCTAACAACAGCAGGTTTTTTTCCTTCAGAAAGGCAAACCTTGCTTTATAATCACCAGCTCCCTGAAAGGATCTACTTCAGTCTACAAAACACAGTAATGGGGAAATCATAGAAATCATAGAAACCCTACAGTGCAGAAGGAGGCCATTCGGCCCATCGAGTCTGCACCGACCACAATCCCACCCAGGCCCTACCCCCACATATTTTACCCGCTAATCCCTCTAACCTATGCATCTCAGGGGCAATTTTAACCTGGCCAATCAACCTAACCCGCACATCTTTGGACTGTGGGAGGAAACCGGAGCACCCGGAGGAAACCCACGCAGACACGAGGAGAATGTGCAAACTCCACACAGACAGTGACCCGAGCATCGAACCCGGAACCCTGGAGCTGTGAAGCAGCAGTGCTAACCACTGTGCTACCGTGCCGCCCCTGGGACTTCCAGAATACAATTTGCACTCCAGATTTAGAATGTTGATGGATCCAGATTCGGTGAAATTGCCACCTATCACTTTAGGACTAGACAAGTTACCGGAAGCTGCAGCATCAGGTACAGTTTAAAAGCTTAGGAATTCTCTACCCCTGGGGACTGAGGGCACTTCATCGTTGAATATATTTAAGGCTGGGGTAGACGTATTTTTGGTTTCTCAAGGAATTAGGGAATATGGGGAGAGGGCGGGAAAGTGGAGTGGAAACACAAGATCAGGCATGACTGCATTGAATGGTGGAGCAGTTCAATGGGCCAAGTGGTCTATTCCTGCTCCTAATTCCTACGTTTTTATGTTGGCTGAAGGGAACAACAAAGGAGGCCAGATGATAGTTTTCTTAATGTGTAAGTTGTGTTCAGCACCATGATTCCTGATATTGTTTAAACTATTTTCTTTAAACTATTAGTATGTGTTACAATTTACATATCTGCCACATATCTCGCCTGGAGTGTAGCAGCACACTCACTTGTGTAAGCAGTCTCTGTGCCTTATTTCAGTGGGCGATGACTCGCACAGGCCAACTATTCCCTCTGATAAATCTATTCAGATCCAACCTTGTTCGTCTATTCGGAAATCTACAGGCACTCCCAAACCAGGAAAATCTGAGGCTGATGTTGGAGTAACAATTGTCAGCAAACATTCATTTGTGATATCAAGAAACGGCTGAAGGCAACGGATTCTGAAAAGACGATGGACCTGACAATATTCCGCCAATATTACGAAAGACTTGTGCTCCAGAACTTGCCACTTCCCAAGCCAAGTTGTATTCAGTACAGTTACAACACTGGTATCTCCGCAGAAAATTGCCCAGGTATGTCCTGTCCGCTAAAAGCTGGATGAATCCAATCCAGCCAATTACCACTCCATCAGTCTACTCTCAATCATCAGTAAAGTGATGGAACAGGTCATCAACACTGTTATTAAGAGGCACTTGCGTAGCAATAACCTACTCACTGACCCTCAGTTTGGTACATTCAGCTCCTGATCTCATTACAGCCTTGGTTCAAACATGTACACAAGAACTGAACTCCAGAGGTGAGGTGACCATGACTGCCCTTAACACCAAGGCCGCATTCGACCGAGTGTAGCATCATGGAGCCCAGACCGAACTGGAGTCAATGGGAATCAGGGGGAAAGGTCTCCGCCGGTTGGAGTCATACCTGGCACAAAGGAAAATGGTTGCAATGGTTGAAAGTCAATCATTTCAGCTCCAAGATACACTGGAGGAGTTCCTCAGGGTTAGTGTCCGAGGCCCAACCATCTTCAGCCGCTTCATCAATGACCTTCTCTCCATCATAAGGTCAGAAGTGGGGATGTTTGTCGATGACTGCACAATGTTCAGACCAGTGACGACTCCTCAGATACTGAAGCAGTCCATGTCCAAATGCAACAAGATCTGGACAATATTCATGACAAATGGCAACTCATATTCATGCCATACAAATGCCAGGCAATGACCACCTCCAACAGGAGAGAAACTAAACATCACCCCTTTGCAATCAATGTCATTACCATTGCAGAATCCCCCACGATCAACACCCTGGCATTAGCATTCACCAGAAACTGAACCAGACTCACCATATAAATATTGTGGCTCCCAGAACAGGTCAGAGGCTGGAAATCATGCGGCGAGTCACCTCCTGACTCCCTAAAGCCTATTCACCATCTACAAGGCACAAGTCAGGAGTGTGATGCAATACTCTCCACTTGCCTGGATGGATGCAGCTCCAACAACACAAGAAGCTCAACACCATCCAGGACAAAGCAGCCCCGCTTGATTGTTACCCCTTCCGCAAGAATTCACTCTCTCCACCACCAACGCACAGTGGCAGCCGTGTGTACCATCTCCAAGATGCACTGCAGTAATTCGCCAAGGCTCCTTAGACAGCATCTTCCAAACTCACGACCATTACTATCCAGAAGATCAAGGGCAGCAGATACATGGGAACATAACCGCCTTCAAGTTCCTCACCAAGTCACTCACCATCCTAATTTGGAAATATATCGCCGTTCCTTCACTGTGGCTAGGTCAAGATCTTGGAACTCCCTAACAGCACGGTGGGTGTACCTACACCACATGGACTGCAGCGATTCAAGAAGGCAGCTCACCACCACCTTCTCAAGGGCAACTAGGGATGGACAATAAATGCTGGCCTAGCCAGCGACGCCCATATCCTGTGAATATGAAGAAATTCATATTCCTTTATCCAACTAGAGGCACTCCCTGAGGAAGTGCACCGGCTTGCCCTCTCCGAGACTCAGGTCAGGTAGTCACTGCAAGTAGAATTGTGGGCTTGAACCAAGATCCTACCACTGCATGCACCGCAGGCGTAATTCTGACGTAACCTTTTCTAACCTCTGCTGGATGATTTTGACTTGTAGGTGCTCCGTGAATCTGTATGGAGGAGGGGAAGGAATCAGCAAGTTAAATATAAGTAACTGGATTAGAATCATAGAATCCCTACAGTGCAGAAGGAGACCAATCGGCCCATCGAGCCTGCACTGACAACACTCCCACCCAGGTCCTTTCCGCTTAACCCCACGTATTTACCCTGATAAAAGCAAATTACTGCAGATACTGGAATCTGAAACCAAAAGAGAAAATGCTGGAAAATCTCAGCAGGTCTGGGCAGCATCTGTAAGGAGAGAAAAGAGCTGACGTTTCGAGTCCAGATGACCCTTTGTCAAAGCTGTGTCCATCTTTGACAAAGGGTTGTCTGGACTCGAAACATCAGCTCTATTCTCTCTCCACAGATGCTGCCCAGACCTGCTGAGATTTTCCAGCATTTTCTCTTTTGGTTATTTACCCTATCTAATCCCCCTGACACTAAGGGGAAATTTAGCATGGCCAATCAACCTAACCCGCACATCTTTGGACTGTGGGAGGAAACCCACACAGACACGGGGAGAACGTGCAAACTCCACACAGACAGTGACCCAAGCCGGGAATTGAACCCGGGTCCCTGGCGCTGTGAGGCAGCAGTGCTAGCCACTGTGCCGCCGTGCCGCCCTGCAGAATGATCACCTATCATTTTAAATAGATATATTAAAATGTATACACCAGTGGTAATGAACGTTGCTGTGTTCTTGTTGACCTTTGGATTCTGGTGTTAGTAATATAATCAGACTTTAAACTTGGAAAAATGAGAGCTCTTTCTGTTTAATATTTGCCTTTGTACAAAACAAGGATTGGTTTGCACTGTTCCGTTTCGCATCACATGAATCTTTAGGACGGCTGTGAAAGTGCTCCCTCCCCGGGAACACTTACATTTGACAATTAATTCCTATCTAATTAGTTCCTCGCTATTCACAGATCATCCAACAATATTCTCCAATTCTTTTCCCACACCTATTCTTGCACGAAGGCGGACTTTCATCTGTTTCCATAGACAGTAACTCCCGGAACAGGTTGTTGGTCTGTCGCGCGGAGCTTATAACTTGAGGGGTGTCACTCCACGTCCAGCGTGACTGACCAGGCGTCTCTCCTGCTCTTACCGGCAGCCATTGGCGTGTTGGAAGCATTTACAGGTTGACGCACTTCATCTGTTTGGCCGCATTATGAATGCACCTTTCTGGGCCAACAAGTCCTGGGGTGGGATTCGAACCCGGAGCTTCTGGCTGAGAGGCAGGGACACTATCCACAAGATCTCCTTCAACAATATATATCAAATATCAACTCCATTAAGGTGAAACAATAGAGCATAAACATGTCTGTTCATGACATTATCACCCATTATGTTGGATATGTTACAAATTTGGGTCTGCCGGAGATACCTTCTTGGGTTCAGTAGAAACAGTCACTTCCATAAGCAATCAAAATGTCTTACATTAATAGGAGTTGATTTAATCTTTCTACATCTTGTATTATAGCGCATTTCCGAGATGTAACAATAGACCCCCTTGCTATTTGTTTGATTCCTGTGAAAGCTTCTTCACTCATGGTGGTTAGCACTGCTACCTCACAGCGCCAGGGACCCCGGTTTGATTCCTGGCTTGGGTCACTGTCTGTGCGGAGTCTGCACATTCTCCCCGTGTCTGCGTGGGTTTCCTCCGGGTTCTCTAGTTTCCTCCCACAGTCTGAAAGACATGCTAGTTAAATGCATTGGCCATGCTAGATTCTCCCTCAGTGTACCCGAACAGGCGCCGGAGTCTGGTGACGAGGGGATTTTCACAGTAACTTCATTGCAGTGTTAATGTCAGCCTACTTGTGCCACTAATAAATAAAAATTTAAAAGCAAACCTCGGGTGCGATGAGGTCTGAACCAAATCATTAAGCTGCTCTATTAGACAGAAAGGTCAGCGTGCTGTTTGCTAGCTATGATCAGGATTCATTAATTACAACAGTTTGCTGTACCTCTGTGTAACGATGCAAAGTACTGAGCACACTCCACGCCCCTACATCAGTTGGTTATTTTACATTAAGCAAGGTGTCCTCCAACTGTTCCTTCACCAGTTCTGATCTCAGTCCAGACCCTACCCCAATCCAACGCCAGCACCTCCACATCATGGCCTCTTTGTCTGGGCCAATGCTTTAAAGATCTTCACGGCAAACTGTTGCAAAAATAAGATTGATTTACTCCTGGTTATTCACAGCTGGGATAAAGTGTCAAAGATTTCCCGCTGCAGCGAGGTGCGTTGTTTTCCAATTACCTCGACAAGTTAACAAATTATTATTTATAGTCTAGGATGAGAAAACAGTTTTGTGATTACCTATGAACTCAGCCTCTTTTTTAACTGAATGTAATCAACCTTTATAAACTCAGGTTGGAATGTTTTTTTTATTCATTCATGGGACATGGGCATTGCTGGCTGCCCATCCCTAGTTGCCCTTGAGAAGGTGGTGGTGAACTGAGTGGTTTGATGGGCCATTTCAGAGGGCAGCTGAGAGTCAACCACATTGCCGAGTATCTGGAGTCACATGTAGACCAGACCAGGTAAGGACAGCAGATTTCCTTCCCTGAAGAACATTAGTGAACCAGATGGGTTTTTCCAACAATTGACAATGGTTTCAAGGTCATCAGTAGATTCTTAATTCCAGATATTTTTAATTGAGTTTAAATTCCACCATCTGCCGTGGCGGGATTCGAACCCGGGTCCTCAGAACATTAGTTGGGTTTCTGGATTAATAGTCTAGCAATAATACCACTGGGCCGTTCACACCAGCGGGATTCTCCCATCCTGCTGCAGTGAACTGAGATTTGGCTAGGTGCCAAATTCTCTGACCTCGCCACAGTAGGAGCGTGATGTGAATGGCTGGTAAGATCACACTCTCAATATCAATAGTAAACCTTTCTTCCAAGCTCTTTTCTGTTTCTAACAAGTTCCTGCGACTATGATGTTGCTTTACCTAATATTGTCATGGGTTGTCGGTTGAGCTCAGTTGGCTGGACGCCTGGTTAGTGATGCAGAGCGCTGCCAACAGCGCAGGTTCAATTCCTGGACTGGCTGAGGTTAATCGCGAAGGCCCAGCTTTCTCAACCTTGCCCCTGGCCTGAGGTGCGGTGACCCTCAGGTTAAACCACCACCAGTCAACTCTCTCCTCAAGGGCGGCACTGTGGCGCAGTGGTTAGCACTGCTGCCCCATAGCGCCAGGGACCCGGGTTCAATTCCGGCTTTGGGTGACTGTGTGGAGTTTGCACGTTCTCCCTGTGTCTGCGTGGGTTTCCTCCGGGTGCTCCGGTTTCCTCCCACACTCCAAAGATGTGCGGGTTAGGTGGATTGGCTATGCTAAATTGACCCTTAGAGTCAGGGGGGTTAGCAGGATAAGTATGTGGGGTTACGAGGAAAGGATGGGATTGTTGTCGGTGCAGGCTCGATGGGTTGAATGGCCTCCTTCTGCACTGTGAGGATTCTATGATTCAAAGTGGAAAGCAGCCTATCTGGGGCTATGGCTACTTTACCTATTGTAGTGCAATGGGCAGAGGAATCCGACGCAAACACATCGGACGGAAGTTTCCTGCCATGGGAATCATAGTGGGTGGGACATGGACCATGCAAAGATCCATTGACCTCGGGTGGGATTTTCCAGTCTTGGGGCGAGCGCGGCTGGAAAATCCCGCCCATCGACCTTCTGTCCATCAGTGTCACCTTGGCTTAAGGTTCTAGAGTTATTTTAAATGTGGAGCTGGATTATTTTTCAGTTCTGGGCACTGGATAGAAACTCGGAATGAAGTGCTGCTCCCCCAGGCAGTCCATCAACAATTTCAGCTTCAGAAAAGTGAAATGTGATTCAAGTAACAACATCTTTTCAAAATCCCAGTCTGGTTAAGCACTTCCTTCGTGGCAGGTGCCATTACATCGCTCTGAAAAACAGTGTGTTCACTCTCAGCCCCACATGGTTCCCATTAATCCTACATTAAGTCACCTTGTAAATTCGACACTCCATCTTTTGTGATTTTGTGCATTTTTTCCCCCCCCTCTTGATTTATAATGCTTTCTTTCCTTCCCTCTTGTGATTTTTTTTTTCTCTTTTGCTCTGCTGCTGGCTGTGACAGGGAAACACTTACCCAGCAACCGGCAAACAGTTTGTGTTTGGGTAAAACTCATGAGGATACTTAACGAGAAGGCCATTTTTGCAGCATTTGGTAAGGTTTGAACACTTAAAGCAGCCATGTTCTCTGTCCCAATCTGTCCTGTTGAGTTAAATTCAAAGCAATGGATATTTTGGGTAGACCCTACACATCATGGAGCCATGGCACCAATCTCCAATCTGTTTTATAGAGTCATAGAGGTTTACAGCATGGAAACAGGCCCTTCGGCCCAACTTGTCCATGCCGCCCTTTTTTTTTAAACCCCTAAGCTAGTCCCAATTGCCCGCATTTGGCCCATATCCCTCTATTCCCATCGTATCCATGTAACGATCTAAATGCTTTTTAAAAGACAAAATTGTACCCTCCTCTACTACACCTCTGGCAGCTTGTTCCAGACACTCACCACCCTCTGTGTGAAAAAATTGCCCCTCTGGACACTTTTGTATCTCTCCCCTCTCACCTTAAACCTACGCCCATAATTTCTATTGACACAGTTACAGAATACTACCTACAGACATCAAATGGGAAAGCAACAGTGCAAGTTCTTTAGTGCTTTAAGCCATCAGTTTTGCTGTTTCATTTGAGGCTGCAGCGACTAATCTACCCCCTTGTGGATACTTCCCCGGGTCCACAGGCATTAACAACAAACACACACCACAATAAAACACAAAAATGTACTTCACTTGGCACAGTGAGACACAGGGCCAAGTAACTCGGAATGCTCGCTGCAAAACAGCCGAGTGCTTTTATTTAAGTCTTCTGGCAAGAGGATGGCGACTTCAGTTCCTGGGATAAGTCAAGGAAAAAAAAATCAGCCAACATTTCCATTTGTGATTTCTATCCAGGGACCACTGCTGGAATGTACATATTTGGAGGTTGGGTAAGGACACATTCCAACATAACTGTGATGCTTTCCATAGTCAAAAAGCCTGCGGATACTCATTGTCACCACACAAGAACACACACGCACTCACACACACACACGTACTCACACACACACACACGCACTCACACACACGCACTCACACACACGCACTCACACACACACACACGTACTCACACACACACGCACACACACACACTCACTCACACACTCACAGACACACTCATATGCACACACATACACACACTCACACACACTCACTCACACTCACGCACACACACACTCACACTCACACACACACTCACTCACACACACACACTCACTCACACACAGTCACGCACACTCACTCACACACTCACTCACACACTCACTCATACACACACACACACACGCTCACTCACACACACGCTCACACACATTCACTCACATACACACTCTCACGCACACACACACACACACACATACTCACACACACACGCACACGCTCACACACACACTCACACACACTCACACACACAGTCACTCATACACACACACTCACACACTCCTGAAGATTGAGGAGGATATAACCCTGGTTACAAAACAACCACCTCCCCACACACCCCCACCTCACCCAGTGGTATCTTGTACAGATTTAGCCCAGGGCAAAACCAATATCATTATTACAAGTGACAATAGCCTGATTGGATAAAGATAATTGGTTCCGTTTGGGAAGAACAACAAACAAGATAACCCGATGAGGCAAACCTGAATCTGAAATCCAGCATCGTCACCACCTTCGATATTAATCCTCTGTTCCATCAAAAAGACAAAGGCAGCCAATCAGAGGAGCAAAAGAGACAGCAGGAGAAATCTATCTCTTCCTCGAATAACGTTGTGGGATTTTCTCTATGTATCAGCCTGATGGGACATACGCATTACACCTTGCCTCCGGAATTTGGTGTCATTGTATTAGTCTTAAAGGTGCAAAATAGAATCATAGAATCCCGACGGTACAGAAGGAGGCCATTTGGCCCATCGAGTCTGCACTGACCACAATCCCATCCAAGCCCCATCCCCATAACCCATGTATTTACCATAGCTAGTCCCCCTGACACTAAGGGTCAACTTAGCATGGCCAATCCACCTATCCTGCACATCTTTGGAATGTGGGAGGAAACCGGTGCACCCGGAGGAAACCCACGCAGACACGGGGAGAACGGGCAGACTCCACACAGACAGTGACCCAAGCCGGGAATTGAATCCAGGTCCCTGGAGCTGTGAGGCAGCAATGCTAACCACTGTGCTGCCGTGCCGCCTCTGAGTACCTAATCCTCTGAAAGAACCTTTCAAAAGATCATGCAGATTTTATATTTAACTTGCTGATTCCTTCTCCGCCTCCATACTGATTCACAGAGCACCTACAAGTGAAAAGCATCCAGCAGAGGTTAGAGAAGATTACAGAGGAATTGAAACACATTAACAGTCCATTTAACCCAACCACTCTATGTGGGTGTTTATCCTTTACATGTTGTTAGGATCTCCGTAGAGACCTATAACTTTTAAAAAGAGATTCAAACTTCCAGCTGATAGCTGAAAGAATGACACAACACAGTTTCAAAGCTTTGACAAAGGGTCATCTGGACCCGAAACGTCAGCTCTTTTCTCTCCTTACAGATGCTGCCAGACCTACTGAGATTTTCCAGCATTTCCCTGTTGGTGAGTTTTGATACTACAGCCAGGCTGCCTGTCTAACCCTTTCTGCTCTTTCCTATCTTGCTGTAACCCCAGCTCCCTGGGGGCCATACTACAGTAAGAAGTCTCACAACATCAGGTTAAAGTCCAACAGGTTTATTTGGCAGCATGAGCTTTCGGAGTCTCGCTCCTTCCTCAGGTGAAGAAGGAGCCTGAAGAAGGAATGAGACTCTGAAAGCTTGTGCTGCCAAATAACCCTGTTGGACTTTAACCTAGCGTTGTGAGACTTCTTACTGTGCCCACCCCAGTCCAATGCCGGCATCTCCACATCATGGCACTACTACACCCAGCCACGGGCGAGGTCGAAGAATTCCGGCCATAGACTTTTAAAGAGTCGTTATATTGTCACGCCATTATGCCCATATCGTAGTCCTTCCAGCAAATAATCCACCATTGCTCCCATTCTCTGTTGGGTTCTGTTGGTCTGTTGGGCGGCACGGTGGCACAGTGGTTAGCACTGCTGCCTCACAGCGCCAGGGATCCGGGTTCAATTCCGGCCTCGGGTCACTGTCTATGTGGAGTTTGCATGTTCTCCCCATGTCTGCGTGGGTTTTTTCTGGGCGCTCTGGTTTCCTCCCACATTCCAAAGATGTGCGGGTTAGGTGGATTGGCCATGCTAAATTGCCCATAGTGTCAGGGGGACTAGGAGGATAAATAAGTGGCGTTACGGTGATAGGACCTGAGTGGGATTGTTGTTGATGCAGATTCGATGGGCTGAATGGTCTCCTTCTGCACTGTAGATTCTATCATCCTGTTTCGTTAAGCAGTAACTTCAAATGACCATCTCCAGGCAATTCCTTTAGCTTTTGGGCAGGTTCTTAAACCCACCACTGGCAGTAAAACCTATTCCAATGATTCTACTTCCCACCTGGCCATGCCAGGATGAATCTTCCGGAATCCATAAATGGCTGAATGATGCGTCTCTTCCACTACAGACTGTTTCTCTTCCACATTCAGTTGCAGCAGCTCACAAAGCTAAGTAGCGTCTCCTCTCTGCTGACCACACAAAAGCACCTGGTTCTCTGTCACGTCCACTGATTTGTAGGGAAGCCTGTAACATGATCTCAAAAATGGCTCCCTGTGCATTCTTCTGCATGGCAGTGTAAAAAATACCAGCCTTGTATCCTTGTATCCAGGCTGATTTGCCACTCTTGACCCCAAGTCTCTTTCATTTTAGAAGTAAATGGGGAGTTTGCAGAACAATTATTTACAACTCAATACTCTCAACACCTTTCTGGGACTCTGGGAGGTTTAGGGTGGAATTTTCCGGTCCTGCCCACCATGGGGATCGCAGCGGGCGGGACAGGGCTATGCAAATATCCGTTGACCTCAGGCAGGATTTTGCAGTCTTGGGGCAAGAGTGGCTGGAAAATTCCGCTCTCAGATACTTCCTGTTGTGAACTTCTGCCAGTCAGTGTCTCCAACTGAGAACAACAACTCATTCCCCCAGTTACACAATCTGGGCCTCGCTTTGATTAACCGCCCCATGCCTCTTGTCTTCAGAAAAGGCCACATGACCTCCTCCCTTTTACCTTAAACTAAAGACAATTCCAGATATACCTTATAAACCTCATTGTAACAATGCGTGGTAGTCCTAATCCCAGAAGCCAGCATTCCTGTGTTGGGCGGAATTTTCCAGCCATTCTCACTGGTGGGATTCCCCAGTCCCGCTGCAGTGAACAGTGATTTGGCCGAGCAGCAAATTCTCCGTTCTCGCTCGCAGCGGTGGAGGGACATGAGCATCCGGAAGATTCCGGCTATTATCTTTTTACAGCCTTTTCCTTCAACCACTTAACTGAGATATTCTTAAACCAACACCAATGCAATAGTTTATTATTAATTCATTGAATGTTAGAGGTTATTTGACTAGAGAACACTTTGTACTCAGAAAAGAGAATCTATTCCATCAAAGTGAATGGAATGGGCTTTAATCTTCTATGTTTAAATCAGTGCAGATTGTAGTATATGTTGTTAGTGAATCGATAATATGAGATTGGCAGTAAGCATGTGAAGCACCCACTGATACGAAACATAGAAACATAGAAAAACTACAGCACAAAACAGGCCCTTCGGCCCCACAAGTTGTGCCGAACATATCCCTACCTTTTAGGCCTACCTATAACCCTCCATTATATTAAGCCCCATGTACTCATCCAGGAGTCTCTTAAAAGACCCTATTGAGTTTGCCTCCACCACCACTGACGGCAGCCGATTCCACTCGCCCACCATCCTCTGTGTGAAAAACTTACCCCTAACATCTCCCCTGTACCTACCCCCCAGCACCTTAAACCTGTGTCCTCTCGTAGCAGCCATTTCCACCCTGGGAAAAAGCTTCTGAGAGTCCACCCGATCTATGCCTCTCAACATCTTATACACCTCTATTAGGTCTCCTCTCATCCTACGTCTCTCCAAGGAGAAAAGACCGAGCTCCCTCAGCCTATCCTCATAAGGCATGCCATTCAATCCAGGCAACATCCTTGTAAATCTCCTCTGCACCCTTTCAATCTTTTCCACATCCTTCCTGTAATCAACAAACTGAAGCCAGGGTTCCCATCTAACGGATCATAAGCGATGCCCAGCATGTTACAAGATAAAACAAGTACATGGAGCATTCATCCATTGTGAGGCTCTGCTTAGGTGTCACCTGCACACTCAACTAAGAGACAGAGCACAGGAGCGAGATAGAGAATCTGGTCAAATGGTGCGATGTCAGTAATCTCTCCCTCCATGTCAGTAAAACAAAGGAGCTAATCATACGACTCTCACCAACTTTTACAGATGCACCCATAGAAAGCATCCTTTCCAGATGTATCACAGCTTGGTATGGTTCCTGCTCTGACCAAGACCGCAAGAAACTACAAAGGGTTGTGATCGTAGCCCAGTCCATCACGCAAACCAGCCTCCCATCCATTGACTCTGTCTACACTTCCTGCTGCCTCGGCAAAGCAGCCAGCATAATTAAGGGCCCCACGCACCCCGGACATTCTCTCTTCCACTTTCTTCCATCGGGAAAAAGATACAAAAGTCTGAGGTCACGTACCAACCGACTCAAGAACATCTTCTTCCCTGCTGCCATCAGACTTTTGAATGGTTCTAGCATACATTAAGCTGATCTTCCTCTGCACCCTGGCTATGACTGTAACACTACATTCTGCACCCTCTTCTTCTCCCCTATATACTCTATGAATGGTATGTTTTGTCTGTATAGCGTGCAAGAAACAATATTTTTCACTGTATACTAATATAGGGGACACTAATAAATCAAACCAAATCCAATGTCTAACCAGCAGTACAACATAGCCAACGATAGACTCTTACCGCTGTTGCTATATCACCAAAGAACAAATAACTGGTTAGAATGTGATTATGAAGTCATGTGCATAAAAGGTGATTGACGAGTGTGTGGGAAAGGGATCTCAAATTGCTGTGAGCTCAGAGGTGCCATGCAGAGGTTGGCATATAGTCAGGGCAGCGAATGTGCGGTGAGGTAGGTCAGTGCACTGGGGTGTTATTTGATTTGTCTTGCGGAGGGGAAGATTCAGAAAGAAACAACACAGGATTTTACCTCAGGAGACTAAACAGAGATCTTTAGAGTGTGTGTGGTCAATGAAAGTTGTGACGTTAGTGTACCTTCAAGAGATTTTTTTTTAAATCATGATCTCTGCCGCTCTCACAGTGAGTGTTTCTCAGCTCATAGCCTTAGCTGATGTCATTATGACACCGGTTTGACTGGAGATGTCCTTTTATTGCTGCTTAATATTTTTATTTTTATTTTTACTGGGATGTTTGTGGCTCTGCATTGTTCGGAGAAAACCTGGTTAGCAGGTCAGGTGACAGGAACTTCTTGTTTTCAGTTTGAGCTGCTGTTTAGTTTGAGTTTTTTTAGTTTTAGAAGGGAGTGGACATCAGACTGAAAGCAATCTCTCTCTCTGTCTCTCTCCCTGGTTTTGGGAAATTCTGCTGTTTAGCTGAAAGCCTTCCTGGAGTAGAAAGTCTGCTCTTGGTGGCTTGACCAGAGAATCTCCCTGGTCTGGGAAGCTGTTCTGACTTCAAACTGTTCTGAATCTATCCAGAGAACTGCAGACTTCATCCAAAGGCCTCAAGTCCCAGTATCACGTGAGCATTAGTCTTTGTTGTGTTAAACCTGTGGAAAGGTCTTTTGTCCATGGAATTGGTTTGATTGGAACACATTAGATATATTTGTTAAGGGTTATACATTATAGTGGTTGTTCTGTTTCTTGTTTGTAATTGATAAAAGTTCTTGCTAATTTTCATCCTATACCATATTAACTATATTCTTAAATAAACTTTATTTGATGAAAGCTCCCTAGTGGGCCATTTGAATCATACCTGAACTGAAGCATCTCGTGCTTATTCTCGCCAAATTCAAGATGCAAAATTTATGATTCAGGCAGGTTCCATAAAACACTTTGGAGTTTCTGACCTGAACCAGAAAAGAGGTGTAAAATTTTTAATGGATAAAAAAATACTTCCCCACGCCAAGCTTTCTCAGGCATAGAGCTTGGGTCTTCGGAGAGTTGATGGGCTGAATGGCCTCCTTCTGCACTGTAGGGATTCTATGATTCTACCCTTACTGCCATAAGGTGGTTCAGAAAAAAAGAACACTTGCAGTCCTTGAATTTATGTCTTGTCCTATTTGCATAGAACAGTGGTTAGCACTGCTGCCTCAGAGCGCCAGGGACCCGGTTCGATTCCTGGCTTGGGTCACTGTCTGTGTGGAGTTTGCACGTTCTCCCCGCGTGGGTTTCCTCCGGGTGCTCCGGTTTCCTCCCACAGTCCGAAAGACGTGCTGGTTAGGTGCATTGGCCGTGCTAAATTCTCCCTCAGTGAACCAGAACAGGCGCCGGAGTGTGGCAACTAGGGGATTTTCACAGTAACTTCATTGCAGTGTTAAGACCATAGGGCCATAAGACATAGGAGCAGAATTAGACCACTTGGCCCATCGAGTCTGCTCCGCCATTCAATCATGGCTGATGTTTTTCTCATTCCCATTCTCCTGCCTTTTCCCCATAACCCCTGATCTCCTTATTAATCAAGAACCTATCCAACTCTGTCTTAAAGTTTCACTGGTCGGCGCAACATCGAGGGTCGAAGGGCCTGTACTGCGCTGTAATGTTCTATGTTCTATGTTCTAAAGACACTCAATGACCCGGCCTCCATAGCCTTCTGCGGCAAAGAGTTCCACAGATTCACCACCCTCTGGCTGGGGAAATTCGTCCTCATCTCTGTTTTAAAGGATCGTCCCTTTAGCCTGAGGTTGTGACCTCTGGTTCTAGTTTTTCCTACTCGTGGAAACATCGTCTCCACGTCCATGCTATCCAGGCCTTGCAGTATCCTGTAAGTTTCAATAAGACCCCCTCCTCATCCTTCTGAACTCCAATGAGTACAGACCCAGAGTCCTCAACCGTTCCTGTAGTGTTAATGTAAGCCTACTTGTGACACTAATAAATAAACTTTAAAAACTTTAAACTTAGAACATGGCTTTGAATGTGACAGCAGTTTAAACGAGATGAGATCTCTTGTTGCTGGCATTTTGCAAGGCAGCCCACTAAATCTGAGAGACCTATCTAGGCCCACGCTGCTCAGAGAATAAAAACAATCACACTCCCTTTATAAAGAAGGTCATAGATTAATCCAACACAATATTTAACAGCCAATGTCTGCATACATTTCCAGCAGCACACTACACTAAAAGATCGGATACAGCTGTGGTGGAGACAGTTATCTTCCGATGCGATTCCATTGGAAATAAACACAACACAATGGCCGCTATCCACAGCAGTATTTATTTTCTGGCATCTAGAGCCATGAAGCTATTTCTTTCTGCCCCCACTCCGATATTAAAATGCAGTTCCAAAATAGTGTGGCTTTTTTAAAGCCTCTTAGCTTTGGGCTTAGGATCGACTAAACTACTGATCCAATGTTATGGCTAAACAAAAAGGACAATGCCAAGTATCTGCGCCACTCTTGTGGAATGCTGCTAACACAGTTACTTCATAATCATCATTGTCAACAAATGCTTCCCCTTGGGAGCCCAAGAATCTTTCTCCCCAACCTTTTAGTCAAACATCATTATTCTTTTCGCATGTTTTTCTCTCTCCCTATCTATCGACTCACACTTGCTTGTCCAAATCTTGACATTTTCTTTAAAAGAAAAGATAGGGGGGGGTGGGTTTGTTAGTTTTTTTTCTGTGCGCGATTGTACAAAACCAGATCAAACTACATTCCTGGTCCTACTCCAAGCCCGTTCTTTGGATGCTCGACTGTGCCTCTGATATGTTTTACAAGTGCGTGCATATGCTTTGCGTTAGAGCCACACACACCAGCGAGGGGCTTTTTGCAAGGAAGGAAATGTTTTGTCGACAAATCCTAACCTGGGTTCCATGTCAAGAAAAACACATAAATTAGAATTAGTGCCTCATGATCCTCGACTGTTCTGATGTTGGTGCAAAGTTATGGACTGTGCTGTATTTTAATGAACAGAACTCTACAACAAAGGGATCCAAAGTTGTAAAAATAATGGTACTTTCCACCCACGCCCATTGTACATATTTTATTGGACTTACATAGAGCATGGTGCAGTGTGCATAATTGCTCGCAAAGTATCTGTTAAATTTCACCGTGATTATCCATAAAATAAGTGGATGTTACATATGTCCAGGGTAATCACTGCAAGAAGTAGAACACACGGCATTTCAGGATCATGCACCTTTCTGAGCTGTGTAGAAAAGCTTGCTTCGCAATGAGGCAGAAGGGGGATAATGGCAGAGGGTGTTGGACAGTTCAGGGGGTGGGTCAAATTTGAGGCTGAGGTCTTGTCTGCTCTCTCGGGTGGAAGTAACGTTTGATTATTCGAGAAAGGACAGGGGAGTTCTCCTGCCTTCCCAACCAATATTTATTCGCACAGGAAACCTGCTGTGTGAAAGATCCCCCTCGTGACTCCCTACAGCATCACAGTGACTACACTTCAAAAGTACAATTATCCATTGTCTGTAAACTGCTTTGGGACATCACAAGGTCTTGAAAGGTGCTGCGTAACTGCAAGTGCTTTCAACTTATAGATATCTGTCAGGGGAGGCGATGGCCTCGTGGTATTATCGCTAGACTATTAATCCAGGAGCTCAGCTAAAGTTCTGGGCACCCAGGTTCAAATCCCACCATGGCAGGTGGGGGAATTTGAATTCAATAAAAACTATCTGGAAATAGGAATCTACTGATGACCATTGTCGATTGTCGGAAAAATCCACCCGGTTCACTAATGTCCTTTAGGGAAGGAAATCTGCCATCCTTACCCGATCTAGCCTATATGTGACTCTAGAGCCACAGCAATGTGGTTGACTCTCAACTGCCCTCCAAGGGCAACTAAAGATGGGCAATAAATGCTGGCCCAGCCAGCGACACCCACGTCCCACAAATGAACTTTAAAAAAATCTGTTCTACTGCTTCTTCTGATGATGTGATATCACAAAGCATTTTTCCTTGCTTACTCTCTTACACAAGGGAGGTGAAAGGATTAGTGATGGATTCCTGAAGCAACTGGCGCTCCGTGTGTATTAACAGATAGATAGCATGATCCCACCAGTCGAGTCAAAGGTTTCCCTTGTTGTGAAGAGTTGCTCAGCACGTAACCATTAACAAAAGCATTCCAGTCAGAGAGAGAACCTGCTAATCTGGGGGAAACATAGAAACTTGAAGCAGGAGTAGGCCATTCGGCCCTTCAAGCCTGCTCCAACATTCATTTTGATCATGGCAGATCATCAAATTCTATATCCTGATCCCGTCTTCCCCCCATATCCCTTGATCCCTTTAGCCCCAAGGGCTATATCTAATTTCTTCTTGAAATCAGACAATGTTTTGACCTCAATGACTTTCTGTGGTAGTGAATTCCACACATTCACCACCCTCTGGGTGAAGTAATTTCTCCTTGCCTCAGTTCTACAAGGTTCACCCCTTATCCTCAAACTATGACCCCCTAGTTCTGGACCCCCCCACCATTGGGAACATTCTTTCTCAATCTACGCTGTCTAACCCTGTTAGAAATTTATAAGTTTCTATGAGATCCCCTCTCATTCTTCTAAACTCCAGTGAAAATAATCCTAACCGACTTAATCTCTCCTCATATTACAGACCTGCCTTCCCGGGTATCAGCCTGGTAAAACCTCGCTGTACTCCCTCTATAGCAAGGACATCCTTCCTCAGATAAGGACACCAGAACTGCACATAATACTCAGGTGTGGCCTCATCATATCTCTGAACAATTGCAGTAAAACATCCCTATCCCTTTACTCAAATCCTCTCGCTCCGAAGGCCAACATACCATTTGTATAACATCACATTAGGCTCTCTTGATAACTGTTGGGTTTGGTTTTCCACATGAACCTTGCCGTGTCTATGCCAAAGTTACAGTGTGACACAACTGGTGTGAGTGATGTTCTTTCTTCCCGTCAAGGTTGATAATAAGACCTACCTGTTGAAACCTACTGGCCAGTCATTAACTTTTTTTATATATGTGTGGCTAAGATGCTGTGTTGTAAATTGGGCTGATCACTCAAACCTGCAAAGCCACCAGACGCCTCAAATTTGTTCCTTTTTATTCCACTTTCACAGCGGGTGCCCTGGTGAAATTCTTTTCATATTTTCCTCCCAGCACCATCAGAGGCTATCACCCATCCCTTCGCTTCACCACTGCATGTAACTGACTGCAGCGAGATGGGGGTCCCAGAACCTTGTCCATTGTGTTTATTCTCCCTTCCACCAAGCTGCCGCCAAACGCAGGAACTGCTCAGAGGGGATGTGATGTACGGAATGTTCGACAACCTCTATTTGCAACACATGAACAGGAATAGAAACATAGAAACATAGAAGGTAGGAGCAGGAGGAGGCCATTCGGCCCTTCGAGCCTGCTCCGCCATTCATCACGATCATGGCTGATCGTCCAACTCAATAACCTAATCCTGCTTTCTCCCCATAACCTTTGATCCCATTTGCCCCAAGTGCTATATCCAGCCGCCTCTTGAATACATTCAATGTTTTGGCATCAACTACTTCCTGTGGTAATGAATTCCACAGGCTCACCACTCTCTGGGTGAAGAAATGTCTCCTCATCTCCGTGCTAAATGGTCTACCCCGAATCCTCAGACTGTGACCCCTGGTTCTGGACACTCCCACCATTGGGAACATCCTCCCTGCATCTACCCTGTCTAGTCCTGTTTCTAACAGGACCAGACAAGGTAGATACAGGACTGAAACATCCAGCCCCTCAAGCCCATGTCCCTATTCAATTAAATCATGGTTGATTCGTATCTTAATTCCATCAACCCAGCTTGATTCTGTATCCTTTAATACACTTGGCTAATAAAAATCCATCGAATATAGTTTTGAAGTTTACGTTTGACCAAGCCTCAACATGTTTTGATGGGGACAGTGTTCCCGATTCCACTACACTTTGTGCAAAGAGGGTCTTTCTGAGCCCCTGAATGGACTAGTTCTAATTTTAAGGTTATGGGCGGGATTCTTTGGCTCTTCATGCCGGTGGGATTCTCTGGTCCCGCCGGCAGAGCACCCCCGCCCGCAGGTTCCCCAGTGGCGTCGGGTGGTTTCAATGGGAATTCCCATTGGCAGCAGCGAGACCAGAGAATCCCACCGCCAACGAAGGCACGCTGCCTCCCGCCGCCAAGAAGTACGCGACTGGGAGGCCGCAGAATCCCACTCTTGTGGGTCTTTTGCTCTAGACTTCCCCCCCAAGGGGAGAGAGAACATAATAACTTGACCGATTCCCTCTTTGATTTGATTTGATTTATTATTGTCACATGTATTAACATAGTGAAAAGTATTGTTTCTTGTGCGCTTTACAGACAAAGCATTCCATTCATAGAGAAGGAAAGGAGAGAGTGCAGAATGTAGTGTTACAGTCATAGCTAGGGTGTAGAGAAAGATCAACTTAATGCGAGGTAGATCCATTCAAAAGTGTGACAGCAGCAGGGAAGAAGCTGTTCTTGAGTCGGTTGGTACATGACCTCAGACTTTTGTATCTTTTTCCCGAAGGAAAAAGGTGGAAGAGAGAATGTCCAGGGTGCATGGGGCCCTTAATTATGCTGGCTGCTTTGCTGTGGCAGCGGGAAGTGTAGACAGAGTCAATGGATGGGAGGCTGGTTTGCGTGATGGATTGGGCTACATTCACGACCTTTTGTAGTTCCTTGCGGTCTTGGGCAGAGCAGGAGCCCATATCAAGCTGTGATACAACCAGAAAGAATGCTTGCTATGGTGCATCTGTAAAAGTTGGTGTTGTTAACGGAGATCCCAGTGGCCACCCCAATTCTGCCCAGTTCCATAACTCTAACCCAGGAAAATACATTGGGATCTTGACAGGTTTGAGCTGACAGGCGGAAAACCCTCTTTGACCTTCCCCCAGTGGCAAATCCACCCCAGAGGGCAAGTCCAACCTTTAATGTATAAAACCTGCGACATGAATTGGCTTAGTTCCACAAATCTGCTTTCAGTGGTGTCTCAGGGAACAGCTGGATTTCAGGCAGCGAGTGAAGGAACATACCCTCGTCTGCACGCAACCATCTCATCATGATGTCTTCAAAAATCTGGCAGATTATCAGACTGTGTGAAAAATACACTCTGGACAAAACATTTTTAAAATCACTTCAATTGGCTTGACCAATTGATAAAGTGAAGTGATAAAAAGTTATAAAACTTTTTTTCGGAAAGTTTTTCATTGCACCCTTTTGATTCTCTATAGTTATAATTATTTTAAATAAATCTGACGGCTAATTTTTAGCCTGCCTTTCTTTCGTTGTGGAAGGGATTGCACGATGGCTCATCTGAGAAAACTCCAGCACAAAGTATTATGGTAAGAACAATTGTTAATCCTGTTCCTATTCATCACATATATAAATGTGTGAACATTATTGCAGGAGACAGAGAATAGGCAGGAAATTTTGAGACAGAGTTCCAGATGGATAAAGGATTGGAAGTAGATACAGGCTCATAAAAAGGAAAACATGAGCAGTCAAGACGCTGATGAACTACATTGAGAGAATAGTTCAGCAATGAAAAGAAGTTTAATTTCAATTTGTTTTGCATTTGCGGAACAGTTGTCACCAACGCCTCTACTTTCTCAGGAGGTGAAGGAAATTCGGCATGTCTGCGACTACTCCCGCCAATTTTTACAGATGTACCATAGAAAGCATCTTTGCCAGATGTATCACAGCTTGGTATGGCTCCTGCTCTGACCAAGACCACAAGTAACTAGGAAGGGTTATGAACGTAGCCTAGTCCATCATGCAAACCAGCCTTCCATCCATTGACTCTGTCTACACTTCCCGCTGCCTTGGGAAAGTAGCCAGCATAATTAAGGACCCCAAGCACCCCGGACATTCTCTCTTCCACCTTCTTCCATCAGGAACAAGATATAAAAGTCTGAGATCACGTACCAACCGACTCAAGAACAGCTTCTTCCCTGCTGCCATCAGACTTTTGAATGGACCTACCGTATATTAATCTTTCTCTACACCCTAGCTATAATTGTAACATCATATTCTGCACCCTCTCCTTTCCCTCTCCCCATGTACTCTATGAACGGCATGCTTTGTCTGTATAGTGCGCAAGAAACAATAATTTTCACTGTATGCATTTGACAATAAATCCAATCAAAACTAATCAAAAGTTCTACACTTTTAGAGTGTTGTATAAATGTTTATGTTGAAATGCATTTAGAAATGAACCTTACCATGTTGTGTATTTCCTGATTGTTCGGGGACAATTGGTTGTGCAAGTTGCCAGTGGAAAAATAAATCGCTGCAAATAAGCCATCTTGGAATAGACCAAATATCCGAGTTCTCGGTGCTGGGGTTGAGATGTACTACTTAATGACGTCCAAATTGTCAGCACATGAAAAAGTGTTTGTGAGCGATGAGTAGAATCTAAAAAAAACAAACCTCTGTCCATTGTTAGGTTTCATCGAATCCCTACAGTATAGTAGGAGGCCATTCGGTCCATCAAATCTGCACCGACTCTCTGACAGAGCATTGCACCCAGAGCCTATGTCTGTAACCCCACATATTTACCTCGCTAAACCCCTTAACCTACATATGTTGGAACAGTAAGGGGCAATTTAGCACAGCCAATCCACATAACCTGCACATGTTTAGAATGTGGGAGGAAACCGGAGCACCCAGAGGAAACCCACGCAGACACGGGGAGAAGGTGCAAACTCCACACAGACAGTCACCCAAGGCCAGAATTGAACCTGGATCCCTGGAGGCAGCCGTGCTAACTACTGTGCCACCGTGCCGCCCTTATTGCTCCTTCCACATGCACTGTTTTATTTGATACCGTCGCTTTAATTGAGATTGTCCAATTGTAACAGTTGTGATGTTGGGCTCATTTGGACTACACACCGGTAGAGGAAGTTGTCCCTCAGTGTCCATTAGCATCACCAGCCACAGGGTTGCGTATGAGGCATCAACCCGAGGCCTGGTTTGCAGGAGTCCCACAGAAGCTGCATTCAATTCCAATGAGGGCAGGCAAAATGCAATGGATCCCCAAGAGTTTGCTCCTAAACTGCTTCCCCAGTCCTGTTCATGCACCAACTCTATTGAATTACCAGCCAGATTCCTGTGTGGAGCCTTATTTCCCTGGAGTGTAGGATTGTATCTGCCTCATCCCAAATTCCTGTCTTTGCTGCCAAGAGATGAGCATTTCACACACAGCTGCTGTTGGAACAAATGACAAGATAAGAATTAACTTTGCCTTTTTGTTACTCAGCTCAGCGGGAGACCATAAGACAGCTCTCCATCCCACCTCACTGCTGCCCTTGAGCAATGCTCGCTCACCGGGCGGGATTTTCCAGCCGCTATCTCCCCAAAGCTGGAAAATCCCACCCGAGGGCAATGGACCTTTGGCATGGTCCGTGTCCCACCTGCTACAAAGGTGGGCGGGACGGGAAAATTCCATCCAATGTTTGATTCTCATGGTCCATCCACAAGGACATGACTTCACTCAACGTGAGGGCACAGCTAATCTTAGGGATCCAGTGTATGGGAGATCTGTCAGAATGCACACAATGCACTAAAATAGCCACCCATTTAACCATTTTTAACTTCTCCATTTCATACCAACTATGATTTACATTACATATGCATTCACGTCGATGGTGAATACATCTACAGTTGCCAAGTCCAAGCTTTCAATCCCAAATGTAAAGACATTTTGGGGTTGAGATTTTATAGAAGAACAGCGGTAAACTGGCCACCATACATGCTTCAAAAGTTCTGGATTGCTGATGAAGCTATATACATGCAAGTTCTTATCCATTAGAACTCTGGGGTGATCTTGAGCCCACGTTTGCCATCACCGGGAATGCTGGGGAGGCTCGAATTCTGACGAAACCCAGAATTCATGAATCTCGCCGGCAAGACTGCAACTTCCAACATTCTCCCTCCCTCACTGACCATGTAATCACCGTGGGCATGAACCTGATTTATGTTCATTTTAATATATTTGCATGTTGTTAATCAGCACCCCCCCCCACTCTCCCCACCCCCGCCAGATATTGTATTTGCAAACCGCACTGACGTGACGTCAAGTCAACACGGTTCACTCAGATGTGAACCTGTCATGGGAATCGTCCCCACAGGGCAGGGAGGGGGGGGTATAAAGGTGAGTATCGCCCTTGCGGGGGAGGGACAGGCCGAAGGGCCTGTTCCTGTGCTGTATTGTTCTTTGTTCTTTGTTGACATGGCCAGGCAGTGACCCGGCACTGCCCCTGGCACAGGTTGCACTACTATGTCAGCACCATGCCCATGCCAACCTGGCAGTGTCAACCTGTGCCAAGGCGCAGTGCAGAGGCAGTGCTGGGGCGGACCCCAGTGGGAGCCCCATGGCGGGAGGCATTCATTTCTTTGTGGTGGCAATCAGCAGCATGCATGGGAGCTGGGGATTCTGACGATGGTTGTGTGGGTGGAGGGTTAGGGGGAAGAGGTCTGATGTTCAGGGGGCAGGAGGGTGTAACCATCTTCAATCACCTTGGCCACCTGTGTTGCCATTTCTAGAGAACTGTGGACCTGCACGCCCAGATCCCTCTGTATGTTGATGCAAGTCTCAATGAAAGTATGTTAATGAAGAAATTCCGCCTCATCTCAGTCTTAAATTGGCACCCCTTTATTCTGAGACCATGTCCTCTGGTCCTAGACTTTCCCATGAGAGGAAATTCTCAGCATCTACCGTGTCAAGCCCCTTAAGAATCCGATATTTTTCAATGAGATCACCTCTCATTCTTCTAAATTCCAATGAGTGAAGTCCCAACCTGTTTAACCTTTTCTCATAAGACAATCCCTCCATACCGGGGATGATCCGAGTGAACCTTCCCTGAACTGCCTCCAATGAAATAATATATTTCCTTAAATAAGGCGTCCTAAGCTGCTCACAGAGCTCAGATCAAGTAGGTCAGGAATTAATGTTGCCAGCTTTATCATGTAAACACTTAATGACATAGCATCATGCTCTATGACTCTATGACTTCTTGTGATATTCCATTGTCTGTGCCTCTAAAATAGGTAGTAACCAATTTGTTTTCAATGTGTTAATGCTTCTAGATGAAATAAAGACATGGGGACACATTAAGAATATCACTATATTATTGAATCATAGAATCCATACAGTGCAGAAGGAGGCCATTCGGCCCATCGAGTCTGCACTGGTTCTTCAGTTTCCATAAAGCACTCAGACATCGGCCGGAATTTTACCGTCCCGCCCGCCATGGGAATAGGAATGGGCAGGGGGGGCGGGGTGGTGGGGGCCATAAGTCTGTTGACCTCAGGTGGAATTTTCCGGTTTCGGGGCGAGCGAAACCGGAAAATCCTGACCATCGAGTCAACCAGGAACTGAGTCCGACTTGGATCAATCGCCAAGTGTTGACATTGAGAAAGAAATGTGTCCAAAAGTTACTAACATTCCGTGTGTCCACATTTTAAATGGAAACAGGCAGATGTGCATTTTGAAATGACTCATTGGGCCAGATTTTCACACAGTTGAGGAGACTCCATGGAACTTTATAAACAGCTGGTGTGACCGGGATGCAGAAGCCCCACCCCCATTTCCAACATTCAATTGTAGCCAGCAGGAAGGCTTTATCCCCAGGACCACATGTATTATACCCCGCTAATCCCCCTAACCTATATATAAAGGTTTACAGCATGGAAACAGGCCCTTCGGCCCAACTTGTCCATGCCATCCTTTTTTTTAAAACCCCTAAGCTAATCCCAACTGCCCGCATTTGGCCCATATCCCATAGGGGCGGCACGGTAGCGCAGTGGTTAGCACTGCTGCTTCACAGCTCCAGGGACCTGGGTTCGATTCCCAGCTTGGGTCACTGTCTGTGTGGAGTTTGCACATTCTCCTCGTGTCTGCGTGGGTTTCCTCCGGGTGCTCCGGTTTCCTCCCACAGTCCAAAGATGTGCAGGTTAGGTTGATTGGCCATGCTAAAATTGCCCTTAGTGTCCTGGGATGTGTAGGTTAGAGGGATTAGTGGGTAAATATGTAGGGATATGGGGGTAGGGCCTGGGTGGTATTGTGGTCAGTGCAGACTCGGTGGGCCGAATGGCCTTTTTCTGTGCTGTAGGGTTTCTGAGATTCTGAGAACCCTCTATGCCCATCTTACCCATGTAACTGTCGAAATGCTTTTTGATATATATATAATGTATATATATATAATAATTTTTAAAGATATATATCTTGGGACACTAAGGGACAATTCAATACACCTAACCTCCACTTCTTTGGAGTGTGGGAGGAAACAGGAGCACCCGGAGGAAACCCACGCAGACACGGTGAGAACGTGCAAACTCCACACAGACAGTGACCCAAGCTGGGAATCAAGGCAGCAGTGCCACCATGCCGCAGAGGGCATAGATTGAGTGTACTGTAAATTTGTCTCCTCATGCTGTTACCCTTCAAGAATCTGAAGCGAAAATTATCCCAGCAGTTCCAATCTATCCAATCGCACCTTTCAGAAAAGGCCTGGGTGGACATTCCATATTGAACCATCCGTTCAATCAACACATTTGCCCGTTTCCATTTAAAATGTGGACACATGGAGTGCTTGGACGTTTGTTTATCGATGCCAACACTTGGGCCGGGATTTAACCAGCACGCCTGCCCCGATTCTGGAGGCTCGGAGAATGGCATTCTCCGTTGGCCTCTGGAGGGACCGTACGAACGTCGGGCGGACGTGCCAACAAAATTCCGCCCATTGCGATTGATCCAGTTCCTGGTTGACTTGAAGTCCGAGTGCTTTCTGGGAACCGAAGGAAATGGTGATGGTAGCAAAATGAATCCCAGTTGAAGGTGCAGCTGTCGGAAGCGCAGCAGGAGATGCACTGGGTAGAGCTGCCTTGTTCATCCACCCCTGTTACCCATCACTGCCAGAACCGTGCAAGTGAAGTTCTGTTGAGGAGATTAGACACTGGGGCTTTGTAAAGTTAAAGTTGAGTAAAACCAGCTGTTGGAGGAGCTTGTGCTTTATACTGTGAGAGTTGCTCACACAACAATTAATGTTAAGAAGTTCTAATGATGTTTGAGGCCCCTTTTCCCTTGCACCTGGAGAAATGAGGAATGTATATTAAAAAATTTTTGTAAATTTATATCCAATCAGAGAGGGTAATGGAATAAGAAATGCTCACTTGCCTTTGGAAATGACTCATTGGGCCAGATTATCTCAGAGTTAAGAAGACTCCAGGGAACTTTATAAACAGTTGGCGTGACCCGGATACAGAAACCCCATCCCCATTTGCAACAGCCAATTGTAGCCGACAGGGGGGAAGGGGGGGATGTGATTCATGCAGACGGGAAACGCAAACTCAGTGCGGTGATTGAAACCAAGTGCTGAGTCCAAACAAGCACCATTTCCGCAGTTGCAATGGCCTTGCCCCACAGTGGAGTCTCAAATTGAGGAGGCACACATAAACACCCTTCAAGGTAGATTAGATCTGCTCATGTCATCCTGAGGTAGTTCCCACAGAGGGCTAGAGGGTAACAAATTTTGGGGACCTTGCCCAGGGAGCGGCTGTAAAACCTAGGGTATGAGGGGCCAATGGGGCAAGTGGGGGGCAAGTGGTGCAAGGGGTGGAGACGAGAGACTTGAAAACCAAAGTTCCAGAGAACCCAGGTGGGCCTTTGAACAAGCCCGCCCAACCCTTTGGCCGCCTACACACTGCTTCCATTCAGCAGACCTAACTCCATGCCCTCTGCTCCCTGGAGTAAAACCTGTGTATACTGGGGCAATTTTTACTGAGTCAGGTCCAGCAAACTGGGAAATTTTCCGGCTTAAACTACCTGCCTCGCGAACGGAAGTCCAGCCCTTAAACTTCAAAAGTGTTAATTGGATTCCTTCTCCCTCGTAGAATATTAAAATATTATTTTAAATTGAAATTAATTGGATGAATAGGAGAGGCGATGGCCAAGTGGTATTATCGCGAGACTATTTATCCAGAAACTCAGCTAATGTTCTGGGGCCCCAGGTTCGAATCCCGCCACGGCAGATGGTGGAATTTGAATTCAATAAAAAATATCTGGAATTAAGAATCTACTGATGACCATGAAATCATTGTTGATTGTCGGAAAAACTCATCTGGTTCACTAATGTCCTTTAGGGAAGGAAATCTGCCATCCTTACCCGGTCTGGCCTACACGTGACTCCAGAGCCACAGCAATGTGGTTGACTCTCAACTGCCCTCAGGCAACTAGAGATGGACAATAAATGCTGGCCCAGCCAGCGACACCCATAACCCCAAATATTTAGCATGGCCAATCCACCTAACCTGCACATCTTTGGAGTGTGGTAGGAAACCGGAGCGCCCGGAGGAAACACACGTTGACACGGGAGAATATGCAGACTCCACATAGACAGTCAGCCAAGGCCGGAATCGAACCTGCATCCCTGGAGCTGTGAGTCAGCAGTGCAAACCACTGTGGGGCTGTGCCAACCGACGAGGAAACTTTTCATACTCCTTAGACGATGGCCGAGTGGTATTATCGCTAGACTATTAATCTAGAAACTCAGCTAATGTTCTGGGGACCCAGGCTTGAATCCCGTCATGGCAGATGGTGGAATTTGAATTCAATAAAATATATCTGGAATTAAAAATTTACTGATGACCATAAAACCATTATTGATTGTCGGAAAAACCCATCTGGATCACTAATGTCCCTTTAGGGAAGGAAATCTGCCATCCTTATCCGGTCTGACCTACATGTGACTCCAGAGCCACAGCAATGGGGCGGCACGGTAGCACAGTGGTTAGCACTGCTGCTTCACAGCTCCAGGGTCCCGGGTTCGATTCCCGGCTCGGGTCACTGTCTGTGTGGAGTTTGCACATTCTCCTCGTGTCTGCGTGGGTTTCCTCCGGGTGCTCCGGTTTCCTCCCACAGTCCAAAGATGTGCGGGTTAGGTTGATTGGCCAGGTTAAAAATTGCCCCTTAGAGTCCTGGGATGTGTAGGTTAGAGGGATTAGCGGGTAAAATATGTGGGGGTGGGGCCTGGGTGGGATTGTGGTCGGTGCAGACTCGATGGGCCGAATGGCCTCCTTCTGCACTGTAGGGTTTCTATGAATGTGGTTGACTCTCAACTGCCCTCTGAACAAGGGCAACTAGGGATGGGCAATAAATGCTGGCCCAGTCAGCGACGTCCCACGAATGGATAAAGAAAAGGAAATATAATTGTGGTGTTTAGGATGATTAAAGGGATTGATAGATAAAATCTATTTTAGGGAGCTTAATGTTAAAGTGAAACCAAGCCACAGGGCAGGATTTTCCAGCCACATTCGCCCTAAATCAGAAAGTCCCGCTTGAGGTCAATGCACCTTTGCGTGGTCCGGGTCCCGCCTGCTGCAATCCCCGTGGTGGACGAGACGGGAAGATTCCGCAGAATGTCAAGAAACACTTCATAGAATCATAGAATCCCTACAGTGCAGAAGGAGGCCATTTGGCCCATCGAGTCTGCACTGACAACAATCCACACAGGCCCCATCCCTGTAACCCCACATTATTTACCCCACTAATCCCTCTAACCTACACATCCCGGGAGGAAACCCACGCAGACACGGGGAGAATGTGCAAACTCCACACAGACAGTGACCCGAGCCAGGAATCGAACGCAGGTCCCTCGCGCTGTGAGGCAGCAGTGCTAACCACTGTGCCATCGTGCCGCCCCACAACAAACAGTAATGGAAATCTGGAACCATCTCCCTCCTAAAAAGGTAGAATCATAGAATACCTATAGCACAGAAGGAGGCCATTCGGCCCATCGAGTCTGCACCGACCACAATCCCACCCAGGCCCTATTAACCCCACATATTTGCCCTGCTAATCCCCTGACACTAGGGTCAATTTAGCATGGCCAATTAACCTAACCTAACTCCGCACATCTTTGGACTGTGGGAGGAAACCGGAGCACCCGGAGGAAACCCACGCAGACACGGGGGAGAACTTGCAAATTCCACACAGACAGTGACCCGAGGCCGGAATCGAACCCGGGTCCCTGGCGCTGTGAGGCAGCAGTGCTAACCACTGTGCCACCGTGCCCACCCCATGGTGTCGAAATGTAGGGGAGAGTCAGCCGAAAATCTCAAAAAGAGAGATTGATTGATAGAAGTTTGTCAGAGAGGCGTATTGAGAGATGTGAATCAGGACAGGTGAATGAAATGGAGATACGGGTCAACAATGATCTAATCTGTTGCTGGAATAGGCTCGAGGGGCTGAACGAGCTGCTCCTGTTGCTATGGTCAATGCCAAAGTGGAGCTTTTCCTGGAACATTCCTGGAGTAACCGAAGCCTCTAGCCGCACAGCACAGCTGTTTACACCAGGGAAATGTCAGCAGTGAGATTTATGATTGAAAGTAATGAGACAGATTGTAATCTCATTTAAACAAATGCACTGCGGCTTTCAAGGTGAGTTTCTGGATGTCAGGGCTACACTGATGGAACAACGTGAGTGAGCCTTCCCTTCATCGGATCTGAGTCGCTCCCGCTGCGAGGGCCCTGACATTAATGAATCTGGTAAGAAGTTTAACAACACCAGGTTAAAGTCCAACAGGTTTATTTGGTAGCAAAAGCCACACAAGCTTTCGAGGCTCTGAGCCCCTTCTTCTTAATGAATCTGGACAGTTTCAGCAATGTTCCTGGTGGGCTGCACTCCACAGCCACGGGAAGGAGCCATAATTCTGAATTAATTAGCACTAAATTGGCAGCCTCTATCAAAGAGGCCAGAGGTTTAGCTGCTGCGGGGGGGGGGGGGGAGTGGAAAATGTAACACTGCAGCAGGAAAGATGGTCTGCGAAGGTGCGCTAGGAACTGGTGCAGACAGAGGTACACTCACCTTCCTCCCAAGCTGCGTCAGAGGCCATGTAACCATTAGTGAGTTCCACAATCCCTGGAAGAGGGCCACGAACAGTCCACAATGCACATAGAACATAGAACATTACAGCGCAGTACAGGCCCTTCGGCCCTCGATGTTGCGGCAACCTGTGAAACCAATCTAAAGCCCATCTAACCTACACTATTCCAATATCAACCATACGTTCATCCAATGACCATTTAAATTAATGCCCTTAATGTTGGCGAGTCCACTACTGTTGCAGGCAGGGCATTCCACGCCCTTACTACTCTCTGAGTAAAGAACCTACCTCTGACATCTGTCCTATATCTATCACCCCTCAATTTAAAGCTATGTCCCCTCGTGCTAGCCATCACCATCCGAGGAAAAAGGCTCTCACTGTCCATCCTATCTAATCCTCTGATCATCTTGTATGCCTCTATTAAGTCACTTCTTAACCTTCTTCTCTCTAACGAAAACAACCTCAAGCCCCTCAGCATTTCCTTATAAGACCTTCCCACCATACCAGGCAACATCCTGGCAAATCTCCTCTGCACCCTTTCCAATGCTTCTACATCCTTCCTATAATGCAGCGACTAGAACTGTTCACAATACTCCAAGTGCGACGCACCAGAGTTTTGTACAGTTGCAAGATGACTTCATGGCTCCGAAACTCAATCCCTCTACCAATAAAAGCTAACACACCGTACGACTTCTTAACAACCCTATCAACCTGGGTGCCAACTTTCAGGGATCTATGCACATGGACACCGAGATCTCTCTGCTCATCCACACTACCAAGTATCTTACCATTAGCCCAGTACTCTGTATTCCTGTTACTCCTTCCAAAGTGAATCACCTCATACTTTTCCGCATTAAACTCCATTTGCCACCTCTCAGCCCAGCTCTGCAGCTTATCTATGTCCCTCTGTAACCTGCAACATCCTTCCGCACTGTCCACAAATTTACTAACCCATCCTTCTACGCCCTCATCCAGGTCATTTATAAAAATGACAAACAGCAGTGGCCCCAAAACAGATCCTTGCGGTACACCACTAGTAACTGAACTCCAGGATGAACATTTCCCATCAACCACCACCCTCTGTCTTCTTACAGCTAGCCAATTCCTGATCCAAACCACTAAATCACCCTCAATCCCATGCGTCCGTATTTTCTGCAATAGCTTACCGTGGGGAACCTTATCAAACGCTTTATTGAAATCCATATACACCACATTAACTGCTTTACCCTCATCCACCTCTTTGGTCACCTTCTCAAAGAACTCAATAAGGTTTGTGAGACACGGCCTACCCTTCACAAAACCGTGTTGACTATCCCTAATCAAATTATTCCTTTCTAGATGATTATAAATTCTATCTCTTATAATCCTTTCCAAAACTTTGCCTACAACAGAAGTAAGGTTCACTGGTCTATAATTACCAGGGTTGTCTCTACTCCCCTTCTTGAACAAGGGGACAACATTTGCTATCCTCCAGTCTTCTGGCACTATTCCTGTAGACAATGACGACATAAAGATCAAAGCCAAAGGCTCTGCAATCTCCTCCCTAGCCTCCCAGTGAATCGTAGGATTAATCCCATCCGGCCCAGGGGACTTATCTATTTTCACACTTTCCAGAATTGCTAACACCTCCTCCTTATTAACCTCAATCCCGTCTAGTCCAGTAGCCTGTATTTCAGTATTCTCTTCGACAACATTGTCTTTTTCCTGTGTGAATACTGATGAAAAATATTCATTTAGCTTCTATTTCTTCAGGCTCCACGCACAACTTCCCACTACTGTCCTTGACTGGCCTTAATCTTACCCTAGTCATTCTTTTATTCCTGACATACCTATAGAAAGCTTTAGGGTTTTCCTTGATCCTACCTGCCAAAGACTTCTCATGTCCCCTCCTGGCTCTTCTTAACTCTCTCTTTAGGTTCTTCCTGGTTAACTTGTAATTCTCAAGCGCCCTAACTGAGCCTTCACGTCTCATCTTTACATAAGTCTCCTTCTTCCTCTTCACAAGAGATTCAGCTTCTTTAGTAAACCACGGTTCCCTCGCTCGACCACTTCCTCCCTGCCTGACAGGTACATACTTATCAAGGACACGCAGTAGCTGTTCCTTGAACAAGCTCCACATTTCAACTGTGCCCATCCCCTGCAGTTTCCTTCCCCATCCTATGCATCCTAAATCTCGCCTAATCGCATCATAATTTCCTTTCCCCCAGCTATAACTCTTGCCCTGTGGTATATACCTATCCTTTTCCATCGCTAAAGTAAACGTAACCGAATTGAGGTCACTATCACCAAAGTGCTCACCTACCTCCAAATCTAACACCTGGCCTGGTTCATTACCCAGTACCAAATCCAATGTGGCCTCGCCTCTTGTTGGCCTATCTACATACTGTGTCAGGAAACCCTCCTGCACACATTGGACAAAAACTGACTCCTCTAAAGTACTCGAACTATAGCTTTTCCAGTCAATATTTGTAAAGTTAAAGTCCCCCATAACAACTACCCTGTTACTTTCACTCCTATCCAGAATCATCTTTGCAATCCTTTCCTCTACATCTCTGGAACTTTTCGGAGGCCTATAGAAAATTTCCAACAGGGTGACCTCTCCTTTCCTGTTTCTAACCTCAGCCCGTACTACCTCAGTAGACGAGTCCTCATCAAACGTCCTTTCTGCCACCGTAATACTGTCCTTGACTAACAATGCCACACCTCCCCCTCTTTTACCACCTTCCCTGATCTTACTGAAACATCTAAACCCCGGAACCTGCAACATTCCTGTCCTTGCTCTATCCATGTCTCCGAAATGGCCACAACATCGAAGTCCCAGATACCAACCCATGCTGCAAGTTCACTCACCTTATTCCGGATGCTTCTGGCGTTGAAGTAGACACACTTCAAACCACCTTCCTGCCTGCCGGTACACTCCTGTGACCTTGAAACTTATTCATGACCTCACTACTCTCAACCTCCTGTACACTGGAGCTACAATTCAGGTTCCCATCCCCCTGCTGAATTAGTTTAAACCCTCCCGAAGAGCATTAGCAAATTCCCCCCCCCCCCCCCCCCCCCCATCACTGGGTCACCGACGCAATACATTCTCAGCAGCTCCAAGTGGTTACTGCAGAGGTTTCCGCAGATTGGAGAGACTTGTCTTCCACCAGTTCCACAATGTCTGTGCATCTCCAATCCTTTTATTATTTAAATGGTTATTATTATTTGGACTATTAATGGACTATTATTTAAATGGTGAAAAATTACAACATGCTACTGTGCAGAGGGACCTGGGGGTCCTTGTGCATGAATCACAAAAACTCAGTTTGCAGGTGCAGCAGGTCATCAAGAAGGCAAATGGAATGTTGGCCTTTATCGTGAAGGGGATGGAGTATAAAAGCAAGGAGGTCTTGCTGCAACTGTACAAGGTACTGGTGAGGCCGCAACTGGAGTACTGTGTACAATTTTGGTCCCCTTATTTGCGGAAGGATGTATTGGCCTTGGAGGGAGTACAGAGAAGGTTCACCAGGTTGACACCGGAGATGAGGGGGTTAGCTTATGAGGAGAGATTGAGTAGATTGGGCTGTACTCGTTGGAGTTTAGAAGGCTGAGGGGAGATCTTATAGAGACATATAAGATAATGAAGGGGCTAGACAGGGTAGAGGCAGAGAGATTCTTTCCACTTAGAAAGGAAACAAGAACGAGAGGACACAGCCTCAAAATAAGGGGGAGTCAGTTTAGGACAGAGTTGAGGAGGAACTTCTTCTCTCAGAGGGTAGTGAATCTCTGGAATTCTCTGCCCATTGAAGCAGTGGAGGCTACCTCGTTAAATATGTTTAAGTCACAGGTCGATAGATTTCTGATCAATAAGGGAATTAAGGGTTATGGGGAGCAGGCGGGTAAGTGGAACTAAACCACTATCAGATCAGCCATGATCTTATTGAATGGCGGGGCAGGCTCGAGGGGCTAGATGGCCTACTCCTGCTCCTATTTCTTATGTTCTTATATGTTCTTTCGGTCCCTGTTTGGATCCGATTCAGTTGTTGTTGTGCTGCGCGATGCCTCAGCCCTGCGTCAGCTTGTAAACTTCTGTTTCAACCCAAGTCTTACCCGGGGCGGCATGGTGGCACAGTGGTTAGCACTGCTGCCTCACAGCGCCAAGGACCCGGGTTCAATTCCCAGCTTGGGTCACTGTCTGTGCGGAGTCTGCACGTTCTCCCCGTGTCTGCGTGGGTTTCCTTCGGGTGCTCCAGTTTCCTCCCGCAGTCCAAAGATGTGCGGGTTAGTGGATTGGCCATGGCTAAATTGCCCTTTAGTGCCAGGGGGACTAGCTAGGGTAAATGCGTGGGATTATGAGGATAGGGCCCGGGTGGGATTGTGGTTGGTGCAGACTCGATGGGCCGAATGGCCTCCTTCTGCACTGTGGGGATTCTACGATTCTATGATAACAGCCATGCCATTTAAACACTAAGTTTTCAAGCATGGGTGGCACAGTGGTTAGCACTGCTGCCTCACAGCACCAGGGACCCAGGTTCGATTCCCGGCTTGGGTCACTGTCTGTGTGGAGTTTACACATTCTCCCCATGTCTGCGTGGGTTTCCTCCGGGTGTTCCGGTTTCCTCCCACAGTCTGAAAGACGTGCTGGTTAGGTGCATTGGCTGTGCTAAATTCTCCCTCAGTGTACCCGAACAGGCACCGGAGTGTGGCGACTAGGGGATTTTCACAGTAACTTCATTGTAGTGTTAATGTAAGCCTACTTGTGACAATAATAAATAAACTTTAAACTTATTTTAAGTCGGAGAGAAGAAAGCTGAGAGTAGACTTGATGAAGATATTCCAGATTCCGAGGGGTATGGACGGGGTGAATAGTGAGACACTGTTCGGGATTTTCTGTCCCACGCCTGTGGCTTGTGCTGCGGTGGTGGACCACCATTGGCCAGCTGTGGGATCTTCCAGTCCCACTGCTGTCAACGGGGTTTCCCATTGGTCGCACTCTCTGCTGCCGGGGAACGGGTGGCAGGGGAGTCGCTGTTGGCTGGACCACAAGATCCCGCCGGTGGGAACGGCCGGAAAATCCCATCCAATGTTCCCGCTCAAGGGCTAGGGGGCACAAATTGAAAATAATGGGCAAAAGGGGTAGAAGTGACAGGAGGAAATAGTTTTCCACCCAGAGGGTGGTTGGAGTCTGTAACAAACTTCCCGAGAGGGTGGTGGAGGCAGGTTCGATCCAGGTATTCAAAAAGGAATTGGATTGCTATCTGAAAAGGGTGAATGTGCAGGATTACGGGGATAAGGCAGGGGAGTGGGGCTAGGTAGAGTCGGATTAGGTTGAATGTTCTTTACCAATGTAGACTCGATGGGTTTAATGACCTTCGAAAGACTCTGTGATTCAGGGTCTTTTTTCAATATGTTCGGTGGTGAAGGAACAGTAAAGTCATTACAGAGGCTGTACTTAAATAATCAGAAGGAGCCATTCGGCCCATCGAGTCTACACTGACCGTCTGATAGAGCATATTACCCGGCCCATCCCTGTAACCCCACATATTTACCCCGCCAATTCCCTGAAACCTATACATCTTGGGACACTAAGGGGCAATTTAGCACGGCCAATCCACCTAACCCACACATCTTTGGACTGTGGGAGGAAACCGGAGCACCCGGAGGAAACCCACGCAGACACGGGGAGAACATGCAAACTCCACACAGACAGTGACCCAAGGCTGGAATTGAACCCGAATCCCTGGCGCTGTGAGGCAGCAGTTCCAACACTGTGTCGCCGTGCTGCCCTACAACTCAAACAGTTGGGTCTATTCATAAGTCCCAGGTTACTAGTGTACCTTACTACAACAACTACTTGCACTTATATAGCACCTTTTTTTAATTTCAAAAATATACTTTATTCACACAAAAAAAAACTCTCCAATAAAACATTGCAAAATTACAGATCAAAAGTCATAAACAGTGTAAAAAAGAATCATTTTTACAGTACAATACCGTGCTCATTTACAAAAACATTACATTCCGTTACATTTCATTTCTTAAAACTATATACATGTGTCAGAGTTTTCTGTGTGCCGTTATTTTTCAGATTGGCACACAGTTACGCAGGCCGAGGGTATTCTGCAGTTACCCGGTCCTCGGTCTGCCTCGGTTGAGACGCTTTACACAGTGGCCTTTCCCCATTGTGCCTTGGTGGCGGCTGCCCCAAGCTTGAGCGCGTCCCTGAGCACGTAGTCCTGGACCTTGGAATGTGCCAGTCTGCAACACTCGGTCGAGGACAATTCTTTCAGCTGGAAGATCAGCAAGTTTCGGGCGGACCAAAGCGCGTCCTTCACCGAGTTTTATGTAGCTAAACGTCCCAAAATGATTTCTTTCGTATCTGCTGTTGGCCTGATGGACTTTGAAGAAACCTATTTCGTTATGCTGCACTGCGGACCTGCATGCTCTGAGCTGCGCCGACTGAGCATACAACTGTTTGAGCTGTAGGGCTGCACGGCGGCACAGTGTTTAGCACTGCTGCCTTACAGCACCAGGGACCCGGGTTCGAGTCCGGTCTCTGTGGAGTTTGCACATTCTGCCCGTGTCTGCGTGGGTTTCCTCCGGGTGCTCCGGTTTCCTCCCACAGTCCAAAGATGTGAGAGTTCGGTGGATTGGCCGTGCTAAAATTGCCCCTTAGTGTCCCAAGACTGAGTGGGCAGGTAAATTCACTGTTTAATGAGAGGGCAGGCTGTGTTTTGATCCCTTTTCACTCAGATTTCCACACCGGAAATTAGCTGCTTTAATTGTTCCATCGTGTCTCCATCCTCCATGTAGTCAGGGGCCAGCTCAGATCGATGAAGACCAAACCGAGTGATTTAGAAATACAAGAACCCGCGGAGACACATGACAGCGTTAACAGCGATCTCCAATGTTTTCATTTACTCCTCATTAATTTTCAGTTATGTGTTCGCACCTTCTAACTAACTTCAGTCTGCAAGAGGCATGGTAGGCTCCTGGGTCTTAACCTTCTTACACAATGTTTAACTCAACAACATTTATCTTTCTCTGAAGCTTGAAAGAAATACCACGCACGTCAGAAAGCTGGAAGTGTAAGAAAATGTAGAAATACAAAGGGAAGTGGAAAGACCTGCATTTATGTCCAAACGTGGGTTCATCACAGAGCCCTTTCCAGTCAGAGGTAGGATGTGGTCGCTGCTGTAATGTAGGAAAGAAAAGGTGAGCAAATATTTCTGATCTAGCAAAGGATCAATGCACAACATGTTAAACCTGCCGTCTCCCTCTCCAGATAGTTAGCAACCTGCAGTCAATTTCCAACATTGTTATTGTATGTTTATGAAGAGTCCATTCCTGTTGATCCAGCGCCCTCTACTGGTGTTAAATGGTATAAGGGCGCACTGCTTGACGGATTGCGTTTTAATTGAAATATACCGACGACTTCAAAGGCCGTTTCACCAGACTGACCCCTTTTGCAGAAGTCAGATTATTGCCAGTTTATCAGGAATAACTGGCAATGCCAGCATTCCACCAAACGTTATAGAGGTCATGGAGGTTTGCAGCATGGAAACAGGCCCTTCAGCCCAACTTGTCCATGCCACCCTTTTTTGTTAAACCTCTAAGCTAATCCCAATCGCCCACATTTGGCCCATATCCCTCTGTACCCATCGTACCTATGTAACTGACTAAACGCTTTTTAAAAGACAAAACTGTACCCGCCTCTACTACTACCTCTGGCAGCTTGTTCCAGACACTCACCACCCTCTGTGTGAAACAATTGCCTCTCTGGACCCTTTTGTATCTCTCCCCTCTCACCTTAAACCTATGCCCTCTAGTTTTAGAACATAGAACATAGAACATTACAGCGCAGTACAGGCCCTTCGGCCCTCGATATTGCATGTTGTGAAACCAATCTAAAGCCCCTCTAACCTACACTATTCCAATATCATCCATATGTTTATCCAATGACCATTTAAATGCCCTTAATGTTGGCGAGTCCACTACTGCTGCAGGCAGGGCATTCCACGCCCTTACTACTCTCTGAGTGAAGAACCTACCTCTGACATCTGTCCTATATCTCTCACCCCTCAATTTAAAGCTATGTCCCCTCGTGCTAGCTATCACCATCCGAGGAAAAAGGCTCTCACTATCCACCCTGTCTAATCCTCTGATCACCTTGTATGCCTCTATTAAGTCACCTCTTAACCTTCTTCTCTCTAACGAAAACAACCTCAATTCGCTCAGCCTTTCCTCATAAGACCTTCCCACCATACCTGGCAACATCCTAGTAAACCTCCTCTGCATCTTTTCCAATGCATCCACATCCTTCCTATAATGCGGTGACCAGAACTGTATGCAATACTCCAAGTGCGGCCGCACCAGAGTTTTGTACAGCTGCAACATGACCTCCTGGCTCCGAAACTCAATCCCTCAACCAATAAAAGCTAACACTCCGTATGACTTCTTAATAACCCTATCAACCTGGGTGCTAACTTTCAGGGATCTATGCACATGGACACCGAGATCTCTGTTCATCCACACTACCAAGTATCTTACCATTAGCCCAGTACTCTGTAATCCTGTTACTCCTTCCAAAGTGAATCACCTCACACTTTTCCGCAATAAACTTCATTTGCCACCTCTCAGCCCAGCACTGCAGCTTATCTATGTCCCTCTGTAACCTGCAACAACCTTCCGCACTGTCCACAACTCCACCGACTTTAGTGTCATCCACAAATTTACTAACCCATCCTTCTACGCCCTCATCCAGGTCATTTGTAAAAATGACAAACAGCAGTGGCCCCAAAACAGATCCTTGCGGTACCCCACTAGTAACTGAACTCCAGGATGAACATTTCCCATCAACCACCACCCTCTGTCTTCTTACAGCTAGCCAATTCCTGATCCAAACCACTAAATCACCCTCAATCCCATGCCTCCGTATCTTCTGCAATAGCTTACCGTGGGGAACCTTATCAAACGCTTTACTGAAATCCATATACACCACATCAACTGCTTTACCCTCATCCACCTCTTTGGTCACCTTCTCAAAGAACTCAATAAGGTTTAGACTCCCCTACCTTTGGGAAAAGGTGTTGACTATCTAGCTGATCTGTGCCCCACATTATTTTATAGACCTCGATAAGATCACCTCTAAGCCTTCTACACTTCAGAGAAAAAAGTCCCAGTCTATCCAGCCTCTCCTTATAACTCAAACCATCAAGTCCCGGTAGCATCCTAGTAAATCTCTTCTGCACTCTTTTTAGTTTAATAATATCCTTTCTATAATAGGGTGATCAGAACTGTACACAGTATTCCAAGTGTGGCCTTACCAATGTCTCGTACAACTTCAACAAGACGTCCCAACTCCTGTATTCAATGTTCTGACAAATGAAACCAAGCATGCCGAATGCCTTCTTCACCACTCTGTCCACCTGTGACTCCACTTTCAAGGAGCTATGAACTTGTACCCCTAGATCTCTTTGTTCTGTAACTCTCCCCAACGCCATTAACTGAGTAAGTCCTGCCCTGGTTCAATCTACCAAAATGCATCACCTCGCAGTTATCTAAATTAAACTCCATCTGCCATTCGTCAGCCCACTGGCCCAATTGATCAAGACCCTGTTGCAATCCGAGATAACCTTCTTCACCGTCCACTATGCCACCAATCTTGGTGTTATCTGCTAAACCTCCACCCTCAAACTCCACTAATTGACAATAGTTTCATGGTCATCAGTAGATTCTTAATTCCAGATATTTTTTATGGAATTCAAATTCCACCATCTGCCGTGGCAGGATTCGAACCCGGGTCCCCAGAACATTAGCTGAGTTTCTGGATGAATAGTCTAGCAATAATATCACTAAGCCGTCGCCTCCCCATTATAATGACCCCCCCATGGGGTCCATGGGGAATCACTGATTGGTCTCCCTATGGGACTGGTTGAGGGTGAGTTTCCCTGGTAACAGGCAGTGGCCTGCCCAGCTGGAACTCAATCGCCGGACATTGTGCCAACTCCTTTAATCGCCAGTGTCTTCTCAGAGTGCTGCCAGAGAGCCTGGGAAACATGTGGAGCCCAAAATAGACTCCAAAACCCTCGTTAATCTGACTGTAATTGATCAATTAACATGCTGAAATTAACAAGCCACCCCTCTGGAGCGCAGTCCACGCAAAGCCTGCAACTAAATGTGGGAGTTGGCATATTAGAGCTACTTCCTGGCACACTAGCATCCTCCTCAACTCAATCTCATTAAAGTTTCCCCGGCTGGGTCAACCCCTCAGAGTCCAGGGTCAAATACCAGTCTTGTTGCTTGGTTACTAGAACTAGATGTGGAGATGCCGGCGTTGGAAAGGGGTGGGGCACAGTAAGAAGTCTCATAACACCAGGTTAAAGTCCAATAGGTTTATTTGGTAGCACGAGCTTTCGGAGCACTGCTCCTTCATTAGTGTGTGGAGATAGGCTCACAAACACGGCATATATAGGCAAAGACACAACTGCAAGATAATTGCAGATTGGAATGTGAAGAATGGTTGGAATGCGAGTCTTTACAGGTACAAACAGTGCGAGTGGAGAGAGGGATAATCACAGGTTAAAGAGGTGTGTATTGTCTCAAGCCAGGACAGTTAGTAGGATTTTGCAAATCCAGGCAGTATGGTGGGGGTTACAGATAGTGTGACATGAACCCAAGATCCCGGTTGAGGCCGTCCTCATGTGTGCGGAACTTGGCTATCAGTTTCTGCTCAGCGATTCTGCTTTGTCGTGTGTCTTGAAGGCCGCCTTGGAGAACGCTTACCCGAAGGTATGCCGTGTTTGGGAACCTACCTCCACTCACCTGATGAAGGAGCAGCGCTCCGAAAGCTCTTGATTCCAATTAAACCTATTGGAACCTAGTGTCATGGATCTTCTCACTGGAACTGGAATCAGTAAGGCGTGGCGTGACTGGAGTGAAGTTTGTTCACTACGGGTACATCCACTGTGTCGATTACAATCTCTGCTTCTGTTGACGGCTGTTCAGTGTTAAAAGCAAAATACTGCGGATGCTGGAATCTGAAACAAAAAGAGACTCGAAACGTTGGCTCTGTTCTCTCTCCACAGATGCTGTCAGACCTCCAGGGGTGAACTTTACCAGTGCACCAGCTACGGGAATCGGAGCGGGTGAGGGGCAGACCATGGAAAGGTCTGTTCACCTCAGGCAGGATTTTCCAGTTTCGGGATGAGCAAGGCTGGAAAGTCCCACCCGCTGAGCTTTTCCAGCTGTTTGGAGTTAGTTGGCCACGTTCATCATTGAGCCAACTGATACTCTTGGGTCTCTTTCAGCCTCGATAATCATAGAAACCCTGCAGTGCAAAAGGAGACCATCTGGCCCATCGAGTCTGCACTGACCACAATCCCACTGTGGCTCTATCCCCTTAACCCCATCTATTTACCCTATCTAGTCCCCCTAACGCTAAGAGGCAATTTAGCATGGCCAATCAAACTAAACCTGTACATCTTTGGAGTGTGAGAGGAAACCAAAACACCCGGAGGAAACCCATGCAGACACGGGGAGAATGTGCAAACTCCACACAGACAGTCACCCAAGGCAGGAATTGAACCCGGGTCCCTGGCGCTGTGAGACCATGATGTGGAGGTGCCGGCGTTGGACTGGGTTAAACACAGTAAGAAGTCTCACAACACCAGGTTAAAGTCCAACAGGTTTATTTGGTCACACAAGCCACTCGATTTTGGAGCACTGCCCCTTCATCAGGTGAGAGGGGCAGTGCTCCGAAAGCTAGTGGGCTCGTGCTACCAAATAAACCTGTTGGACTTTAACCTGGCGTTGTGAGATTTCTTGCTGTGAGGCAGCAGTGCTAGCCACCGTGCCACCTGTCATTATTCATACATCAGGATCTTAAAATAGAGCAGACAAGTCCTGACCTCTACATGGACATAATTCCCATCGCACAAAGCTCTTCCTTCTGGGTTGAGGTAGACCTGTAGCAGGAATACAAACCCTGCCAAAGTGAATTACGCTGTAGTCTCCCATCCCTCACCCATAGCAATTGGAAGCGGCGTACGAAGGTTATCCATCTGTTATAAAGGGCGCCTGCCTGTCGCAAGAATCCATTGATTTATTTAGATTGTTAAACCCCAGACTGGTGTATATATTGTGTGTAGGAAGGATTATCCATTCAATGCTAACATTCTCGCAGATTCATGTCTCTAGAAGTCTTGTGCTTGGATCGCGCTTGCTACCTGCAGCAATTTGATTTGCTGGAAATGGTAAACACCAGCATTGATATATGTTTTTCCCTTCTCCGATACAACGTGACGTTTATTGATGAGGCTGACAGAAGTAGCTTCAGCGTTGTCACAGTTCTGACTCTGTGGGGCTGAACGATGTGAGATGTAAAATTATTTGGAGTATGATTAATGGTTCGCCACAGCCGCAATATTGAGTTGTATAAACTGGAAAAGCACCCATTCACTGCAATGAACCATTGCAGAGATAATCAAACAGTTTCATACAGGAGTATAATGGTAGCATACTTTTACTGGTGAACTGGGCATGCCAGCAGGTCATTCCAACAGGGGTGAGTCCCGTCCTGGGGTCTCTGTCCGCTGTAGCTCCAGTGGGAGTACTTCAATCTCTGAATCAGAGTCAAGGGTTCAAATCCCACGCAGGAGTTTTGATCCCACAAACTAGGCCGAGGCTGCGTGGCTGGAGGTGGCGCAGTGGGGGTATGAATAGAAAATTGGATCACTGCAAAACCGAAGGTTTGGGAAATACGCCGCTGTTTATCAAGAGGGAAATAATCCAAAACACCTTTGTGTTTACAGACGGGCAGTGAGAGGAGAAATCAGTGATGTTTAAATTAACTCCCCTCCTGTCCGTAACAGTAACTTACCTTTAAATACATCTGTGCTCTTTGTCTTAGCCACTCCATGGGAAGTTCCACATTCTCACTGCCCTGTTGATCAAGTCGTTTCTGCTGATTGCTTGCTGACTAACTCTTTTTAGTCCTCTTTGCATGAGGAAGCATGTGTCTCTTGTGTCTGCACTATCGAACCCATCCATCGCTGTAAAGACCTCTGTCAGGTCAACCCTCCGATTTCTCTTCAGAGAGAAGTGGCCCATCCTTGTCCACCCTTTCCTGACTGGTCTCACGTGGACTGCAGCGAGGATGTGACGCACCACCACCTTCCTAAGGGCAATGGCAAGAATTGCTCACCTTGCCAACAATGTTCACATTCCATAATCCAAGTGAAAGAAAGATTTTTGCTCTGGTAAAATCCTTCTAAATCTTTATTTAATATTGCATCCTTCCCAGTGTCTCGTCATTTATTTTTGTTGGTACCTTTCAGTAATTTAATTCTAATCAAAAAAAAACAATTTGATTTGATTTGGTTTGATTTATTATTGTCACATGTACAGTGAAAAGTATTGTTTCTTGCGCGTTACACAGACAAAGCATACCGTTCATAGAGAAGGAAAGGAGAGGGTACAGAATGTAGTGTTACAGTCACAGCTAGGGTGTAGAGAAAGATCCATTTAATATGTGAGAGTTTAAAAGGGTTAGATTACAGTTTTCAAAGCAGAGTACGAGAGTAAAAGATAGAATTAGAAGGTGTGCTGGGCACAGCTTGCAAGAAGTCACCTCGCCCCGGCGCCATCTTGAATTCACATGAAGCCCAATCATTGTCTCCACATGAGGAACAACCAAGATCCAAGCTGACAGGATGAGGCATTGCACCTCCTCCCGGGCTTGATCTGATGTCTCATCCCGGCCAAAAGGCTGAGGTGGCTTTGATAAATTGCATCAGATAAAGCCTCGGTTTAACCTCATTGGCTACCCTGATCCTTTACTGTAACCTAGCTTGAGCAGATGAAAATAGCAGGAGACAGCACACCCCAAATGCAATGGGCAGCCTTGTCCCCTACCTGATCATTGACTTTCCCCTGCTCGATGCCTCTTCATCCTTTTATTAAATGGGGAGCAGAAGTAGACACACAGTTTTCACATGGCAACTGTATCCAAACCAGCAAATACTCCGTTCAATACAGCCTACGTCAGACCTCAGGTAACACAGGGGCGGCACGGTGGCACAGTGGTTAGCACTGCTGCCTCACAGCACCAGGGACCCAGGTTCAATTCCGGCCTCGGGTCACTGTCTGAGCGGAGTCTGCACGTTCTCCCCGTGTCTGCGTGGGTTTCCTCCGGGTGCTCCGGTTTCCTCCCACAGTCCGAAGATGTGCAGGTTAGTTGCTTGTCGATGCTAAACTGCCCTTTAGTGTCAGGGGGATGAGCAAGGTAAATATGTGGGGTTACGGGAATAGGGCCTGGGTGGGATTGTGGTCGGTGCAGACTCGATGGGCCGAATGGCCTCTTTCTGCATTGTAGGGATTCTATGATCAGCACACAGGTACATTGGCCATGATTTGCTACAATGCTCTCTATGAGAAGGTTTCTTCTCACTAGAGAAGCTGCTGTTCCGATTTGCGGCGGAAAACTCAATCACATTTATAACCAAATCACAGGAGCCAATCAGCGTTAAGTTTAGGTGACTAGAGCCCTCTAGTGATCAGAGCTGGGAATGATAGTAATGTTATCGGAAGGTTGGAAAAGCATTAAATAGACAAAGACACTCGAAAAGCAGAAAATTCTGGAAAGCACTCAGCAGGTCGAGCAGCTTCTGCGACTCGGAACTGAACCAGCTCATGTATCTGTGCAGACTGTTTCTGGGGCGGTACGGTAGCACAGTGGTTAGCACTGCTGCTTCACAGCTCCAGGGTCCCGGGTTCGATTCCCGGCTCGGGTCACTGTCTGTGTGGAGTTTGCACATTCTCCTCGTGTCTGCGTGGGTTTCCTCCGGGTGCTCCGGTTTCCTCCCACAGTCCAAAGATGTGCGGGTTAGGTTGATTGGCCAGGTTAAAAATTGTCCCTTAGAGTCCTGGGATGCGTAGGTTAGAGGGATTAGCGGGTAAAATATGTGGGGTGAGGGCCTGGGTGGGATTGTGGTCGGTGCAGACTCGATGGGCCGAATGGCCTCCTTCTGCACTGTAGGGTTTCTATGTTTCTATGAAATAACTCCTCAGAGGCCGATGTCCCTTCACCAGACTTAGATTTGTTTACATAGTCAGCAACACTCTGACAGGTACTTCCTTGTACAGGAAGGCGGTGGCCTAGTGATATTATTGCGAGGCTATTTAATCCAGAAATTCAGCTAATGTTCTGGTGACCCAGGTTCAAATCCCACCACCGCAGATGGTGGAATTTGAATTCAATAAAAAATATCAGGAATTAAGAATCTACTGATGACCATGAAATCGTTGTCGATTGTCGGAAAAACCCATCTGGTTCAGCAATGCCCTTTAGGGGAGGAAATCTGCTGCCCTTACCCTGTCTGGCCTACGTGTGACTCCAGAGCCACAGCAATGTGGTTGACTCTCAACTGCCCTCGGGAATAGAAGATTAGAAGATTAGAAGATTAGAAACCCTACAGTGCAGAAGGAGGCCATTCGGCCCATCGAGTCTGCACCGACCACAATCCCACCCAGGCCCTCCCCCCACATATTTTACCCGCTAATCCCTCTAACCTATGCATCCCAGGACTCTAAGGGACAATTTTTAACCTGGCCAATCAACCTAACCCGCACATCTTTGGACTGTGGGAGGAAACCGGAGCACCCGGAGGAAACCCACGCAGACACGAGGAGAATGTGCAAACTCCACACAGACAGTGACCCGAGCCGGAATAGGGATGGGCAATAAATGCTGACCAGCCAGCGACGTCTGTGTCCCACGAATGAATAATAGAAAATAGTGTATAAACCGTGGGAGCCAGTAACCTTGACATTCCATCTTATATATACGGCCAACCCATTACTACCTTAATCAGGGAGCTCGTATTCTAAGAGGTCCAAATTCTGGGCCTTGTTAAAGTCATTACACTTCCCTTCCAAACAGTTTCCAACAATGATTAATTATTGATTTGAATGAATAAAAATCAATTTTATTTGGTCCCAAAGAATATCAATTGCTTCCATTGGCTCTTTGCAGGATTTATTTGTATTTTTAAAAATTCGTCCATGGGACATGGGCGTCGCTGGCTGGTCAGCATTTATTGCCCATCCCTAGTTTCCCGAGGGCAGTTCAGAGTCAACCACATTGCTGTGGCTCTGGAGTCACATGTAGGCCAGACCAGGTAAGGACGGCAGATTTCCTTCCCTAAAGGAGCCAGATGGGTTTTTCCGACAATCGTCAATGGTTTCATTGTCATCAGTAGATTCTTAATTCCAGATTTTTTTTATTGAATTCAAATTCCACCATCTGTTGTGGTGAGATTTGTACTCCCGGGTCCCCAGAACATTAGCTGAGTTCCTGAATTAATAGTCTAGCAATAATACCACTCGGCCATCGTCTAAGGACTATAAAAAGTTTCCTCGTAGGGTGGCACAGCGCCACAGTGGTCAGCACTGCTGCCTCACAGCTCCAGGGATGCAGGTTTGATTCCAGCCTTGAGTGGCTGTGTGGAGTTTGCACATTCTCCCTGTGTCTGCGTGGGTTTCCTCTGGGCGCTCCAGTTTCCTCCCACACTCCAAAGATGTGCAAGTTAGGTGGATTGGCCATGCTAAATATGTGGGGTTATGGGCGTCGCTGGCTGGTCAGCATTTATTGCCCATCCCTAATTTCCTGAGGGCAGTTGAGAGTCAACCACATTGCTGTGGCTCTGGAGTCACATGTAGGCCAGACAGGGTAAGGACTGCAGATTTCCTTCCCTAAAGAACAATAGTGAACCAGATGGGTTTTTCCGACAATCGACAATGGTTTCATGGTCATCAGTAGATTCTTAATTCCAGATTTTTATATGACTGTTGTACGTTTGTTGTTGATTGACTCCACCCTGAGCGACTGTGTCAGGTCGGAGGAAGTCAACTACAGAAATAAGCAAAGTAAGTAAAGGTTTTAAAGCTAGTTTTCATTTTAATAAAGATAAGAATGTCTGAAATAGGAGGAGGGAGGAGACTATCCATCTCCTCAAGCCAGCTCCACTCAGTAATATCACAGATAATCTTTACCTCAGCTTTGCCACCTGATTATCATGTTCCTTGAATCTGGGGATGTGGGTTCGAATCCCATCCCGGCAGGTGGTAAAATTTGAATTCAATAAAAATCTGGAATTAAAGGTCTAATTAATGATGACCGTGAAACCATTGTCGATTGTCGGAAAAACCCATCTTATTCACTAATGTCCCTTTAGGGAAGGAAATCTGCTGTCCTTACCCTGTCTGGCCTACAAGTGACTCCAGATCCACAACAATCACGGGCAATCACGGGTCACGGGCTCAAGGTGAGAGGGGCAAGGTATAACTCAGATATCAGAGGGATGTTTTTTACACAGAGAGTGGTGGGGGCCTGGAATGCGCTGCCAAGTAGGGTGGTGGAGGCAAACACGCTGGCATCGTTTAAGACTTACCTGGATAGTCACATGAGCGGTCTGGGAATGGAGGGATACAAACGAATGGTCTAGTTGGACCAATGAGCGGCACAGACTTGGAGGGCCAAAGGGCCTGTTTCCTGTGCTGTACTGTTCTTTGTTCTTTGTTCTTTGTTCAATGTGGTTGACTCTCAACTGCCCTCTGAAATGGCCTTGTATCAACTTAACAAAGACCTCATTTCACAGCACACACGAGCACCTCTCCTTTTTTCACAGCAGCAGGAATTATCACCAGTCAAGCCTGCTCCTAACACTGCATTCAGCTGACAGAGGGTTATATTACACACGGATACATTTCCTGAAACACGCCTATTTGCACAGTTTCTTTGCCTGCAACTGTCACCCAGGAAGACTCAACAGATTTCACATACAGCATCATTACAACACAGAAGGAGGCTATTCAGCCCATTGAGTCCATACTGGTACTCTGTAAACCAATCCAATCTGTCCCATTCCCTGCTCTGGCTTGGATTTCTGATTTGGTGCAAAACCATGGGAACTAAGACCACCAATCCTTACCCGTGCTTCTCAAGGTTACATTTCTTACATCGTTTAGCTGAGGTCAGCCTTTTCCGTTGAGTAATTTTTCATTCTCCCTTGGTTTTGCTGTTTGCGGGATACCCTGGTTCGATTCCCGGCTTGGATCGCTGTCTGTGTGGAGTTTGCACATTCTTCCCGTGTCTGCGTGGGTTTCCTCCGGTGCTCTGGCTTCCTCCCACAGACCAAAGATGTGCGGATTAGGTGGATTGGCCATGCTAAATTGCCCCTCAGTGTCAAGGGGACTAACAGGGTAAATGCATGGGGTTATGGGGATAGGGCCTGGGTGGGATTATAGTCAGTGCAGAATTGATGGGCCAAATGGCTTCCTTCTGTGCTGTAGGGATTCTATGAGAACAGTCAAGCCATTTAAGTTTTCAACCACAGGTGGCACAATGGGTGGCACAGTGGTTAGCATTGCTGCCTCACAGCACCAGGGACCCAGGTTCGATTCCTGGCTTGGGTCACTGTCCGTATGGAGTCTGCACATTCTCCCCGTGTCTGCGTGGGTTTCCTCCGGGTGCTCAGGTTTCCTCCCACAGTCCGAAAGACGTGCTGGTTAGATGCATTGACCATGCTAAATTCTCCCTCAGTGTACCTGAACAGGCACCGGAGTGCGGCAACTAGGGGATTTTCACAGTAACTTCATTGCAGAGTTAATGTAAGCCTACTTGTGACACTAATAAATAAACTTTAATCTATATCTTGCTCTGTGCAAATTGGCTCCTGTGTTTCCTACGTTACAACAAAGACTACCCTCCAATTGGCAATGCATCAGGAAGCTATCTACTTACATATCTAGCTGAACTCCAGTCCTGGATAAATACGCCATCGTGCTCAATGCTGGATAGAGTGGATGTGGGGAAGATGTTTCCATCAATAGGAGAAACCAGAATCCGAGGGCACAGCCTCACAGTAAAGGGTCGACCCATTAGAACCGAGTTGAGGAGGAATTTCTTCAGCCAAAGGGTGATGAATCTGTGGAATTCATTGCCACAGAAGGCTGTGGAGGCCAGATCATTGAGTGTATTTAAGACAGAGATAGGTAGGTTCTTGATTGGTAAGGGGATCAAAGGTTACGGGAAAAAGGCGGGAGAATGGGTTTGAGAAACCTATCAGCTATGATTGAATGGCGGAGCAGACACGATGATTTTAATTTTATTTGATTCGATTTATTATTGTCACATGTATTAACGTACAGTGAAAAGTATTGTTTCTTGCGTGCTATACAGACAAAGCATACCGTTCATAGAGAAGGAAAGGAGAGAGTGCAGAATGTAGTGTTACAGTCATAGCTAGGGTGTAGAGAAAGATCAACTTAATGCAAGGTAAGTCCATTCAAAAGTCTGACAGCAGCAGGGAAGAAGCTGTTCTTGAGTCGGACGGTACGTGACCTCAGACTTTTGTATCTTCTTCCCGACGGAAGAAGGTGGAAGAGAGAATGTCCGGGGTGCGTGGGGGTCCTTGATTATGCCGCCTGCTTTTCCGAGGCAGCGGGAAGTGTAGACAGAGTCAATGGACGGGAGGCTGGTTTACGTGATGGACTGGGCTACATTCGCGATCCTTTGTAGTTCCTTGCGGTCTTGGACGGAGCAGGAGCCCCATACCAAGCTGTGATACAACCGGAAAGAATGCTTTCTATGGTGCATCTGTAAACGTTGGTGAGAGTCGCAGCGGACATGCCAAATTTCCGTAGTCTTCTGAGAAAGAGGGGCTGAATGGCCTAATTCTGCTCCTTTATCTTATGGTCTTATGGTTAACGTCCAAATACATGGTAATTATGTCTCTATGGTAATTACACCTGACAGTAATTTGTTGCAGAGTCTATGGCACTCGTCATGATTCCCGCTGACCAACAACTCCAACGGCCAATCGAGGATCCAGGAATTTCTGACCCTCACATTTCTTCTTTGCTAATGACCCAATATCTTCCAGATCTGGTGCCTTTCAGGAAGGTCAAAGGGTATGAGTGGAAAAGTCCATGACGCTGATCCAGATATTCCAAAATCTCTGTCATCAATTGCTACATTTCCTCAGAAAATACTGTTCTAGTTAAAAGTGTCGAAAGTCATCAGTTTCTAAAGCTGGAAACTTTTGACATGTTGCATTGACTTATTGGCTGACTGCCAATTGTCTCCATGCCTCACATTGCTCCAACCCCTTTGACGTATGATTATACACAGCTGAAACTCTCTTGAAAATATATCGAAATTTAAGAAACTGCAAACAAATTCACAGATAAGGAACTGCAAACATGGGCACGACATCGGGCGGAATTTTCCAGCCTCGCTTGCTCTGAAGCCAGAAAATCCCACCCGAGGTTAACGGACCTTTCCATGGTCCGCCCCTCGCCCGCTCCAATTCCCGTGGCAGGCGGGACGGTAAAATTCCGGCCATCATCTTTCGTCTTTAAAACTCATTGGGAATCATGGAATGGTAACAGCACAGGGAGAGGCCATTTGGCCCAATGTGCCTGTGCCAGCTCACGGCAAGAGCAACTTACCATGTCCCCCTCATCCCGCCTTTGCTCCTAGTCCTGCTAATCTCTTCTCTGCAGATTATTATTCAATTTCTTTTGAAAGCCACGATTGAATATCCCACCACCACTCTCTCAGGCAGTGCACTCCAGATCCTAACCGCACGCTGCATAAAAAAAGATTTCCTCAAGCCGCCATTACTTCTTTTGCCTTAAATCCTGGTGCGATCTTGCCAGCTCACCACACCAGCCCAGCTTCTCGCCCCTCATGATTTTACAGGCCCTGTTTTACTGGTGAAATCAACCTTGCACCCAGAAAGGGCGTGCGATAATCGGCCGGGGCGGCAATCTGCGTTGGGGGCGATGCCCGTTGGGGGTGGGGGGGGGGGGCGGTGGCGGTGGGGGGCAGTGTTTCGAGTCTGGATGTCTGACTCGGAACACTGACCTCTACTCTCTCTCTACAGATGCTGTCAGACCTGCTGGGATTTTCCAGCATTTTCTGTTTTTTGTGACTTAACCCTTTGAGCCTGTTGCACGTTGCAACTAGATCATGGCTGATTCGGTATCGAGTTCCTTACCCCACCTTTGCCCGATGGTTAGACTCAACAACCTGTCCTGGTCCCCCCCACGCCGACACTATAGTTAACAAAGCCCCACCAATGCTTCTACTTTCTCAGAAGACTAAGGAAATTTGGCATGTCAGCTACGACTCTCACCAGCTTTTACAGATGCCCCATAGAAAGCATTCTTGCTGGTTGTATCACAGCTTATTATAGCTTCTGCTCTGCCCAAGACCGCAAGGAACTACAAAAGGTCGTGAATGTAGCCCAATCCATTACGCAAACCAGCCTCCCATCCATTGACTCGGTCTATACGTCCCACTGCCTCAGCAAAGCAGCCAGCATAATTAAGGACCCCACGCACCCCGGACATTCTCTCTTCCACCTTCTTCCGTCGGGAAAAAGATACAAAAGTCTGAGGTCACGTACCAGCCGACTCAAGAGCAGCTTCTTCCCTGCTACTGTCAGACTTTTGAATGGACTTACCTTGCATGAAGTTAATCTTTCTCTACACCCTAACTATATCAGTTCTCCATATCAGTTCTGTAACACTACGTTCTGCACTCTCTCGTTTCCTTCTCTATGAACGGTATGTTTTGTCTGTATAGCGCGCAAGAAACAATACTTTTCACTGTATGTTAATACACGGGACAATAATAAATCAAATCAGATTAAATCATTGGCCATGTTAAATTTTCCCTCAGTGTACCTGAACAGCACAGTGTGGTGACTAGGGGATACTCACAGTAACTGCATTGCAGTGTTAATATAAGCCTACCAATGACTAATAAATAAACTTCAACTTTACTTTACTTACATCCCTAATACCTTTTGTTAGCCTAATTTATCCATCTCCAATTTAACAGTTGATCCAGCTCCAATTGCTATTTGTAGAGGACAGCTCCAAATGTCTGCCACCCTTTGTGTTGGAAAATGATTTCCAATCTTGCTTCAGAAAGGTCTGTCTAAAAGCAAATTACTCCGGATGCTGGAATCTGAAACCAAAAAATGTGGCAAAGTGTGAGGTAATGCACTTTGGAAGGAGGAATGGAGGCATAGACTATCTTCTAAATGGGAAAGTACTTAGGAAATCAGAAACACAAAGGGACTTGGGAGTCATTGTTCAAGATTCTGTTAAGGTTAACGTGCAGGTTCAGTCGGCAGTTAGGAAGGCAAATGCAATGTTAGCATTCATGTTGAGAGGGCTAGAATACAAGAGCAGGGATGTACTTCTGAGGCTGCATAAGGCTCTGGTCAGACCCCATTTGGGAGTATTGTGAGAAATTTTGGGCTCTATGTCGAAGGAAGGATGTGCTGGCCTTGGAAAGGGTCCAGAGGAAGTTCACAAGAATGATGCCTGGAATGAAGAGCTTGTCGTATGAGGAATGGTTGAGGACTCTGGGTCTGTGCTGACTGGAGTTTAGAAGGATGAGGGAGGAATTTTATTGAAACTTACAGGATACTGCGAGGCCTGGATAGAGTGGACGTGGAGAGGATGTTTCCACTAGTAGGAAAAACTAGAACCAGAGGGCACAACCTCAGGCTAAAGGGACGATCCTTTAAAACAGAGACGAGGAGGAATTTCTTCAGCCAGAGAGTGGTGAATCTGTGGAAGTCTTTGCCGCAGGAGGCTGTGGAGGCCAGGTCATTGAGTGTTTAAGACATAGATAGATAGGTTCTTGATTAATAAGGGGATCAGGAGTTATGGAGAAAAGGCAGGAGAATGGGGATGAGAAAAATATCAGCCATGATTGATGGCAGAGCAGACTCGATGGGCCGAGTGGCCTAATTCTGCTCCTATGTCTTATGGTCTTATGTTGGAAAATCTGGAACATCTCAGCAGGTCTGGCAGCATCTGTAAGGAGAGAAAAGAGCTGACGTTTTGAGCCCAGATGACCCTTTGTCAAATCTTTGACAAAAGGTCTGTCTATATTTTTTCAGACTATACTCCCGAGTTCGAGACCCAACCAACCAGCGGAAATATTTATCTACCCTATCTGCTCTCCTAAATCTCATAAGCGGATAAATATTTGAAAAAGGAAAGAGTTACAAAGGATTGGGAAAAGGGTAGATGAATGGGATTCAGTCGGCAGTTCTATTTGAGAATCAGCACAGAAACATAAAAATATGGAAAAGGGGAGCAGAAGTAGGCCATTCGGCCCTTTGAGTCTGCTCCACCATTCAATGTGACCATGGTTGATCCTCTGTCTCAACACCATACTCGCGCTCTCTCCCCATATCCCTGACACCCTGTAAGTTTAGAAATCGATCTATTTCCTTCTTAAATATATTCAGTGATGTGGCCTCCACAGCCTTTTGTGGTAGAAAATTCCACAGGTTCATCACCCTCTGAGTGAAGAAGTTCCTCCTCATCTCAGTCCCGGCCGACCCCGTATTCTGAGAAAGTGACCTCCTTGTTCGAGCTCCCCCCCACCAGCCAGAGGAAACAATATCCCTGCATCTAGTCTGCCCAGCCCTGTCAGAATTTTATACATTTCAATGAGATCCCCCCTCCCTCTATGACTGGATCCTGAACTTTCTAACTCACAGACCACAATCAGTAAGGATAGGCAACAACACCTCCTCCATGATCATCCTCAACACCGGTGCCCCACAAGGCTGTGTTTTCAGCCCCCTACTATACTCCTTATACACCTATGACTGTGCGGCCAAATTCCCCTCCAATTCGATTTTCAAGTTTGCTGTCGACACCACCGTAGTGGGTCGGATCTCAAACAATGACGAGACAGAGTGCAGGAATGAGATAGAGAATCTGGTGAACTGGTGCGGCAACAATAATCTCTCCCTCAATGTCAACAAAGTGAAGGAGATTGTCATCGAATTCAGGAAGCATAAAGGAGAACATGCCCCTGTCTACATCAATGGGGACGAAGTAGAAAGGGTCGAGAGCTTCAAGTTTTTAGGTGTCCAGATCACCAACAACCTGTCCTGGTCCCCCCACGCTGACACTATAGTTAAGAAAGCCCACCAACGCCTCTACTTTCTCAGAAGACTAAGGAAATTTGGCATGTCAGCTACGACTCTCACCAACTGTTACAGATGCACCATAGAAAGCATTCTTTCTGGTTGTATCACAGCTTGGTATGGCGCCTGCTCTGACCAACACCGCAAGGAACTACAAAAGGTCGTGAATATAGCCCAATCCATCACGCAAACCAGCCTCCCATCCATTGACTCTGTTACACTTCCCGCTGCCTCGGCAAAGCAGCCAGCATAATTAAGGAGCCCACACTCCCCAGACATTCTCTTTTCCACCTTCTTCTATTGGGAAAAAGATATAAAACTCTGAGGTCATGTACCAACCGACTCAAGAACAGCTTCTTCCCTGCTGTTGTCAGACTTTTGAATGGACTTACCTTGTATTAAGTTGATCTTTCTCTGCATCCTAGCTATGACTGTAAAACTACATTCTGCACTCTCTCCTTTCCTTCTCTATGAACGGTATGCTTTGTCTGTATAGCGCGCAAGAAACAATACTTTCCACTGTATACTAACATGGGGCAATAATAAATCAAATCAAATCAAATCAAAGTCCCTCTGTGGCAAGTACATCTATTCTCAGATAAGAAGACCAAAACTGCACACAATACTCCAGCCAGTAGGCTAAATGGCTTGCTTCTCTGGCCAGGAGTTTCTTTAACATTTGCTTTCAATTAGCAATGGTGGTGGGAAGGTTTGAAATATGGTTGCAATATTTAATTAGCCTTGAATTTACTGCCATCCAGTTTGGACTGACTCAAAACTGAGCATAGTCTGTGCACAGTTAATGTATCATCTATTATCTGGAAAATATTTGCAATGGAATCACAGATTGTGACGTTAAAGAAGATTAAAATTTAACTTTTCTTGCTGTCATATGTTGACAGCACTTTGTGCCTGTTGGAGTAAACAGTTTAAAGTGTTCACCCCAAATTGTATCTGTCAATCCTTGAAGGTGTTTGCTACAAGTACCTGCTTACCGACTTGTAGCTGATTTTTTTGCTTTGTTTTATCGTAGTACCTGTTACTTCAGGGGAGGTGGTGGCATTGTGGTATTGTCGCTGGACTTGTAATCTAGAGCCAGGGTAATGCTCTCAGGATCTGGGGACCCCAGTTCGAATCCTATCACGGCAGATGTTGGAATTTGAATTCAGTAAAAAATCTGCAATTAAAAGTCTAATGATGACCATGTATCGATTGTCTTAAAAACCCGAGATCCACAGAAATGTAGTTGACCCTTAAATGGCCTCTGAAATGGTCCAGCAAACCACTCATTCCAAGGGCAATTAGTGATGGGCAATAAATGCTGCCCCAGCCAGCGATGCCACCTCATCAAATTCAATAACAATCTGAAATTAAAAGTCTAATGATGACCATGAAGCCATTGTCGTAAAAACCCATCCTGTTCACTGATGTCCTTTGTTTGATTTGATTGATTATTGTCACATACAGTGAAAAGTATTATTTCTTGCGCGCTATACAGACAAAGCATACCGTTCATAGAGAAGGAAACGAGAGAGTGCAGAACGTAGTGTTACAGTCATAGCTAGGGTGTAGAGAAAGATCAACTTAATGCGAGGTAGGCCCATTCAAAAGTCTGACAGCAGCAGGGAAGAAGCTGTCCTTGAGTCGGTTGGTACGTGACCTCAGACTTTTGTATCTTTTTCCCGACGGAAGAAGGTGGAAGAGAGAATTTCGGGGGTGCGTGGGGTCCTTAATTATGCTGGCTGCTTTGCCAGGCAGCGGGAAGTGTAGACAGAGTCAATGAATGGGAGGCTGGTTTGCGTGATGGATTGGGCTACATTCACAACCTTTTGTAGTTCTTTGCGGTCTTGGGCAGAGCAGGAGCCATACCAAGCTGTGATACAACCAGAAGGAGTGCTTTCTATGGTGCATCTGTAAAGGATGGTGTGAGTCACAACTGACATGCCAAATTTCCTTAGTCTCCTGAGAAAGTAGAGGCGTTGGCGGGCTTTCTTAACTATAGTGTCGGCATGGGGGGACCAGGACAGGTTATTGGTGATCTGGACACCTAAAAGCTTGAAGCTCTCGACCTCTTCTACTTCGTCCCTGTTGATGTAGACAGGGGCATGTTTTCCTTTACGCTTCCTGAAGTCGATGACAATCTCCTTCGTTTTGTGACATTGAGGGAGAGATTATTGTTGCCGTACTGTCCTTACCTGGTTTGGCCTACATCTGACCACAGGCTACGGTGGTACAGTGGTTAGCACTGCTGCCTCACAGCACCAGGGACCCAGGTTCGATTCTCAGCTTGGGTCACTATCTGTGTGGAGTTTGCACATTCTCCCTATGTCTGCACGGGTTTCCTCTGGGTGCTCCGGTTTCCTCCGACAGTCCAAAGATGTGCGGGTTAGGTGGATTGGCCATGGTAAATTGCCCCTTAGTATCAGGGGGACTAGCGAGGGTAAATACATGGGATTACGGGGATAGAGCCTGATTGGGATTGTGGTCAGTGCAGACTCGATGGGCCGAAAGGCCTCCTTCTGCACTATAGGATTCTATGTGACTACAGACCCACAGCAACGTGGTTGACTCTTAAAATGCCCTTTGAGATGGTCTAGCAAACCACTCAGTTTAAGGGCAATTAGAAATGGCCAATAAATGCTGGCCCAACCAGTGACACCCACATCTCCTGAACGAATAAAAAAATACTTAAAATCATAAAATCCCTGCAGTGCAGAAGGAGGCCATTCGGCCCATCAAGTCTGCACTGGCTCTCTGTCAGAGCATCACACCCAGGCCCGATCCCTGTAACCCCACGTACATACCCCCTAACCTACACATCTGGGGTCACTAAGTGACAATTTAGCATGGCCAATCCACCTAACCTGCACATCTTTGGACTGTGGGAGGAAACCTGAGCACCCGGAGGAAACCCACGCAGACATGGGGAGAACGTGCAAACTTCGCACAGACAGTCATCCAAGGCCAGAATTGGACCCGAGTTCCTGGCGCTGTGAGGCAGCAGTGCTTATCACTGTGCCACTGTGCCACCCTGATAAAGACATCACTTCAAAAACATTAGTTTTAAAGATATAATTGACGCTCTGTCAAGATGAATACAGTCCTCAGGATCGGCAAGTGCACAGTTCTACCACCTAACTCCAGATCGCAGTCACAGGATATTCCCCCCTCCTTCCCGTGGACTGTCTGTGATCAGGAGAGCTTTATTCTTTCCAAGGCCAGAGGTGGTACTTATGAATCCAGACATGCCCATCACTGCTGCCATTGGAACATGCACTGGAAGAGTGCTGGGTTCTGGGGATGGTGAAGGGGGGGGGGGGGGGGGGTGGCGGTAGTGTAGCGGGTACCTATTGGACCTCACACCCAGATGTACGCTGCATGTGTTCCAACTCTTCAGTGGACAACATCTCAATCCTGGCCTGGACTCGCCAGAAGGCCCTCAAATCCCTTGGCTTGACCTCTATCAACTAATGCCAGGTCCCTTTGAACCCCTGGGAACTCTTAAAGCTCCCTTGCCCTGAGATCCTGCCGGAAATGTAGGTTTTCCATTCTCACTTTTATAATTCATGTACCTCAATTGAAGCAATGTCGCAGTGGAATTTCTGCAGCCAACTTAATTTGCAAAGAGTTTTCCTAAATTGGAGGTGATATTGGTGCTGAGTTAGCTGATTTGACAAAAGTGAGGTGGGCACAGTAAGAAGTCTCACAACATCAGGTTAAAGTCCACCAGGTTAAAGGTTACTGTGCCCACCTCAGTCCAACGCCGGCATCTCCACATCAAAAGTGAGGTGAAGGAGGCTGCATTTGGTTTCAGGTTACAGAGGGGGGAATCAGCCAAGGTGTCCTCTGTTTGATTACTATCCCCAATAAATGATGTTGAGTGAAAATACACTTGGATTTGCAAGCTCCTGCACTCAAACAGCCAAAAACCAATGCCCTGAATTTCTGTGGTGTTCTTCAAATCACTGGCCCTAACTTCAGTAGGAGATTGGCAGAAACCTGAGAGGTATAACAGACATGATTGTTTCCTCTTTCTGCTGTTGCTCTGGGGGTTCCACTGATCTCCCATCAGAGAACCCTTGCCAAAATTCCATGGAAGTGTGGGCGGAGGCCATTCAGCCCATTGAGCCGACACCGACTTTCCGAAAGACCATCTTACTCAGGCCCAATCCCCTGGCCTGTCCCCGTAGGCCCCTGCATTTATTTACCATCCTTGAACACTACAAGGCAACTTAGATTAGCCAATCCACTTAAACTGCTCGGGGGCAATCTTATCAGCTTGTCACACACCAGGCAGGGCATGATAGGGGCGGGGCCTAAGGGAAGGGGGATGGAGCCATGATGGGGCAGGGCCTAACGAGAGGTGCGAGGAGGGGGGGAGCTGCGCACTTTGCAATTGGGGATCAGCCAAGGCAGCGATCAACCAGGCCAAAAGAGGGGTGGGGGTACGATCAGCCAGGGATGGGGCTTATCGGGGTGATATCCGGAGGGCGGAATTATCGGGATGATATCCAGGGGGGTTGCACAGAACACTGAGAGATCTGTGCATGCGCAATAGCACCCTCTAGCTGTGAGCAGCCAACTTTCTGGCAAGAATAGACTCCATCTGCTCCCCCTACTGGTGTGAATCACACTTTGTCTCCATTTTTACACTAAGTAGCATCAGATCATGTCTGAAAGCTCGCTGAAAAAATGGGCACGATTCTCTCCCGTTGTCACATTCATTCAGCGCTTAGAATATGTTTTGGTACGAACGCCCCCCTCATCTTTGCACTCACCTGTATCACTATTTTCAGAGGTAGTTGCTATTCTAGTGCGTTTTATTCCTTATTGCTCCACAGTAAGTGTGAAAGACTGCAGCTGACATCCATTAACATTGTATTTTAGTATACTCAGGTAGAGGCTAAGACATTTACTTGAAGAATGTTTAAAGCAAGGTTTGTAAACCTTGGAAAGAAGTATTTTGTGTTGGATCAAGAAGACAACTATATCACATGCAACAGGTTTGAGTTCAATGTAACTTAAGGACCAAAGGGCAGATTCCTGATTAACTCCTTCACTAACGAGTTTTCCCCACATTCATTAACTTTTGTCACATTACTTGGCATTCATGCTGTCTACAAAGCTATGGCTGAATCTAGATATCCTCCATGTTCTGCAGTGGCAAAGTAAATATCCTGTTCTTCTTTGTGGATGCAATTTCTTAATGTTATCTTTAAGATCGACTATCGATGTCACCACCTATTTGAGTCAACACTTCCTCCTTTGTACAACACCATTGGCCATTGGAAGGTGAACAGTATTTGGCCAATGCTCTTCTGAAATGTCATTTCATTTTTTATCTGCAAATAGCTTATTACCACCTCATAAAAATAAAATACTGTGTATGATGGAAGTCTGAAATAAAAACAGAAGGCGCTGGATAAACTCAGCAGGTCTGGCAGCATCTGTGGAGAGAGAAACAGAGTTAACGTCTGCTGAGCTTATCCAGCATTTTCTGTTTTTATTTTTCACTAGTTTCTATAGATACTTAAAAAGAAAAGAGTTAAATAAAGTGAATATTGGTCCAATAGAAAATGTGTCTGTGGAATTGATAGTGGAAAGCAGGGCTTTGGCAGATGAATTAAACAGGTATTTTGCATCAGTCTTCACTACAGAGGACACAGGAAGCATCCCAGAAATAGCTGTCAACCAGGAAATGATTTCCTGAGGGAGGAACTGAGGAAAATTACATTCACCGGGGAGGTAGTACTGAGCAAACTGTTGGGTCCGTGGCTGATAAATCCCCGAGTTGAGATGGACATCACAATAAAGAAGTGACGAATGAGATAGTTGATGCATTGGTTTTAATTTCCCAAAATTCCCTAGAGGTCCCATTAGATTGGAAGATAGAAAATGTAACCCCTTTATTCTATTAAGGGAGGGAGTTAGAAAGCAGGAAACTACAGGCTAATTAGCCTAACATCTGTCATAGGGAAAATGTTAGAAGCCATTGTTAAAGGCGTTATAGACGGACACTCAGGAAAAATCAATTCGATCAGGCAGAGTCAACATGGTTTCGTGAAAGGGAAATCATATTGAACCAATTCATTGGAACTCTTTGAAGGAGTGTGATGTGGATAAAGGGGAACCAATGGATGTACTGTACTTAGATTTCCAGAAGGCATTTGATAAGGTGCCACATCAAAGGTTATTGTGAAAAATAAAAGCTCATGGTGTAGGAGATAACTTATTGGCATAGCTTGAAGATTGGCTAGCTAACAGGAAACAGTGAGTTGGCATAAATGGGTATTTTTCTGGTTGGCAAAATGTGATGAGTGGTGTGCCACAGGGATCAGTGCTGGGGCCTCAACTATTTACAATTCATATAAATGACAAGGATGAAGGGATTGAAGATTTGGTCATTAAGTTTGCTGATGACACAAAGATAGGTAAGAAAGTAATTTCTCAAGGTGTTGTAAGGAGGATACAAAGGGATATAGATAGGTTAAGTGAATGGGCAAAGATCTGGAAAATAGAATACAATACAGGCATATGTGAAATTGTCCATTTTGGCAGGAAGAATAAAAAACACTTACTCTCTAAATGGTAAGAGATTGTAGCGCTCTGAGGAGCAGAGGGATCTGGGTGTCCTAGTGCATGAATCACAAAAGGCTCGTATACAGGTACAGCAAGTAATTATAGAAGTTAATAGAAGGTTATCATTTACCGTGAGTGGAATCGATTACAAGAGTATGGAGGTTATTCCTCAGTTGCACAAGGCATTGGTGAGACCACATCTGAAATATTGTGCAAAGTATTGATCTCCTTATTTAAGGAAATATGTAAATGTGTGGGAAGCAATTCCGAGAATGGTTACTAGACTAATACCGGGAATGGGCGTGTTGTCTTATGACAAACATTTGGAGAGATTAGGTTTGTATCTACTTGGGTTTAGAAATGTAAGAGGTGACTTGATCGAAACCTTTAAGATCCTGTGGGGTATTGATAGGATAGATGCAGAGAGGATATTTTTAAAAATTAATTTGTGAAACATGGGCATCGCTGGCTGGGCCAGCATTTATTGCCCATCCCTAGTTGATGAGCGTAGTTGAGAGTCAACTACATTGCTGTGACTCTGGAGTCACATGTAGGCCAGACCAGGTAAGGATGGCAGATTTCCTTCTCTAAAGAACATTAGTGAACTAGGTGGGTTTTTCCCGACAATCGACAATGGTTTCAGGGTCATCAGTAGATTTTTAATTCCAGATATTATTTATTGAATTCAAATTCCACCAGCTGCTGAGGTGGGATTTGAACTTGGGTCCCCAGATGGGAGAATCTAGAACTGGGGGAGGTGGGGGTTGGGGGTGCGGAGGGGGTGGTCGCTGTTTAGAATAAGGGATCACTCAATTAAGACAAAGATGAGGGGAAATTATTTCGCTCAGAGGGTGGTGAGTCCCTGGAACTCTCTTCCCCAAGGCAGTGGAAGCAGAGACCTTGAATATTTTTAAGGCAGAGTTAGATAGATTCTTGATTAACAAGGGGGTGTGAAAGGTTATCAGGGGTAGGTGGGAATGTGGTGTAGAGGTTACAATGTGACCAGCCTTGATCTTATTGGATGGCGGAGCAGGTTCAAGGGGTTCAATCTAACTTGAAGACCAACGGGCAGATTCCTGATTAACTCCTCCACTAATGAGTTTTCCCACATTCATTAACTTTTGTCACATTGCTTGGCATTCATGCTGTCTACAAAGCTATGGCTGAATCTTGATGATCTCCATGTTCTACTGTGGCAAAGTAAATATCCTGTTTTTTGTTGTGGGTGGCACAGTGGTTAGCACTGCTGCCTCACAGCGCCAGGGACCCAGGTACAATTCCCGGCTTGGGTCACTGTCTCTGCAGAGTCTGCACGTTCTCCCCGTGTCTGCGTGGGTTTCCTCCGGGTGCTCCGGTTTCCTCCCACAGTCCGAAAGATGTGCTGGTTAGGTGCATTGGCCATGCTAAATTCTCCCTCAGTGTACCCGAACTGGCGTCAGAGTGTGGCGACCAGGGGATTTCCACAGTGACTTCATTGCAGTGTTAATTGTGACTCAAAAATAAAAACTTCTAACTTTTTGAACAATTTCTTAATGTTAACTTTAACATCGAATATCGGATGTTGCTATTTGGTAGGGTCAACCCTTCCCCCTTCTCTCAACACTCTTCTTGCTCATTGGAAGGTGAACAATATTTGGCCAATCTCAGCAGGTCTGACAGTATCTGGGGTAGAGAATAGAGCCAACGTTTCGAGTCTAGATGACCCTTCATCAGAGCTGAGTTGCTAAGATTTTCCTGATATTTGGCCAATGCTCTTCTGAAATGTCATTTCATTTTCATCTGCAAATATCTTATTACCACCTCATAAAAGTAAAATACTGTGAATGATGGAAGTCTGAAATAAAAACAGAAGGCGCTGGATAAACTCAGCAGGTCTGGCAGCATCTGTGGAGAGAGAAACAGAGTTAACGTCTGCTGATCTTATCCAACATTTTCTGCTTTTAGTTTAGGTTATTACTACCTGCTCTTTAGCCCCCTATATACTAACTGGGCTGCAATTAAAGCTCATTGTAGAGTATTGTAATTGGCCAGATTTTGGACCGGGGTCGGTGGAGTTGGCTGGACAATGAACAGACACTGACCGCCATCATTAACCCTTTGAAACTGACCACAAGGCCAACATTTCGAGCACGTGCAGACTAGCGCAGCAATCGTGAACTTGCGACCCTTCACTCAGTGTCCCACCACAGGCTGTGATGTGTGCCCAGTGGAGGATTGTTAAGTATTAAAGGCTAAAGTTTATTTATTCGTGTCACAAGCAGGCTTGCATTAACACTGTAATGAAGTTACTGTGAAAACCCCCTAGTTGCCACACTCCAGCACCTGTTCGGGTACACTGAGGGGGAATTTAGCACAACCAATGCACTCTAACCAGCACGTCTTTCGGACTGTGAGAGGGAACCCGAAGGAAACCCACGCAGACACAGGGAGAACATGCAAACTCCACACAGACAGTGACCCAAGCCGGGAATCGAACCTGGGTCCCTGGCGCTATGAAGCAGCAGTGCTAACCACTGTGCCACCGTGCCACCCTATGTGTCTCCGTTTGGATAATAAGTAGATTTTTATAAACTAATGTTCTTTTTTAAAAGCTTTACAGGCTATTTCAATTTCTACCTTTACCCTCGGTTGTGTCCCAATCTTTAAATTGCACCATAGAAGTTTTTAAAAGTGGTTTTACTTTACTGACCTTTGTTTCTTGGTTTGGGAAACCTTTCATGTCATTGGCTGCTTGGGCAGCTTGATGACATCAGCACCACAGTGGGGATCTCCAGTAAAGATTGCTGCAATTACTCACAGTCGACATGGTGACACAGTGGTTAGCACTGCTGCCTCACAGCGCCAGGGACCCGGGTTCGATTCCTGGCTCGGGTCACTGTCTGTGTGGAGTTTGCACGTTCTCCCCGTGTCTGCGTGGGTTTCCTCCGGGTGCTCCGGTTTCCTCCCACAGTCCGAAACTGTGCAGGTTAGGTGGATTGGCCATGCTAAATTGCCCCCTTAGTGTCAGGGGGATTAGCAGGGGAAATACATGGGGTTATAGGGATAAGGCCTGGGCGGGACTGTTGTCGGTGCAGGCTTGATGGGCCGAATGGCTCCTTCTGCACTGTAGGGATTTGATGGTTCTATATTAACGTTCATCTCATGTTTATGTGGAATAAGGAGTGTTGAGAAAAGGTATTAATCCACTCCCACAAAAGAGAGACTTGTCAAGTTGAACTTTCAGCCTTGCAGATGTTGGGAATGGAGGCATTGCAGAGCGGAAAATTACCAGGCCAACTAGCACGCTGGTGTCTGACCCGGCTCCTGCTGCTGAGCCAGGCACTCATCTCCAAGAGGCAGGCAGCCAATTAGACCCACTAAGAGCCTTCGTAACCAGGGATTAAGGAGGCCTCCTGAGGTTTTCCAGTTTCCCAATGAGACGGGGGGGGGCGGTTTAACCGCAGAGGTAGTACCCAATGTAGGCCGAGGGGTCCGCTTTGCAGGTAGGCCACAGGCTGTCCAAAGTCTTTCTGTGCGAGAGTACAGCCAATGGCCACCTTTCGGAAGGGATTCCACACCCCAGACTGAGAGGGTACCTTCTTGCTAAAGAATCCTTTCAAATATGACCTTTGACACAGTAAGTAGTCTCACAACACCAGCTTAAAGTCCAACAGGTTTATTTGGTAGCGCGAGCTTTCGGAGCGCTGCTCCTTCATCAGGTGAGTGCAGGATTTGTTTCACAAATAGGGCATATACAGACACAAACTCAATTACAAGATAATGGTTGGAATGCGAGTCTTAACAGGTAATCAAGTCTTAAAGGTACAGACAATGTGAGTGGAGAGAGGGTTAAGCACAGGTTAAAGAGATATGAATTGTCTCCAGACAGGACAGTTAGTGAGATTTTGCAAGCCTAGACAAGTCGTGGGGATTACAGATAGTGTGACTTGAACCCAAGATCCCGGTTGAGGCCGTCCTCATGTGTGCGGAACTTGGCTATCAGTCTCTGCTCAGCGACTCTGTGCTGTCGTGTGTCATGAAGGCCGCCTTGGAGAACGCTTACCCGAAGATCAGAGGCCGAATGCCCGTGACCGCTGAAGTGTTCCCCGACTGGAAGGGAACACCCCTGCCTGGTGATTAATTTCCACCCTCTCTCCGGGAGTGGGTTTAGGGACCGGGAACATTTCCACTTCCTGTTTTCCACCTGGAGTGAAAATTCAGCCCAGAGTTAGTTTTGTATCTGTGGATTTAAACCTTTTCTCGATAATCCTTTTTCCATATAAACATAAGATGAACATTAATATAGAATCATCGAATCCCTACAGAGCAGAAGGAGGCCATTCAGCCCATCAAGTCTGCACCCGACCACAATCCCACCCAGGCCCTATCCCCATAACCATTCATTTACCTTAGCTAGTCCCCCTGACACTAAGGAGCAATTTAACATGGCCAATCCACCTAACCAACACATCTTTGGAGTGTGGGAGGAAACCGGAGCACCCGGAGGAAGCCCACGCAGGCACGAGGAGAATGTTCAAACTCCACACAGACAGTGGCACAAGCCGAGAATTGAACCCGGGTTCCTCGTGCTTTGAGGCAGCAGTGCTAACCACTCTGCCACCGTGCCACCCTCATCAAATCCCTACAGTGCAGAAGGAGGCCATTCGGCCCATCAAGCCTGCACCGACAATAATTCCATCCAAGCCCTATTCCCAGAACCCCATGTATTTCCCTTGCTAATCTCCCTGACATTAAGAGGCAATTCAGCATGGCCAATAACCTAACCAAAAAAGAGAAGCACAACAAATCATCCAAAGGTTAGGGAGTCAGCTGCAAATCCCAAGGGTGTCATGCCCTTATGCCTTACAGTTGGCAGAACGTCCTGTACAACGTTACAGATGACAGTAACAAAATCCCTTCCTGTCCCGACTCTGAGACTGGATGATGACGTCTGCTCCTATACACGGGTCAACTTAGTGACTCTGAATAATCCAGGAAACTTGACAATGCCGCATTTCCTTTGCTATGCTGCGCACCGTCCCTTTCTACGTGTCGGGAAGCAGCCCCACGAGCTGACCCAAATATGCCAGCCGTATTTAGGTCAGTGCACCCATCACAACCCGCCTGTAGACAGCTGTAGAGGGAAACCAGGGAAGCCTGGGACACAGTCGCAAAACTGCAAGAGCAGCTATTACCGTAGCAACGCCTAGCTAAGCAATCAGTGTCACACATTGCAACCAGCATGTGATATCTAACAGCTGTGCTGCAGCCTTCCAACAAACTAAGGTAATTAATCCTTAACCCTAAGGCCCAGGGTCTGAAAACGTCCGCCTCAGAATTACTTCCCCCCGCGCCCCACATTGATTGTCCTGCTTTTACTCAACATCCTCTTGCCAATGAAGAAATAAAGATTCTCAATCGCTGTTCTGTGTACCTCACTGAAAGTTGTACTGCAATCATAGAATCACAGAATCCCTACAGTGCAGAAGAAGGCCATTCGGCCCATCAAGTCTGCACCGACCACAATCCCACCTAGTCCCTATCCCCGAAAACCCAACATATTTATCCCGCTAATCCCTCTAACCTACGCATCCTGGGACACTAAGGGGAAGTTTAGCATGGCTAATGCAGCTAACCCGCATATCTTTGGACTGTGGGAGGAAACCGGACCACCCGGAGGAAGTCCACGCAGACACGGGGAAAACGTGTAAACTCTGCACAGACAGTGACCCAAGCCGGGAATCGAACCCTGGTCCCTGGCGCTGTGAGGCAGCAGTGCTAAACCACTGTGCCATCGTGCCATCTAATGACATTGTGGCACAGATTGATGGCCAAAGACTGATGGAGAAAATCAATTCTTCTCCGAGGGGATAATCAAACCTACTCTAAATGGACTGTGAAGTACAAAGTCTATCCAGTTTCTGTGGCAGCATTCCATCTCCTCAGGCGATGGCTTGTGCTCTGAGGGTCAACTCTGTTTTAAGCATCACCTGGTGTGGCTAAGGAGGCCCCACCTGGCATAATATCCAAAGGTGTGCGGGTTAGGTGGATTGGCCATGCTAAATTGCCCCTTAGTGTCAGGGGGGACCAGCTTGGGTAAATGCATGGGGTTATGGGGATAGGGCCTGGGTGGGATTGTGGTCGTTGCAGACTCGATGGGCCAAATGGCCTCCTTCTGCACTGTAGGGGTTCTATAAATCCATAATTCTATAATAGTCTCTGCCGGATTTGCTGCAGAGGAGACAGTGTGTGGGCTGTGAGGGTGCAGGATTCACTGGCCTCTGATTTTTTCCTGAGCTCTTTTCTAGGCCAGTTGAACTTCTCTGAAACCTAAAGCAAGGTTTAAAGTCCAAATTAAGTCAGGAAATGTCAGTCCTTCCAATTTACACACAAGCTCCTCCGTAATAATAGGCTACGTTGACACTTTTAATTCTAGCGCCAATAATCAATTGTTCTTATGCATAATCTAAACTGGAAAGTATAGGCATTAAGTTAAAACAAATAACACCAACACCAAGAAAACACACCCCAGTTTCAACAATCATCAGGTACTGTAGGACATTCAGCACTTCCAGCCTGCTCTATCATTGAATAAGATCATGGCTGATGTCGTTGTTGTGATAAATGTATGTTGGGGGTTTGGGGTGCGTACTGCCCCTTTAAGAGTGCAGGCCATGTGACCCCTGGGAGGGTTAGTTCCTCCCAGTGTGGAACCCAGCCTAGGATTTGACTGCGAGAGTACACGCCTACAATAAAGAGTTTCCCAGTGTTTAAGTTTACGAGGCCTACTTTGTGGTTCTTCTTGCATAATACTTCGCTAAGTACATGTATAACAACTCCACTTTGCCCCTTAACCCCTCTTGTCTATCATAAATCTGTCTAACTCAGCCTTGAATCAATTCAACGACTCCACCTCTTTTTGGGGAAGAAAATTCCACAGACCATTTGAGAGAAAGAAATTCTCCTCATCTTTGTCTTAAGCCATAGACTTCTTATTCTTAAACTGTGTCCTCTGATTGTAGATTCTCCTACAAGTGGAAACATCTTCCCAGTATCTATCCCATCAAATCCCCTCGGGATCTTATATATTACAGTAAGATCACTCTTATTCTCATAAAGTCCAATGGGTAACCTGTCCAAGCTTTCTTCACTAGATAAGCCCCCCTCATCCCAGGAATGAATCAAACGAACCTTCTCTGAACTGCTTCGAATGCAATTATATATTTTCTCAAATAAGGAGACTAGAATTGTAACAGTATTCTAGATGTGGTCTCACCAAGGCCCTGTACAGCTGCAGTAAAACTTTCCCACTTTTATATTCCATTTTCTTATTCATTCATGGGATGTGGGCGTCACTGGCTGGGCCAGCATTTATTGCCCATCCCTGGGACCCTTTTAAGAGCCAACCACATTGCTGTGGCTCTGGAGTCACATGTAGACCGGACCAGGTAAGGACAGCAGGTTTCCTCCCCTACAGGACATTAGTGAACCAGATGGGCTTTTACGACAATTGACAATGATTTCATGGTCATCATTAGACTTTTAATTCCAGGTTTTTATTGAATACAAATTTCTCCATCTACCATTGGGGGGGGCGGGGAATTCGATTCGATTCTGGGTCTCCAGAACATTACCCTGGGTCTCTGGACTACTAGTCCAGCGACAATACCACAATGATACTCCCTTATAATAAATTACAACATTCCATTGGCCTTCGAAATCACTTCCTGTACCTGCATGCTAACATTTTGTGATCTAATTGATAGCTTTCTGGAGATCAATAACATCGAGGGACATGGGGATAGTGCAGGAAGTTGGCTATCAGGTTGATGATCAGTCAAGATCAAATTGAATGGTAGGGCCAGCTCAATGGGCCGAATGGCCTATTCCTCTTCCTATGTAACAGGACGACTAAATCCTTCTGTTTCACAGAGTTCTGCAATCTCGCTTCATTTAAATGATATATTTCTTTTTCTATTACTCTTGCCAAAGTAGGCAAGTTCACATTTTCTAACATTAGAATCCGCCTGCCAAGTTTTGCCCACTCACTTAACCTGTCTCTATCCCTTTGCAGACTCTCCACCCACTCTTGGCAACTTGCTTTTCTACCTATTTTGGTGTCATCCGCAAATTTAGCTGCCACACATTCAGTCCCTTCATCCAAATCATCGATGTAGGTTGTAAGTCCTGTAAGACGTCTCACAGCACTAGGTTGAAGTCCAACAGGTTTATTTGGAATCACAAGCTTTCGGAGTACTGCTCCTTTACCACCTGAGGAAGGAGCAGTGCTCCGAAAGCTCATGATTCCAAATAAACCTGTTGGACTTTAACCTGGTGTTGTGAAACTACTTACTGTGCCCCACCCCAGTCCAACGCCAACATCTCCACATCATAGGTTGTACATAGTTGAGGCCACACACAGATCCCTGTGGCACTCCATTCCAGCTCAAGAAAGACCCATTGATCCCCATTCTCTGCTCTCTGACAGCTAACCAATCCTTTATCCATGCTAATATGTTATCCCCTACATCATCTAATCTCATCTCAGCTTTAACCTTTGATGAGGCATCTTATTAAATCTTCTGGAAATCCAAGCCGGCATGAAAGTCTGGACATGAAAGTGGAACTCGCTAAAGTGAGCTGGCAAATTTGCTTAAGAGATAGATCTATTGAGGTCCAATGGGAGACATTTAAAGAGATATTTCAGAATACACGGAATAGACACAATCCAATGAGAAAGAAAATTTTCAATGGGAAGACCTGTCATCTCCATGGTTAACTAAAAAAAGTTAAAGACAGTTTTAATCTAAAGAAAAAGCATAAAGACAAGTGGCAGTCAGAAGATTAGAAAGAATATAAAGATTACCAAAGAATGACAAAAAGATTGATTAGGAGGGTTTAATAACTCCACGAGTTGGCTGTAAAGGAACAGTGCTTTATTGCACAACATGAAGTAAAGCAAAACCACAAGCCTGTGGCAAACACAACCAGGTCCCAACTGGGACGATCACAATCATGGACCCACTCAGGGGCTTGCTTTATACAGGGCTCAATATACGAGCCCCACCTGGTTAGTTAATTACCAATCCTCAGGGAGCTCGTATTCAACAAGTCCTACAGGGTGGTCAATCAGTGATTCCACATGCAAGTCATGGGGGTTATCACCGAGGGGAAAATCTAGAGTATATGAGAAAGCTAGTTAGTAATATGAAGATGGACAGTACGAGTATCTATAGATATTTAAATAAGAAAAGAGTTAAATAAAGTGAGTGTTGGTCCAATAGAAAATGTGTCTGTGGAATTGATAGTGGAAAGCAGGACTTTGGCAGATGAATTAAATGGGTATTTTGCATTGATTTTCACAATAGAGGACACCCATAGCATTCTAGAAATAGCTGTAAATCATTCATTAATTTGATTTGATTTATTCTTGTCACTTGTATTAACATACAGTGAAAAGTATCGTTTCTTGCGTGCTATACAGACAAAGCATACCGTTCATAGAGAAGGAAACAAGTGAGTGCAGAATGTAGTGTTATAGTCATAGTTAGGGTGTAGAGAAAGATCAACTTAATGCAAGGTAGGCCCATTCAAAAGTCTGACAGCAGCAGGGAAGAAGCTGTTCTTGGGTCAGTTGGTACGTGACCTCAGACTTTTGTGTCTTTTTCCTGCAGGAAGGAGGTGGAAGAGTGTATGTCCGGGGTGCATGGGGTCCTTAATTATGCTGGCTGCTTTGCCGAGGCAGCGGGAAGTGTAGACAGAGTCAATGGATGGGAGGCTGGTTTTTGGACATAGGTGTCACTGGCTGGGCCAGCATTTATTGCCCATCCCTCGTTGTTCTTGAAAGGTCGTTGAAAGCCAACCACATTGCTGTGGCTCTGGAGTCACATGTAGGCCAGACCAGGTAAGGACGGCAGATTTCCTTCCCTAAAGGACATTAGTGAGCCAGATGCATCTTTCCAACAATCGAGAGATTAGGTTTATATCTCTTTGGGTTTATAAGTGTAAGAGGTGACTTGGTCAAAACCCTTAAGATCCTGAGGGGTATTGACAGTGGAGATGGGGGAAAGGATTTTTTTTTTCATTCATCCGTGGGACATGGGCACCGTTGACTGGCCAGCATTTATTGCCAATCCGTTGTTGCTCTTGGAGGACAGTTGAAAATCAACCGCATTGCTGCGGCTCTGGAGTTGCAAGTAGACCAGACCAAATAAGGACAGCAGATTTCCTTCGCTGAAGAACATTAGTAAACCAGATGGATTTTTCCGACAATTGGCAATGGTTTCATGGTCATCAGTAGATTCTTAATTCCACCTTATTTATTGAATTAAAATTCCACTAGCTGCCGTGGCGGGATTCGAACCCGGGTCCCCAGATGGGGGAATCTAGAACCAGGGGGTCCCTGTTTAGAAATAAGGGATCACTTATTTAAGACAAAGATGGGGAAAATTCTTTCTCTCAAAGGGTGGTAAGTCTCTGGAACTCTCTTCCCCAAGGCAGTGGAAGCAGAGATCTTGAATATTTTTAGGCAGAGCTAGATAGATACTTGATTAACAAGGGGAGGTGAAAGGTTATCAGGGGTAGGTGGGAATGTGGGGTTGAGATGACAATCAGATCAGCCATGATCTTATTGAACAGTGGAGCAAGCTCGAGGGGCCGAGTGGCCTACCCCTGCTCCTGGTTCATATGTTTGTAAAAGTCTAAAGTCTAAATAAATCAGGAAATGTCAGTTTGTCTGACTCACACACAAGCTTTTCCACAATCCTGGTCAGATGGTACCGCAAACAGATGGTAGGATCACAAGCATTGGAAAAGAAATCTTGCTGTAGAATTGAGCAACAGAGGAACTGCATTACTTAAAATAGTAAGTTAAAAGTTTTCCATGACTTGTCGAGCTGTGCATTATTTGACCATTGTTCACCATTGGCTACACCTTACAACAACAACAACTTGTATTTTTATAGTGCAGAAAGCATCGAAAACAGCATTATTAAACAAGACTTGACACTGAGTCACAATAGAAGATATCTAGAATTTTTTTTTAAAGCAAAGAACAAAGAACAGTACAGCACAGGAAACAGGCCCTTCGGCCCTCCAAGCCTGTGCCGCTAATTGGTCCAACTCGACCAGTCGTTTGTATCCCTCCATTCCCAGACTGCTCATGTGACTACCCAGGTAAGTCTTAAACGATGCCAGCGTGTCTGCCTCCACCACCCTACTTGGCAGCACATTCCAGGCCCCCACCACTCTCTGTGTAAAAAACATCCCTCTGATATCTGAGTTATACCTTGCCCCTCTCACCTTGAGCCCGTGACCCCTCGTGATCGTCACCTCCGACCTGGGAAAAAGCTTCCCATGTTCACCCTATCTATACCCTTCATAATTTTGTACACCTCTATTAGGTCTCCCCTCATTCTCAGTCTTTCCAGGGAGAACAAGCTCAGTTTACCCAATCTCTCCTCATAGCTAAGGCAACATCCTGGTAAACCTTCTCTGCACTCTCTCTAAAGCCTCCACTTCCTTCTGGTAGTGCGGCGACCAGAACTGGATGCAGTACTCCAAATGTGGCCCAACCAGCATTCTATACAGCTGCAACATCAGACTCCAGCTTTTATATTCTATACCCCATCCTATAAAGGCACACCATATGCCTTCTTCACCACCTTCTCCACCTGTGCTGCCACCTTCAAGGATTTGTGGACTTGCACACCTAGGTCCCTCTGTGTTTCTATACTCTTGATGGCTCTGCCATTTATTGTATAATTCCCCCCTACATTAGTTCTTCCAAAATGCATCACTTCACATTTATCTGGATTAAATTCCATCTGCCATTTCTCCGCCCAATTTTCCAGCCTATCTATATCCTGCTGTATTGTCCGACAATGTTCATCACTATCCGCAAGTCCAGCCATCTTCGTGTCATCCGCAAACTTGCTGATAACACCAGTTGCACCTTCTTCCAAATCATTTATATATATCACAAATAGCAGAGGTCCCAGTACAGAGCCCTGTGGAACACCACTGGTCACAGACCTCCAGCCGGAAAAAGACCCTTCGACTGCTACCCTCTGTCTCCTGTGGCCAAGCCAGTTTTCTACCCATCTAGCCACCTCTCCTTGTATCCCATGAGCCTTAACCTTCTTAACCAACCTGCCATGTGGGACTTTGTCAAATGCCTTACTGAAATCCATATCGACGACATCCACGGTCCTTCCTTCGCCAACCGTTTTTGTCACTTCCTCAAAAAACTCCACCAAATTTGTAAGGCACGACCTCCCTCTTACAAAGCCATGCTGTCTGTCACTAATGAGATTGTTCCATTCTAAATGCGCATACATCCTGTCTCTAAGAATCCTCTCCAACAACTTCCCTACCACGGACGTCAAGCTCACTGGCATATAATTACCCGGGTTATCCCTGCTACCCTTCTGAAATAACGGTACCACATTCGCTATCCCTCCAATCCTCAGGGACCTCACCTGTGTCCAATGAAGAGACAAAGATTTCCGTCAGAGGCCCAGCAATTACATCTCTTGTCTCCCTGAGCAGTCTAGGATAGATGCCATCAGGCCCTGGGGATTTGTCAGTTTTAATGTTACCTAAAAAACCTAACACTTCCTCCCTTGTAATGGAGATTCTCTCTAACAGGTCAACACCTCCCTCTGAGACACCCCCAGTCAACAAGTCCCTCTCCTTTGTGAATACCGATGCAAAGTGTTCATTTAGGATCTCCGCTATTCCCTTGAGTTCTCAGCATAATTCCCCTCCTTTGTCCCTGAGAGGTCCGACTTTTTCCCTGACAACTCTTTTGTTCCTAACATATGAATAAAATGCCTTAGGATTCTCCTTACTCCTATCTGCCGAGAACATTTCGTGACCTCTTTTTGCCCTTCTAACTCCCCGTTTGAGTTCTTTCCTACTCTCTCTGTATTCCTCCAGAGCTCCATCTGTTTTCAGTTGCCTGGACCTAACGTACGCCTCTCTTTTCTTTTTGATCAGATCCTCAATTTCCCTGGTTATCCATTTCCTATCCTTCCTTTTTACAGGCACATGCCTGTCCTGCAGCCTTATCAACTGTTCCTTAAAAGACTCCCACATGCCAGACGTGGAACTTACCCCCGAACAGCCTCTCCCAATCAACGGCCACCAATTCCTGCCTAATCCGGCTATAGTTAGCCTTCCCCCAATTTAGCACCCTACCCTTAGGACAACACTCGTCCTTGTCCATTAATATCCTAAAGTTAACAGAGTTGTGGTCACTATTTGCCACATGTTCCCCAGCCATTCACCGCTCCGGCCACCGCCGCCAGCGAGCATGGATAATTTGGCGTTCAGCTAAATCTCCATTCACTGCAGCGGGACAGGAGAATCCCAGCTATGGACGAGGTTGGAGAATCCAGCCCATCATGTCAGAGGACCAAAGGTTTTATCAAAGAGATAGGCTTGAAGGATTGATTGTCTTAAAGGAGGAGAGAGAGAGATAGAATGGCAGGGAGGCATAGGGAAGGTATTCCGAGCCTTAAGGCCTAGGCAACTGAAGCCAAGACTTTCAGTGATGGGGATGCTCAGGAGACTAGGATCAGAGGAGCACAGGATCTTGCAGGGTTGTAAGGCTGGAGGAGATTTCAGAGGTAGAGAGGGGCGAGGCCATGGTAGAACTTGAAAACATGGATGCATATTTTAAAATCAAGACATTGCTTAAGCAGGAGCCAGTGCAGTTCAGCGAGCACAGGGGTGATGGGTGAATGGGATTTGGTGCATTCAGATATGGGCAGGAGAATTTTGGATTGGTTTATGTCGCGTAAGATGTTGGCAGTCGCTATATATATAGATTTATTGCACCACAAGTATTCTGACAAATATTTTGGTTTAGTGAGAATGCAGTGGTTGTTAACATTATAAGGAATTAATTAACCAAATTCCATGGGACCTTCTCAAAGCGTTTGCCGCACCATTAACTCATCAATGGGCCTCATTAGTGAGGATCAGTAACAAGTCTCCCTCTATCTGTATAGGGTAATTCAAAGTCAATGGGTAGAATCTCTGAATCTTCCAAAAAGAATTCATTTCAGCAGTGGTCAACAGGGAGGTCAGTAAGGATCAAATTATCATTAAATGAATTTCAGATTGCATATGATGTGCATGTTATCAGAACTGGACAACACTGTGCTGGGACCTTGTTGTTGAGAGAACTCCCTGGTCCAGACCTGCTATCGTATGGGCTTCACCATAGAGTGAGGATTTCAAATGACCATAGCTCTCACACAGTTTCACCATGATTGTGACAGTTTAGTTGAACAGTTTTGTTGATCTTCAGCTTCTTCTACCCAAGAAGACCCTCCTCCCATCTCGGTGTCTTGCAGTTGGACATTGGGGGCATTGCCTTGCTGCCGAGATGGTGTGTGTCTCCCAGCAAATCTGCTCCAACAACTTTTACCCTCACCCTGTCACCCACCATGTTCCCTCATCACCACTGGATCCATCCAATGTGACATTTGCTCTCCCTTCTCGAACCCTTGAACCTCCTCCCATCACCCTGGACCCTATCACAGTCAACCTCTACCTGCCTTCTTTCACCTCGGAGCCCACACCCATTATTGTGCCCATGATCTTACCCACTCTATTACCTGTGCCACCTTTGTTGTCCCTTTCAATGGCCCTTGCAATGAGAACTGCACCGTCAAACACACACTCTGAGACTCCCACCCTATAACATCTTGCTTCCCTCTCTTACTGTGGCCATTGCCTTTACCATCAGCACCCTCAGTTTGCTTCACAAAAATTTTACGACCCTTCCCACCGGCTTGATTTTCCAGTCCCGCCAATGGCGAACCCCCACTGCTGAAGATTCCGTGGCCGGCCAAAGGTGGGCTACCTCCGTGGCCTTGAAACATGCCGCAGGGGAGTGGTGAGGGTACGGAAGATCCTGCACTGGACTAAAACAACTGACGACAGCAGATTTCCTTCCCCAAAGGGCTTAGAAACTCAATGTGTTTCAGAACATGCCAGTAATTAGGGGCAGAATTTTCCCATTCTGCCCACCACGGGAATCGTAGCGAGCGGGACATGGACCACGCAAAAGTCCATTGACCTCGGGCGGGATTTTCCGGTCTTGGGGCAAGCGTGGCTGGAAAATCCCACCCTATATGTCATTGTTCCAGATTTATTTAATTAATTTAATTTGAATATTATCTCTCGATCATTAGTGCAGAAACTGAATTATTAGCCTCCTAAAATAACCACTCTGCTGTCCTTCGCTATTAGCACTTTTAAGCAAAATCTATGTTTCGCTAAATTATGAACTTGAGCTTTTTGTATTTTTAAAGTCAGTGGAAAGTATTGGGCAGAGTGTAAAATAATCTCCCCGTCTCAGGCAGCTCGCCTTAGCACAAGACAGTTGGGCTAAAATTACATTTCATCGCATTAAGGAGATGAAGTCTGTTCCTTCTCTGATTAGAAGCAAATCACGTCACACTTAAATCGCCCCTTTTGCCTATGGTTGAAGGAGCAAATAAAGTCAGCAATTTCTCCATCTAAATTAAACAGAACGTTTGATTAAAATTAGCACAAGCTCCGTTTTATGCACTATCCGACATGAAAATGCAAGTTGGTGCCGGACACAAGTGATTTCAGGGCAACGCGGTGGCACAGTGGTTAGCACTGCTGCCTCACTGCGCCAGGGACCTGGGTTCGATTCCCGGGCTTGGGTCACTGTCTGTGCAGAGTCTGCATATTCTCCCGGTGTCTGCCTGGATTTCCTCCAGATGCTCAGGTTCCCTCCCACAATCCGAAAGACGTGCTGGTTAAGTGGATTGGCCATGCTAAACTCTCCCTCAGTGTACCTGGACAGGTGCCAGAGTGTGGCGACTCGGGGATTTTCACAGTAACTTAATTGATATTTGATTTATTATTGTCACATGTACTTGCATACAGTGAAAAGTATTGTTCCTTGCGGGCTACACAGACAAAGCATAGCATTCAAAGGGAAGGAAAGGAGAGAGTGCAGAATGTAGTGTTACAGTCATAGCTAGGGTGTAGAGAAAGATCAACTTAATGCGAGGTAGGTCCATTCAAAAGTCTGATGGCAGCAGGGAAGAAGCTGTTCTTGAGTTGGTTGGTACGTGATCTCAGACTTTTGTATCTTATTCCCAACGGAAGAAGGTGGAAGAGAGAATGTCCAGCGTGTGTGCATTAATGTAAGGCTACTTGTGACACTAAAAAATAAACTTCTACTGGGCTCGACAACAAGGAATAAAATTCTGTTTTAATGGTAAATACCGTGGTTTGGTCACTTGTTAGCATCTCAAAAGTTTGGTCGCCTATCCAAATCTCTCCTTATGCTGCTGGATGGAAAATCTTGTTTGACAATCGCTCCATTGAAGCTCCTTGGGACATTTGCTGTGCTAAAGGCGCTTCCAGTGCAAGCTTTTATTGGCAAAAACATCAAAACTATTCTTTGGAACGTTTCCCAAGGCATGTTTGTCATGCAGACAGCCGCTGTCCAGCAGTGGCAACAATGCTGCCTTTCGGCTGCATGTGACTCGCCTCAAAGAATTTGAAGGCTTGCCAAGTAAGTCATTTGCTGCTAACCTCTATCCTCCTTGTACCAGGATAGAACTGAAGCTACGTGATAGCAGCCTCGTCCCTGAGCCCCTGACAGTCTCCCAGCTAGATCACGAATGGCTCCTTATATTTCCATGAATAGTATTTTTGAATGTGTGGTGCCGTGCTGCTTCTAGTCTGGGGTGCCAATAACATTAGGGAACAGCGTGAAAAGCCCTATCTTTTCAGCAAAGCAGAAGTGAATCAGACTCTCCAGCAATGAGAACGCTTTGCGGACATTGCTGTCTTCGGTGATATTAGCGTCTTGAAAATGCTGCCTCGAAAGATTTGGTTGAATTTGTTGTCTAAATTCATGTTTGGTTGTCCAATCCCAGATGGTGCTGGAACGAGGCGGCTTCTTGCGAGCTGACACCAGCATACCCTCTAGGGACACTGTAGCGGCGGCACAGTAGCGCAGTGGTTAGCACCGCTGCTTCACAGCTCCAGGGTCCCGGGTTCGATTCCCGGCTCGGGTCACTGTCTGTGTGGAGTTTGCACGTTCTCCTCATGTCTGCGTGGGTTTCCTCCGGGTGCTCCGGTTTCCTTCCAAAGATGTGCGGGTTAGGTTGATTGGCCAGGTTAAAAATTGCCCCTTAGAAGCGTAGGTTAGAGGGATTAGCGGGTAAATATGTGGGGGTAGGGCCTGGGTGGGATTGTGGTCGGTGCAGACTCGATGGGCCAAATGGCCTCCTTCTGCACTGTAGGATTCTATGATTCATCTTTTACTGCCATTCTGCGCTTTTAAAACTGAATTCTCAAGACAGGATTTTCCAGCCGCACTTGCATCCAATGCCAAAAAATCCCACCCAAGGACAATGGCCTTTGCATTGTCCATGTCCCACCCGCTATAATTCCCGTGGTGGGCGGGGTGGGAAAATTCTGCCCTAAGTCTTTTAAACTGTCTAATAATGACACAATATTATGCACCCTATCCTTTTCCTTTTCCCCCATGTGCTTTATACATGGTATACTTTACCTGTATCGTGCGCAAGAAGCAATACTTTTCACTGAATCCCAGTACGTGACAATAAATCAAATGAAATTGTCATTAACCTGGAATTATTTTCCATGATGTGTAGATTAAACATCAGGTCCCGCAACAGCAGAAAGCCAGGGAATGCCCTCAATCTGGCAATTATTGCAGCTGCGGGCCTGAGGGTCTTAGAATCCCTACAGTGCAGAAGGAGGCCATGTGGCCCATCGAGTCTGCACCGACCACAATCCCACCCAGACCCTATCCCCGCAATCCCACAAATCTACCCTGCTAGTCCCTTGACACTTTCTCCGTAGCCTAAGCCGCACATCTTTGGAGTGTGGGAGGAAACCGGAGCACCTGGAGGAAACCCACGCAGACACGGGGAGAACATGCAAACTCCACATAGACAGTGACCCGAGGCCGGAATTGAACCCGGGTCCCTGGTGCTGCGAGGCAGCAGTGCTAACCACTGTGCCACCGTGCTGCCCCTTCCTGTCTTCCTGTCATCTATGTGGTAAGTGGAAACTTATATACAGTGGAAATTTATATACAAAAGTTAACTGAAAATATAGTATTTTGTTCTCTGTACATGGTGTCTTTTTTTAAAAATCTTTTTTGTTTATTTAAAAAAGGGTGTTGTTTCTGATGAGAAAACTGGCGTGTTTCTCTTCAGATTCAACCACACTCTGCCAAAAAAATCGAGGGGGCGTGATTCACGCCATCTTAGAGGACGCGGGACTTAATCACACCGGCAAAACCTGGCTGCTCAGAGATTGAGCGCCAGCGTTAGAGGGTGCCCCAATCATAACTCCAATAAACCTCTCCCCACCCCAGCATGGAGGCCTCAGGGACTCCCCACCACAATCAGAGTCAGCATTCACTCTGACCACCACCTACCGCCCCCCATGATCATTGGTTCCTTCTGCCCAACACCCACCCCCCCCCCGATCATTGGCCCCTTCTCCCCCCTCAGTCAGAGCCAGCACCACCCCCCTCCCCCACCCAAGCTGGCCCACAAACACAGCAGTATTAAACCACCCCCCCCCCCCCGGCCAATGGCCCGCCCGTTGGCACAGGTTGGCACTGCTAAGGTGGCATTGCCAGTGTTGGCACTGCCATGGTGCCAGTCTGGCAGTGGCAACCTGTACCAAGAGGCAGTGCAAGGGGGCATTGCCAAGGCACTTCCTGGCTATGACCCTCATCTCCCGGAGGCTATACTTATGTTCGCACGCGTCTGCGTGAACCTGTTGTAAACCGAGCCAATGTGATATCATGTCAGCAAGATGTTAATATACAGCAGGGGGGGGGGAAGGTCTGTGGGGGCCAAGATATGTTGGGGGGGGGGGTTTAATTCTATTAATTGTATTCAAATGCATGCAAAACAAGTTCATGCCCACTCAAGATTTCATCCTCTATACCAGCAATCCACCTAGAAAATCATAGAAACACTACAGTACAGAAAGAGGCCATTCGGCCCATCGAGTCTGCACCGACCACAATCCCACCCAGGCCCTACTCCCATATCCCTACATATTTTACCCACTAATCCCTCTAACCTATGCATCTCAGGACACTAAAGGGCAATATTTAGCATGGCCAATCAACCTAACCCGCACATCTTTGGACAAATGAAGGTGACCTGAAGAAGGATTGTCTTAGAGTCATGGAGGTTTACAGCATGGAAATAGGCTCTTAGGTCCAACTTGTCCATGCCGCCCCTTTTTTTAACCCCTAAGCTAGTCTTAGGCATTAATAAATACCGGGGTTGTTTTGTTGGATAGCTGACCACGATGTTTGCTATTTATAAAACTTGGAAATGAGTCTAATCTCAGATCCTGGATTATTCTAAATCAGGTCCTAAGGTACACTAAACTAGAAGAAATCAGGAAATCACTCTTTCCTACATAGTTACTTTCAAGGTGTGACAATATTCATATGTGTTTGGCCTGTTTCAAAACTTTCTATTAATCTTCCAAATAACTAATCTTAAAACCTGACAACAATTCCAGTTGTTGCATGGTGACATTTTAAATTGTTTTAAAAAGAAAAATATAATTAAAGTTCTTTCCGACAAATCTTTTTAAAATCTTTTTTGTAAGTTCCGTACATTTTTATTTTTGAATCATTATTTCCTCCTTGGATTGTGGGTTCCCTCACTATGCGGTGTCTGTGACAAATGCAGTCTCTCATTAAACCTATGGTGGAGTGCAGCCTGACTCACAATCTCCTGGACTCAAATCAACTAAATCAACAGAATACTTCGGAAAACAGGGAACAGTGACAAGAACCAGATCAAAGTCCCACTTCGCTCACCTCCCAGTTTGTGAATGCTACAACAAAATTGGAAATGTTGATTATTCTTGCAACGTATCGGCATAAAGTATAAGGAACAGAAGCAAGCTACTTAGCCCAGCTAGTCTATGCCAGTGTTTATGCTCCACTCAAGCCTATCTCTATCAATTAGACCCAGAAGTGACATGACAAAACATGTGTTGTGGAAAGTTTTCAATAATGTATAATCTCTGTCCTCCCAAGAATGCCACGCCTATCATATATCAAACTTAAAATATTCATATCTCAAAATGTTATGCTCTGAAATATATCTATCTAATTTACACCCCAATTTCTTTGGCAATAATAGAGAAGGAGCCACTTGTGCGAGTGGTCGTCTTAGAATCATAGAATCCCTACAGCGGTCCCCCCATACCGACACTATAGTTAAGAAAGCCCACCAATGCCTCTACTTTCTCAGAAGACTAAGCAAATTTGGCATGTCAGCTACAACTTCACCAACTTTTACAGATGCACCATAGAAAGCATTCTTTCTGGTTGTATCACAGCTTGGTCTGGGCTCCTGCTCTGCACAAGACCACAAGGAACTACAAAAGGTTGTGAATGTAGCCCAATCCATCACGCAAACCAGCCTCCCATCCATTGACTCTGTCTACAATTCCCGCTGCCTCAGCAAAGCAGTCAGCATAATTAAGGACCCCGCGCACCGCAGACATTCTCTCTTCCACCTTCTTCCTTCGGGAAGAAGATACAAAAGTCTGAGGTCACATACCAACTGACTCAAGAACAGCTTCTTCCCTGCTGCCATCAGACTTTTGAATGGGCCTACCTTGCATTAAGTTGATCTTTCTCTACCCCCTAGCTATGACTGTAACACTACATTCTGCACTCTCTCTTTTCCTTCTCTATGAACGGTATGTTTTGTCTGTATAGTGCGCAAGAAACAATACTTTTCACTGTTTGTTAATACAGGCGACAATAATAAATCAAATCAAATCAGTGCAGAAGTAGGCCATTCAGCCCATCAAGTTTGCACCAGCCACAATCCCACTCAGACCCTATCCCCATAACCCCATGCATTTACCCTAGCTAATCCCCTTGACACTAAGGCGCAATTTAGTGAAGCTTTAAATTCGAGTTTCTGGCTCAGAGGCAGGTGATCTCCAGTACATTGGTGGTTGCAAAAGGGGCCATATAAATGCAAGCTCACAGACACTATATTCTGCACCCTCTCCTCTCCTTCTCCCCTATGTACTCTATGAATGGTCTGCTTTGTCTGTATTGTGCACAAGAAACTATTTTTAATGGTATCCCATTACAGGTGACAATAATAAATCAAATCAAATCAATCCGCATTTCTTTTCCTTCATTTTCCATCGATTACAGATTTCAAGCCTCCACAAGTACTTTGCTCTCTTATCAATGCAACACTTTCTTTTCCCTCTTTCCGCTTGAGTTTGCAGTTGCGATTTGCACACAGTCCCTTGTGTGTGCTGTGTCTCCA